>NC_064026.1:4375000-5000000 GCF_917208135.1 Athalia rosae | reverse complement strand
GCGTGGAATTCCCCATATATTCTGCATATACTACACGCACTGTATACCTTCCAAATAAATAATTTTTGCACTAATGTGATATTTTATTGTTTCCAAAGATAAAGAAACAAAGAGAGATGAGTCGCCCCGTTCTTATGCGGAGGCGGCGGGCGGGGTGGCGGCCCCCCCCGGCCCGTCCCGGGAGCCGGCACGGCAAAACGTACGTAACAGATCTTCAATGTTCACACAGACATTATAGTTTCATACCGAATCCAAATCAACACTTCAATCATGAATTCGTGCTATCTCTACATCAAATTATAGCTTATAATCATTATCATTCACAGGAGGATGTAATGCGGGAGTTGGTGGCGCTGAGGGCTGCGGTGGCCCAGCTGCAACGGCAGCAGCAGCTGCAGCCGCCGCAGCCCGCCGCGAACGCGGCCCCGGAGGAGGAGGCGAGCCAGGCGGCGGAGGCGGCGGAGGCGGCGGAGGCGGCGGAGGCGGCCCAGCCGGTGCAGGCAGCGGACCCCGGCGGACCAGCGCGGCCGCGCAAGAATCGTCGGAACCGCCGCCGCCGGGGGGGAAATCGGGCGCCCGCCATCTACCACTATTACTACCGTTAGTAATATTGGTAGATGGCGGGCCGGCGACGCTGCCCCCTATTAATAAATAAATATATTTAAAAAAATATACTGCTTGTATTGGTTCTTTTCCTTCCACCACAAATATAGTGCGACAGTAGTTCTAATGCATCTGATGTCTGAATTATGAATTCCCATCGTTGTCTCGTTGTGAATAGTAGTGAACGTTAGTAGTTTAAGCCATTTATAATTCCGTTGCAATTTGTGAGTTCGCGCTTTCGAAAGATCATCTTATTGTCAGTTTTTCAAGTACATAATTGTAGAGGAAAGAACTTGTAATTTTGGTCACCGATTTCATTGAGCAACTGTCATTAAGGTCACAGATGTAGTGCGGTGATTTCGATTGATAAGGGGGTTCACTCTTGATGGTTCACAGATTTGTCTCTCGCAGGGGCGCTCATTTGTATCACCTATTGAATGATAGAAATAGAAACCTTGTCCGGACGTTAAAACCATAGATATAGTATCTATGTAGAAACATATATAGGTATACTGAACAGAACCTTCTCATGGGCCGTGTATTATGTTCCACTACCGTCATAGATGTGTTCAATATATCTATGTTACTACTAACAATAAGCTGTATACCCTTGAAATATGAGGTATCTTCGAGAGGATGCAGATATTTTTATAATTTTTATACTGGGGGTCTGGTGAACTCTTTTACATTATTCTAGTACAACGTTTTAGAAGAGAGAAAACTTAGATCAATAATATATCTGTGATGAAATAATTACTGGAAAATGTGCTTTTTCAACTTATATCGTATTTCTGGGTTTAATGGCTGAAATTTTCAGACATATTTTTTCTCGATTACGAATCGATAAGCCTATCATAAATGGATTAGGGTTGCCCCAAAAAAAAACTGATATTTCTCTTCCTGCGTCTCCTATAGAAATGTATCACACATGTTTTGAGAGCCTCCTCCGAAGATCAGCTCAAACAGATGATTTTTAGGGGTCACTCAAGATTTTAACACAATTTACAAAATCGTGCAGAATTAAATTTTTTTCGGTTTCTTTTCTCAATCGTCTATTGCATTCTATGTTATAAACGATAAAGATACCACAAATATCCAGTAGATACTTTGATTTTTAAAAGTCACTTAAAATTTTTTATCCTCCAAGGTAAAGTACTTAAGATGTTTTCGAGCGACCTTTGAATCTAAATATTAACGAACTTTCAACTCTTGAGGTTGATATATAAAAGAATAGAAAGATAGATAAATATCTATGATGAAAGTGAAGATCAAGCATTAAAAAATTTCCCAAAATTTTTCAACTAAATTAGGTTCGATATATCTATGGTATTATCATAGATGTATTATCATGTGTTATTGAATTTTCCTTTCATGATTCTGCAACTTTTGTTCCACACATTTTCCAAAAGAATCCTCAGGTTTTACAGGTTATTTGCATCATAGCCTGTATCTAACGTTAAAAATTTATGGATACCGTGTATAACATGGCTAATCTTTCTCGGTCACATATCTGTCGGTCAAGTTGAACATCTACGTCGAATTATTATATCGATCGGTCTAGAAAATAATTTGCGAAATCATGTGACTTATAGCGTATCAGGTCGTTCTGTAGGTAAAACAGCGTCCTGAAGCGAAATCCTCAAAAAAGATATTTTCGCCGAGCGCGCCGACTACATTCATGTCGCGACACTACGATTTGCCAGCAACTTGTCCGATCTAGTTCAATATATCTATGCTACCATCCATCCTCCTCGAAACTGCGATGAGAAGGAACGATCGAGTAGCGAAGGATTCGAGCGGGAAGAAGGCAACGGAGCGCCTCATAACGATCGATGTTCGAAAACGAACCCAAAAAACACGTCGCTAAAAAATTGGCGATTTGTTTCGAGGTCCGAATCAAAGTTTCCACGGATTTTTCGGACCCGTGACTCGCGACTGGCGCAACCGATCGTACGAACAAACTGGTTCCGATTCGTTCGTCGCTCGAGTATTTCCATATTCGCGTAAAAGTGCGGGTGTCGTCCCTACGGCCCCGGAGTATGGATTGGTAGGCTGGTGTAAGTCTGGTTCGTTGTTGCCTGGCAACGAACGGCGACACTGCGGGTCGAGGGCTGAGGGCCAAAGGGAGAAAGAGGACGAGAGGACGAGAGGCGAGAGGAGAGCGCCCATTCAAATCCCTCGCAAAGGACGCTGAGGTACGCGAAGGCGGGGCGGCGGGGGCGCGGAGGTTCCTCGCTGTCCCTGGCTACCCCGTCGTTAGCTCAGATTCGAGGGAGAGCGAAGCCCGTGGAGTTTAAATTCGGTCTCGAGATCGACGTTGCTCGCGGAACCGTCGATGTATAGGTGGAGCAGCGAGGGCTGAGGAGATAAAAGGCCTCCCCTCCCCTGCCCCTCCGGAAATGTCTGTCGGGAAAATGAATCCTTCACCGAATTATCATCGAGATTCGCGGACAGCCCCATAAACCCCAGCGCATTCCGTAAGGATCGCTGTACGGTAGTTTTCCGGGGAAACGAAGGACCGGAATAAAACGAGAAATGAAAATAGAACGGAGGAGAATCGGCGGAATCCGCCTTATTGGATCGGCAATGCGAAGTTTTTGTCGTCGATTCGTGAAATACTGTGGCAAATTAGACTGTCGCTATCACAATAAAGAGGCGACAAAGCCTAACAACTCATCACAGATGATTGAATTTCAGAACAATACGTGCAAACTGCAGGTGATAAACGTTCGCTTTGCGGAAGGTCGCGTAGCGGTAGGTGAGAAGTAAGTGGCAAAGGGGGGAAAGATGTGCAATGGAAGATTGCCAAGGTCTCGAAAGTCGAGACGACACGTGCAGCGGTGTATCTCACGCCTGCACCAGCACCGCCGATATCGAACAATTCCAACTCTCCTCCTATGAAAACCGCGCTTCTCTCTGCAGGAAAATTGCTACTGCTGGGATTCTCGTGATACGTACAGTAAAATAACCACGAATACGAAACTCGGGTCCTCATCTGATCGGTTACAAGTCACGCTATGACGTAGAAATACGTTCAAATGGTCATTTCTCGCGAGTAAAAAGGCATCGCTCGGCGATAGGGTCTTGGAAGAGAAAAAGGAAATATGTCCGTCGCAGAATGTCACTGGCTATTCGGCTATTCGGATATCAACCACATCGTACATATTGCATCTCGTTGTACGACGTATACGAGTGAACAAAAGTAGCTAGATTTTCCTCCATGCCGGAGGGATTAGCCGGAAGTGAGACGGATACAAACTACGTTACGTTATATACGTTGCAGCTGCGTCGTGTACGTTTTCAATTTTCAGCGTCTGAGTGCGTGGCCATGGGTGTCGGACGTACAATGCTTATATACCTACACCACGGTAGACTCAGTGCACCGACGCCACACATGTACGATACAGTCGCATAGCATGTCGGGTAGACATTATGCATCGTGCATGTACAGAGTTATACGGTAGACACGCACGCCCACGTGAGCCGCACGATCCAGGTTTGCGGAGGAGAGGTAAAGGAGAGGAGGATGCGTTTCTATCGTTCTACAGATTCTATGGAGTGCACGTGCTCGTCGAACTGTGCGAATGTAGGTGGTAAAGCCGCACACGTATATTTCTCTACAGAAAAGATATTATGGTATTGCACATATGCCGCTGGTATACATACGTGTATACGTGAAGTGAAACTTTGTAAGTTCTACACCGGTGGTTCCATCGAGTCAGGGGACCTGCCTTGAATGCAACCGACTACGAATGGCATACCTTCGGCCACGTCGCCGCAGGTGGCCCCCGGTTCCTGTCGTGCTTTTATACGGCAGGTGTGGAATTTAATTCAATTTTTCACAATCCACACCCACAATAGCGCGAATATACGAGAACAAATTAAACGCGGATGAACAGAAGAAAATGGTGTATATATATATATATATAGATATTGCGAATATAAATCGAAATCAGCGCGTGGAAAACAGTGGAGGAAAAAAGGAGAAAGATAACAACGCGTAATGCGATACAGATTATGCGTAGAAAGTGAAATACAACGGATATTGAAACTGAAAGCGAGTCTGCCACGGAGCTCCGTGGAGGGTCTGTGTTTACGGACTGGTCGGATGAAAGCGTACGAAGGTCTCGTGTATCTCGGTATGTAGATTTTACTATGGGATGTGTTGTGTAGATCGTGGCTGATATGCCAGAGGCACATGTACTCATGTACAACGTCTCCGTGTATTATATACCTACGTAGTTACAGTTGCATAACGTATGTAACATCTAGTCAGGTATTCTATTTACGTTCATCTCCTCACTCGCGGCTCCCACGTTTTCGTGTTCTATATATACGTACACGCGTACACGGACTCCCCAATATCACGCGAAGTCGAGTTTTTAATCTCCGTGCTTCTTTATATTTGAATTCCTCCTATCTCTCCGTACGTTCCGCCGTCTCGTCAAATCTGAAAACGCCATGACCAAGTGCGTTTTCTCGACGTAAAATTATATCGAGACCGCACTTGAGAGTACGATACCGCGGGGGAATCCCTTTTGTGAGCGCTGATTGGTATAGCTTTGGAAATTCAATAATTTTTACTTTCGAACGAAGACGAGCACGCGAGGAAACGGCGTCAACCGTCGATGGGTGCGCTCTATTTTGGAACGAGCTACATACGCGTACGGTCCTTACGTACTTCTGAAGAGCGTCGAGACTCTGTGGGAGTCCCGAACCCTCGCGCCGTTGGCCTTGTATTCCCCGTTCGCCTTCTTATTTTTAAGACCTTTGGCCTGGACCCAGAGAACTTGGCTGCGGTAAGGCTCGCCGGTAGTCGAGATCTCCTTAATTTCGGTCGGGCAAAAGGTGAAATAACGATATTGTTAACGTCGCGAAGGTAACCGAATCGATTTGGAATCAATAGAATTTCTATAGGTTCGGATGCGGGCGGCGCACAATACACACCCTCTGTACGCGCCTGAGCCATCGCACAAAGGGCGTCGGCGGCGTCGAGGTTATAGGGTGCCGCGGAGCGAACGTTCAGCGATTGAATGACCGCGAGGTGCGAAGCGTAAAGGCGTAAAGTGTGAGGCGCCAGGCACCGTCGAGAACAACTAAAAGGGTCGTTCCCGTTGGCGGGTATACGTGTAGGTAGGAATTCAATTACTACTCGTCAAACAAACGTCTCTGATGTTTCTCTCCAATTGAATTTTCAAAGCCCTGCCCCACCGTCTTGGACGGGTTGCAATTTATTCATACAAATTAAAATTGAAAAAAAAAAAGAGAGAGAGAGATCGCTAAAAAAGAAAAAGCAAAAGCGCGTAATATTACTTTCAATTTTTCACCTGGGAATGAATCACAATTTTCGTGCAGAGCATGACGCTAGAGTTTTCCCTCGGCGCATGTCGGGCATGGAGCGCGGGAATCTGGGTCTTTTAATAGCTCAGCTGATCTCTAGTATGTATATATATATATATACGTATTCGGAGAGATGTACCTACATATAGTGTATATCTCAGACTTGGTCCGTTGCACCGGTTTAGGATTACCACAGCGAGTGTATAACGTGCCGACCGTATAAATACGCTGGGTACGATATAAATGTGTGACGTAGATTTATAACATACGTGTAAACATAGTTGGAGAATTAATATCCGGCACGATCAGCTGGAGTTCGGCAAAAAGTTGGTTAATTTCACCGCAGCCTTAGCAGCAGCCTGAGGTAGGGAGAAAAAGAAATTCCGGTAGGTGGAATTGTGTAGAAAATGAAAAATGAGAGTTTGTAATAAGTGAGCCTATATTACAAGAGGGAAATATGAGAACGAAAAGAAATTAAGTTATAGCCGGAGTAACCGTACCCATATATACATATATACAAACCAGCCTATCTCGAATGAAACGGATGAAAATGGGTGAAATGGAAGCGTAAAAGGCAAGCAGCAGCGGCAGCAGTAGCAGCTGAGAGCGAGATAATGGTAGCGAGTGCGGCGATGCGAAGTAGCGAGGGACTAGATTCATAATGTCCATGGAAGCGAGAGAGAGTGGCACAGCGAGAGTCTAGAGAACGATGCCGCGACGACACAACGACGATGAGAATAACGCAGAGGAGTGGGAGCCCGTTGGATGGCGAGAGGAAAAACGAGGGGGTAGGAAGAACGAGCGGGAGTGAAGAGCAGCGAGACTAGAGAGAGAAAGAGAAAGAGAAAAAGAGAGGGCGAGAGAGAGAGAGAGAGAACGAAATGAGGGAGAGAGACGGAAGTTCGGTATGTAGGGCAAAGGGCCGACAAAATCAATAGTTTCCCCTCTTCAACTTCCCGCGAGGCCTACTCTAGACACCCGCGCGCTACGCCACGCCGTATACCGCCGCACCGCGTACTCCGTAGGCTGCAAAACTTTCAGATGTATAATTCATCTCCAACGTGCGGTGAATGTGCAGGGTATACGTGCCACGTACTATCTGTATATATGCGGAAAAGTGCAAAAGTATAGTTTTGCACCACTCCACCAACACCTGTAGATGCGCGCAGGTACACCTATACGCGCGTCCGTGTGTAGACGCCTGAGAATATAGGTATAACCTCAGCTGTAATATTTTGATCCATTTCAATGCAAGTCCCTTCATTCGCATCTACATCTCCCCCCGCCGCCCCCTTACCGTCGTCCTCAATAATATCGCACTTCGATAATTACCGCAGCAGGTGCAAAATGCAATGGCTTTTAGATACCGCGTCTGTATATCTAGGGCATGACGTGAAATGGACGGGTTGAAATTATTCAGACTTGTCGGGCTCGATACACGTTTCGGATATTATCGGGTGACAAAAATGTTTTGACGTCGATTGAAAATTTCATAGATCATCGCTATCCCGAAAAGCTGAACGAACCGATAATTTACGGTTCCAAGTATCGAAATCGCGATGTTTCTGAAACAGGAACTAATATGGATGAAAAACGAAATGGAGATTCATCTACTTGAGCGGCACAACGCCGGAAATTTTTTTTGGGTGTTAGGTATATGTATGATAGCGGGAAAGCCACAACTATACTTATACTGTATGGGTAGATACGGTCGACGTACGAAGCGCGTGGTTTGTTGGGTGAAACGTATTGATAAATTAATGTGGAGGAAAAAAGACGAGTCGACCTCGAGCGAGTTGTACGATTAGCGTACACGTTTTTATCATCCACATCATGTGGCGTTACGCACACACCTCGTCAGCTGCGGATAATTTGGGGACTGATAATGATTCTAAAATTACCATTTCTACAAAATAGAAACTGAATTAGGAGAATGAAAAAAACTACGAATTTTCCAAGTCAAACATTGAATGTGCTTCGGAATTGTTTAAAAGATTTTATCCCAGTATATTCTGATCCCAAAAAAGCGAACTCGTCGACTACATCAAACTACAACTGTCGTCGATCGAAATATCTCAATTTTCCTGCTCCGAAAAGTAAAAAATTAACGATAATTCGATCAATTTCATAGATAGATCAATTTGGCTCGCGGATTCGAATTCCTAATATCAAAATACATGAAAATATCATACAAGACAATTTTTTAAACCATGTTGATTTTTGACCAAAAATTTTTATTTTTTAAAATTGATTTAGTGACGACACTTTCCTCATGTATTTTGAGCTCAGGAACACGAATCTGAAAGCTAAATTGGGCTACATATTTTTCTTATCGAGATATCTCAATTTTTCTGCTCCCAACAGCGAATAATTGATGATTACTCGATCGATTGCATGAATAAATGATATTAGCTTTCAGATTTGGATTCCTGAGCTGATTATACGTGAGATTACCCTTGGAAAACCAAAAAAAATTGATTTTTGGGCAAAAAAAATCGATTTTTGAGCGAAAAAAACATCGATTTTTGAGCAAACAGTAAAGTAGTTTAAAAATTGATTGCAATACACTTTTCTAACGTATTTTGACCTCAGGAATCCGAATCTAAAAGAAAAATTGACCTATCTTTAAAATTGACCGAGTTATCGCCAATTTTCAGCTTTTTGGGGTCGAAAAAAAAAAATTAATTTTTTAGTCTACATAAATGTAATTTGAGCTCAGGAATCCGAATCCGGTAGAAAAATTGATCTATCTGCAAAAATGACCGAGTTATCGCCGAATTATCGCATTTTTTGGCATAAATTTGAGGATATCTCGAAGGGAAAAAATCGTAGCTCATTTTGGACAACGGATTCGTGTTCCTGAGGTCAAAATACGTAAGAAAAGTGCCATACGATTAATTTTAAAAAATAAAAATTTTTGGTCAAATTTTGAGATTTTTCCAAGGGGTACCCCTTACGATTTTTTCAAATTTTGACAAAAAATTTTTATTTTTTAAAATTGATCGTATGGCACTTTTCCTACGTATTTTGACCTCAGGAACACGAATCCGTTGTCCAAAATGAGCTACGATTTTTTCCCTTCGAGATATCCTCAAATTTATGCCAAAAAATGCGATAATTCGGCGATAACTCGGTCATTTTTGCAGATAGATCAATTTTTCTTCCGGATTCAGATTCCTGAGCTCAAAATACATTGAGATAGACTAAAAAATCAATTTTTTATTTTTAACCTGAAAAAGCTGAAAATTGGCGATAACTCGGTCAATTTTAGAGATAGATCAATTTTTCTTTCAGATTTGAATTCCTGAGTTCAAAATACGTAAGAAAAGTGGTATACAATCGATTTTAAAAATACTTCATTTTTGACCCAAAAATCAACATTTTTTTTCTTAGGTTCCCTATGCTATTCTCATGTATTTTGATTTTTGTCCAAATTGAGCTACGAATTTTTCTTATCGAGATATCTCAATTTTTCTGCTCCAAAACTCGAAAAATTGGCGATAACTCGATTAATTTTATAGATAGATCAATTTAACTTGTGAATTCGGATTTCTGAGGTCAAAATACATCGGAGTAGCATATAAAAAAAATATTGATTTTCGACCCCAAAATCGAAGAACAATTTCAGGTCATGACAGCTTTGTGTGTTTGCAATTTTCAGAGCTAAAAATTAAATATTCTTCGCATCGTTAGAATAACTGTGTCCCAATGTATTTACATTCACATGTCGGTATACTGTATACCGTGAATTAGGCAGGATTGTACTTATTACCCATATAATATTATACCAATCGGTCGTTGGGTATAGAAAGTCGCCTCGAGCAGCTGGTTTAGATATTGGATATAAAGTAGTATTAGTACTCGTAGTTGAAGTATAGTTATAAAGTAATTAATTCCTCGAAGAGATTATAAGGTACAAATTAAAAATATCTAGAAATATATACCTATATACGTTGTAAATTAAATTCATAGCAATAGAACACGTTTCGCAATTGCGTGTTTTATTCACCTGCGTGCCTAGAAAACTTTGGTCTATCGTATAATTCGATTCGTTCAGGGCATACGAACTACGGTATAGCTGGGTGATTCTATGTGAAGTCGACCACTCTCGAACCCGCCCCTTTTTCATTTTGCCAAATTCAAAAAACAAAAAAAATTCTACCCCACTACAAACGTTTTTTCAAATTTTTTCCATTTTTTTTCACCCAACCCGAAAAAAGTTACAAAAAAAATCCCCTTTATCTTTCAAATAACCGTAACGTCCGAAACGAATCGTTTCGAAAAATTTTCAGCAAAATTAAAAGGGGTCGGATTTAAAAGTGAACGACTTCACATGGAATGCCCCAGCTGCATGAAATGCATCATTCGGTGAGGTGAAATAGAGAAAAAGGGAAAACGAAACAGGCCTTGAACGACACTAACGAAAAGGAAGTAAAACGAATACGCTATCCAATAATTAGATACAGTGATCAATCCGAACGATCCTTTGTTTCTAACAGAAAATTACCAAGTTATGCGTACCAGAGCCGTACGTATGAACAAAACCGGCGCGGTGTGTATCAGGGGTAAAAGCGGCCGAGTCACCGTGCGAGCAGCTGAGAGTGAGCCACAGTTGGAAAATGTTTCAGAAGATCGATATGTGGGTACCCCGTATGCCTATATCTCATACTTCGTGAGTCGTGTGAGTCGTGAGTAGTCGCGGACCAGCGGTGGGTTCCAGGTCGTTCTCAAGAGTAAAAAAAAAAAAAAACCGACGAAGAGTATATAAGAGAACGAGAGCGAGGAGGTGAAAAGAGGACAAAAATCAGAACGAGGGCTGCATGTGCACCTGCAGCACCGGGAGCAAAAGAGGAGACTCGCGTACGGTTTCACAGATATCGCCTAAAAGAAAAAAAAAAAAAAATTATGCTCTCATTTTTTGACTGCTTTGTTTTTCACTGTATTTTTATCCACGTGTACGTTTACATGCACACGATATGGTGTATCGAAGATCTGTAACGTACCCGAGTATAGCCCAGAAGAAGAACGGGAAGAAGACGAGGTGGGACGGGGGGAGCTCCCGAAGGTATGCCCGTTGCCCATATATATACGCGACTGTTCCGTTATGCTATCCGCCGTGTATAATATCCCCCCATGTTTCGAACGGCGATGCAACTTCGTTTCCTTCGTTTCACCGATGCGGCTATTCATCGGCCCACGCGAATAGCGCTGAGAATTCGAACGGTCGTTCTTTCTAATTATTCTACAGCTCGTGACGAGTGTAAAATTCAAACAAACGAGAAAAAAACGAAGAACTCGGTTCTAAACGTAAAACATGCGTCGGCGATCGCACGCACGAATAGCACGAACGATTTTTTCTACACGACGGTTCTCCTGATTAAAAAAAAAATTAAAAAAAAAAAAACGGTCGAATAGAAAGGCGCTGCATCGAGGGAGTTAGGAGGGTGCGACCCCAGCTGATGACCCCACTGGTTTCCGGTTCCCTGCAGCAAGTTTGAAAAAGGTCCGCGTGCCTGATCTCCGTTCGGAACACCCCGTTGCACGCGCCAAGCGAAGGGTCAGTAACCCCACCCCGTTCCCCGTTACATAACGCGTTCGGGCATTCGACGCACTCGAACGTACTCTGACGCCCTCGAGCGCATCCCCCCGCTTGCGTACATTCCGCAGCACTACACGTAACCACCCACGTGTGTGCATTAAATTTACCCACACGAACGTCGAACGTATACGTATCCTCTGTAATGGATTGCTTTTGTGTTGTGCACCGAAGAAAATTATTGGTAACGTTTCGATCCAGATACTGCCGATGATATCGCTGAACTTCGAATTTTCTCGACGAGTGCAGTGAATTATCCGTTTAGCGATTCGGGTGGTCAATGAGGAAATACGATACTCGCGTATCTCGCGCGGTTATACTTAAAAATGGAAGAACAGGTAACGCTGCGGGGAGTACTCGAAGGCGAAATTATTATTCGATGAGCGGTAGCGATATCATGTTTATCAGCTGCGCGTAACACGTGTACGATGTACAAACGTTGGCAAGTATACTATCTGTACGTCATACGTAGATACTGTAAGCCATATATGCAATACGTAACCCGCGTCCTCGTTCAGGAAACAGTTATAGTAGCAGCGGCCTTGCTTAGCGAATATAGAGATAAAAAAGAAAAGAAATATATATGTGTATATATATGTATCGAAAGAAAGAGAAGAAACTACATCATATATGCACATAAACACTGCATGCGGAATTTATCAGCAAAGCAACTGCAAGGACGGTATGCGTTTTATATAGCAATGCCACCATATACCTACATGTTCTGGGTCATCATTTACGTTGGTCATATGCCCGGAGTCCGGAACTTGCAACACGTACGTACCTATAGCCGTCGTATATTATATAAAAATTTTATTTCATTCGACCGTCTACGTATCGGGGCGATGGAATTCATACTCTTCGACTTTCAGCCGATACGATTGTAATTCCTCTAATTTTCACTAGGCAAGAGCAAGAAAATAATTATCCAATTACCACCGACACCGCTGCACTTTTCGTATACTTGTAACTTGAAAAAGACAAAAAAAAACAAAAACGATTCGAAAGAATTTACCGAATCCAATTATCAAAGTTATAACAAATTTATTTATCGTTGAAATCTAACAACAATTCGTCATTATATAATTTAGTGAGCTAGAGTTTCTCGCGCATGCATTAGACGGTGACGCTTTGAAAAGTTATTGCCAAGGAGTTTTTGGGTCTTGAAAAACGTCGCGAAGATGTATATGATCCGACGTGAGCCTGGCCAGAGAATGTGGGATAGTATTTTTCGACTCTAGAAATAACTTTCGTCTGAGAAACTGTCGGCGGAATGGTGGTTCCACGGCTACCATGGGCCAACGTAGCGCGGTCGTACCATTACTATGGAAACTATTCGCTTGCCTCGTTGCATACGGAGGCATAAATAGCGGGTCGACGGCAACAAAAGCAACGAAGTAGTTTCACCGTTATCGCCAACAACAAGAGCCACGAGGACGATAATCGTCCCGAGCAGAAGTTTGTCATGGCTTAATAAGATAGGGCGTACGTGGCCCTGATCAGATTCCTTATACATGGGATGACCCGCGGTGGCGTTGTTCTCGATTCGGAGTCTGTCCTCAAAAAAAAATTTCTGCTCGCGAGACGTCATCGATAACGACGGAGACATGTCCATATGGCAGTCGTCGCCGCCTGAGTAACGAGACGTGAGAAAGGAAAGGAAAGAAAACGGGAGGAGAGAAAAATTGCGAAAAATGTGCACCCCGACGTCCTCCGTCAAGAGATATAAGGTGCGCCGGTCTAATGGCTGAATTTGTCAAGAGTATGAATGGCATCTCGGAATATATCGACCCTGGCAATGAACTCGCGAAGACCCCGTCTTACTGTTCTCGCATTTTATGTAAAAAGAAAAAAAAAAAAAATAAGAAAACCACTCGCTATGTTGGTTAAGATTTTTTTATACGATTCATTCCGTGCAGATTCACGTGTACTCGCATATTTTCGCTGAACCGTGAGAGCGGTAAAAAAAAAAAAATATTGAGTCACCGTGACCCGTTTTCATTGACATAAGTAACATAACGCGAAGATACATACATATGTATAATATTCGCGCGTGAATCGGATCGGTATTTCGTCTCGTCTGGTCTCGAGGCACCGGTGCAAGCACAGGTGCATGTTCCGTTCGCCAGTAGCAGCGACTCGCGTTGCACTTTAATATACAGATTGCACGCGCAAGGTGCACCAGCATCGAAAACCCGGAGGCGAGGGCAGAACGGCGACGGGTTGAGCTGAACTACTTAATTTGCTGCTCAAAATGTAAGTTTCGAGAAATTCTTGAACGCAAATCAGGAATATCGAGGAATTCAGATGGCATATAAGGTGTAACAATTTGACCAAGTTTACGACGCGGCTGCTTTAGGTAATTTTTAGCGAAACGTTACAGTGTAAGAAGCCGTCTTAAGAATCGCTCTCAATTAAGTCTTATAAGCTAATCAACGACTTTATTCCAGCACGTATTAGATTGGAACTATCAAGGTGAGTCCGCCACGCGGTGTTGCACACATGAATTTTACCACGATACATGTTCAACGCTAGCAATTTATCACCGTATACAACAATTTTATTCCACATATAATATATTGATCTAGTTCTTCGGTGTAATTGATTATATCTCGACTTATGATGTCTCCGTATATAACTTCGTTTCTCGCGATGCGGCAACGCGAATATAACGGAATTGGATTTTGGGGGGGAAAATTCATGACCGGGAGTACGAGATAACCGTATTATAGACCGATTCATCTTACTCGATGCGATAACTTATCTGTAATATATAGAGGAAGAGGATTTGGCGCCCGGTGGCTATAATCTCATGTATAAGCTGATTATCGAGGAGCGAAGGACGGAATATAAATGAAAAGTGAAAGAACTCGGATGAAGAATTCATCGTAAAAATCATACACATTCGCATCTTTTTCCACGACCCGCGTTGCAAAATTGAAAACCAAAAAAATCATATCAAATCAAATCAAATAATACCTTCAGAAGTTGGTGGCACTCGGCCAGGTCTGGTGTTTAAAATTAACCGGCTATTAATTAAGCGGGCGAGATCGTCCCGTGGCTCTTATTAGATACGATTTACGTTTATTTCAGGTTACTACACTCTTCCGTCGTATTTTCACCATATCGCTTTCCTGTATCTCTATTAATAGCTCAATACTTACGCACGCCGCTATTCAATCGTTCGGCATTCCCCAAAACCGGTGGCTTGTGTCGCGGCGCGGTGGACACCCAAAAAAAGCCGATCGACCGATCGATCGATCGAATCTATATTGTTACGGGTATCGAGTCTGGCAGGTGGTTTCAAAGCGAACAACCGCGTCATTTTATTCGTCCGAATAGATATGAAATACGAAAGGGATGTAACGTCCTCGTATATCTTAGCGGCAACTGAAACGGCAGCAAATCAACGAACGAACGAACTAACGAACGAACGAACGAACGAACGCACGCGGGCTAGATCTTGCCCGACCCAGATTCTAGTCCTACGTAGAAAGCAGGATCTTGCGTAATCTGCACCATGGCTGAAAACCTCGCCTTTCCAGGTGAAGTGCAGGAGCATGGCAGGTAGGTAATGACAAGACTCGAACCACGTAGTACACCTAACCGCCTCGGTATTCACATTTCAATGACCATTAGACTTTGGACTTTAATCTCGGCGACCCAAATTGCGGGCGGTCGATTGGTCTTGACCAAAATTCGGTACAGTTCGTAGCTCCGTAAATGATTATTTCAATTTCGCTTGATCGCGAAGTTGTACGGTATAATATACATATATGCTTTGTACGAGATTCCCGTACGGCACGATGGTTTTACCGAATGCGCACGTGGAGAGTAATGCGGTTTGATATCTGAAGTTGGAAACTTTAACGAGGAGAGAGGGCTCTCTCTCTCTTGTTTGGTAAGTACGCGAGGCGGAACACAATGCCTTGGAAAGTAGCAACGGCAGCAGAAGCAGCAGAAGCAGCAGCGGCAGCAGCAGCAGCAGCGATGAACTCATGACGTAGTAGGGTGGTAGCAGTTCGCTGACTGCAGCAGCAGCGGCAGCATCGGTAGTTCTGCTTCCCCGCATCCTGAATGTATATTTATATGCCAGGTAGGATATGAGGAACGGACTCATTGTCGGTGCACCGCTGCAGAACTGCAACAGCGCGAGAGGCGAGCGAGTACAGAGTAAAGGCCCGAAGGAACGAACGAAGAACAAGTAACCTGCAAGAACCCGACCGAGGAGAGCGGAGAGAACGGATAGCTCGGAGAAGAGAACAGGTTCCCGGGTGGGCGAAAGGTTGCCGCCGCGGATGCCGTCGGCGTCGTCGAGAGTAAATCTGACTAGAACAATATTCTATCCGACCGGACTACGGGCTGCACCCAGCTCCACGAGCAATGCGATCATCCCATGGGTACATCATTTTCGGTCGACTCGACGAATCGTATGAGAGTTTTCATCGTGTCCTGCGTTGTTCGAAATCTGACGACGACGACGACGATGGAAAAGAGTATTCCATTCGGTTTCCTTGAGAATTCTGCGTAAAAATTAACGCGGAAGGAGTTGTAACTTTGTTCTGGATGCCGTTTGTTCGATGTTTTGGTAACCTCGATCGCGGCTGCGGGTACCGTTGCGTAAGACGTCGTCGCTGCTTTTTACGTACATATGTGTGTAGTAAGCGCGTAGTAAGCGCGTAGTAAACAAGAGACGCGTGCGAGACGCGTGAACGCACAAATCTAGATAGGTTGTACATAAATAACCAACGGGGAACGTAAGCAAATGCGAAGAAGTGTGCAACAATTTATGAAACTCTTCCCCAAAGTCTCCCATAGAAAGACGACCGACCAAACGCAAAATCAAAGAAGAAAAAAAAATCATATTATTTGCTTGAAAATTTGAGAACATTTTTAAAATTGAACGGAGTCGAGAGAATAATGACGAGAAACTCGTTGGCATTAGTTATATTCCGCGATGACGTAATTACTGTAATGTTTCGCAAGGTATTCTACCTAAAATTTCTGATCAGGTAATTCTTATTCTCAATTTTCAACACGGTCGCGGGGTCGTTTGATTCCATTTATTATTTGACTTCGCGCGAACGCCAACGAATCGCAGACCCACTGGATTTGATCAGGTGGATCAGGTATCGTTACAACTCCGTCCGACATTACTATATGGACTTATAATGGTTCTACGCGTATCAATTCGACATTCACCTTGATTACGGACAATATTCATCATCAACGCAGTCGTTTCCGTACAATGACGAACGTTTCGTTCGTAATGATATTTGCATATCTGAGTACATAATATTAATATATTAAACCAGCACATACGCTGTACGTATACTATATTATACAACGACCATATTACATTTATATATGCCATGGAAAAAACAAAAACGAAAATAGCGATGTTTATAAATAAAAAGAGGCACGCAGATACCGTGTCCGCCATATGGGGTGACGTCATCGGAAACCTAACGCGTGTACGTAGCATCGAATCATGTGCGTGTCATACTACACATGGATATGATCCTGTATACCTGTTAGTGGTCACCGAGCATGATGCGGCACGGTATCCCAACGTAGGCGAGTTCGAGAGAAAATGTGGAACAACCAAGATTTTGACAAACTTGTCGGTATAATTTGCCTGAATTCACGTGATATTATAATCTCTATTCATTTTTCTCATCTTTTCTTCGGTGGCTCCATATATCGTGCAGCACTGCGAAGTG
Organism: Athalia rosae; assembly: GCF_917208135.1. Classification (NCBI taxonomy): domain Eukaryota; kingdom Metazoa; phylum Arthropoda; class Insecta; order Hymenoptera; family Athaliidae; genus Athalia; species Athalia rosae. Next base: position 4,982,738 of record NC_064026.1, on the reverse strand, counting down.
GCTCGGAGTACGCGAGCGATGGGTCAACGACTCCTGCACCTGATTCTCAATCCTCGATTCTCTTTGGAGCAGCGACTATATCCCTGCACTGTCGAAAGTTACTTGAAATTCAGAAACTGGGTAAATCAAGTGGATCTCCATTTCCCTGTATGTATATATATATAAAAATCGACAATTGACCACTGTGATTTCGATGTGCCGATCGAAGGCCCGCGACTGTACAGGTGATAACTAATCGACGAATTTTTCATGAAAAGCATCGATTCGATGTTATCAGTTTCAAATATTTCTGGAGAAGAGTGAGATATTTTGATTTCGCGTCGGATTCAGTACGGACTTCTTTGACAATGTGTGCTCGTACCTCGACTGCAGTTCAATGCCAGAGATCTCGAGTTCTCAGGACTTACAGGATCGACCGAAGGGGCGTTTCATCCCGAAAGAAAAATAAAAAGAAAACGATAAAAAATGAAAGAAATAAGAGAAAAACCGAGGCAAGGAGTAACGGGGCGCCGCCGTCTGATGCACCGGGGGCAACGCCATTATTATATCTCTTCGAATCTCCGAATCCCAAAACCGGCATTATTCGTACCGGGCATAATACAGCCCCGCCTTTACTCAGTTTGCTTTCGAAAAAGGCGACCGCGATGCACGTACGCACGTACGTCTCCATCCACATCCACCTCCACCTAGTTTAACCAGCCGCCAGTTTGCTTGCTTGGTCGGTCGGTCGGTTGGTTGGTTATACCTGCCTGCAATCATTCCAGATTTTCGAAGCGTATAACCGAACGAAGCGAGACCGAGAAGGTGAATCGAGGCAAACCGCAGCCTGCAGCGGAATCCCGCAGGCTTCGCCACCGCGCAAACAATGGAATTCTATACTTATAACGGTTTCTGGTGGGTACGAAAATTTTGACTCCACACTGACCGACTGAATGCAAAACGTGTGCAGGCAGCCTGACTGTTGGTCTTTCGCATCGCCTACAGGATTAGGTGGGTGCCCGTGCAGCCCACATCTGTACACGAGGTCATACGATATCCTGATGCGCGGCTATATTCGTTATGACACGACCGCAATCTGCAGCTATACGTTACATAATTATCACCGTATAGGTTTCCATAAGCCTGCAGGCCTCTTCGCGGGACACGAGCATCGGATGTAACCTGTAAATTTATCCGTGATCGCGTATTAGGTGGGCGTGATTATCAGGAAAAAAGTAGGGTGACCCGCCGCTCCGATCGATAGATTCCGTGATATTAATTTTTTCGTCTCATGGATATTTTTGTTTGTCTCTCGATGATTCAACCCCCGGATACACGAATGCGAATATTTTTAACTACCGTCTATATTTTACACCGTACAAATAAAGTCCATTTATATCTAGGTACTCTCTCGGGCGTCCAGTTACGCGAATCCATACCGAAACTATAGGAGCAGAGGTCAATATCAATCAGTCCGGCCAGGACTGGTTCGTTCGTTCGTTCCAGAGAGACATTCATTGTGCGCAGCGTACTGCGCTTACGTTGCGGTAATACTTTTAATATTCAATAGCCATCCCTCAACCCTTTGCTTTTCTCAACCCTTGAATATAAAAATATAATATAACCGACGCAGTTCGGACCGTGAGGCAATGACATCAGTGTAACTGTAAATCGGGTAGCTTTCCCCTCGAATTCCTTATCGCAAATAGAGTGGAAATTCATACGCAAAGATTTGGAAGTCGTATTATATCCAAGGAATTTTGTCGGCCGCCCACTTGAAACGCGTACCTATAAATTAAAACTCCCACGAATTTCGTGTTCCGGCTCATCCGCGCGGATCATCCAAAACGAGGTATACGGTTGCAGGTATGTTTCTCATAAATAACAAAATGAGGGAACGTAATAAAGATATAAGTAAATGAAAAAAAAAAAGAAAAAAAAAAACAGTATACCTGTACCGCACCTGAAAGCGAATCATTTTATTCGCTGGTATTTTATACCAGGAAAAAGATTACCGATCGCGCTCGCGGTTGCAACGGCAATACGATACCTTTGACCCGACGCACGGTCAGTCTGCGACCGTGAGCCGAATTCGCGAAGGAATATACAAGCGATGGGAATTATAATAGCGGCTAAAATATATATATTTTCCCTATACCACAGCCGAGCGGCGAAGTCGATATGCCTTGTAACTGGTAACCCAGTTTTCACCAAAATCAGTGACGCGGGCAAGACAATGACGGCGACCATCATCATCATCATCATCAACAGCGGCGGCAGCAACAGCAGCGGCAACGGCATGTACATTTCATTATTTTTTTTTTTCTCTCTCGTTTTTGCCTTTTACCAACTTTCCTTCGCAAAGACGTGTCTCTTTGTCTCGAGAAGTACGAGTTTGCCGCGAGAAACGTGTACCTACCTACATTGAACGGCTAAAAACGTAAAGTGTAAGGGAGTATATGAAAGGAAACCCATGAGGATGACGAGGAGAAGTGTAAGAAGACGGGAGATTGAACGCGAAGTCGCAAGTTGAGTGGCTGAGTGGTCCTCGACTCTATATGATTACGCTGCATGGGTGTACATTATAGCTGAATCGAGTGATACGTCACCACGCACGCTATTGTTCCCAAAATATTGATCGAACGGAACGGCTCGACATAATTTTTTGACCGCGGAACAATTATTCATCGAGCAGAAAAATTTATGAACGTGTTTCCTTTCCTCCCCATAATATGCCGGAAAATCGACCAAAATTCCCAGAGTAATTTTTACCGTTATATCGATGAATCGACTGTATCGATGGTTCACAAAAATTTCAACGGATTTTTTCATTTATTGATTATTAAGGTGACTTTTAATGCGTACGGAACGGAACGCGCCACCGTCCACTTCAGACATTACCGATGATATTGAAAACGTGGACGTAAAAAAACCGAAAATTCAAACACAGCGGAGCCGCCTCCGCGGTTCCACGAAATCTCATCAACCTCCGGTACGTAGCACTGCCCATAAAAAAGAACATGAACAAAATGAGAAACGAACAGTTTCGACTAGAGACGCGGTGCGCTCGTGCTTTTTTTTACATACCTTATGTGAGCGACGTTCGCAAGTTTTCATTTTGTAAAATAATGGTAATAGTAATAGTAAAAACGCTACTTAGTACCCTGAATATAGTTGAAGTGTGTCTAGGTATATTAGGCATAACTATACCTGTACATATGAATTTCTTACACAAGGATGAAAGAGTGACCAGGTTCTACCTACCGACATACGTGCGTCTCAAGAGATCCTTCGGAATGTCGTAAGTCGTAACGGTTATAGTCCAACCGTTAACTACGTAGCGCCGCTTCTGTCCTTATATACCGTAAATGTGTGTACCCGAAACGACGAATTCTTTTTTTCTCTCAAACTTGTTCTAGTTTTCCTATTTCGTTCTTTGATTTTTTTTTTTTTTTTTTTGGTTCCCAGTTTCCCCAATTTTGCGTAATCGCTGCACGAGTGTGCCTGGGAGTTACATGTTCATGGTTAATAAACAATATCACTCGGGGTACAGCGATAACATCGACAGTTCGTTGGGTGAGGTTAATTTTTTGCGCTAAATATACAAATTTTTCGAATAAAATAATCTAAGATACTAATACTCCGCACGATATGACGAGTGTTTTGTAATAACGTTATACTGAAATATTTTCTTATAACGAATGTTTCATATGATCCGGTCGCACTTTTTTTTATTCAGCCTCCGTATGAAACGAAACATGTATTTGTAACGATAGTAAAAGTTCAGAAGTTGTGCGTGGATAAAAAACTTTGGCGAAACTATACATACAGAAAAGTCTGAGAATTGTACTTGCGCGGTTAGCAGAAAACCAACCAAACGTTGAAACTAATACGATAAATCAACCGATCGTCCGCAGACACGCCCACAATTTTTTATGTTTTTTTTTTCGAAAATTTTCTTTATTCCAAATCTTAGAACAGAAAACAACAGACGACGTTCGTGCGAAGGTACGGAGGCGACGAGGGTGAAAAACGAAGTAGGTATAGCGATATCCTTTTTTTAAACACCCGAGTACGAGCGCGTGTTTTATAAATAACACGTCCGCTATACTCGGTTTTCGGTAGCCACGAATGTCTCCTCTTCAGGCGGGGGTGTGGCACGTTGGCTGTTTCGATAGTAGGTCTGGGGGGTTTACGCGTACAAAAATGTCTTGCGGCACAGAAGAATGACGCTAAATTTTCAACGTGACATTATCATACGACACATCAATGGCGCAATATTATTAATCGTTCGACTCACTGGGGTCTTTCGGTGAGGACGCTAAAAATATTAACACGGGTTCGCACGGGTGGTGGTCTGTAACATAATTAAAATAGACGCGTTCGAACGAAACGAACTGCGGCGGGTTACGGTATAGGTCTAGTTAACCGCCCCTCAAATTTCTACGTGTAAAATGTTTAATTTTACTCAGGGGTTGTCAGATGGATTATTATCAACCGCGGATTTTCTCGTCCTAGACAAAAATTTCGAATGATTCGATCGGCTGGAACTCTACGCGGTTGAAATGAGGAGCTAAAAAAATCGTAAAATTCTATTTTAACGCATATTACTTATTCATCGTCATCGCAAACTGCACGAAGTGGTTTACGAGGAGTCAAATGATTCTTATTAAAGTCTGCGTACGTCACGGGGACGTAAATGGAGAAGTTTAGTAACTGCATACGTAGTGCGTGTTGTGCACTTTTTTACGATGACACGCATGTTGTTGCATGTATATGTATATTCGTGTATATTTAACAATCGATCGTACGTACGCCAACGCTGAAAGTCGACGAATTAATCCGAGTCGATTAAAGATTGAAGAAACCATTTTGATTTTCCAATCCTCTCTACTTCTTACATTCGAATATGAGACTTTTTACATTAGGATTTCTCACCTGAAGATCATCGTTGGTGTTATCCCTGTGACTTGCAGCACGTATAACTCCGGCTCGCCAGCCCCACTCACTGATTTTATTAACTTTTAACTTGGCAAAACCACTGACGGAAAGAAATCTTTTACCCACTATCTCCTCACGGTACTTGTAAGCCATCATATACCACTGTTATGTTAGTAATCGAAATATTATTACTATTATTATTATTATGATTTATCTGGGTGTAAATAAAAACACACGCCCCGGACTACGCCTGACGAGAAATTTTCAGCAACTGGCCAACTGCTGGCTGGCAGCAGTAAAGTCTACGGCACCTCCGTCGTTACACTAACAAATAATCAACAATTTTCGACTATATAATTATAAATAGTGTGTAATCCGGGATGGTAAATAGAGAGAGAAATGATAACGATAATTAGAGAGCACTAACGTAACGTACGTGACGTTACGCTTTTTCATTCGTCGTAGACGACGACGTAGTCGTTGTCGTTGTTGTTATCGGTGTTTTCTTCAATTTTCGGTGCACTACTGATTAACAATTGATTGGCACGTAGACCAAGTACAACACACTGCACAGTCGACCGTATTGACACTAAACACTATACGCACGTTGTCGTCCCATGATGATTAACAACAATACATGAGCTATATCGCCAAGGTATTATATCTCCGTTGAATCTACTTTCGGTTCACCTATCATTGTCAGTTTCGTTGGCCACTGGCGCGTTTTTGTTCGACTCCTATCGTGGAAAAAAAAACCTGACGTTCACCGTTTACCGAACACAACATTTATCCTGGTTCCTCCCGAACCAACACCTGCGCCACGAAGGATGCATCGGTCTACGGAACCTTCACCCCTAGGTGGTGAGAGCGAGTGGTCGGTGAAATGAGAATATATCGTTACCGCACGCGAACAGAACTTGAATCGAAGAACGCGCAGAACGGTACGAATTTAATCATAGTGACGCACACATGACCGCGCAGTGATATCGCGTAGCGCGCACTGTGGGCTGTTCGCTGCTGCCGATGACGGCTCGGCGTTCGCGAGACCGAACTCGGGGACTCGGGAACTTCGGCCGTTCGTCCGTTCGTCCGTCGGACCTCTCGCGAGCCTCGTTCCTCCGTTCGTACGCTCGGTCGGTTGCGAGGCGAAGCGAAGGGGATCGGCGGCGGGTGGGGAAACACCGCGCCGCGGAGCACCGCGGGTACTTTCTGCGTGTACGTACGTACCTACGGAACGAGCGCGAAGGGGCGGGCGAAAATAAGCGCACTCTTTCGAAAATGATCGGGTCTCGGGTCGATTTTCGATTCGCACTTGTGCCGATATTTTCAACCTTACGACGCGCGATCCCGTCACCTGGTCTTTTATGTTGGGAAATTTCGTTCCGCGCAGATACCTCTAGATGCGACGGCCGTCAAAGCGTTCATTTTTAGAGAGAAGGAATGCGATGATTCTGAACGACAGCCACCAGTGGTAACCGCAAGGCCTGCAGCAGCAGATATAATAATTGCCGAGTAAATTTGGCGCCCGAACCGCAACTGGGATGTATTTTTAAATACAGGAGGCTGATTCGAACAGCTGATGGAACGGTTACTCCGTCAAAACGGAACACAAGGACACGTAGTCAGGAGCTGGTGCACACCGGGTCTCGGGGCATCCGAATTAACCTTTTGACCCGTTTTTAATACGGCAGAATGCGGCGCACCGGTTAATCAATCGTTGAAAGTTTTCTAATATCGACGATTAAACACTTACACCGGATATGAAGATTATAATTATTCATTTTCGCTCGAACAAACATGTTATCGAAGGAACCGACGTTTCGTCGTCGCATCCCCGTTCATTTAGATTTATAACGAGTATCGACGAATAAATTAAGGAGCGTAAATCGGACGGGCGGACGCTCGTCGCTATGGCGGATCGTTTAATCATTCGAATTATATAAAAAAAACTGTGTTCGCAATACGGACGACGTGCCCGCGGTGACCGTCCGCGAGCATAAAATTCGCCTTTATTAATTTACGAGTAGATTGCGACCGCTGCATTCGGAATAAACGACAACAAAGAAAAAGAAATAAGTGCACTTGACAAATTTTATGATCGCCCGTCGAAAAATAGCCGTGATTATGCAGCCACTGATGAATAATTATAATATAATTTCAATCGTAAAATTTAAGTCGTAAATTATTAATCATTCCTTCGCTTATGACTGCGGGTTTATTTATCTCGTCCCCCAGATCATATACGAGGTTGGTGTAATTAATGACTAAATTTCCAAAGTAGCTGTATATGTATAGTGTTATTCCGGAATGCGAAAATAATGTTTGCGCGTACAGTACATATTGAAATATCGAGGACATATTTACTGCCAAATAAAATATTCAAAGATTATCCCATAACTTTGTCGATCTAGCAATCGCGAATGTTGGAATATGCTGGGGTATCGGCTTCCGTTCGTTTGATGCCAAGCAAAGATTGTACCACCGCTATAGTGCTCGGCATTTACCGCTTATTAGGGTATACCGCTAACCTCGTCATTTGCGTAAGAGTATCCCTTAGGAAAAATTCTTCATTTCCAACACCGTATAATAAAAAGTGTTGGAACTGCGTCCGACGACAATCGGTTGTGAATTATTTGAAATTCTGGTGAAAAGCGCGCGAAGGCTGGCGAAGCGCCGGCGCAGGCTACATTTCGCCAGACAACGAACTTCTCGCCTCATTGTTCGAGTCGTTGAAATACGAAAGAAAATGTTCACGTAACAATTACGCAACAATCGCACACGCATAATAAATGTTACGTATTATTCGTAGCTCAACTCATCCACGCACCAGGCATCGAATCATTCGTCCAGCTTACCAGTTACGAGCGGAACGAACGCAGGGCGGATTAGATTTGAAAGCTGCTGCTCCCTCCGGAGTCCGCAGCGAGAAGTATAGTTCCGCCGGTTCCGTGAACCATCGCAGGTTCCATTTCCAAACGCTGGTGCGCCCCACTCTTGGTTTTCGCTTGTGTGTAGCCTCCGTCGTGTACCACGTGACGAAAACATCGCGTGACGTCAGGCGCAGCAAGCACCAGCAACCAGCTGCCAGTTCAACATGGCTGACCTGTGAGCAGCGGTGGTGCTAGCGAGCTCTCCTGCTTTGTCCGCCGATTTAGTTTGTTGTGTAATCATTGTTTTGTGTTGCGACCAGCTAATATGATATCTTCGATCGTCTCGCGGCTCGTCATGTAAGTATTCTATCGTTCTGTAGTTAATAACTCTCAGAAATATGTGAAATGAAATCATCTGCACGGTCACCGCCATGGCGATCCGAGGAGAATTGGTAACGACGAGCGAGCGTTCGAGCTCGGGTCGAGGGCCTATTTGACAGCTATGTTGAAAGTTTTCAACCCAAGAATAAACCGAAACTACACCTCCTCGTTCCTGTCCGTCGAGTATTTCATCTGCCAGCAGAGCTGATCGATAGATTCTCGCTCAGAATTTATTTCATCTCGTCAAACGTCGTTAAGCTGTAGTGCAACGTTCAGTTGCATGGGTAACTTTTTTCTCGATTCTTTATTTTTGATCTCAACCGTTTGCTCTTCCCTTTTGAAGCATCCTCGAGAGAATCGATCGATCGCTTCGTGGAACACTTTAACCGAATCTCCGTCCATTCAATCCTCGAATATAATCGAGATACCGACCGCATTGTCGTCCTACGTGCGAGCGCACAGGTAAGTATAGCGAACGTATCGAAGGAAAAAAAATGATAATTTGACCTCATCTCTCGAACTACGTATGTTTCTCTGTGCTCGAATATTTGGCATACCCGTTACCATTTTCCTAACGTTAAAAATCGATGCTGTGCCCCCCAGTTTGTTACCGCTGCAGCGTTTTGTTGCGGCTGTTACAGCCGGAGCCTTGAGCAAACCAAAAAGTTGCGAACGCTCATTCGGATCCTTTGGGTCCTCGATCCATGTTTTACGACCTAGCTTACGTCAGGCTTGTCAAACATTCATTTTTGTCGGTGATTTCAGCTCACTCGTACCTCGTTTAGAGTTAATTTAGAAAATACATCGACGCTGGTAACTGCGCATTTGAAAAATCATTGCGACAGTTGTGTTGTGCACGTAAATGTACCTAATTAAAAAAATTTCACACGCACATCATTCTAACGATATACGCTGAACAATCGAACAACAACGAGAACGCCTCGGAGAAACGTCTCCGTATCTACCTACCGCCGTGATCGCCGAAGAGAGAGAGAGACGAGAGAACAAAGCAAAACAGAGCGCACGGAGGGCCGGGCTTTTAAACGGTTTAAATAACCGTCGCCCCGACCCCCCCGTCCGACGATAGGTCGGTCAGCTGTTCGAGGCGATTGTAACGTATCTGCGAGAGGCACGTCACAGAATTCTACTTTTCTTTGTGCGTTCGACAGAGGTTTGCACAAACGTGCGGATTCGATTCTCATTCCACCGCAATGCGGTGCTATGTGCATGTTCGCCGCGTCTTATCGGTCGGGTCACACATATGGTCAGATCCTGTCGCGGGTTTTGTCCATGAGCCGCGGTCGATGAGTCACTCCTTCTGGAGATCACTGCCTCGCGGTTTTTTCAGAGTTGCGCGTTTCGCTCGATTTGGAATAAAGTTGGCACAACCGCGCGAATTACGCGTTACGATTCCGCCGAGGTATTATTCTCCGTCGTAAGGTTGCCAAGGATCTACCTTTCGTGTGACGCGAAGCTGATTGGGTCACCTTCCCCAAGCTGTGGAATAGACGAAGCGGTCGCATTTTTTTTTTTTTTTTTTTGCAATCAACGTATAACTGCGCCGATCTTTCGAATTACAGATAACGATGTTTCTAGATATATTTTTCGATAACGCGTACACAGGCGATAACGATAGCAGCGCAGACAATTTAAAAAAGAAGCAAAGAGAAACAAACACTCGTCGAAAATCGAGCACACGATACGGCTCGCCTGGTCTCATTCGATCGTTCGTTATCGAATTAGGTAGGGCAGGTATTGCGGTAGACTTGGCTAGCCAGCACACCGTGCGATCCATTGAAGTTTGTCCTTGGCTGAGATCTCGCTGGCTCGCGAGATTGTTTGCAAGGATCGAGCCGCGTTTGGATAAGTCGGTTAAGTAGTCGTCAGGATTCAAGGTAACATTCACTTCTCGGTAGACAATTTTTATTCAGTTATTTTTTATTTTTCTAATTTCTCTCTTCGAGAGTTATTGAGATTTTTTTTTCCACCTCATTCTTCCAGCCTTCATCCCACCCCTTACCCACGGATAGACCAGCTTCGCCGCGTAGTCGTTATCCCCGATAAACGAACGTTCGTTGCTCGGGCCGCTCGCACGTTTACGTACACATAAATAGGTATGGTGAAACAAAGAGGATCTCCCCGATTCTTCTACGACGTTATGCGGCGTCGTACCATGTAGTTGCGCAATTGCCCGAGACACATGTCTATAATAGAACTGAAATGAGGGAGAGGTGAGTAACGGAGAGAGCGAGTACCTATCTCTACAACAACACGAGCCTCTTTTCGGGGCCCAAATGTCGTAATCCTCGTGCCAAGCAGCGATAGCCAACGGAGTAGCTCGGCACGGATCCAATATCTATGGACCAGAACTCGGGATCGTCGCAAAATTTTGTTTTTAGAATCCTTTATCTCGCTTTCCTAGACAATTCTCTGTTACCCAATAGAACGAAATACAAAGAAACTAAAATACTCGCCATCTAATTGTAATCGACGAAAAAAGTTTCGTATAGAATGTATATGTGTCGTCGGGAGGATGATCATCCGGTTAAAAATTGAGGTGCTCCGTAATGCGCTCAGGAGGGTTGCGTAGTCACCGATCCATTCGGGGGAGTGTGTACTCTCCAGGATCTTCTGAAAAGCTGCAGGAGACCTCCGTAGCTCCGCGTTCGGGAACGCAGTTGTTGGATCGATGGCGGGGGTGGCAACTGAAAACCGCCCTTACACTTCACTCCGTTCTTCTTCCGTCGTCCCGGACCCGGAGAGCCGGGTCTTCACGCCGGTCGATATATTATTTCCCTCCCCTTTAATAATGTCCTTCTCCTTTGCAGCAGAAACTCCAAAGTTTCGCTTCGATTTTCAAATTACACCGTGTCCACCCACCAACCTCTCGATGTCCTCTCCGTCCTGTACACGTGACTTGAGTTCGTACCCGTGTGACGTAATAACTACGAGCAGCTGGTCGTCCTCTTTGGTCAACGACTTCCTGTCTCTCACACGGTTGCACGTAGTGGTACACAGTACATAGGCGGCACATACATGGATTTGTGTTATACCCGTGATCATACCCATTTCGGTGAATGACATTTTCGACGAACGGTTTCGACTACGGCAAGCACTCTTTTAATCTCCTCTGGTGATAGTGCTCAATGAAAAATTTGGAGTTAACTGAGGTGTGTCAGACAGTTGAAACACACGAAAAATAGTATTTCTTGATCTGCTGCAAAATTTATCGAGTCCTTGATACCATCATTCGAACGTTGAATAATTTTTTTTCTCTTTCTTTTTTATCGATGACGCGATCTTCAATCGGTCTAATCAACACCTACGCTTCGTTATACCTACGAACACCGGTCAACGGTGGAAATATTCGCGGCAAAAATGTACGGAAACATGAGATAGTTTTACCGTAAGCCTGAAAAATTTTTGTATGGTAGATTATTTTTCCTCAACGCTCACCTGTAGCTGTAGTCGAAGATTGATTTTCAGGCATCCTCAGTCGTCAGGCGTCGTAAATTATAATATCGCAGGTATACGCGGTATTTGATATTCTGGTTAGAAGCCGCCTGACGCAATCATCGTCAGGAGGTGGTTCGTTATAATAATTAAGAAATTTTTTCCGCGCATAGCCTTTAATTACGGTACGGGTCACAGCTTCCTGACTTAGCTACGACGCACTTGTCATAGGTCTAGTTGCCGGGTCGGGTCGGGCAACGACATTTTTAGAAGGAAAAACTAGTTTTTAGAAGAAAATGTGTTTGGGTCGATGTTTTTTTTTCTTCTCTCGCTGCCTTGCACTTGAAAAATAACTCGAAATTGGAAAACTAAAGTTTCTCATACACGTGTTATGAAAAATTGCAAATCCACAAATTAAGAGCAGCTAGTCTTACCCTCAACGTAACCCTTGACATTATTTTCAAGGAGTTCGCATCTCCTTCGGTGAATTACAGGGCCGTATAAACCCGGCCACGCCACCTTCCAGTTGGAGATCCTCGTTATTTTTTTCCCTTCTCAATTACCCCAGCGGAATTCTTCGTAGATCATTTTTCTTTTTTTTTTTTTTTGCCATCTTGAAAAAGCTCTGCGGTTAAATAAGATGTGCTTCTAGTCCTCTATATTTCTAGCCCTCTCACATTTTCGTCTTGCCTATTTTGAGCCACAGCATCAGCAGCGATAAGAATATTGTTATTTTCGATGGTGTAGCGTATAGCTAAGGAACATGACCCGATCACTCAGAGTCACCGAGTGTACGCGCGGCTCGGTTGTGCGCTTTGTTTATGATGGCTTTAAGGTCGTGGAACTCGAATCTCTCGCTTTTTTTTGCCGACTCTATTATACACCATTTTCTCTTTTATTCTTTTACCCGATAACGAGATTGTCTAGAGGCGAGAGTCAGCGCGAGCGCTTTGATCAGCGCCTTTCTTCCATTTTCTCCCCTGCTCGCGCGCGGTGTACCTTGAGTTTTTTTTTTTCTTTCTTTCTTTCTTTCTGCGCCATTTCAAACTCTCGTTATATTCTATTTCTCACTTTGCTCGAGTATAGCGAATAGAAGGTGGGGAGAAAATTCTCAAAAAAGGGCGAAACGTAGAGCAGAATTTAGCCGAAGATTTTGAATATTATTTATACATGGGTGTTACCACACGATACGCACGGGCGAGGCTGCGATTTTGACCGAATCGAACGAACAACTGATATCGACTTTCGGTATTAAAACAGATTAGATCTTGTTATTCTAGTCGTTGACTCTGCGGGAAATTTTCGATCGATCAACAATCTGATTAAAAGAGCGCTGTCAAAAACTGGGACAAGGTTAGACGCGAATAGAGGTATATAGCAGTAGGTTGTGTCCGCGTGTTTTGCATCGGACACCAAAAGCCAATCATCCGATCGCGGTATCGCGTCATGCCGTATGTGGAAGTATATGCTAATATCGAGAAGCTGAAGTATCCGATTGCTTAGACGTGTAACTTCGTTGACGTTTCATTTCTGATTTTGATTTGATTTTTGATGATCATCTTTTGTATTCTTTAATTTTTTTTTTCGAATCAAATGAAATTTAGTTTGAGAAAATGTTGGGAAAATTTTCCTCCCAAAATCACACCGGTCTACCAGTACACCAACCGCGGAAAAATAGCAATAAATTTGGCGTGTCTGCGAATCTGATCTCGAGTTTAGGGGTGAATGCACGTGCGCGCGGATGACCCTGCGTGACCGGGAATGACCCGGGCGTATACGAGCGGAGGTGCGACCGTGTTTCCATATCAAACCCCGAGGCGGACTATTTCGTCTAGTCGACGGAGTCGGAGGAAGACTAGGAGAGCGGGGTGTAGGATAGTTATACGTACACCGGCGAACGGCAGCTCTGCGGGGATCCTATAGCGTGTTGTGCTCTTCTTCTCGTTTAAATATAAATCGGACCTCTCGAGGTGGTGGGCTCTAGTCTCGGCGTCGCGACGCTCGTGTAACAGACGGTGCAGGCGCGACTCGCCGCTTCTATCCCCGATCGGTGGTTGTGTCGGTGCAACGAAAAACCCGGTAAAATTGGTCTCGGCGGTCCGACGACCGCAGGGCGCCCGCATATACCGTACTCGACCTGCATGACTTTTTCGCTCTCGTCGGGCCTCCTGTCTTCTTCTGCTTCTCGGATTATTCGGCTCATCCTTTCTCTCCGATCTATAACACGTGACTCGCACTTTATATACCAGCGAGGACTCCGAGACCTCCCGAACGGGGATACACACCTCCGAATTCGGCTACCGATCCGCGAGGGAAAATCCCGTCTCGTTATATCCAAACACTGCCGAGCAGAAGAGCAGCATCCAATCCTGCAACATCGCCACTCTTTGCAACTTACACTCGTACAGCTGGGAGACTACGCCTCCTAGTTATTTCGCTACAGAAGAGCCGTCCAGAAATAATCTGCGGGAGTTGTCGATCCCTCGGCATCTGCGGTGGTGGAAACCGCCGACCACGTGGCCATTTCACTCGAGGGGGGATATTTTCAGAGGAATTATATCGAGAAAACAAAACGAAACGGAATAATAAGCAGTCGCTGTGTTGGACGAGCTTTCAACCGATCGACGCTACAGAAAGCTTAAGAACGTTCGTCACTTTCAGAGTCATCATTTTTCGTAAAGTTTGCAAGGTATTCCGCCGATGCACCATTCGAATGACTTGGTCTTGCGGACGTCCTGATTGACTCGTCTATATTTAAACCGACCGACGGTACCAACTCGTGAAGACAAAGGCGAAAGGTTGCGACTCTTTGCAGAAGAGATTTACCTGTGCTCGAGATTATTTGCGCAGGTTGACCTCTATAATCTCGAGTTGTGGATCGTGGACGATAAGCTTTCAACTTTTACTCTCAACAGAGATCGTCCGCTGGGGTGACACTCGAAAAGACTTCGAGTCACATCTCCGCTGTGCACGCGGTCTTGAAATCGGAGCGGGTTGTGCAGTTCGTCGTACGGGGGGATCGTTATCTAACCGAAAGCGAGTAACGGAGGAGAGAAAGCGTCGCGGCAGAAAACATGTCCTCCAGAGTGAAGCAAGAGATTCGCATCACCGTGTACTTCAACGACGGTGTAGTCGTCATTTACATCTGATTGCCAGCAATAGATTCGCGTCAAAGTTAGCTACGGCGGGTGGGTATCCACAGATATATGTATAGGAATACAGGCGACTCTACCGAGCGGCTCATTGTCAGCCAAAGATCGAGTCGCGGGTAGAGGAAAGAAAGGAAGGAAGGAAGGAAGGACAAAGAAAGATAAATGGCCTCGGAGCAGCGTTGGCTGGTGGTGCTTCTGGAGCTCGTCTTCCAGACCCGCCATCAGCTATTCGGACAAAGGATCGGGGAGGACCTGCGAAGTCCTTGTACCTCGGCGAGTATGGAACAGAAAGAACAACCGACGAGGCAACGGTTAAATCCTGAAAATTCAACCTCTTCCGTCCTCCCGATGATCAAAGCTCTTCAGTTCTTGGGATCAGCTTGTTAGGTTAGAACTATAAGCGTCAACGCTGCTCGCTCCCGTCTCGTTAAGAACATCGCCACAAAGAACCTCGTGACACGCGCGAACTGCAATGCCAGAGCAATGAGTGAGACGGAGTAACCGAGCTGCTCGTTTTCTTCTAAAGTCGACTCCCCGTATTTTTGGGGGAACTTATTATATCTCGTCATCTTCACGTTTTACGAGCTCCATTCTTGTTCCCACTCACGCTATCCCGGTCTACGAAGACTCTCCTCTCCACTCCGGGCATAAAAATTTAGTGTGAAAAATATCCTACCGTATCACACACGCGCTGAAAAAAGATTTAGGATCAAGCATGTAACGAAGTTAGGACTGGAACAGCTCTGCATAAAAATACCGAGGGAGTCGCGAGCCTCGGCAGGATCTCACAATGAGTCACCGCGGCAGACTTTGGTGCTCAGGCCGCCTTGCAGTGCTTTGTGCGTTGGAGCATCGACGGGTCATCGCACCGGGTCTAAAACCAACAGACTCTGCCTTTTAATCCCTTTGCATTGTTCGGCGTTGATCCGTCGATTGTGACCTATCGGGTGTTCGGTGGCTCGATTCGCAGGTCAATGCCGAACGTCCGCACCAGCGGAGAAGGTCATACTAGACGAGGAGCGAGTTCGATTGATTCGCGATAAGTGATTGAGAGAAAAGTTTCCCGCTATCTCGCGACGGCCGGTCATCGTTTCGCGGTAAGTCTCCCCGCTCCCACCGTCCCCGTCATCGTAAGAGATGCTGAGCTGACTGAGCTGCTCTTCGTCGAGGCAGCGCCAACTGGAGTTCCCAGTTCGTTCTTCGATCTCGTACGCGAAAGTCCTCCACTGGAAAAAGAATAAACGCTTTGTGTGCTGCTCACCTTGTCAATCGTCGATGCGCAACTGAATAAACCGCGGATAAATTGCGTTTCAAAGTTCGGATTGGTCGATCGATTTAATCGACTTTTTTCCCGCCCCGCAATCTTCACTCGATCTTACGTTGGAACCACGCTGCTGTACTGTACTTGAAGAGGATATTCGTCGGTCGGTCCGTCGCAACGACGTCAGTTCGCATCACACCGTTTCTTTAACGAGAACAAAGGAAGCGGTATTCCTCCTTCGCTCACGAATTTATCGCAACTCTGAGATTAATTCGAGCGAAACGCCGACGATCCTTGCAGCGCGCATCAAAGAAGATAAGAAGCAAAAAGATTGGAAACATCGGGGAATTCGATTCTCGGAGTTCGGGCAGCCTTTGAGGACCTTTTTAACGAGTGAATTAAACAGCTATCTCGCGATCTCCCCTACGGCTGTAAGATGACTTGCTTCACACCACCGGGGCACAGAAACGAACCAGTCGTCGTACCGACCATCGCCTACTACACGAGGAACGTTCACACCCCAATCTTCCAAACCGTCACAGTTGTCAGCACCGTTTCCGTTGTCTCACTTCCTTCACCTCTCAAGATCTACCCAAAATAATAACTCCGAAGCAGAGACGACGATTTCTTTTTTCGGCAACAGTATGAAGAAAAATAATCCAGCCGCTGTTTGCACGTGCGTGTTCTCGGTTCAACGACATCCCACAATCGATTGATCAAAAAAAAAGATTGGACAAAGAATTAGGAAAAGAATTATCACCTTTGGATCTGCCTAAGTTATTTCCGATTGATCTGTGTCTTGTTCTTCCTTTATTACACTAAAAAGAAAAAAAAACTAGAATACATTGAATAAGTTGTTTATCTTAGGGCCTTGCGACGTTAACATCCCGTGATGTTTACGTGGAAATATAGCATGGTCTCGCCGGTAAGGCGCGTGTGCGCCGATTCAAAACCGGATATATAGGTCACCATGTGTGGTGGGTACACGCCTAAATATAGAGGCTGATGAAATTTTCGTTTGAAAAAAAATTTTTACCTCGTTATTATATCTAGCGACAGTTAACGGGCGTGTCTATCTGAATTTCCCAACTCATCCATTCACCTGTCAAAAATGAAACAAACTGACTGAATTTCAGAGAAAATATATTGACAGCTGTATAATACACCGAGTCGAAACATGAACATTGCCTCCGAGAAACGGTGACAAAATTCTCCTGTACCACTGTAAATCAAAAATTAATCACGAATTCCCAGAGTTAAATTATCTACTTTGAAATTCATTACTACGAGGCGCCGGCATCCGCGAGAAACTTGTCAGTTTTTCCAAATACATGAAAATAAAATAAGAAATAAATTACAATTTGGCGTGAACGTTAATTATTTTGTTCTCATCATCTCCGCCATGTCCTCCGAGCTCGTTACTGGTCTATTTCTTTCGAGTACTACGCGAGGAAAATGAAAAAAGAAATGGAGTAATAAAAGAACTAAAAATTGTACCAATCACTTGAGCAACGGGATTTACCTATACACCTGAGATAAATGACGCCCGTTATTTTCTGCGAAGGTTATAACGTTTCTAATATTTTTTAGATCTAGCTAGTAAACAGACGCATCATATGATCATGGAAGGAAGGATCCGATTGCGGTATCACTCCGACCGGTTTAACAGTCAAGATGTATTTATTGTAACAATAAATCACCAGCCGACTGACTAATACTTGTTAAAAAATTCTTTTATACCAGTGTTTACCTTATCCACCCGAAAATATTTAGATCTCGAATTTACAATGCGATTTCTCTAAAGTCGTATCCACGTGGGCGGGAGATCATTGAATGGCTTTGATCCAGATTGCACTATAACCTGCAACCACGGTTGGATAAGTCGGTAATTCCTAGCGATACACAGATCATTAAATTTTGGCACATGTGCCGCGTCCGACACGCACGACTCGCATGTTACACAGAAATGAATCCACCGACTTCGACAAACGACGAAGATTATCCCGCATATGTTGCACCGGTATGACAATGATTAATTTCACTTAAATCCTCTTCGGTAAGATCGCCCTCTTGATAGCGGGAAGATCGCCAACGTCTTTACCTAAATCGTTCAAGCTCATTATAATCGAAGCCAAATGAACAATAAGTTAATTGATCGCGTGAATTTAAATTCACTCGATGTGCCAAGATAGGGAATAAAAATGTCAAATCTGAATCATTGCGCTCCGAACTAGCTGCGGATTTCTTTTTAAATAAGAGCGAAGAGAGGAAGGCTGGTAGTCGCCTTTGCGAACTGGCTGCGTGCACTTTTGCTCCGTTCGAGCGAGCAGCCCGCGAACAAAGCTTTTCGGTTTCCTTGCAGTGACCTTCGTCTCACTCGCAAATTTATTTGCGAAATAAGTTTGTTCCGCGGTCTAGGTCTCAGTTGAGGATTTCTCAAGTATTTCTGCTGCAGCTCGCAGCCACGCAGAGTGCGAGTATACGATCTGGACGTAGCGTGGGTGGACGGGCGTTATATTATTCGACGTTTTGGATCCACTCCAGAGGATTCGCTTTAACGTTAAACTATGACTCGGCGGTACACGCATAGAGTCTAACGGGATGTCCAAAAGGTTTTTCCCGTTCGGTTCGTGCGAATTTGATCATTGAAAATGTTCATCCCCACTTTTATCGGGCGTCAAGTCGACGCCGAGTAGGTGGATTATTGCGTCCGTCACCCCTACGGAGCTGTTTATTTAAACTCCGTTGCGGAATTGGCGTGAGCGCAGTAGTCGTCGAGTGTCGAGTAGAGAGTTGACCGGAAAAAACGGAATCAAAATCACTGGCTCGGTCTCGATATTCTGCATAGAAGGATCTAGCGTTCGATCGAAAACCGCCTGAAAGAGTACTTGGAATACATTGCGGTACTCAAAATTGCAACCGATAGTAGCGAACACGGGATTTATTTTGCTGGGATTGAAAAAAATCGGTTTTTTTTTATTTTTTTTATCTAACTACCGGTGCAGTACGGGACTTTGATCGCGATCAGAGGCTGTCGACATGATTCTTTTATACCACGTCGAGGAGGAGGTTTTTTACGTTATTTGTCCACGGGACAGCGACAAGTACGTGATCATCTACAAGATTTAGGGGAACCGGATGGCGCGTCGCAGGAAGTCCGCGCGTTTTCGGGGCGTCGTTAAAGGTATGGTAAAAAGTTAGTGAAGTACTGCAGCAGTGCAGTGCAGTGAAATACTTTGAACCTAATGTCCCACTGCGTTTTTACTACCGATGATTCGTCATAAGATCGGTGTTGAAAGCTAACCCTGCTGTCTTGTAGAAAAATAATCCAAAACGTTGATAATTATCTGTACAATGAATGACAAAATTTCTTCCGATAATTTCGTTCTTCGATCTTATGAGGAGATGTGATTAGCTGGGCAGGAGGATATAGTGGATGTATTTTATGGAAGCTGTCCAAAGTATAGCGACAACTCAGCGAGTGTATTCAAGATTTAGGGGGTCCGGACGTGCGCGGTGATTCCCTTCCGGAATTATCCCTCTCGGGGAATTACTCAATTAATTAACCCTTCCCAAGGAGAGAAAGGACCACAAGAAGTAGTGGGATTAGCAAAACCAGGATGGTGCTCTTCCACGGGTTGGGTTCCGGGATAATGTATTATATATATAACTTCTCCTGTAGGCGAAACGATGCTGCACACAGGACGGTTTCCGGACCTTGAGTTTCCTCTGATTTTTTACTCAAATACTAGCATTGCATTGAGATGTAATTTGGAGTAGAATTTTGAGATTTGTTTTTCGTTTTTTTCAATTTTGAGCTCAAAAATCAAAATGTATTTTTCGGTGGGTTCTAAAGTTTTTCGAAGTCAGTAATCCGTATTTGCTACCAAAATTGGTTTAAACATCGAAATAATTGAATTATCGCCAATTTTTCACTTTTCAGAGCGAAAAAATTGAGATATCTCGAGAAGAAAAAATCGTAGCTCAATGTACTCAACGGATTCGTGTTCCTGGGGTCAAAATACATCAGAAAAGTGTCCTGCGATCGATTTTGACAATACTTCATTTTTAGCCCAAAAATCGAAAAAATCGAAAGGGGTACCCCTTGAAATTTCTTCAATTTTCGACCAAAAAAAAATATTTTATTTTAACTGCTATTCTGATGTATTTTGATCCCAGGAATCCGAATTCACAAGTTAAATTGACCTATCTATTGAATTGATCGAGATATCGCCAATTTTTCGATTTTTGGAGCAGAAAAATTGAGATATCTCGAAGGGAAAAAATCGTAGCTCAATTTGACCGACGGATTCGTGTTCCTGGAGTCAAAATACGTTAGAAAAGTGCCATACAATGAAATTTAAAAAATAAAAAATTTTGGTCAAAAATTGAAAAAATCCAAAGGGGTACCCCTTGGAATTTTGTCGATTTTGGGTCAAAAAAAAATATTTTATTTTATATGCTATTCTTGTGTATTTTGACCCCAGGAATCCAAATTCATAAGTTAAATTGATCTATCTACAAAATTGATCGAGTTATCGCCAATTTTTCACTTTTCAGAGCGAAAAAATTGAGATATCTCGAGAAGAAAAAATCGTAGCTCAATGTACTCAACGGATTCGTGTTCCTGGGGTCAAAATACATCAGAAAAGTGTCCTGCGATCGATTTTGACAATACTTCATTTTTAGCCCAAAAATCGAAAAAATCGAAAGGGGTACCCCTTGAAATTTCTTCAATTTTCGACCAAAAAAAAATATTTTATTTTATATGCTATTCTTGTGTATTTTGACCCCAGGAATCCAAATTCATAAGTTAAATTGATCTATCTACAAAATTGATCGAGTTATCGCCAATTTTTCACTTTTCAGAGCGAAAAAATTGAGATATCTCGAGAAGAAAAAATCGTAGCTCAATGTACTCAACGGATTCGTGTTCCTGGGGTCAAAATACATCAAAAAAGTGTCCTGCGATCGATTTTAAAAATACTTTATTTTTGGCTCAAAAATCGAAAAAATCCAAAGGGGTACCCCTTGGAATTTTGTCGATTTTGGAATAAAAAATCAACACTCTTTCAAATCAGGTTTTTCATGCTATTCTTATGTATTTTGAGCTCAGGAATTCGAATCCGCAGGCCAAATTGATCTATCCATGAAATTGATCAAGTTGTCGCAAAGTTTTCACTTTTCGAAACCGAAAAATTGGAAACAGAAGAGAAAAACGAGTTGAACAAAATCAGAGGCTGAAAAATTCTCGATTTTTCCATATAGGATCGAGCTTAGCGCAAATAAAGTCAACATAAGTCAGTCATGTGCGGCGCACAATGAATTTCCGCGTTATGTAATGTGATGCTGCACTGTCGGGAGCCACACTGCTGGACTACATGACATTGACAATAATCATCGTATTACCTGGACCGGACATCATAATTATAATCGCCAATTGTCAACGCATCGCCAGTGGTAACCGGCTACCAGTTCTAGTTACTCCGATGATCTTTATAGTTGTGACCTGTGGTCAACATCGGTTGGATATTTTTCAATTACGCGATGCGTTTCCGCGCAGTCTGTGACCGGTCAGGCTTTTCCGCGAGTCTTCGGCAGTTCGAGAATATTTGCTCGGGCAACGGGCGCGGTAGCCGTAGCCAAAGCCGAGCGATAAGCGAAAATCCGAAAATAGAGCTTCTTCTTCGCACACGTACAATAATACATATACGTAGCAGCGAACGCGTGCAGGCTCTTTTGACGGGCTACAGCTCATGCTGCAGCACCGCGGTGTCAGGAACGGGCGGGACCAGCTGCACCAGTCTTTCGCCTGGAGTCTTTCAGTCTCGATGTTGTGCGTGCGCCCATCGATAATCAGACGTTATTTTTTTCTCCGACAAACATGGATACGTTAACGTCAACCCGTTCAGATTGTCATTGCTATTATTTCGTTGAGAAAATCTAACTGTAAGCGTTCAAAAACCAGATCATCTTCAACGCGCCAGTTGACAAATTTGGGACTGTAGGAGTTTTTGATTACTCTCGAATTCGTTTCAGCGAAAAGAATACTGCGATGCGAGTTATTGAGCGGTTATGTTAACGAGAAAGAATCTGAAGGTGTCTGAAATTCTGTTGGCGATGCCTGTGGTGATACCTCATAAAACGTTCGGCTGATCGCATCGTGATGAAGATCACTGATACAATCTATGAAGAGAGGTCACTAAATACACGAAAGAAAAAAGTCAATACGGCGCAAAGTCCTCTATCGAAAATGAAGGACGTGATCAGTCCCGAACAAATCGACAGTGACGTGCAGATGATGATCGCGGGTCCATTAACCGTGATGAGAATGTTTCATGGAAGTAGCATCGCCCGAGTCCGAAAATCTCTCGAAAAGTTGCCCATCAAGTTGACTCTGGGGAATATCGGAATCTTGACGGTGTCGCTCGCTTCCTTGATGCCACGCTCTTTCACTTACATTCTCGTCTATCCGATTTTCAGATTGGTCTTCGGTACCCTCTACCCGGCCTACGCATCTTACAAAGCTGTGCGAACGAAGAACGTCAAAGAATATGTGAGTCACGTGCATTTTATAGAATGATCTTAAAGTCATTCAACCGGTCTTCTTTTTTGTCGTTCAGAAATGCGTGTAAATTTTATTCTTCTAACCGACGACGCTGTTCTTTTTCAAGGTAAAATGGATGATGTATTGGATAGTGTTTGCCCTGTTTACGTGCGCAGAGACGTTCACAGACGTCTTCCTGAGCTTCTGGTAAGAAAACGCAATAAAATTATTATCCGCGATCAATCGATAAAACGATAGAGAAACACAGCTGATTTATTCGCGTATCCGCTTACAATAAGAGTTTACGATACCCACCGCGTGTGCGTGAATTTTCAGGGGGCAACAAACTTTCTCTCCCTTTTCATAGAATCCAGCTCCGCATGGGGAATTCCGTTAGTCTAATTTCAGCCGGCATAGAATATCGGCTTACTAACTCACGCACTTCAGAGACGCTGTCTTTGCCCCTTCCCCTATCTAACAGCGCTCTTCATCGCGTGATTCTTTTTTTTTTAATTTTTCTTCGTCGTTTCTTCCCTCCCTTCCATCAAATATGGGTGTGGCTGCACATTTCATATTATAAATAGCCGGTAAATAGCTGATTATTAATTACCCTCGACCCTGCGAATCAGGTTCCCCTTCTACTACGAGATAAAGATAATCTTGGTGCTCTGGCTGCTGAGCCCGGCGACCAAAGGGTCGAGCATTTTGTACCGCCGTTTTGTCCACCCCGCCTTGAGTCGTCGTGAGGCAGAAATTGACGAGGCTCTCGCTCGTGCCACCGAGCAGGGATACACCGCTGTACTTCACCTTGGATCACGGGGTGTCAACTATGCTACCACCGTTCTTATGCAAACTGCGATCAAGGTAAGTTCATCAATATCGCCCCGATAACCCGATGGCGGCGATACCACTAATTGTAAGAATATGTGACGCACCGATCGAACATTTTGATTTTTTTTCTTTCCTGCTTGTTATTGATTTTGGTTCAGTTTGATAGTTTACATCCGGAAGAATCACTGCTTTTCTCTCCCCTGAACCGCGAATATATTTCGAATTGAATACATAGGTGCAGCACTCGCTTACATGACTAACTTTTTAGCTGCGCTCGCTACGCCTTAATTATCGAAAAGAAACGAAATAATAAAAACCTGTTAAAAGCCACGTGACGTAGATGATCACGTTGGGAAAATAAATGCAATTTCTCCCTGACCGTTTCCTTTAACCCTGCGTTGAATATTCTAACGACAGAACTTCCCCAACGTGGTACCAAGCTCGACTTCGACGAGTGCCCTACCAGCCAGCCAATCAGACTCGGCGATTTCTAGCTTAGCCATGCCAAGAGCGCCGAAGGAGATCGGTAAAGACACCCCAGACTCCTCGCCCCGAACATCTCGGCGACGTACCAGAAGCGATTCGACTACAAGCAGCAACAATTATTACGCCTACGACTCAACGCCACCGAGTTTTGACGAGCAAGGAATTCACGATGTTTCGACCGACGAGGAGTCGATCTACGAACCGGAACGGGAGTACGAACGTCTCGTTGATAAGCCAGCTGAAAAATCGAAGAAAGAAAAAGTGGCGACGCCTCACCGGGCCGACAGAATGCAGACAAGAGCAAAGGCGAGGAATACCCGTAGAGAGAAAACTAGTAGATCCGAAGAGCGGCCAGTCGTCGATTTTGAATTTAGCGACGAAATAGACGAATAATAACTCAACGGTTTCATCATACGAGACTCAAAGACTGGAATTTATTCCCGTAAAGTTGTAGAGGAATTAGTGGTGGTAGAAATTTTTTTTTTTCCCCGTTCATAATCTGTGTCCGAAATTGCATCTCCGTTGTTATCGGTTTGAGTCGGATGTAATGGATGTTAATCAAAATCAAACGACGTGATTGAAGAGTCGGTATACACACCCCATGCATGTATTAATTGACAGTCCGAGTCAATATTTACTGCCTCGTTATTGCTAATTAGTGATCACAAGGGTACCGGAACTTGACGTCGGTAATGAGCTCGTCTATAACGTAATTCGTACACGGTGACTTCAATTCATGGTTTTTTTAATTCACTTTTTTCTTTAATTCGTAATTATACTTATTTTATAAATTTTTTTCCCTACTATTTAGAACTCGGAATGTGCGACGAGCTTTGATAATTGGAAAGCGAGAATTAAAGACCTTTTCTACGTAGTTTTAAAATTAAAAAAACCTGAGACTAATCGCGCGGTGTAGATATAGTTAAAAGCTAAAGTTATAAGTTAAAGGCGTCGCCTACGAATCCAGAAAAAAACAAATTGACCTACGCCGAATAAACTTGATAGTCGACGTTTTTTTCAAAATTCGTAAAATTGGATTCTGTCCGTCAGATTGCTGGCGCAAAACGAACAATATTCCCCAATATAATTCATCCAGACGATAATATTCCTCAGGATCAATACATAGCAGACTGAAAGAAATGATCAACACCTGCATCAACGACTCGTTTGACGATTAGAGTACAGGTTACAATTTTTTATACTTATCTAACGCCATCGCGAATCGAAAAATAATTCGATCTATGCGTTGCGTGCTTTAGAAAAACGAAAAAATTCTTGTTCAATATTTGAGATGCCATACTTTTATCCGTTTGAATTTATTCGTGAACATATAACATAAAAACTATTTTCTAGATTCTTCAGTTATGGTTTATTCATACGATACGCGCGTATATAATTATATGGCCTTGTTATCAGAGAACCTTAAATCGATTTTTCATCGTATGTAAAATTAAGACTGTGTGATAATGATATTCTAGATAATAAGCTGATTCATGCGATAAGAATAATATTGAATGTGGTGCCTTTGAAGTAAAATGATCATTGATAAATCTTTATATTTATTCTTATAATACGTACGTATAATATTTCAAAATGATTCGTCTAACATATATTGTGTAATCGTATGAACATTATTTGATTATTTTATCGCGCAAAATCATTTTGTCAGTGTACATGATAGATAATATTGTATATTTTAAGTTTGTTTTTATATTACACCCAATGCTCCAAAGATCCACTGAATCGCAAACTTTTTTCTTTAAATAAATATTCGTAACTCAACCGTTCGCATAATACATACAGGTATAATTTTTTTTCCTTTCGTCGTATATACTTACGTACACGCACATTGACTCTTTTAATTTCACCTTAAATACCTTCTACTTTCCCTATAATTATCCCTACCCTTCCATTCGTCATCGCGATTATTTTAATTGTTACTATTACTATTATTATTGCCATTATTACGTACGGCATATCTTGTAAACGGCTATACACGCAGCTTTGCTATTCATATAATTTAAATTAATTGGCTGCCGTTGCATTATCTAATTATTAAATTACTAAATATACGCACATTAGATATACACGTATCAAATTAACTACACGCCGTGCTTCGTAGAAAGATCGTATGTAGAATCAATATACATACTTAAAATCCTGCAGTGGTGAAGGCAGATAACAAAATTAACCCTATCCCGTTGGTAAGATTTTTCGCCTATCTTTTTACCTTATTTGTTCAGTTATTATTAGTTTATTATTTTTTTGTTTTTTTGTTTTTTTTTTCAATTTGTTCACCTCAAAGTTTAACTCCGTCCACTCTCGGACCTATAGCAACCTATTATTCGAACGATTTTCAGGGAGGCGGAGGGCTCGTTCAGCAGCTAAAAAAAAGCTACAGCCTGAGCGACCTCACGGGTGAAAAGGAGGATGAGAATCGAAATACGCCTGATACGCGGGACGAGATAGATATGCAAGGTTCGTGTTGTCTACCTCCCCGTCCGCAATTTTTATTCCTATATCTCTTTCCCCATTGATTTCAATTGTAAATGGCGGAAATTATTGCCAACAGCAGAACCTCGTCGCAGAGAGAACCCTGGAAGAAGAGGATACAGCCCGCGCCGGACTCAGTCAGGCAGCAACAGAGTCGACATGTACTTTTCCGAGGTGGACGTTGACGTTAGACAACCAAGGCCTCGGGAACCTATAGCTAGCTTATCGTATGTCAATATCCAATCAAATTTAATTTATGGAATTTGAAGAGAGATTCTTGTTTTTCTTCTTTTTTTCGTGACTCGTGTCGCAACTCACTGATTTGACGTTTCAGTAATATTAGGTCGTCGGACGATATTTCTAGCGGATACAGCAGTGGCGAGGCGTTGCATCCGAGTCGCGTTGGATCTCAGGTCGAGCCCTTGGTCAGGACGTCGAGCGTCGGTGCTAGGACTCGCCCTAAGCCACGATCAACCACCAGGAAAGTACCCGAGGTCGGTATCAGAGATAATAGAGTTCATCTTCCCATGAAACCCTCGTCTGCAGTTTCGATATTCTAAAAAATATAGCATGGCAATAAAAAACGAACGAAAATTTTTTTTTTCTTATTTGTGCATCCAAGTTGTCGAAGAACTCGTTCGATTATTTCCCCACTCAATGATGTAGTTTTCTTTTATGTAAATATTCGACTGCAGATTTTATCAGTTTTAATTCTTATGAATTTGTCGTAAATTTAAAGGACAGCGGTGATGAGGCGAGCGACGTTGACCCTTCGTCTTATCCTAGAACTCCCGTTATTCCTCCTTATTCCCAATCAGGATTTCTTTCCGCGGAACAGGCCTTGGACATTCTGCTTGCATTTGCACAGAACAGTCCAGCTCTCCGAGACGCATTAATTATCGATCACGAATCCATAAAATCGCGAATTGTTGACGAACGAATAATTCACGCACGTGAATCGCCTTCGTATCAGAGTCAATTTTCCTCTACCAACGCGAATTTTCAAACGAGAGATGAGTCTTCCGATAAAGAATCCAGCTCTGAGTTTCTGGATTCGGTTTCGGACGCTGATAATTTTCCGAGTATTGATGATACGCCGGTAAAAAGTCAGAATGTAATTCATGCAAAATTATCGACCCATAGTCCTCCGCTGGACGAATCGAAATCGTTGGAGGGCTCAAAAAACTTGCTTGATTTCGCATTCTCAAATGCGGCTGAATTATCTTCCCACAACTTTGCTTCTGCGCCATCGACATCGATCGACGTTGGCAAAATAACTAATGAAATTTGTCAGAGTAAATTTGACGAACTGAAAGAGCTGATAAGTAGCGCTCGAAAGGCGGTCTCTAACATAATATCATCTGAGGATATTAACGTTGGAAAAAAGATTGAATCGAATATGGATAAACATTTGTTAAGCCCCGCCAGCTATGAACGGCGATCGATATCGAGGAGTAACTCGGACAGCTGCTATAGAGCGGGAAAGTACAACAAAAAACCTGCACCGAAAATACCGGGTACCAAGAGTCAAGATGACTTGGACTCTTCGGCGTCCCAGGGGGCCCTGAAGGCCACTTTAGTGATAAAAACTGGCACCGTTAAAACCGTAACGAGTATCGACGCCTCAAAAGACGTCTTCGTTTCAAGTTCATCCCGTTCCCAGAAGTTTGGAAAGAACGGAAGGCGATCCAAGGCCGCAGCGAAGACGAAGGAGGGGTTATCGAAGCTCCTGACGATACCGAAGACTATCTTCAATACCGCCTTTCACCACAAGGACCACCATGGAAGAGATTGCGACTCGAATTATTCCCCTTCCAGAACTCCGTCGAGATCTCGATCAGTTAGCTTAAGTTCCAGGGAGGAGGTCGGCGCTGAAGATATCAAGGGCAACTCCAATTTGGATTCGGACTTCGAGGATGCACTGCTGAAGGTCGCTGCTCTTGACGAAAAAGCCGAGACTTACGTCGACCTTCGTTCTAATATTATCGATGATTACGCGTCCGATCAAGACTCGAAAAGTGAGGACCTAGACAAGACCGTATACGAACGGGAGGAGTACGAGGAGAAAGTTCTTAGGGGCAGGGGATTATCTGGAAAGAGGGAAGGCGATGAACCGACTATTCCCATTCGTCAAATGTCCCGATCACCCACAAGGATCGCGAAGAAATTCACGAATAATGGCCAGTGATCGGTTTTTTGTTTTATCAAAAAGTAAGAGAATTGGGAGAAGAAAATAACATCGTATATATCGTGGGTAGCAACGTGTTGGATTTTTTGTCTTATCAAGTCCTCCTTCGATATCCTTTCATCCGTTATCCTATTTCTGTGCATCGCCGCCTCCCTGGAGACATCGAAGATGGAAGAAACTTTATATCGATCACGTATGCATTATGCAAATGAATATATTCTCACGACTAACGATAATTGCTCTTGAAGTTGGTCTGATATAACCGTCGCAATGACTAATTTTTTAATGACCCACATTGAAAAATAAATAAATGTATATAGAAAAACACCCTGAAACCACCTGATATTCAATTTTTGTTTTCTCTCATTGTCAATTCGCATAGAATAGGAATATAGGGTGTTGAGATTTGATGTGGTCCAGAGTAGAAACTAAATCTTACAAAATTTTATGGTTATTAACAAGGTTTATATATAAAACGTCCTATGTAAAAAAAAGTATTTGTGAGTGTTTCGATAACATAACATCTGCTACTTGTCTCCAATTCATATATTGGATACATTCTGGCCTGCGCCTTACAGTGAATCACGTATCTCGTTATTTTTAATTCCAGATAACGAGCTTCGCGACTCTTCCCCGCACCAAAAAGCCAAGCAAGAAAAAGGTGCAATGAAACTTGCCAGCTGCTGACCGGATCAATGAGTTGGACTGAATTTTAAAATCGTGAAAAAAAATATCTTACGATTCGGCAACCGCCTTAGCTTCAAAGCGAAAGATGGTGCATGCGTCAGTCAGCTGGGTCAGCAGCAGGAGCAGCAGAATTACACGTTTTTACGTAACAGCGTAATAACTATCGCCGCTATCACAGCTTCGTTTTGCTACCTTATCTTTCACTACAAACGAAGACATCGACAAACTCTTCGTTTTTAAGGGTCTCCGCGGACCAAACGGTGGCAAAATTTTTATCTTGCGTACTGTTTTTTTTTTTTGTATGAAAACACACTAACTGATTGACGACAAATGGCGGTGATGAGTATGGAAGTATGGAAGATAAAAATTTCACCGCTGTTTGGTGCGTTTGGGACCTAATTCTATTGTAACCCCATCGACCATGCCGGATTTTTACACTAACTTCCGGTCACATTTAACCACGCACAGATGCATTATCGTGTGAAGAGGATTGTTTCAAATGTTTTTGTCACAATAGTTGTTTCGTTTTTATTTTTGTTGGTAGTCACAGTCTTGACATTGGACTTCGGAATTTGTTAACTTCGATTAATGTTACTTGTCTGTTGAACCTGCGTTGTAGTTTTAACTGAAGAAATGTAATCTTCCATCAACTGAGAGTCTAACGGATGAAGCGTAAGATTTGATTTTTTTGAACTTTGTCGTTAGTTGCTAAGAATTAGTAATAATCTTCCCTGTTTTACTTATGTGAAATCGTAACATACTTGATTGCATAATTTCCGTACATGACTTGATATACGCATGATATTTATAAATAAATATATCGATATTCTGTTCATATACATATATATTATATATCAATTGGTTGAATAATTGTACTTGCGAAGGTAACGATCGATTCCTATTGTGATAAATTTAAGTACTTTACTGTAGGGTCACAAATTTGAAGATTTTGGTAATAGCTGGAATGGAATACATGTTATTGAATTCTAGTCAGACGAACGTCGATCGACGTACTTTGATATGACCAGTTAGTTGAAACTACCTAAATTGTGCCACGTAAATTATTATTATTGAACTAGTGCTGATTAATTGTTGTTGTTCACAGGGAACTGGCTATCTCTGTTGTATAAATATTTCTGATAGTTATGTATCGGAACTGATTCACGTGATATGAGAACAGTAAATTTGGCCAGAGATTTTCTCGTGTCCTTTCGAAATGAAGGCATATCGAATCTGTGGTACTGGGTGTCTGGAAAAGGATAATTTTTTCTATTTCATGAATTTAATAAGTTATCCTAAGAGGTTTTACACAAACTTGTGATGATAATTTTTAGTCCAATTCTCGTATGCAGAAATAAAAGTTGTTCCATTCTCTAATTTCCGCATACGACGTGTAAATAAAAATAAATTCGTAAACCTAATTTGATAACGTAAAATTTCTAATTGCCGCGTTTGTGGGAAATTATATTTCTACGTATTTGATGAACGTTGTAAGTTCAATGTAGAGAGACTCGTTTCGAATCTGAATTTGTTATAGACACTCTAGATAATATTATGCCTGAGTTCGCGCACAATTGACGACGATCAGCATAATAGTAGTTACGCTAAATATAGCTATAAATGATTTATTTATTAACGTTGAATAAACTTTGCTTCAAGTTCACTAACTAATATGACCTTATGGTTTCTGAATCCGTATATATACCCATTGGTGAAACTGAAAAAAATTTCGTCACGTAGCTCTAAGTACAATAAATGAATTTCAAATAACCATGAGAAGTGCTCTCTGTACACTCGAAACGAGTCACTTCGATGATTCCATGGAATCACCTCGCTGGAACTGGAAAAAATTCATCTTCGAATTTTATTGTCTTCGTGTTTGTACGATACGGTGAGTGAGGTTTGAATATCATGTGAATAACCCTTCCGGATAATGGATCAGTCGCTCAATCGAAATAATTTGACGAAGTGAATAACTATCGACTAGACCCGTTGCGAATCTCCAACGGCCTACTAAATGGTAATTTATTATTGTCATAAATGTTCATTTTCAATCGTCACTTATTGTATACTCACTTAATACAATTAACTGTGTATGTTGCGATCATATAAAAAATCTAATTCGTTTTGTACGTATCGTAAGAAAAAAAACATCATAAACTTGATCGGTTGCAATATGCAATAACTCATAAATGTAACTGCAGGTCTTTGAATCCATATTCGAGACTTGTTAAAAATACTCAATTCTTGAGGAATTCGCTTCAAAGAAAAACCGAATTTTATTTCAGACAGATCATTCATCAATGTAGCTAAATTAAATCCATTATCATTATTCAATAAACATACAGCGATGCTGTTTAATCAATTGTCGTGAATCACCTCTTATTGTTAGTCAGTCTCATAATTTTCCTTGCGCCTGCTCATGTAGCAACCAACTACGCGAGCCCTGTGGCGTTGACTGATGAGCAATCTTCAGTCAACGCCTGTGGCAAGTGGTGCTTATATCGTAGCAACAAGTCTCAGTGCTAGATTATTTACAAATGGCGTCTGAGCAGTGGTTCAAGCTTATACAAGATGCTAAAAAAACGGCAATTATTCAGGATGGTAAGGACGAAACATCATTACCTCACTTGAATTGTGAATCAAACATTCACAGAGTGTATTTGAACCGTATTCTTCTAATGACACTGTCAAATTGTGCCCATTTAACCACGTGAACTAACCTAATGAAACGTCAGCCACACGCATGTTTGCAGAGTTGTTGATTTATACCTAATCCTAATCTATTCCGTATCCTAGGAAAAAGAAAAGTCCACTTTCTGTTTGAAGATGGAAAAGAGATGGTCGAGGAATATCACTTAGAAACAAATGTCATAGTCCGACGAGCATGGAGAGAGAAAGGAAAGCTTGGACAAGATGTTGGGTGGGTTGTTGAAGTTGGTGATCCAGAGCCAAGACCGCAAGATAATCTGGAGATATCTGGCATCAGGGAAAGCTCAAATGCGGTATGCTGAATTTTTTTAATTGTCCAACAATCAGAATTTACTTGACAGAAAAAATTCAGCCTGTGACCATCAGACAATTTTGACATTCTAGCCATTTATATCCAGAAGGATAACAAAGGTCTCCCTTGAGTGGAGAATAAGAAATTTGCCTTATCCAAAAGATGTATATTCAGTAACTGCAGAAAATGACGGAACAATTACTGTGCGAACGAGTAACAAAAAGTATTTTAAAAAACTGAGTATTCCAGACTTGGAACGAGCTGGGCTAAAGCCAGAAGCTGATAGAATCACTTTTACTCATCAATTCAACACATTGATCATAACGGTAAGAGAAAACAGTCAGCAATATCAACCGAACGGTAGAAATTCCAAGCATTTTTTCGCGTTTTTCTCTTCATGTAGTACAAGAAACCACCTTTGCTTATTGACCTGGAGAAAAAAGTTCTCCAAGAAGTTCTACAATTGAAAACCAGAAAAGAGGGAGAAGTGCAATGTCCGACAAGCTAATACAGAGATCCGGAAAAGTATTCCATGATATGTGATTCATCTGCATGGATACAGAATAAATAAAATTACTACATATTCTTGAATTTCTAGCTCCATGAGCTATTGATCGTATTTCGAGATTTTAGTATCTACAGATTCTACGTGATTCTACTATAATCGATAGCTCGAAACTTATCGATATTCGACTTCCGATGCGCTTGGCCTGTGTCGTACACGCGCGTAGTGGTCATGTATGTGTGTGTTATTTTCGAGTGATACATTTAATTCCACGTGAATATCCGCAGCACTTTATGTTACAATCATGTCGAACTCTGTCCCGGATAGGTAAGTAGCCATGATTTGTGGTTTTTTTCATCTTGTAACCTCATAACCAGATAGCCACTGACCGAGTACTTATCTTTGAAGAAAATGGAGGTCACAGATGGTATTGAGGTTATATTTTTGTGCCGCTTTTTCGCGGCATTTAACCGCACAACAATGACATTAAAAATGCAACAAGCCAATAGTTACTTTCAATCGACTCTGCGAATTATTAAAATGTTTGGAGAATTTTTCGAAAAATTTGCATAATTGAAGAATGGGCAATTGTGATGTAAGGGTAATTAAAAAATTCACAGTGTTCGTCACTGCAGATTGCAGTTTACTAGTCGTGCTGGGATATTATCTGTCGTCGTATTACCGTGGGTCTAAAAAATGGTTCGGGTCTTCATCGACAGATGTCGACGTGATATCTGAACATGAGCGACCTCGGCCACGTGGGGAAATTGTGATGAACATTTCTGTCTCCCCCAATATTAAGAACACCGTGAGATGGAGTTTCAGCTTTAAATTTAGAAAATTATCTCGTTGAATGATTAAAATTCATGAAGAATCTTACGAAATTTCACTTAGAGAGCTGCGATCTTGTTTTATTATCTCAAGTTTTATAGCTACCGGTGGCAGTAGTATTGGTACCATGTGTTCGCCAAGCCGAAGACTACCTACCTGCGTCGAAATGATGTTAACTGTACTTATTTATCGCCTTGTGTGTTTATCTACTTAATAGAAAGAATATTTGATTAATTTACAGGTGGTTGGCTTACAAGGCATACGGCAGCGCTATCAAGGGGACTAAAATAATAGCGTTTAAAGTTCCTCTGAAGGAGGTAAGTAGGATCAATCGACAATAAACGTTTGCTTCACATAAAAACGATGAATTTTGAGATTGTAAATAAATGAACGAATAAGTACGTCCAATTTGGGCATCAAACCAAAACGAGGAACCACATAGAACGCTCAACGTTGAGCACTGAAATATTGAATCATCGCGCATAACCGAAAATATTGCTGGTCCTAACGTCGGTTCTTTTCATCTGCGACCCCTGCTGCGCCGACTTCGGCGCCGGATTCAACGAATCGTAAACCACGAAAAGTGCGTTAATGTTGTCACGATTCTTCCGCGTGATTTACGCGTTTCCGATGCCCCATCGTTTCCCGGGCCACCTTCCCTTCGCCCTTCGCCTTTCACCCTTCTACAAGAGGCTGCGATCCTGGCGAGGCAACAGGTACTCTTACCTATATACCTATTTCCCTACCTCCCTACTACCTCCCGGGGATGCCACTGAC
Organism: Athalia rosae; assembly: GCF_917208135.1. Classification (NCBI taxonomy): domain Eukaryota; kingdom Metazoa; phylum Arthropoda; class Insecta; order Hymenoptera; family Athaliidae; genus Athalia; species Athalia rosae. The sequence goes on along the minus strand of NC_064026.1, from coordinate 4,948,352 downwards.
CCCTGGCGTTTTATCGCATATCGCTATCCTCCTTTGAGCAGCTCCGAGATATTTAAAAATAAATTGAATGTTGTACCTTACGCGAAATTCGGGCTGCATCTGAAGAGCACTTGGAATTTCAGGTACTACTTCGTATACGTTGTGTTGAAAAAATGAATCGAAAACGTTTAAGACCCAGAGTTCATGTTGATTCTGCGAGGAGCCCAGCGTCTTACAGGCAAGGTGGTTTGATACAGAGTCGCGTTTCTGTAGTCCCGAGAGGTGATCATTCAGGGAATTATGCAATAGTTGTGAAAGTCACTGGACGTCGATTATCTCTTCAGTCCTTCGATTTCCAATGAAGCGTCGAGTGTCTTCCCGTGGTCATAGCGAATGAACCGCGAGCATACGGGATTCGAGAACGTGAGGAATTATATTCTATAAAAATTTTTAACGGTGTCGTACGCACACCTTTCGAGGGTTTCTCTCTTTTGTTAATTTTATTCCACTTTTGTGTCCCGCTACGTCGTCGCTGGCGTGAATTCCTTGATTTATTTTGGCGTAAATCACGTTTGGCAATGCACAGACGTTTAAGGTCGAACCAAAGCGTTGATGCAGTTGCACATATACATACACTGCACAGATTGGTATTTGGGGAACGGCGGTGGGTACAGCAGCAGCAGTCGGTTCATTGTCAGCAGGAGCCGCGGGTGAATAATTCTTTTGTGATATTTCGCTCGAGCTGCTCTAAAGATACGAGCGATTTAATCGCCAGACGAAACTTATTCTCAACTATACCAATGCAGTCGAAAGTTTTTCGGTCCCTATTAACGAGGAAAGACTCCCCGTGGCTTACCACCACCAACCTCCGCACCTCGCGTATACAAGGGAGAGAAAACGAAGAGGTAGAAAAAAAAAGTCAGCCTCGAATTCATCGCACCTTGTTTTATGTAAAGCTATTGCGACCGCTGCCGAAATCAATTAGCGAAAAGTCTACCATTTTTTATCCTATTCGCTGTGCGGGAATATATCTAAAAAATTGGATCAGAATTTCATTAATGCCGGAATCAGGCGAGAATCTGCGAGAATCTGCGAGAAATCACTCGGTACGTGGAGAGAACACCTCGCTATTTTTCTGACGGTAAGCACCCTTTTTACATTGCGCTAAGGCTGCTGCACGAACATGGCACATGCAGGCAGACAATTAGTAGGCATGGAGTCGAATTTTAATGAGACGCCCGGACAGGCATTGAAGCCAAGGTGAGGTATAAAAATGGTTTATGCCCTGCGAAACTCGGCACTGAGCACTCATCAATTAGGGCTGGTCTCAGAGTCGCGAAGTATGCGTGTACGTGTATGACTCGCGAATCATTAACATATTCGTTTCAGCTGTTCCTCAAATAATCACGCTAATTTACTTGACCCTCTCCTCGCATTTCTACGCCTTTTGAAATAAATACACGCTCGTACACGGTTTCGCATCGACTCGCCACCGCGCGGATTAGTCTCCATACTTCGTAGCGCGATTTTTTTCTCGTCGAGACTTCGTTCTTCACTTTTTCAAAACTCCTCATTTTTCATACGGTCGTAATAATATACTCACCTACTTGTAATATTGACTGCACAGCTAGTCCATATGACGATCGGCGATGGGCGCGAGCATTGAGTAAGACGTCACCTCAGGATAGGCGAAAGGTATACGTATGGCTTGCACGAGGTGTCCATGAGAAATCCCAATATTTCAATAACGACTCGGTGAGCCCAGCGTGAGCGCGATAGATCACGCCGAGTAGAATACTGAGGGAAGAGAGGGAAAGAGAGGACGGAGGGGATCGAGCCTTCGGCGTTTTCGAGAAAAAATAAAATAAAAGAGAAGATACGCGCATACATCAAGCTTGTTTATAACGCGGGGGGGTTCCCCGAGCAACAATACACCAATTTGGGACCTCGATTGATATCAACTGATCTCAGGAGCTCCGAACTCGCGGGCCACTTTACTTTCCTTCGAATCCGGCGGCACCTCCCGGGGGTTTCTCGTCCTCGTCCTCGTCCTCGTCGTCATCCTCGTTTTCATCTTCGCGCTCTCGTCTTCCGGGAGAATCTTCAAAAGCGATTTTTATCTCTCCGCCGATTCTGTATAGGTAGGTATACCTCGCGTATTATTGTACAAGAGCCCAATCCGTTACTCTATCTTCTTCGGGAAACTATTCGAGATTTGATTTACTGATCTCGGGTATTCACCGTTCGGCCATCTACAAGTTTACCTTATTTTCTCAAAAGATTTTCGTTTTTCCCATTGTATCATTTCACATCTGCAGTATTCGGCCGGCACGAAATTAATCGACCTCTAACCCCCCTCAGAGTCTTAGCTCGGGTTCCGAGCTCCGAAAAACCGTGCGCGAGCTCGAGCTGCGAGCGAATTCCCATAAATTCCTCGAGCGTAGGCAGGTATATCATTTCGAAGTTACATTCCCTGCCTTATGGTCTTCAAATTTATAGAGATTTCGCGTGAGCGCGGGGCCCACGTTGTCCACCAAATCTGGCGTATGTCCCTTTGCCCCCTATACTTTTTTCTTTTCACCGATCTTTTCTTTTCTCTTCTCTTATTATTATTATTATTATTGTTGTTATTATTATTGTTGTTGTTGTTATTATTGTTATCGTCGTTATTATTACTATTTTTCTTCCTCCCGACAATTCGTGAGGGCGGGGAGCCCAGAGGCCCGGTGGCTCAACGAGAAGAGGACCGCATTAGCATAGACACAATGCGGCGTTCACAACGGCGTTGTATGTACATATTTTCACAACTTGTTCGAATCCTCCGCGGACGTCTCCGAGTCCCAGTCGTCCGGTCCGATGGTGTTGCAACTTCTGTGACGACGACGACGACGACGACGACGACGACGACGACGACGACGACGACGGCGATATAATATCGACGGTACCGGCATTCTCGTGGAGAATATCTCGGAGATTTTTTTTATTGAATCTTCCTACATAAATAAGCGAGGGAAAATCTGCGAAACTTGAATTGGTCAGCCACGTGTACACCTGAGCGACGAAGTATCTCGCGTCGAGGTCTGTTTTCAATTAACCGGCGCCCAATACCTCGTCGAATTCCGTTGCAAGGAGTAATTCTTCTCCGCGTTCGAGCTGTTGCCGTTGCTGCTATAGAGCCGGTCAGGTCCGAGACGCACGCGGTAAGATAGAACGAATATAATCCGACGATTTGTCAGGCATAACGAGGATTATGATAATAATCAATTGGTTCTTAGGATCGTGGCTCCACACGACATTTATCTTGCTCGTCTCTTTCGGTTTATTGGGTATACCGTACGTACGTACGTACACATACACGTGGAACACACGTGGTTGCGAAGGTCCACCACTCCCCCTACTCCCCCTACTCCCCCATTAAACTCTTTTCATACGGATGTGTATACGTCAGTATCAGAAACTCCACGTGAATATATCCCTCCTTATCTCATAGGTACTACCTAACCTGTGGGGGATAACTGTTAAGTAAAGAACTAGGTACTGTTAATCGTAAGGCTCATAATTTAGGGTTTATAACTTACGCGGACGAGAATCCCTATTGTTGTTACCCCGATCGAACGGTGCCGTAGCGTGTACTCGTTTGGGAAATTAATTTTTCTATGCAGGATTAGGAATAGGGGGTACGCAAAGACCATGGTGTGCCAAGGAGTCGTTCGTAGCCGATGGAAAGAGATGTGCACCCCCGTAGGGATAAATTTTTTTCGATTTCAACCCCTCGTAAAAATCCCGTGTCTAATAAGTAAACTGAAACGATCGCTTTACGATCACAAGTTGACTATATCTCTGATCGCTGAAGATCGCCAAGCGAGCGATCGTTATAAAATGACCCGATCGCCAAAGGGGTTGTCCACGCCCGCGACAAGGGCTAAACGATTAACCGGGCGGTCCGGACCCGAATAGACTTGGGACCCACGTCTCGATCGCTAAAGATCAATAAAAGTCACTAAAAACCTCGCTCGGGATTCGACCGCCGCAGGGATCACATGGATCTATCGTGGTAGTCGCTAAGAGGATACAAACGGCGGATATGTTGCGAGGAGCGTAGAAACATGTTTCGCTTATTGTTAGCTACAGCGACCCGATTTTCGGGGCTGATACTCGCGCGGAGAAACTGACCAAATTTTTCTTACGAGGTAAAATCCAGAACGAGACCCAGATGTTATTGTCCTTCGAAATTTTTTTTTTCTCTTTTGATTTCCTCCGTGTGCAACATGCAACTTTTTGTTTTTCATCTTGCACAGAGTGAGGAAGAGTGGTAATAAGTCTGTGATGCCGCTACATAGCCGCGGGGAGTGGTGGAGCTTCTTTTACTGCCCATAAACCGAAGTTTTTGTACAAACCGTTTAATTTCACTGTCTTATCTTTATTCTGCCGGGTCGCCGGGTATTACCTGGAACAATAATGCTTAAAAATTTATTCCTATTCGAAAGATGAAAACAGGTTTTTAATGGACATCACTGCTGCAGCAGCAACGGCAGCACGCGCATGGGAAACTTTACCTTTCGTTATTTCGGTAGTAAATTATTAACTCAACCATGCGCATTGCTAAAATACTAACCATATTCCAATGTTGTTGTTGTTTTTTTTTTCTTTTTTTTTTTTGTTTTTTTAATCTCTTTTTGTTTTCACGAACATTTTTATCGTCGATAAAACAAATTTAATACCGATACAGGTAGATCGCTTATCAATTTGATAATCGCTATGGAAAATTAATAAACCATTGCGTTTAATCGTCGCGCGACCCGACTACTACCGGTCAACGGATTCGTTGCCTCGATGCTTACCGAATCGAGAGAAATATTTTTACAGCCGTATCGAAATTATATTCCGCTAAGATAAATACCATAAATTTAACGAATGTAATAACCGATGCCCGTATGATATTATGTGTCGTAGGTTCGCCGTTGGTACCGTACGTAATACGAGAGTGAATAGCATTAATTCGGTGTACCGAATTCGTATTCATCGCAGACTTGTCAGGTCGCACTAATAGCCGACTAATAGTCGCCTCGAAAACCACTCAATCGCTGACCGTTGACTCCATAAACATTACATCAACGCGTAAGACTAAATAATTTAGCTCGTTTAAAAAAACTTTCAATTCTTCGCGACTCGCGAGCGACGGACGGTCGTCCTTCGGACCAAACGAGTGCTAATAAAAAATAAAAGAATCCACAGTCGCTATACGAATGATCCTTGCGAGAACGTTGTACGTAGGTGACTGACTACTTGTCGAAGATATTATTCGAGGTCTTCGGGTCTATTGTGAGAGGTCTTGAATTTTTTCTCTCGACTTTGAGAACATCTGCAAAATCTGTGCGTTCGGAATATCTTCCGGACACCCATGAAGTCCTGTAGGCGAGGGCGACGCTGGTCCCGAAGGTATACGTTTCGTATAATAAGACATGGTATGGAAGGCCCAGGGGCCAGCTGGGGCCCATCTTTAAACTTTTCGTTTAATTACACGAATCGGTCGATAAATCAAACTGGCGCGGATGTTTGAGGTCACATCGAACGACCCCGACGCTTGCCTCGATAATTATACCTTTGAGGTTTGAAGTCTCTCGGAGATGGTTTTTTGTATGTATGTATGTATATCCGTATGCCAACGTTTAATACGTGCACCACGCGTACCTACGACTTACAAATGCGTATCTACGCGCGAATGGGTGTGCGAGTAACGAGAGGAAAATAATAAAAGAGAGAGCGATATAAAAGGAGGGAAAAGAGGAGAGTACGGGTATCCGTTCGCTCGCTATGTCCCTTACATAACGTCCATTAGCCGCACGCATGAACGTCGCGACTTGGATATAAGTGTAACGGTGCACGATGTCCGTCAGCTATACGTAAATCAACCGATTCAAGTGCTCGGTATAATAATAATCGTTGCGCGGGGTTCATAATTGCGCGGTTAAAGCAAACAGTTGGTGAGGAGAACCCGCCCGCTTACCTTTAATTACCCGTGTAATCGGGTAATTAATTTCATTATTTTTACAAGGTGGTTTAACCGTATACGTGGCTTATGGCCCGAGAACCTGACAGCGACAAACGCGATGGTGATTTTCGACGCAGGATCATCCCGTCGACTCGCCACGGTTTTTTTTTTTTTTTTTTTTCGACTACTTTCTTCCAGATCTTTGGTGGGCCGCATCGTTTTCACGGGAATTAGAAAAATTTCAATGTTAGAGTCCGCTTATCAGCCCTTGTGCATCGATGCTAAAGACGTAGCTAGGGTTTCCGAGTCGTGCAGTGGGTCGGAATTTATAATTATTCACTCGTGGAATCGCGCGTCGAGGTGAAGAAAAAACACACCCACGCACCCACACGTATGAAATAAAAGAACTTCTTAGCTGAGTAAGAGGAGTCCAAAAAAAACTAAAGCGCAACGTTGTAACCGAGAAGTTCCCTCGATAGAGATCTGAACGGTCCCGCAGGGGTTGAAATACAGATATCACCCACGTAGAGAAGTGATCCATCCTTCCCCAAACTGCCCGACTGTCCGTCGAGTGCCGCTCTCGCATTAATATTCCTTTCGTGCAGAAATGATCGTAACCCACCTTGAACTACATGTATTTCGAGTCCCTGTGGTTTCCTTCGGCGGGTGTCTTCCGATCACGATATTTTTTCGTAGAGACTCGCCTAGCACGGAAATCGGTCATTCGAGTCGATCGAGTGATATTATAATAATCATCCAATTTTATTCGACCGAATTCCATATTATTCTCTTTTCGATGGCGATATAGCTGCCGCTGCCGCTGCCGCTGCGTATATTGCGTCGGGAGAATTTCGGGTTTCGACGTAGGGCAGACAATGTATTAGACGCCCGGAGAAAAGTACTCCCCACGGAGGGACATCGGCAGCGTGTCGGCCATGCCGCGGACAGAGGGCTTGGGAAAATATTCCCGTGCGCTCGAGAAAGAAAGGAAGAGAGGGGCGAGAGAGAGAGAGAGAGAGAGAGAGAGAGAGAGAGAGAGGGTGGAGTACGGCGTGCATTCCAGGGTTATCATAACGGAATTAATCAGACAGGTTGCCGGGAGGTTTGGTCTTGTACTTTGCTGACCGACCTCGTGATCCCTGCGGAGCCGGTGACTTTCCCCGAGGAAGATCAAACCGAGAAGCTCCGGAGAAGTTTGACCGTAGTTTCTCTTCCGGTTCGAATCGTGCCCGGGACGTATTTAGTTCCTGGAAGTCGCTTATTACCGTTTTTTTCTTCCATCCCCGCCCCTCCCGCGCGCCTCTCGATCGGGGAAAAGAAAGGTGGTGAGAATGGAGAGAAGCCACGCGGGAACAGCTGGGGGAATCATCGGCTTTGCTTTACGATATTCGGTTGTTTACGGTCTACTAATATACCTCGAGCTGGAATTGATGCAGTAGTGAGTAACAGCAGCTGCAGGGTGCATTGTGCCCGTGGAGGCGCTAATCCGTCCGACAAACACTCGATTTCACCACCGATATTCTTCGGCAGCGGGACCCGCGGAGTTACCGAGTGGCCGGTTCCCTAAAAATTTATATTTATACGCTTACGAAATCCGTGGGATCGACGACAAAACGTTAGTTGCATTACCAAACCGTTCCCCGGCGTTGGTTTCGTTCGTTGTCTCTGATGTGATCCCCGTGGCATAGCCTCAGAAACATACGGGCGTTTCACTTGTAATGGAAATCTTGCGGGAGGAACATTTTTTATTCGATTTTGTCATTGCGTCTTTTCATCCTTCGAATTTCGAGTAGGCCATGTGCAGGGATGAAGAACGATTGATCCGAATATCATGCGATGGACGTTTGAAAGATGTGTGAAACAATGCCCTTGATAAGCAATGCTAATCGTAGGATCGGTATGGTAGATTCTGGAGTCGTGGAACTTGCGCCGTTTTGTGTCCAGCGCATAGGTCATGGCGTTTGTAGTTTCACATGTGGGAGTGGGAGTCTTTTATGACGGAGGACAAGAATTGGTGTGAGAGAGAAAAATAGATGGAAAAAAGGAATAAATGAGTGTGGAGAGAGCGATACGTACGCGCGCTCGCGTCACTGGCAATCAAGAGATGATTTAGACTTCTTTTAATATCGGTTTAGTATCGGGGGGGGGGGGGGCGTGAATGTCGCGGTCTATTCACAAATTTCATTATCCAGCACTTTATTGTTTCCATTCTTCCAGTCCTCGCAGCCATCAACTCCTTCGTCTATAGCCATTCGATTATTACTATACAGTCGCCGCGTCAATCGTGCGATAATTCACATATATGAACGGTGAATTACTCATCAAATTTGATAGGGTTCATTTTTCAAAAAAATAAATTCGCTACAAATCAAATTTTCGGTTATAAAAAATCCCATTCGTGTCACGGGCGCGCCAGAGGAGCATCTATGGAATACGGCAACCACAATAGGCACGCGTTTGACGTTTATACTATACGGCGCGGTCTCATCCTTTGCCTTATTTTGGTATTTAAGTGGGCCGCAAAGTCCTCCGCGTCATGCACAGATAGACTCGGGGAGAATGACGGGCGAAGGCAGGCGCGCATAAGAGTAAACCTGGTTCAAAGGAAGGCGTCCGCCCCGCCCCTGCGTTCTGGATTTATTGTTTTCCCATGAAGTAGGGCGGGCGCGGATGTTTCTTTCGCGATTAGCAATGGTAAGTGTTTGCTTAGCGCCCCGCGGGGGTGTTTTCTACAGCTCGGGCACTCCGAGCCGCCCCAAGATCCACCCACGTACCTTCGGACCATCGGAGCAAATCCCGAGAGTAGCGAGAAAGCTACTACTACGGGTAAAACTTCGGAGTCGTTATTTATGCCCAAGTTGGCGAACAACTTCGATGACTTCGTGAAATATCACCGATTCTAACCCGGAGATCTTATCGCGGAGCCAATGTCGTCCTTTGTTTCGTTCGACTCTGGTTTCCTGGCGCCTCTGCGACACCCCCGTCACCACCGTACCCTCGAACCGCGTGCATCTTATTCCCGTCCTTCTCCGATTTTTCACCTCGTACACAGATCTCGCGATATCGCTCCGCTGCGGATTCAACGATCGCGTGATCGACGCGGTTTCCCGACGAATCGAGCGTTCTCGTTGAAAATGAAAATAGGGGTTCGTATACGTGAGCGTATATCTCGTGGATGGAATGAAAAAATTTATCGACAAAATCTAGCGAGCTTTAACGTCTGTAGCTTTCGGGCGCGTTGTTCCTCCTGATGTTGGCTCATGCGGTGGCGACGGGGGTGGACTTTTTTTTTTATTCGTGGGCGAACGGATTTACATTCCGTGCGCCGCGTGACGTCCGGTGGCATCGTGGCGACGTAGCTGGCGTTTTATGAAAAGGAAGAGTCTTCGACTTTGCACCGGAGGGAATCCCACAGCCTCCCGTATTATCTTTAATTATACTAACAGTTGGATGCGGCGGAGGCTACCGCGATCTCAAACTCCCGATGGTACCGGTGTAGACCCGCGGGGAGGACCGGCACAGCCTCACCGTTGGAATAGACGCGGCGAATACGACGCGGCTTATACGAAAGTGTATTCAAATTCTTTACTTTTTTCCCCGTTTTTCTGATGTTTTCAAACGTTTCTTTTTTCTTCTCTTCTTATTTTTGACGTACGGTCGTCAGAGGTCAGATTTATCCGAAACATTAGCCGTACAATTAAGCTGACTTTCTCCCATTACGTGCCGCCGCACTCCTCTCTTCTTACTTCTCACCTATCCTCATCTCGCTCTCGCTTTGGCTCTGCTCCAGCTATCTTACTCGCTCGCGAGCCTCCCCCACCTCCTTTATATGCCACACGGCGTATAAAAATTGTTTCCCTTTGAGATACCCACTACGGTACATCTACTTAAGTTCTATAGATAAAAATTATTTGTAATTTGTGAATCTGTTGTACCCGTATTTACCTTATACCTCGTTTATGACCCTAAATTCTCGTACAAAAAAAAATTCTCCAGAGAAAACATTTCTCTATTGAGACGAAATGAGTTATCAGCCGGAGCAGTCGATCATCGGCGTCGTGATACCCGAAATACAATTAGACCAATAAGAAAAGTTGGGGAAACGTTCGTTGCTCCAGGGGGTTGCGAACGTTGCGGGGGCCAGAAGAAGGAGCGGGGGTCGAGGGAGCTGGTTCTGGGATTGAGGACACTTTTGTCTTTTAGTTTAGTGTTTGTGCTGCTCGTCCATTTCGTCGGATCAGATAGGCAGGACTAGGACTGCCTGCCTCTCTCTCGGTATCTTCGCTAGATGAAACGGCCTGTACGCAGTTGTTTTCCACCAGGTTCGTGGCCTTTCTCTTCATCTCCTTTTCTGCATATCTTTTTCCTCTTCTCTTTTCTCGTCCCGAGCTTTCCGGGAACCTACAGGACTCTCGGTCCCCGATGGCGAGCAGTCGAGTAAGCCAAATGGAGAGAAGGTATACACGGCTCTCTCTGGCGCTCGCGGTAGCAGCCCCTTATCCGAGGGACGATCGTGTTTCGCCGGTCTCATTTTGCACGGGTTCGTTAGACTATCGCCACCCAGCATCTGTCCAACCGGCAGCAGCAGCGGCAGAAACAGCTACACCGTAATTTCCTTACTATAGCCGCGCGAGCTTCACCGGAATAACTCAGACTCGCTCTGATGCCCAGAGGAATCTTGCTGTTTGTCATAGAAGAATTCAACGGTCACACTACTCCGTCAGGTGGTCTTCCGATTGGTCGGACCTCGTCCTCCGGCCCACGATTTCTCGGTTTTCTCTCCAGAGAATCACTTCGTACGAAGGAGTCCAGCGCTAAAAGAAGGAAGTCGAAGTTACGGGTCGAACGTCGTGCCACAATCACGGGGATCCCGATGACCGTCGGAGTTCTCCGGTTTATTTCACCGTCGTTTCGTGCATCGCCCGGCACCCAAATAAGTGCCACACTCGCCGCATTAGCGTTTGGTCGGGCGATTTCACCTCGCGGGTGCCACACCCCCCGAAAGTGAGGAGCGGAACGCAGGCACTTCTGACTCCTTATTTCCTCTCTTCTTCCCTTCTCTCCATTTTTTCCTGTTCTGCTTCCTACGCATTATTGTACGTACATACGTCGTCGCATGCACGCATTGTGGCCCGGCACGGTTTGGTCGGTTCGATGGTTTCGGGTCTCCTCTGTTCCATTGGGAGCCTTCTTTATGCCCTTAGCACATAAATTTCCCTTGAAAGGCGCGTGATCGCGGTGGAGTTCACCTGCCCCCTTTTTCTTCCTCACCATCGTCAATCCCCTCACATTCCACCAATACCAAATCGGACTTATACCCGTTACCGCGTACAACTGCCGCGGTTCACAAAACTCAGCTCCACCTCTCTCCGATTGTCCAAATATAATATTTACGAAACAACGTCACCTTCGCCGGTGGAGTGTGGAAAAATTGGCAAATTTATTGCCCTCCATACCCCGCCTCGGTTCCACGCAGGACCGCGCCTTGAACAATAATATGCGGAATAAGTTTCTTTTCAATTACGTTCACCCTCAAGAGTTGTTCGTTTTTCCTCTTTTTCCCGATTCCGCGAGGAGCAACCGCATCTGCTCGATTAAAATCCCGATAGATCGTTACTCGGCTGATTTTAGTAGGACGGAAATTCTGGATCTGCATGAGGTCTGGAGTTTGTTAGGGAAATAGGGGGAGGAGGGGGGGGGGCACCCCTCTCCCTTTTGAATAAACATGAATACACAACGGACAATCCATGTTCTCTACGGTATAAAAAATAAGAGCGTCGACTGCTGCTATAATTCAATTCACACCTAATAATGGGACCGTAGAATTTCCATATTACAGGCTGTAATAAAATTAAAAATATCTTGGGGGCGGGTTATGCGCTTCGGGGGGTCCTCTCGCTCCCCGGGACTAGACCCGCTACGAACCTCGTCGGTTCACCTGCTCCAAAGATTCCGACCCAGGTACGGATTCACGATTATCCCCTTATCTCCACCCACCTCGGAATTGAGGCATTCCAAGAGAAACGGATAAGCGTTGAATTCAGGGAAATCGTCATTGGACACCCCGATGTAGTTAGTTTGGTTCGTTAAACTTTTTACACGCAGCTAAGTCGGTAGTGAGAAACACATATCTGTACATGATAACGTGTTTTCGACGTCCTCCCGACAGACTCCCGTGTCTGCCATGGACGAATTCCAGAGACGACGATACTCGGGAGGGGGAGGGGGGCGGGGGGGGGGAGGGAACGTGGGATTTTTCGGAGGAGGTAACTTAAAGAGCGTCGTATATCAATCGATTTTTGGAATGCGGTATTGGTCCAGTCGCTGCGAGCGGTCCGTCGTCGTCGGTGTCGCGTGGAAACTGTGACAGTCGATACGTGCGGGCGGCGAGTTGGCGGGCGGGAGGAGGAAAAGTCTGATGGCTGATGCAATACGTAACCAGCCGCCGATGTTGATGTTGATACCGATGCACGCGACTCCGTATGACCTTAGACGACCCGATGTGACCTCCGGGCGACGATCTCCTCCCTACATGGAGATCGGCTCAGCTCGCGTGCCGATCACCGAAAGCAACCGGAGTCCGGCGACAACGTGCGGCCGGTTCCCGACGCTACTTCTAACTGTCGCCGCCCGCACTTCACCTCATCGGGACGATGTTGCGACATCGATATAATGCGTATCATCTCTCTTGTCGGCGCGCGGTTATCGCCTCCGATGTAACGTAGGTACATCGCGAGGAAGGTGCTCGTTTAATCTCCTCGACGCGTGGGCAAAACTCCATTCGGGATACACTTCGCTCTCAACACCACTGATTCCGAGTCGCGTCGCCATTTCGTATCTCGTATTTCGTTACCTGGGCTACTCCGAGAAATCCGTTTTTCAGGGGCAGAGCTTATTGATTTTCTTTACGTGAAAAAAAAAGAAAAAAAAAAAAGAGAACAACATTGAAGAGAAAAAAAGAATCGGGAGGGTTGACCAGGGCGGAGCGAACCGGCCCCGTGGTTCAGCTTCTCAAAAGAGACCCGATACTGATTGTTTTAGCTACGGGGGTGAGAATACATTATATTAACGAGCGACCGCCAGCAGTACGACCGGTCAAAAGATGAACGACCTTCGAGCGTTTACGGTCCCGACTTGTCGGACTCGTTTAAACAAATGTTTGTTTCTTCTCGGGGCTGCGGGTTTAACAAGATTTCTCGCTCAGCTCATCGGTGTGGCTGCGTAGGGAGTATTATTTTTTTTCGCCCGGATATTGCCATGGTTGCGGGAACGCCCCTTACTAGCGCCGGGCAAAATAGTTTTCGCTAAACAGTACAAATCTCCGAGAAATCGCTCCTCCTCGTTGGGGATGAAGTTTTGGAATTTAGATAAATCGCCGTCTCCCTCCGTGAGGGATGCTGCCCGTCCGCGTCGTTACTCCTTCGAATTTTTCTCCGTTTTCATAATCAAGAACTCGTATATTATTCGTGAGCTTATCTCCGGGAACATCTTGTGGAATAAAAATAAAGACGGATGCTCGGTAAGAAGCGTATCACCGCGCTTCTAAGTAGAGCACTTCGGGATCGATGGACGAGGACCACGTGCACACGTACGAAACGCGACCTACATGACCGCAGAAGTGTGTGATAATATATTATACGTAGCGTCGCGTATTTTACGTGTACGTACCTATATTCTATTATCCGATGCATCGGTTCTCGGGTTGCGTTCCAAATGGCTTGGCCGGATTCATTAGGTCGAACGTCAACAACCGGAGTCGGTAGTTCTGGAACTCGTTCAACGTCTATTAGCCGAAGAATGAATTCTTCACCGTTTTAAATCGCCGATTTACCGCGGCCCGCCTCCATAAATCCATCGCCCTGCTCGCATTAGGGCGTACAGGGAGCCAAGTGAAGTTGGCTTGTCCCATCATCGTGCACGCGCAGATCACACCGCGGGAGAAATCATCATTAATCTCGCGTTCGCGGGGTGGTGGTTGCGCCTGCCTCTTGTTGTTTGGTTCGCGCGCGAGGAACTCAGCCGCAACGACGATCATCAACGGAACGAAATAGCCTCGGTTCTCCGTCGAGAATAGACTACGTAGAAAGGAATCTCCGTGGCGCACAATGGCGGGGCCGATTACGATTTGAAAGATATCGTTTTGTGATCGTTGAAAAGTGGAAAAAGGGTGGGCGAGAAACGACTCTGGATTTCCTTAGCTAGGCTCTCTCTCCCTCGCTCCGTTTCCCGGGACTTGTCTTCTCCGTCCGACACCGCTCGACCAATCCGTAGTATAAATTAATTTTTCCCGGATTCGCTCCGGCCCCGTGGTGGTCCCATTGTGCCGTTGAATTGGTCATTACAATTTTGAAGATATCATCACGGAAACATACTTCAAACGAGTTTATTGCCAGCTCGGACCTTCTGGTATTCCAAACTGCCATCTGTTGCTCGGGGAAACGCGCAGCTGACTTCACTTTCGGATATTCTCATATCCTTGTATTTCCATGACGTTTTCTGCGAGAGAGGAGCAGCTCCTTGTAATGGTAGCTCGAGCCGCGGGGGATCCTGCGGCATCGGTCTCAGAATCAAGAGGCTCCTGCAGCGGACGATCTCTCTCCTTTCTTTCTTTCTGTTTTTTTTTTTTTTTTTTTTTTTTCTTTCTCTTCCTTCGTCTCTCTTCTCTCCGAAGCAGTAAAAGTAGCAGCAGCAGCACACTTATTTATGTACCTCGGGCACCGTTCGTCCGTCGGTTTGTCCGTCCGTCTGTCATCCCTTTTGCCTTCCGTGCCGATCCCGTCGCCGATAACACTGGTAATTAAAAGTTTACCCCGAACAGAACTTGGAAAAATGGTTCCGCCAACTCGCCGCGCCGGTCCCTCGCTCGCAGTTCTTGACCCATTAATTTTCCACCCTTGTATACGCACTCGACGCAAGGTGATGACTGTTGAAAGGTGAGCGAGGGAAACCGATGCACTTCGGGAATTGCAATTCCACGGACTCCAGAATCCCACCGAGAATTTTGCGCGAAGGGAGCTGTGAGATGATGCGGTCAGAATGAAGGAGCGAAGTAAGAAATTAAAAAACGAAAAAAAGGAAAGAAAAGGAACACGAGTCACGAGAGCATTGCAGAACTGGAAAGCGCCAAATGTGGCGTGTAGCCCCCACAATCAGGTTTAAGCGCGAGTTGGCAAAGCATGATTTAATGGCATCCCGCGATATGGGAGAGCCTAAATTTGTGCGTGTGGAATTCCTTCGGTGCACTCTGTGACCCCGCGGGAGGACCGTGAGGCCGGTTCGAATATTCAGGAAATGTTGGGCGATAAAAATATATCGAACGATCGTTGACGTACCTGTAAGGAACGAGAGGATTTAATGTGTAAAAAATTCCCCCCCCCCCCCGTGTACGTTGTCTCCGCGAGATGTTATATAGCGTCGGGAGAACAACGTCGGGACGTTCCCGGGGGTCGTCATCGTCGCGTTGGAGGCGCCGCCGCGGTGTACAATGCACTTCGCTCGACGGTCAATAATCCTGATTTAGGTACGGTCATATTTTAGGCTAAGGATCGTGAAATTGAATAGTAGAATCAACGCGCGTGACTCTTCGTCGGACTTGTGCCGTGCAGCGGGGAGAAGCCGAGGAACGGTAGAAGAAGGATCACGGACACACGCCAAAGCCGGTCGAAAGTAAATCTCGCAGGTGGGCCGACCGACTCTTCTTCGTACCCACCCTGCGCTCCCTGGAGCTCCTCTTCTCTCCGCTCAAGATCCGCGAGCGTTATAGTCATTCCCTCGAGAAAGCTGTAAATCTTTAGCTGCCCTCTCGACTCGACTCCTCTCGACTCATGTCCGCGGATGATCCTTCTTCCCTACTCCGAACGAACGCAAATATAATAAGCGAATATCACCAGTCACCCGGGGGACTGTGCACGGGTTGTTTGAGTTCGCGCGCCGCGGGAGCCTTTGTAGGGAATCAAGGAGTCCTTTCCGCCCGTCGACTCGCCTCCGCGGAGTGCGAATTCATCGACAACTATCATCACCACGTCAACGGGTGAGATCCGCGTTGGGATCCGGTGGTCGAAAAACACCGAGGAGACTCCCGGACGTCGGAGGGCTGAGTGTATTTTATTTTATTTCGTTTTATTTTTTATTTACTTTTTTTATTCATTTTTCAACAGAGTTTCCAGCGGCGTCGTGACTCTCCCGGGGTCATAACTCTCGCGTAACAATATTTCCTCAGCGATGTCCTCGCGGTACCCGACGCCGCTTACCCAGCCGAATTGATCCCTGTCCCCGATATCGCGTGATACGATACGCCTCCTCGGCGAGTAGTCCGCAGACGGGTTCAAAGGGGTCGCGGGTCACACGACTCCGTGGATCTGTGTCAGCGGCGTGTCCCTTATACTCCTATATCCCGTATATTTATAGATTTAACATTCGCGAGCTAATATCGCGATTATTTATTTACGTCGTTCGCGTATCGATAGATCGTTGCCTGCCTGCCCTGGCACGGGCCACAAATCATCGTCTTATCTCAGCTCCGTCCGACTGTCCGTCTCTCCGTCCACCTCGTCCACCTCGTCCTACGGTCCGTCCTCGTCGTCGTCGTCGTAAGTTTTATACCTTGTATAACAATTTCGATCCGAACACCTCAGCGGCTCCGCTTCGCTCCGGCCGCAAATCGCGAGCGACGAAGGGTATGCAAACACACCGCGCTATACCTGGAATCGTTAGCTCCGTTCGCGTACTCGCCTTGTAACCCGTATGTGCGAAACGTGACAGGCACTTTGAATTCTTCTCAAAAAAAATTCAATTGCACAACGCGTCTCGCGTTGCGACGCAAAATTTACGAGCCGCTCGCAGCGCTCGCTCCATACGTGTACACTCGCTCATCTTTTCCGTCGTTTACCCTGAACCCCGGGACCCTCTCGTACCCCGTACGGGTTTTATTTGCTCTCACCTACGTCGCGCCTTTCCAATTTATCGCTTCAATCATTCTCGCACGGTTTTCTCAAACCGAAAATGGCGGCGGGTATGTGAGTTCGATTGAGCTATTTTTCTCGATCTCGATCCGATCTCCTATTATACTCCGGTACGGTAATCGTTACGTAACTGAGGGGGGCGCGCGCGCGCGCGAGCTTTTTTATCCGATCGTCGGTCGTATCGCACGGTGAATTGATCGGAGGTGGTCCATGAACGCGCGCGGTATTACATATCGTATATTATTCACGTCCTAGTTCAATAGTCCGCTGGCGAAACGCCGCGGCGCGTTCGGAACGACGTTTAATAAACCATCTCGTGATGTTCGTTTCGTGTGAGTTCT
The DNA here is from genome assembly GCF_917208135.1 of Athalia rosae. Taxonomy (NCBI): domain Eukaryota; kingdom Metazoa; phylum Arthropoda; class Insecta; order Hymenoptera; family Athaliidae; genus Athalia; species Athalia rosae. The sequence continues at coordinate 4,931,079 of NC_064026.1, read as the reverse complement.
CACTGTCGGCCGGTGATATCGGGATTGTTACATTGGGTACGTTACTCTGTAACGTGAGCACGAACCGCGTCGTAGGGCAAGGAGCGGTTATTAATGCGACCAAACGGACCGAATCTTCCGAAACACGTATCACGACGATACGTACGTATACGTACGCGCTGTGCAGCCTCCGCAGCCTCTTTAAAGCCGGAGAGATTCTCACCTCGGATCTCACATACCCGCCCAGCCAATCGCAACGCGTGACGCGTAACCTGTAATTATTTTTAGCCCACCCATATGATGATTCGAATGAAAGTTTTACGCTGTAATTAATAATAACGCGCATTCTACGATCCGAGACGCAGCTGATCGGGCGTTAGTATTAGGAGATCTGCGCCCCGGACGAGTAGAGTTGTTTCGAGTCTCCCTTCGCCTTTACCGGAGGCTCCGGAGACTCCGGAGATCCCGATGGATTCTACCGGCCAATTATTGCCTCGCGTCTTCGCATTGTTCGCACCCTCGGATCTGCGAGAACCAGAGAACGGAAGGGAAACAAAAAATTCCGATCTTTATCGAGGGGCGTCAGAAAGATTTCGAGATTCTGAAATCTCTACTCTCCGTTTCCGTTGGAATCGTGTTACGGAAAGAGATATCCTTCGAGTAATTTTGCACTCTCCAGGATAGCGAGATACACGCGATTTTACGCGCGTGCGGACGATGAGATTTTTCGTGATTCCGGATGTCGATAGTTTAATAGAAACTGAAATTCCGTACTCGCCTAGAAATATTCGGTGAAATAAATTAAAAAGCAAAGAATCCGTACGTTCGTCGATGTTTCCATTATTTTTATTTTGTCCGCGGGGGTTCCCCCGCCCGGCGTCTTTACTCGGCCTTTCGCGTGATTAATTATCATTTCGTCTCTAGCCCCGCGCGCACGACAGCCAGCCGCGATTAATTATATAAACTCGTAGGCAATGACGCGCGTTTCAGAGGCTCGTAATACTTGCGGAGGTTTACCCGCCGCACTGCCGCGTACCTGCTGCCGCAGTCACGGATTATGTCTTAGCTGTGCCAACTCCGTAAATGATGAAGCCGAGCGGAGATGGAGCCGCGGTACCGCTTGTTCGGGAACATGTTAATCCACTCGGGGTCACGGGATACCGGGTTATTAATTATTTCGAGCACGATTTCATTAGCTCTCATTAGCTGTCATTTTTTTCCAACTCTCTTCTCGTCATTATCATTATATTATACTTCTCTGTTTCAGGCGGTGTCTAACAACCTGCAGCCAGACCAACGGTAAGATTCTCATCTCTCTTTCTCTACCGCGGCGACTCGATCCTCTCTCCCACTCTTACCCCCGGTGGTCGTTAATTCCGTAATTATTTGCCAACGGTATGCGGAGATTCGCGTAATTTGAGACCCGCCTACCCATAGCTCTAAACGCGTGATTTAATAACTCCTATAAACGGGTATACGACACGTGTACACATTTAACAGCTCTTTCATTGCTACCGGAAGCTGCAACAACTCTTTAATTCCTTAGCGACGGTATAGAAAATATTCCGAGCTATTATACCCCTGCCCTCCTACTAAATCGATTCTCGTAGTCCCTTCTGATTGCCCAAAAGGGTTGAAAACACGTAATATATATTACCTTCTCGTAGTCCTAAAAATTTTCTGTCCGAAACTATTAATTTTTCGGTTCGTGGGAGTCGTTGAAAATTTCCGGCAAACCCGTTGGGGGTGAAGCGGTTTGGTTTTTTATACCTTCGCGTAAACCCTCGATGATTAAACAGTCGTATAACTCGAGTTGACAGGGCGGCTCATAAATCTCTGAATCACATTAGCGGTTCGTTAGTGGATTTTAAATCGATTAGCCATCCGATAAATTCTATAAGGCAAAAAAAAAAAGAATCCTTATTTTTTTCCGACTATTCTAATAGTCGAGCAATTCGTGGACGGCGGGTGTTTATTTATGGGGTGGTTCGTTAAGACAAAGGGGCTGCACTTCGAAGGGTTTTGGTATGCGCGTGCCTCGAGTTGCCCGTTACATACCTAACTTCGCCTTCGGCGATTTGATATATTGAGGGGGCTGCGGGACCATTTCGACCGACACCCCCGCCCTTAAAACCATCCCCCGTACCCGAACGTGCGAGAAGAATCACTGGGCCCCGAAAAAAAAAAAAAGAAGAGAATCCAACTCCTCCTCAACCCCCCTTCCCCCCCTCTCAATGCATCATCGAGTCATCGCTGGTCCGGTCGGAAAGCCTCGCCGCCGTGCCACGAGTGTCCGACGATGACCGATATATACCCGTACGAAACGAGGTCTTTCATTTATTTTACAATCGTGTTCCAGATTCACGCCAAAAATGTTACTAGATGCTATGCCACGTATCAAGTATGTAATCGACCTGACGAACACGCATCGTTACTACGATCAGAGGGTGAGTTTTTTATACCTCAGTCGGTATTACACATGTTCTTATTAGAATGCCCGTACACTTCTCGATGCCGTAATGATGATATTTATATTTAATCGAACGATATATCTGTAGCTATGTTAATTTGTAGCGTATAAAGTTACGGGGACGTATCGTCGTTGTGCAAGCCTGAGGCAACGATCAGGTGCGATCGTTCGATCGATCGTTGTCTCGTGTCTATCGCATTAGAGATAAACACGACCGCTTTCATATCGTAGCACAGGGAGCTCCGGTTGCATGGCAATAGCGTAAATCCAGCTTGTAACATTTGGATCGATCGATTGGTTACTGGCTCATTAATTGACGATAGAATTAAGTCGATAAGGTGATACAGAGAGTTACGATACAGCCGCTATTCAGGCCCTACGATATCAAGTGAAAAGAACTGACACGTTTTCACTTTGCTTCATCTTCTTCTTAGTTTTTTTATTTATTTTTTTTTTTTCCGTTCTCGACTTGTCACATTTCTGGAATAGCTACGTGCTCGCTCGATATCTCGGGCGTCTTTTTCAAAGGTAGTTCGAAGCACTCGTCCAGTTTCTTTTAAGGTCGAGCTTAAGACCCATCGGACCAAGTGCCTCAAACTCTGCTCTGTTTTTTCTAGGTCAGAACTGTCAGAAACGAAGACCGATCAATTATATTAATAAGCTTAGCTTCGATCGTCTTCTTACACCTTTTTCGTTTCTATACTCGAGTAGCTTATCTTGTTATATGGAAAGTGAGATTCTCGTCCCCTATAGTCCGACTATCGTTACTTTGGGTGCCACGACCGGCACGCGCACGAATTCCTCATTATAAGTATTCTGCACTTCCAGCTATTCCGGTTGGACGTAATTTTTTTTTCTTAGCTTTTCGCCGTTCATAGGCTTCGGTAAGAATTTGTTCTGAGATCCTATTAGACTGGAGCTGAAAATTTAACCGTGGCATAATCATGAATAATTAATATTTGAATTCCTGGTTGTCACCCCCGCCTAATTGGAGCAGATTACTTAATGAATCTGTTCCCCCTTCTCTGGTTTTCGAGTCCCTCGTCTCCGTAGGGAGAAAAAATAGAAAAAAAAAAAAAAATCATTTACCAAAACAAAGGGCCTATAATGAACCGTGAAGAGATGCTATCGAGGGCAGCAGGCTGGTGCGTATTGCTGCTGTCTTAATAAACACAGTTTGCGTCGAGACGTCTCAACCCTACGAGAATAGAAAAAAGGAGAAAAATAAAGGAATAGCCGCGAGTGTTGTCTCTTGATAAATCTTGGCCTCCCTCGACTACCGGGGCTATCTTCACGAAATTTTCTGATCTCTACTCCACCGCTCGAAATCTGGGAATCTCAGGAATGCGTGGGGTAGGGATTGAACGAACCCTTGCGATATCGCGACAAGTGCCGCGATCTTTACACGCGCATTTGAGACATTCGAGACGCGGGAACGCCTCGTCATCGCGTCTAATACCTCGAGCAAAGGGTTGAAAACCGTAATATGTGAGACGGGATATCGGTGGTCGATCGGTCGCCGCGCCGAGGAGGTAAACTCCCGAAGAAAGTCGTCGCGGAGGATCGCGTCGCGGGATAAATTTCTCTTATTTTCCTCCGTGTATTCCCTTCCACGGCGAACCCCTTAGGGGCGGACTCGTCCGACCGTCGACGAGTTCGAGTCGAGTTATACCTATCGGTGCTGCTGTCAGTGTCACGTCTACCGATCAGCTGGATATAATTGGTTTAATATAACCCGACGAGTGAAGGAACCGGGAGAAGTCGCGCGCGGCAAAGGGGGTGGACCACCTGTCAGTGGCTTTCATCTCGTAGCGTTATACTGAAATAACGCTGGATATTTCAAACTCTACGGGTTCAAAGCCCTCTTCGAGCGTCCGACAATTGTTCATCGGCTCACTCGATCACTTCAAAAACATCGCCCGGAGATCGACCGGAAATCAGAGGAGGCTCATTCCACTTCCGACGCTCGTGCGAATAATAAATAACAACGATTCCCGAGTTTCGAGTAAAAGTAAGGAGGTTGATCGGCTGACGGCGCGGCGGGGCGAGCGGGTGAGGAGCAATGAGAACCTGTTCCCCGTTAGATAATGCTCCGGGGGGACTCATGCATATGCATATTCATATGGATATGGATACGCGTATAATGCATATATGCATGTTGTACGCGTTCCGGCGGAGCCCAACTACCGGGGAGATGTCTCTGTTGGAGAGTCGTTTCGGGGATCGTTTGTGGAACCCGCAAGATGTTATACGGAGTCTGTTACCTTTTCGACTCGCGTTCGAGTCGACGCTCAAAAGGTTCGGCCGCCGGATCGTCGCTTCTCTCGCCTTTAACACCGCGTCTTGTCTTCCACCTTCGTATATTACACACGTATACCTGTGCCGGGTCGCGAGATCACACCCACTTATAATTATTCATAATTAACAAAGGTTGTGTAATAATTAGCCCTCGTAATTAGCAGCAGCGTAGTTGGCTAACGCGCCCGGTCGATCCGGATAGATCGGTGCCCATATATTGCCCGATAGGGATTATCAGTAAATGATTGATTCGTAGGTGCTTTCCCACCAGTCGTGTGGTACACGCTCCGATCCCTTTACCTGCGCCAGAGATAGAGTCGGACGCGCGTTCGACCGGTACATTATCTTATCCTCGCGTAGTTGTATCAATTTTCGTGGCCGGAGCGTTATATGCCCACGTGTTTGGGATGGTACGAAAAAAAGACGGGAAGAATTTCTTCGAGAGATTAGGGGGGGTGGGTCGACAAAGTTAGAAAATAATCAGAACCGATATCACGTTATTCGCGACATTGATGTCAACTTGTGTAATTCTTGATCGATTTGCAGGATTTCACGAACGCTGGATTGAAGTATTTAAAAATCATGGTTCCCGGAAGGCAGATCCCACCGACGATGCTTGTCAGGAGGTAAGTTCGCATCACACATATATGTATATATATATATTATCCCGCGGCGTCGTACGAGAGGGAACGGATGCCGAACCCAAATGAAAAGAGCTTCTGAAGAAGCTTCGTCGGGGTGCCGTGCAGCGAAACGAACTGGACTCGTTCCATGTGTTGGCTGAACCTGCGAAAGGGGACAAGAGCTCGGGGGAGATGAGAGTTAGCTCACAGCCGAGTCCGTCGAGTCGTATAAACACCGACTCGCGCAATTAGATACAGAACTAAAGGCGCGGGATATGCATCGGGACGGAGTCGAACGATCGCATGTATTTAAATTGACATTCGATTTGCCATAACCTGCCTCTGTACCGTACCGCGCGTCGGTGGTTCCAGCGGATTCTTTCCTCACTCTCTCTCTCTAGACTTCGTCTCTTTCTTTTCATTTTTCGAGAAGGAGGGCCGCGTTCACCCCGTCCACGGTGGAAGCGGCGCCGCATGCGCGTCTCGGTGGATGCAAAACAGGCCCACAAACTGCCGGCCCGGGTAATTAACTGCAATAAACGTCCGATGATTTACCGAAGCCTGAACCCACGTCGTCGTTGCAGCACCGCGAATATATCCGAGAGCCGGGGCCGCGCCGCTGAAACGAATTGCCCATTTTCACCGAGACTCGCTTCTCCCTCCCCCCCTCGTGTCTTATTCTCTCTCCGTTTCATTTCGCTCGTATACCATACGCGAGAGTCTCGTAGAGGTTCGAACATAGATATTTACCGGCCCCTCAATGTCACTTTCGCCTTTTCTTTTCCACCGTATAAACGAGGGATCGGCGAATTCCGAATACCCTTTTTTTTCAAGTAGCTGCTTCGCCCTGCCTCTTCGAATCCGCCCGTACTATCTTCATTCGGTTATATCGCGACGTTTACCCTCGCCTTTCGCATTAACCATTTTTCATACATTATAATATTGTTGTTATAATTTCAGTTTTTTTTTTTTTTTATTATTAGTTCATAACGCGTTTTCAGCGCTACCAGGTCCGCGAGCTGCTCGATAATCATTATAAAGAGAATTTATATTCTCCGGAGGTAACCGGACTCCGACGTTTTATATATTCATCTTTTATTTATTCATTTATTCATTTTGGTTTTTTTTTTTTTTTTTTGGTGGTTCAATTTAATTTTCATCGGTACGTCGACGTGGAAAATTGCGACACCGAAAATTTCCGGCGGAAAATTCTCGACGGAGTCGATCCGTCCGTTCTTCGGCGAGCTATCTTCAATTGCTGGTCTTATCCGTAGCGATTCCTGCTACGTACACCGAATTACGACCGTTCAGACTGCAGCAGTTCAGTGGGGGGAAAAAAGCAGACCGGTGTAACTCTGACCAACTATCTCAGAGTCGTTACTATCTTGGAAACGACGTCGTCAAACAACGCGAACTTACCACCCGCGCCCTATCTAAGCATCGAGTTTACTATCCCATGCGATCAGGGAATCCCTCGTTGACGTTTACAGTTCGATAATCGATGCAGGGGGGGGAAAAAATGAAAGTTTCGAAATTTCTTCTCGCGATATCATATATGATCGTATACGCCCCCGTGACGTTAAGAAAATTTCCCGAACCGGGCGGGAGAGAGATGTGGAAATAAACGAAGCGTGTAATGGCGCTAACGATAATCGTCGTTTTCACAAATTAATTTGTAGGTCGATATCGATCGCGTTGCGGTTAACCACTTATCGCGTATATTATATATATCGGTGAAATAGAATGGGATCCTCTGGTATAATTCGAAAATAAACTCGTGATTCACGTTCCTGTTAACGTCCTGGAGGAATTTCTGACGGTGGAACCACATCGGCGTCAGTTGCAGGCGGGGAAGCGAAAACCGACGAGACAGCGACACCGGGGCTCTTCTTCTTCTTCGTCTCTCTTGTTTATTCTTTCGAGAGCCGGTATAACCGAGCGTCGCGCTTCGGGCTATATCTTTGTGGTCACACTCCGCGTCTCCGGGTAATAATTAACTGCATCCTTGATAGCTTCGGATTGGTAACTCGATAAAAAGAGTCAGAGGTTAAGCTAGGCGCCACATAATATTCTAGATATCCTTGAACCCGCGGGAGTCGATGCCGCGGACGCGCGCGCGACACTCTCGAACGCAAGGCTGAGCACAAGCGTTCGAAGCTACGCTAACCGATCACCGCAGCTCGCTTTTAATTAACGTATTTAATTAGCCCGCGTATACACGGTCACACTTCTCCATTCCCCCATACACCCGTACGTACGGATTCCGGCTACACGTAACGTACGCCTATAACCCGCCGTCATCGCGTGTATAAATAGTCAAGTATTTGCCACTCGAGTTTTATTTATTAAAGTATTTGTATACCTATACGCGTCGTACGGATTTGTCTTCGGATCGATAAAAGAAGGTAAAAACAAAACCGAGAGAAACGAAATGGATGAGACGACATGAAAAATAAGAAAAAAAAATAGAAAAAAGTAAAAAATAAAAAAAATAGAAATAAAATAAAATAATACAAAACACCGCGCGGGCGATAGACGCACGCGATCAGAAATTTATACTTATAAAAATCCCAGGCGTTCGTCGTTCCGGATGGAGATTGGAATAGTCAGGTATACACGAACACGCATACGACGTATACCAATGAGTATATGGTGCTTCTATCGATCTAAATGGGTTAATCGAATGCGGTTGTCCCGCGTGTAAGATAGAGCTTATGTAAATTGATCGGTCGATTATTGTCGCCGGCGTTTTTTGTTCCTCCGTTTTCTTGGTTTAATTTCCGCCCTCCGCCCTCCGCCCTTCCCCCCTCTCAACCCCGCCGGTTTCACCGTGTACATCGTATGAATCGATTACTCGACGGTGGAGGTTGCGCGACTGTCCGGTGCCGAAAACACCCACGCTCCGCGTGTGACTCCGCGGTCCTCGAGGATGAGCAGTCGCTACGGTATAGATATTGTATGCGCTCGCAAGAATTAGAAGATATACGACGTCTGATATCGTCTGACGTAACTCACCGCGATTTTTCTCACTCTCTGTATCTCTTACACGCGTACATACGTCGTACGTGTTCTTGTAAATTTCAAGATGAGGAATTTTTACGTGACGTATACACGAACGTTAGCGAATGTACGTAACGTGTATCGCACTTGTATATGGAAATAAATAATAAAGGAATATGAACAAATGAAGCAAAATTCACTTCGCAGGCACGCGTCATCATCATCGGACAAGCCGTCGCTTCACTTGTTGTGACGTTGCGTCCGATCACCTCGTTTACTCTATACGCACGAGTGAACTCGGTTCTGGTGTCTTTTCGATTTCGATCTCATGGAATTCCTATCCTTAGCGCATGCGGTGCACCTTCCATGAAATCGACGAAGGGTGTGGACGTACCACACATCCAGCGGGGAAACAAAATCTGACGAACGATCGGCGTTTCGCGGTCAACGCGGATCGGCTACCTTACCACCACGTTCTACGAGAAGGGGTGGAAATTACATTTATATTAAGTCGGTTGCACCCGCGTCGATGGGAACGTCACCGCAAAGAGAGTCCCGTCCCGTTTGACGGCGATGATGATAATCCCCGAGATTATCCGACGAGGTCTGGGCTCGTTAGTACGCCTGCTGGATTAAGCAATTTCACGTGGAATGTCGTGTTAATTGAAACACAAAGCGGCTAATGCGACTCGCTTCGATCTCCCCGTAGCGTATGTTCGTAACATTCGTATCGTACGCGCGTTTCGCGCTCGCTAAAATAACATTTCGTCGCGTCGACCGTATTACGGTAGGTATTCGTAGAAAATTAGCGTAGTTTCAAAGTCCAATGTTCATCACCCTCTCCGTCGCACACCGTCGTCTTAATTATCGGTGTAGTTTACGGACTCGCCGGCGCTCGCTCGCTTGCTTACGATGAATAATTTTCGAAGAGCGTCTCCGACGCCGCGTGGCTACGCGCGACACACGCGAGCTGCTGTCCGGCGCGTGGGAGGATCGGAGGATCGGGGGATCGGGGGATCCGCGGAGGAACACGGGGAGGGGGGGAGGGGGGAGCGAGGATGAGGGAGAGGATGGCGCCTGTCCCGACGTCTTTATTCGCCTGCGGACCGAGACGTCGAACGTATAACCTACGGTTACCTCCTCGCCGACTGTCGGCTCTCTTGAATTCCACCAGCGTATAATACGTACAGCTTGTCTCTGCCCCGCAACTACCCGCGGCAGGACAATGCTCGAGGTGAAATCTGCCCCGTTGTAACGTTGTAAGCCGATACCCCGAACGCAAAAAAGGATCACCTCATCCTCCGCGGAGTCTCCGAGGGACAAGGATCCTCTTGTACTTTGCACGGTGGGAAATCAGGGCGCTGAGAAATATGGGGATCTAAAGGTTGTATATTCCACGGAGAGTTTACCCATACGATGTGGAGGATTGTTAGGCAGAATCGAAGCGAGGTACTGCCGAGGGCTTGCGAGAAATTTCAACCTTTGCCTATCCTAATGTCTTCCGTATTGGGCACCGGCCGGGTTGATAGCGAACGAGCGAGGAGGGAGAAAAAAATTAGGAAGATGAGGACGATAACGCCCGTGTAGTCGAAGCTGCGTCTCGATTCGTTTCGAGATGGACCCAACTCAAATGTTTTGACGTTGTTTCGCCCATGTACGGATATTGGGGGTAACCGGGGGGGAAACGGACGTGGGTGGCGGGCAGGTCGTCACGGTCGCTCATATGCATAACGCGCGTCGCGTCTTACTTCTTACCTCAGCGCGTCTTTAAAGTGGCACGGCCGGAGCTTTACAAGACTGCTCGTCCGGTGTCCGTGGGACTGGACAACCGACGTTGGACGGCACGGGCATCGTCAATTCGGAGTTGGGCACTTCTCGTGGACCTCGCGGGGACCACCCCGGCGATTTTTTTCCGTTACATAAATTTGCGCCGGTTTTTTAGCAGCTGCGGCTAAGTCGGTGGTTTTTAGTTTTTAGTTTTTTTTTTTTTTTGTTTTGGATCTTCTTCGTCGTCCTTTTGCCTCCTAAGTAAGTCCAGCTGCAATTGGGAAGTCGTCGTCTGTACGGCAGCTCACCTCCGAAAAAAGAACCGATAGCCTTGCTAGGCCGTTTGGTTCCAGATGACTATACGTATATCCACGCTATTCAGAACCAGTTTTATCTCAAACCGCAATTAACCGCTCCGTGTACCGTTTGTTCTTTTGGAGAATGCCGCGTCGCGACCTCCACTCTTAAGTATCTCAGCTACCAGACCTCTTTCTCGCGAGATCGCAGCAACTCCACCGTATTATAGCGATAGGCTACGATTTTGAGCTCAAATATCGAAATCGTATTTTCTGGTGAAATTTTATGTCATTTGAACTCCAAATTCCGCATCTGCAAAATACATTGATCCTTTCGTCGAAACGATCGAGTTGTCGCCAATTAATCGCTTCTCAGAGCTGAGAAATTAAGATTTCTCGATGAGAAAAATTCGTAGCTCAATTTTACCGATGAATTCGTGTTCCTGGGATCAAAATACAATAGAAAAGTGCCATATGATTGAATTCAAAAAATAAAAATTTTTGGTCAAAAATCGAAAAAATCCAAAGGGTACCCCTTGGAAAATTTTCAATTTTGGGTCAAAAAAAAATATTTTATTTTATATGCTATTCTTATGTATTCTGATCTCAGGAATCCGAAATCACAAGTCAAATTGGTCTATCTGCAAAATTGATCAAGTTATCGCCAATTTTTCACTTTTCAGAGCGGAAAAATTGAGATATCTCGATGAGAAAAAATCGTAGCTCAATTTAGACGACGGATTCGTGTTCCTGGGGTCAAAATACATAAGAAAAGTGCCATACGATCAATTTTAAAAAATAAAAATTTTTGGCCAAAATTTGAGATTTTTCCAAGGGGTACCCCTTACGATTTTTTCAAATTTTGGCCAAAAATTTTTTTTTTTTTAAATTGACCGTATGGCACTTTTCTTATGTATTTTGACCCCAGGAACACGAATCCGTCGTCCAAATTGAGCTACGATTTTTTCCCTTCGAGATATCCTCAAATTTATGCTAAAAAATGCGAAAAAATGGGGATAACTCGGTCATTTTTGCAGATAGATCAATTTTTCTTCCGGATTCGGATTCCTGAGCTCAAATTACATTGACATAGACTAAAAAATCAATTTTCTATTTTTGACCCCAAAAAGCTGAAAATTGGCGATAACTCGGTCAATTTTAGAGATAGATCAATTTTTCTTTCAGATTCGGATTCCTGAGGTCAAAATACGTCAGAAAAGTGTCCTACGATCGATTTTTAAAGTACTTCATTTTTGGCCCAAAAATTGAAAAAATCGAACTCCCTTGGAGTTTTTTCGATCTTGGGGTGGGAAATCAAGATCTTTTAAAATCAGGTTTTTATGCTACACCCATGTATTTCGATCTCAGGAATCCGAATCCGCAAGCTAAATTGATCTATCTATAAAATTGATCGAGTTATCACCAATTCTTTACTTTTCGGAGCAGACAAATTGATATATCTCGATGGGAAAAAGTCGTAGCTCAATTTAGTCGACGGATTGGTAGTTTGAAAGTTATACATTAGGAAACACCCGCTCAAATATTTTGAAAAATATCCCATTCTTGGCGCCAGAAATCGGTCTGAATTCAATCTCCTCATTTCTCATTCGGCATGATAACTATAATAATACGGTATCATGGTCAGATTTAGCTTCAGAAAATCTCTCTCCATTTCAACAATAATTTACCCATTCAAGATGGTTTCCTTGCAACCTCCGTGTGCTTATCAAAACTCCGTCGCAGCTTAATCTTGCATTACACGCTCCGACTCGTACCTTTTCGAGGTTTTTCCCCCCTGCGCACAGACATAACACATCAGGCGACATCGTTTTATCAGCGAATACAACGCGATTAATCAGCCTTTGATATATGTATATTTCAAAAAGTGAGTGCTAGCCAAACGAACGAAAGGATAGAAATAAAATTGAAAAGTACGTCGTCGCGATGCCATGCTATAACTTTCGAGTAGTGTAGAAGGAAGGCCACACGCGTGGCCCGCGGTGATATTTAAATGAGTGGACCGAGAGTCCGTGCATGCATCTCGCTGCACGCGCCGCATAAAACGCTTTTCATAGCATAGCCAAGCGACTGTATCGCGCATGTTGCATCAACGTATACACTAGTCTGTAAAACCACCATTTTCCTTCTCCCTTGTTTTCATCTTCGTCTTCATTTCTCCTCTACTTTTCCCCCTTTTTCTTCTGCTTCTTTTGTTCGATTAACGCGCAGTCTGCCTTCGTTTTTACGTTCGTATATCGTTAACGCGTCATTAGCTCGTCACGCGCTAGGAAAGTACCTCATCTTTCGATCTCGTGCGGTCCACAAGTTAACCCGACCCCGTAACTATAAATGAACTTACCAATCGCAAGGGCAATCTTACAATACAATGCGGCAGAATCGGCGCATAATGCGATTTTCTTTGCTCCCATTTTGTTTACCTTCTCACAAAAAAAAAAAACCAATCTTCAATAGGAGTGAAAAAGGTTTCGAAACGCATGATCGGCGCACGAAATATCGTCCGCAGCTGATCACCGCGTGTTTTCGAGTCATCGTAAAATTGATCGGTTTTTCGATCATCCGTATAGATCCTTGTTCAACTTTCTTGAAATGTCGAAGTGATGTTCCTCCTAGAATCGAGCAACCCCCGAGCAAAATTCTGTATATCCGTCCGGGTCTCAGAGTTATCCGTCTGCTCCTGCAGAGAAGATCACGCTGATGGATGGAGGGGTAGTGATTCTTTTTTTTTCTTTCCATTTCTCGTTCCTCTTTATTTTATTTTATTTTTATAAATATTGATGACGCCGGAGGCAAACGGATCGGTCGCGAGGTCCGTGACTCAGGCGTCGGTTTCTCATTCCCGTGGTTAGCTTCGATCTATACAGAACCGATCCTCCGGGTTTCAGGGTTCGGGGAGCGGTTTCCCACTGTGACGAGCGCGTCAAGTCTCGTGTTCGCCGACACCTCTCGCCGACTGCAGTGGTAACAAAAAAAATTTGTAATTCAAATCTAACTCAAATTAATTTGACTCGCGTCATTTTTCACGCGGTTTGGCTAGCTGCTGGCGCCACGCCGAGCGAGACCCACTCACCGCTAGCCCTTCTTCTCTCTTCTTCTTCTTCTCCTTTCCTTTCATTCCGATATTTTTCTTCATCGGCTCCGAGGTCTGTCCCTCCTTGATCGATATCCTCGCATATTTCCGTCGCATCACCCTTTGCCGCTGGATTCGAATCCACTTTTACTTTCGATCTCCGAAAACATGTTCTTCGTTTCCATTTATTTCTTTTTCCCTATTTAATTTTTTTTCAACCCTTTTTTTTTTATTACGAAACGCATCTCACGGACGAGCGGCGATGCTGCTGTTGCCGTTGCTGCCGCTCTTCGGTATGCAGAAGATCTCGGAGTCATTACAAAAGCGAAGGGCACGTGGCCATTAACGGGCCACATAGCAGAGTTAATATTAGAATGAATGCACCCGCTGAAACGAATTAGTGGTAATAATAACGTTCGACTAATCGGAGGCGTGGGTGTAACAGGGTGGAGGGTGAGGCCCAAGATGAAAGGGATTAGGCCTATTAGGGGCTAATACGCCGCACAATTGAGACTTACACAATGCCACCGACCGCCAAAGATCGAGAGCTTGGAGAAAGCAGCTATACGCTGTGAGAGAGGAAGAATTTTTCCGGGGAACGATCGAAGCTATTCGTGCAGGCCGTGAAATAAACCAAATAAATAAACAAACGGAAATCACACTTGTAGATTCGCTGGAACGGTGAGAACTGGTATAAGAAATGTTGTAAATAAGCCGATAAGAATTCGAGGAGCAAAATGAATAATATGTAAATTTGGGATTCCTAGAGTATTACCGGGTTACCAGAACCCACAGAATGCAACTCCTGGGGGAAAATTTGAAAACTTGACGGAACGGCGAGTGCTAATTTATCGACAAGTCGTCGGCTCGTTGGTTAATAACTCGAGGAAAGTCGTGAGCCGAACTCACCGGACGAGGTATTGGATGAACGCCTGGAATTCAGCCGTGAATTATTGTGAGCGCCCGTAGAGAAGCTATCTTCGAATCTGCGAGGAGCGGATATTTTGTTCGGTGGTCTCAAAGAAAGCCGCACCTCTTAGAAGCCAAAGCTTCAGTCTCGCCGAATCTCTAATCAAATCGTTTAGCGTAATGGGCTTCGACTATGAAGGGTCTCTCTTTCTCCAGCCCCGCCTCGGCTTCCCTTCGCTCTTTCCTCCCTCGGTCTCCTATCGTGAACCGAAAGGGCTGACGGTAAAGAAGCGCTTCGGAAGAAAAAAAAAAAATACTCGGGGGAAGAAACTGATGGCTTCGGGAGTACAGAAACCGAAGACCCGTGTGTGCTTTCTGATTTCAAACGGGTGATTTAGAATCGGGATCGGAGAATGATTAAACGGAGAATGGAGTGCGTAGTCCTTTACGAGGGCCAAAGTTGCGCGCCGTGTCATATAGAAGCTGGAAGTCAAACGTGCGTTATAATGTGTAGCAACACTCACGGATATCGTTACCATATCTCCTGGTGGCCCAACGCCCCGCCGTATTACATGCATACCTATTACAGAGCCATTACACGACCAGTTAGAACGCTCGGTTACCATATTTGAATATTTATTTAGCTGATTATTATTTTTCTTAACTCGACAGAAATTTGATCACCTCGAGATTAAATCCTTCTCCTTCGCTCCCCCTACCTTCTCCTCGATTCGTTCTCTACCTTTTTTTCGAGCAGCGCGGAGGGAGAAGGGAGGATAACCGAGCTATACCCTAAAATTACCAGTATCGCGAATATAAATAAGAGAATATTATAAATTGTTAGTTAGCCGTCACTTACCTCAGGAACCGTGGAGCCGAAATCTTTTCGAAGGTATTCGCGTAATACTCCGTGTCCGGACTCCGCACGCTAAGACATCGGACACTTTTTTGCAACGTTTGCATCGTAATCGCATTTCATTACCATCTTCGCTTTATTCATGACCTCCTCCCGTTGCACGCCACCCAACAAGAATTCATCAGATCAGATTATTCCGTATAATTTTTAAACCAAATACTTATTACGAACATTCCTCCTCCACTCATTCTTTGTTCTAGGTTCTTCAAGGCGATGGACGATTTCATGGACTCTAGTGACCCCGGTGAGTTTTGCATAAAAGTTTCTTATCTCAACGATCTTACCAGTGGCAATTGTACAATTTGCGATGATATCGTCGTATCCATTTCCGCAAACGGTAACTACGAATCGGTCGCGCCCACGCAGTCACGGTTTTTCAAACCACTGTTGATAAACCGCCCTGATACATCAGCCGCGATCGACAAAAAAACGATTACCTGCAACTGCGAGGCGAGAGTCCTCAAAAATTCTCTGATAAAATGCGTCTTTTTTTTTAAATATATCGTACGTGAGCTGTTTGTTGCGCGGGGGAGGTGATCCGCGTATTCTCCGCTGCGTTGAAGCTGCCACGGGGCGTCTATCGGCTGCCACTTAGCATTTATCAATACTCGATTCCCCGACGTTTGACGGCGTCGATGACGCGCTTCGTTACGTACCGAGGATCGTTTCGTCCGTCACGCTTCCAACATTGTCCCGTGAGTCCGGCGGCACTTGTATTTCACTTCGAATGCACTTCACCACTGTGGATACCATACAAATGCTGGTGACCGGCGATAATTCAATGTCATCTGTAAAAGGCGACGGATCACTACCCTGCACTTCCCATTCCTACGGAGCGGACAGCGAACGGAGTCCGCCGATCTCGAAGACACGCTCGGATACTCCGAACCAGTTTCGTGATTTGAACGGGTAATCCGAGGCAGTGATGAAAAATAAACTAACGTCTTCGCGTCTCGGTATCCCCTTTACAGCGTAAAATATACCTACCGATGTTCCGAGCTAAGCTTTGGTCGTTGGAACGTTGAACGTCGGACATTAAAGGTGTGGAGGTTCAACGTGTGTTTGAAGTTCTGACATTCGATATCGTGAAACGGTGAAATTGTTTACGCCCGAGGTTCAGGTATTTATGGTTTTTTTTTTTTCTTCTTCTTCTTCTTCTCTTTGATCGGTGAACCGAACGTCGGTGTACCCCACTCGACGTACTCACGCGCATCTTCTTCTCTCCACGTATCGCTGGAATCCTCGAGCCACGCGACGAAGTGCCCGACTGTTCGTTCCTCCGGAGCCCTGTTCTCTTTTTTTTTTTTGATATCTCCGCAACCTAAATCACGCCTCGGCGTCGTCGTTACGCGAGGGAAACGTACAAGTTGAGGAATACGGTGGGCAGGTGCTTTCGACTTCCTTATACATCGACCGATGATGTTGAAATCAAAGTTCGGCCGAATCGACTGCTTTATGGTAGTCCGTTCGAGTTCTAATTCGATCGAGACTCCGAGGGCTCGACTACGGTGTTATAAGTAAGTGGCTAAACGATCCGCCACCAGCGGCAAGTGTTACTCGTCGATCTCCGGGTGTATACATCATATTGCCACATTAACTTCTGAGAGTAGCTTCGGGACAGGATCGAGCCAACCAGCTACCAAGGTAGCTCGAAAACTGTTAGCTGCGTGTGTGCATGATCCGGCGAGAGCTCCGGTGCAGTGGTCATCTCGGCCCTGGGGCTCCTCGCGTTACTTTTCGGCGTTGCTCTCCTCTGCTCTTCCCTTCTCTTCGGGGTCTCGTTGTCGGTTGGTGCCGTTTCTCCTCGCCCCGAGGCACCTCCGCCCTGATTCGTTCTTCGGAGTATATTACACGCCATATATTAACGCGCGGTAGCGCCCCTCGCGGCCCTTTTCCTTTTTGCCCTCTCCGGCAATTGAGTATGTTGCAAGACGGAATACGTACCGTTCCTCTATTATACTCGGAGCAGCGGTAGCTCATCGCTCTTCGCGTCGACGCGGGTCTCGTAAAAATTAGTGCGGTATTAATTTTCCTCATCCGAACAACGCATATCAGAGTTGGAAAGCAACAAAACAATGGGCGGTGCAAGGAAGTAATATTACTGGGGGGGGCGGATGGGGGGGGGGGGAAGGGAGGGGAGAAACAGGGACTCCGAAGACGGGGTCGTTTGTACGGTAAACCGGCACTCCCAGCGGAGTCGGTGTAGCTACGCCGGAACCCTGCATCGACGGACCCCCCGCCGTTTCAAAGTTGAAATCAAACATCAGTCAACAGAAGCCATTCCCCGACCGCGTAACTACTGACCATTGAACGACCGATCGGATCAATCGATCGCCAACTTCGTCCCGATCAATTCGCACCAACGATTCACTCGCAATAACCCGACCCTCGGGGAATCCATTTTCTACGGGTTAGTCGCGTTCGGCGGATGTCCGAACCATTCGCCGCTGGAAGATTCTTCGCCGGGGTGTGACAATACTTAGGAGGTACAGCCCACCCCGTTCCGTAAACGTGAACGACTCGCACGCCGCTCCGACGTACAAACAATTATGTCCGCAGCGTTTGGTATCACTGTCGATCAAGCGGCTCCATCAAAGCGGCGCGCTTCCAGCGATCTTATCTTCCCAGGATATGTTGATTTACTGCACGGGTGGTAGCTGATGGTAGTGCCGCTGTGCCGTACGTGGAATCGGTGAGCCGCGGTCCTCACTTCAGAATGTACGTACGTAGGCACGTCGAGAGGCGCCTTCCGAAGACCCGGGAGTCCAGGTCCAGGTCCAGATTCACATTGGATGGGTACGTGATTCCCAGAAAGAACGATGCAAATACCGCGCTCGATGACCTCCGGACAGATAACACCGTTGCAAACGAGAGCAACTCGTATTACCCGAGAGTCCGCGGGAGTTCGGACGGTCCGGTTTTGACGCTGCTGGTACCAAAGTCTCCGCGAGCGTTGCCTACCCGGGCTAAAAGTCGTCGGGTTTCCTCTTCCACGGTACGACTCCGGGTTCGGATTACCTCCCGCACCAAGACACCTTCCGAGGCACCCGCGGCGCGGACCCGACTATCTTGCCATCTCCGGTATTCTCGTTGTTGTTGTTGTTACCTCTCCATATATGGGCACCGGACTCGTAGAAGCGCTCGAGACGAAGTATCGCACGAGCCAACTCTTACATCTTATTACAAATAAGTCTTTCCGACAATCTCCGTTTCGCTAATTCCGAATACAGGATTGTGATATCGCGTTCGCTGAGAGGAAAAAAAAAATAACAATTTTCACGGTCACCACGGACACGAATTGAGTTCGCATTGTCGGGAAATTCGTTGCAGTTATCGCCGGTAATTCGCTGCAATATTATAATCATTCACTTGGCAGATTCCAGCGGCGTGACCGGGCGGGAGAGCCCGCGGATAAATTGATGACCCGTGGAATCACCCGTATTTTCGCGAGATTGCGTATACGATCGTATGCGGTACGCGTGTAAAAATCGTGCGAACCTGTTACCTTCGCACTACGTTACGTACAACGACGACGAAGGGGGTCGAACCGTCCACGCTACGTATTTCACACGTATAACTAATACCTTGATAATTTCTGACCGACTTAAACGTACTTTGTTTTTATTCTTTTACATTCCCTCGCCAGGATCAGCACTCCGTCATTACGTCGGTATTAAACACTGAGAGAGAGAAAAAAAGGCGAGTGTGATACTCGATTTCTTAGTCAAGCAAAACCGGCATCAGTCCAACGATTCAACATTATTATTTATCATGATTATTTTCCGTGGTTCATTTCACCCTCGGCTTGCCCTCTCACGTATCATTACGCCCACGCGAGGTAGGTGGATATGGTTATAGGTACGCGGTATGGATCGTGTAGCGGAGTGGCATCGAGTTTATATTCTTGTTGGAAGCGAGTGATGGGTACAAATCACTACCGATCTGTTGCCAAATTAACGAAGTGATTGATCGCGCGGGTTGTGCGGAGAAGGGAAAATAAAAAGAAGAAAAAAAAAAAAAATTAAACAAATAAAAGAGAAACGTATAAAATAAGAAATGAGAACGGGTCCACTGACCGACCTTCCACCGCGTACTTGTTTCTTGTTATTAACCCGGATTATCTTCGCGGTTTTATCTCGTCCTCGTAATATCGTATAGCTTGTTCGACTAATTGACGTCTTATGTCGATAAGGCCGTGCGGGGAATGGGAAACACGTTTCTCATATACCTTTCCAGTGCAGGTGATTGCTTTTTCAAGGTAACTCTGCCTGCCACTACCGTGTAAGAGGGCAGTGCCTAATCCACGCGGCTCGTTTATGTTACAGACGAACTCATAGGAGTCCACTGCACCCACGGGGTCAACCGCACGGGGTACTTCATCTGCCGGTAAGTCGTCTAAAGTCTAACTCGTTGAATCTCGACGTATGCAGACGTGAGCACTCCGCTCCGCTACACCCTGAGTACCTTCCCTACTACACCACTAATTATTACTAACTACACCTCTAATTAGCTAATTGTATTTATAACCGAGTTAGGAATGCCCAAGAGTTTCTTGGTTCGTTTGCTCCGACTACCACAACTGAAACCGATCCTGTTTCCTCGTCTTTTTAGTCGCCACAGGTATGCAACGAATCAAGATCATTCCAAATACCTCTCTTGGTGCTTTTCAACATTATCCACACACTCGCGTATCCATGGGTACATTTTATTATCCTCCTTTGAAATTACCTACCTCATTTTTGTCATTGTAGGTACCTCATACAGCAGCTTGGATGGGAGAATCAGGATGCCATCACAGGTAATCACCCGTATTGAAAGCGTAACGTATAGGCACATATGGAAATCGGTCGTAACTTTTGAACCGAAAGTTGAGCGCATGATCGAACGTAATTCTCGTCACGACGAACGATTCTAGTAGTCTCGTATCATTTTGTCGAAGCACCTGATCTATATGTTTGTCTCGTTCGATCGATCCGGTAATATCTCGCTTGCGTAGATTATTTGTATATAACGAGCGAAGGGTAAAACAGGATCCGGAGTCCATCCGCACCGTTGATGCCTAATTATCCGCGGTAAAACATCGAGGCATCGCACAGAGATATCCATTTTTTATCCAGATAAGATCTAGATGCGTTGCGGCGCCTACACGATCGACAATACAATCCAACCGCGCTTAATTAGGATTACGGCCAAGTTACATTTTATTACACGCGTACGCCGGACCATGAGATACAATCTTTTCAGCCGAGATACGCCCCGCGACCCTGACCCGTATACGCAGCGACTGCGGCCGGGTTAAAAGATGCTATGAAAAATTTTCTATCAGCTCCCGCCTCTGATTTCAGCCTTTCAGGAAGCGAGGGGTTACCCGTTAGAACGTGATGTATACCTTAACGATTTAAAAATCACCCCGAAGGGTGCGAAGCTGGATACCAAGAGTATCATCCTGGATGCCCGCAGTAATCTACCAAGGAGGTATTTACTAGTACCTAGATGCGAGCACGTGTTACTTGTCAATTGGCTTTCCGTGCTTCAACGCTTTGAATTTAAAAAAAAAAAACAGGTCACACAAACGAATCTCTGCCAGCAGAATATCGGACCCCTACGCACCGATGGGCCCACATGTATTTCACCCTTCGCGGAGAGGCTTTCCGAACGGCAGGCCGTTCCTACCTCCGGGTCCGCCCCCACCTTCTCACGATCAGTTCAATCGGTTCAACGGTCCGACTTTCAACCCCCCGATGCCGCCAATGCCACTTATGCCTCCACCTCTTGGAGCGCCGTACGGTCCCAGACCCCTCAGGTACGGGCCACCTTCGCAACGTGGTTTTCCCGGACACGGATTCCCTCCAGGTCCGCGAATGCCTCCTTGTCCTCCGAGGATGCCGATGCCTGGCGGACCGCCAAGATTACCCGCTCCTCTCGGCCCGCCTGGTCCGCTTTGTCCTCCAGGACCCATCATGGGACCACCGGGACCCGGTGGCCCGAGGTTACCGCCTCACGGAACTCCTCATCATGGTCCTCCGAAGCCTTTACTTCCGATGTTGCAACGACCTCATCGACCGACACTGAGTTTGTTGAGAAATGAAGGCGGTATCAGGCTAGCGCCAGAGATAGTAAGAAGAAAGGAGTCCATGGAGCCTATGCACCACGTTCTCAGGCTGCACAGGGAGCCTGATTTCACGGCAGATATATTCGAGGAGAATTTGACAGCTGGTGAGATTCCTGCGGCGGTGCATACCCGTTCGAATTTAAGGAGTCCTATTATGAGGCCGCGGAACAAAGGACGTTTCAATAACAGAGGTGTTAATCGTGGGAAGTGACGACGAGCTGCTTAGGGAAGCAGAAATTTTTTTTTATCCATGTACAACTGTGACGCATACGGTCCAAACGACCAGACGATTATCGTTGCGATCGTATGCGTTATTATTGATATAATTATCATTATGAAATTATTCGTACAAAATTAATATCGCTCAGACTTTCAGACAATTACGAAGACGACGAGAGGTACGCAATGGCTGTTCGAAAGCCAACATTTTTATTTCCAGTATTCACCTTCTCCACCTTCCCGCCACTCTCCGTTGTGTCAAATGATTCATTGGTTTACATTACCGCGAACAAAACACTTCGCAAACTGGCTACAGCTTTTTGCGAGTATTTGAATAGTACAACGTCTCGCGTCCCCTGGGCGATCTTTAATTGCTATAGCAAAGACAATCGACCGATCAATTCAATCCACCAAAAATGAAGCAGCGAACTATTCAGAAACAGTAACCTGCGGTCATCCATCCGCTGATGTTCGACAGCTTCTGAATCTTCGTCAATGATTGTCAAATCTGACCGTGTAAAATGTACATTATTCGCGTCTTTCTCGAGCGAAGAAAGTTCGAGTTGAAAGCAATCGAGATAGGAGAATCCGGCGCAAGACTCGCGGAACATTTATCTTTTTCTTAGCTACCCATTTTCACTTTTCTTCTTTTTTTTTTTTGGTTTTCTCTGGGTCGATATAAATCAACGAATAATTGACGGCAACGTGATACCTATACTTTGGCGGGTGGTTTGCGCCCGGTATACGCATCGATTTCAGTCAACGTGCGATCAATTATTTCGTTAGAACGATCGACCCGCTACACCGCCACCAAAGTTAGTCGCAAGAGGTATCGTCGCGTGAAAATTTATTAGGCACTTTCAAAATCGAGATTCACTTCTTCAACTAATACGATTATCTACAAGCGAGCGGTGCGTTAGGTAAAATACGAATACAATTTTCTACCGTCACAAAATCGGTATGGAGTATTACTGAATATTTTGTACAAATGAGTAATTTAGTATGTGACAAGACCCATAAATGAAATACCATTGTCCAATCAATATTATTTCTATTATCATTATTTTTACGTCGACTATTTCAAGAACGAGATAATAGCAATTCATGCTCGCGTCTTGATCGAATAGAAGCTCTAAGTTCTGTTTTAATTTCTTTCGTTTTTCATGACTATCATTTCTTGCTTTTTTTAGTTGATATTTCAACGTTCAGTCTGTACGCTGTCCGTTGTATAACCCGTTAGCGATTTTTTCGTTACGACGGTATGTCGTACCAACGAAATGTTATCGAACACACTGTAACGATATCATATGACTGAGCAATTGTAATAAATCTATGAAACAGAAGCATGTATTTGTCACGTCGATAATCGATAACGATTCACCCCGTATCATCTTTCTTCGATCCAGCTGAGCTTTTTAGATTTGAGGGAGTCGTGGGCGAACGTAATGCGCCCCCTTCGGAACGAGATCACGTACACACGTACGTTCGCCTCGGATGTAATTGGACGCCCGTCGGCCCGCGTCTCGTTGAGATATTAAAGTGATTCAATATTCGGTCCGGGGTCAAAGGTCGCCCGTGTAGGTGGGACACGTCTCCCGACCGATTGTCCATATATCACAGACGGAACGTTGTCGTACGCCGTCGGTCCACCGGTGACGTAACTTTACCGAGAAATCGAATACAACAATAAAACAAACCCAGCTGACGCCGATCATTAAAAAACACCCACAAAACTAAAAAACCTAAAAACGAGACCCTTCGTGCCTTCGCAACGCATTCCTCGGCTTTTCCTTATTTTACTCAGGGTCTGACTTCTTTTTATCATCCGCGAGGCTGATCATCTATCGGTCGTTGATATTTTCCGCGTACTCGCCATAAGCGTGCACCGTACGCTCGATCGGTGACCGCGACTCGATGTTATTAAATCCGCGACGACGTCGTAGCTGGGATAATGTGCGCTGGTTTTTATAATATTAATAAGCATAACGTCGAGGAGGAGGAGGAGGAGGAGGAGGAGGAGGAGTGTCGCTTAATGGGGGCTCGGTGATCTTCCTTGACGCATAAATCGGCGTGCTCGAGGCTCGCCGACGTCGAACAGCCACGACCTCTGCGGGGTATCGTCCTGCACGCCGCATAATTGCTGAAATTATTATTCGGCCAACCCCCTAGCACCGCCGATTTCCACTTTCTTTTCCTTTTGCGCCTTCCTTACCTCGATATCGCCCTGACCACAACTTTTGTCGCCTACGCCCTGGGCTGCGATCGCGATGCTGCATGTGACGCCGTACAACAACGCAAGACTTACGATTAGTACACGCAGGTAGGTGTCCAACTATTTTTTTCTCTTCCCAGCATTGAAATAGCCAGTTTCGTGGTATTGCGATATTGGTTATGGTAATTAAATTGTTTTTCCTAAAGATATCATTGTTTGAGTTAATCACGGCGCCTCGCTTTTTTTTCTTCATTCACTTTTTTTACATTTTATGATCCACGCGTACGTATAGAGGTGTTTATTATCGAGGAAATGTCGACGGTTTTATTTGCCTGTTCTCAGCTGGCGCCTCGGTATTATAATCTCGATGACGTAAAGAGACAAGACCGCAAGAGAGGCTTCTTCTTTGAACGGGCAATTAAAATTCCGCTGTACGAATCGAAACCCGGATGAGATCGTATTATTCAAATCAGCGAATACGCCGCTTGTTGAAGTTGTGATTTTTGTAGAATCCAATCCCGCTTCCGCGCGGATCCGATTCTTCGCGTTGTCGCATTCGGGATGCGGATCGCCACTTTTACTTCTCCTACGTACCCCGCGCGGGTTACATCGTCGCGGCTGATATGCTCGCGATAACTCCGCGGAGGAATTTAACTTTTCAAATAATTTCTAAAAACTCGAAGGAGGCACAAACAAGTCCATAAAGTCACTCCTCCCTGCGGGTCGGCGTCCTTCCTCGTTTCGCGTCTTTCGCAAGCAGGGCGGGCGTGCGGGCGGGCGGGCGGGCGTCGACGACGACGACGACGCTGCCGCGATGCAAAAGTTTCAGATTTCTTCTCGTCCTCGAGGTGTGACGCCCGACGACGGACCGCGATACTTGGATCGTTTATCGATTATCGACGGTGTGGCGTTGCTACCGCCGGGGTTACTCTCCCCATTTCCGAAACAACTGCAACCTCCCTCCCGTGCGCCCCGTCTCTCAATTTCTACCGCTGAATTGATTTGCGCTCCTGTTTACTCCTTCGCACGGTCATAGAGGAAGACATTCCCGTCTCCATCGTCCGCGAACTTTGCACTCTGAGCGATCGCGGCTCCCGGAATCCCCCATTTTTGAAATAATCCAGAGATTTAGGATTAGAATAACTCGGAAACGATAATTCCAGTCGGACTTTCTTTCATCCGCGAGCATCTCAGTTACCAAGCATTCCGAAAATACTGCTACGATTAGCAACAAGTATACAAAAGCACATATAAAAGCTCGAATCTCGTTTCGGGGCGGTGAAAGTAAAAAAATAACTCAATTCACGTCTTCGTTCTTTATCTCCCGCGGGTCGTCGATGGTTGGATCTGGTAAATACCCCGCTGTAAAAACAATTAAATTCTCAAAACGAGGTGTTTACGGTAGTTTTTGAGTCGCGGCGCGGCCGCGCGAGGATCTCCTCCGATATTTTCGAGGATACCGTCTCCGGGAGTCCGACGAACCGAGAAAAGACGTCCCGAAGTGCAGCGGCGATGCTGCACCGCGTTCCGTCGAGATGATCCGAAAGTTACTTCTGCTCCGTTGACGCGCTGCCCTCGAAACAATCGACCTCCACACCCACGCCCGGCAGCCTCCGTAGTGAATGTAACCTGGACAAAAATTTAGCGGGGTCCACCCCGCGTCCACGCGTATCCTATGCAACCTATCTCAGCTAGACTTTAGATTTATTGACATATTTTCTCCGTCCTTTAAGGCTTTATTTATTTCTATCCAACGACTATTCTTCTTTGTTTTTTCATTTTTCATTGAGGGCTTTTATTGCTCCCGCGCGACAGTCGGTGCGCCCTTCTCTCTTCGTTATTTCACCATCTCTTTCTAACGTTTGTCGACGTTGCGAACGAAACGGAAATCTATCAACGAGACTGAAATCTTTCGACTCGCACGGAATCACGATCGTCCTATTAAAGTTCAAACACATGGTATTTCAGCTCGGTGCCACATTTTCCACAGCGAAGCCGAGACGAGTCAAAAACGAAGAGGAGTTCTTTCGGTTGGTAATGGTATACAGGCGAAGGCAAACCGCGAGCTGTATCTACAGCGAAGTGGCGCCCGGTCGCTGTTGTTTTCTGCAATTTTTTTTCTCCTCGCTATAAAAAAAGATTACAAAGGTTCGCAAAGGAGCCTGCTGCTGGTAGGGAGCTGCAAACGAGACCCATAACTCTTCTCCGGGTCTCGACACGATAATTAGTCCCGATTAATTCCCAAAAATTGAGGAATGCGCGGCGATGGCGATGCGGTAGGTCGAACCCCACGCGAGAAGGAGGAGACCAAGGATCAAAAATCAGGATTAGTAGGAGGAGAAGAGGCTTCGTCCCGGTGGCACCAAACGTGACCGCTAATCCGCCCCGTAATTTGTTCTTTTTTTTTTTTTTTCTTTACACTCCTCTTCCTCTCTCCGAAGTAAAGGTACAAATATTGTCGATATTTGTACAGCGACGGCTCATACGCGAACTTCAATGTCGGCCTACTTGTCGTCGGCGAACGAGCGAGCACCTTGATTAACACGGAGTGATTGATAGTGGTGGCTCCCTTTCGTCGTTGCTCGCTACCCCTGCCCCAGGCCTATCGCCTCCCGTTTCACTCGCTAACGCCGCAACCGAAGATCTAATCGGTTGATATTTATTGCCCGACGTTCTCCGCAGTACACCTACTCCCGCAGGACCCTCGTGTGCACGCAAAGGGTTTTCGGTACTTTTTCACTTTTTGCTGGCTCCGAACCGGCGGGAATCACTTTTCGCAAAAAAGATGGGCCTCTCAGAAAACCACCGATCGAGTCTCGCTCTCCCCGTAGCGAAGCCATAGGAAAATGCCAGACCCCTATTTCTTCCCTATGGTACCGGAGGTGGAGAAGGTGAAGATCCGCGTAACGAGAGTTGGACAGCAATTTCGCCAACGGTGGATGTTCACACGCCGTTAAACACGAGTGCGTCGTTCCTCTCTCGGCTATCCAACGCGGCGCGGAGGGACGGTCTGATTTTCATGACTCCGCGTCGTTACCGCGATTTTCTTAATAAGCGTGTTTCTGTTTCGAGCTCCATTTAAATAAGGTGGAAGTATCGTTGAAGTCGCAGCGCGCGGTACGATGTCGCGTTATGATTGTCGTCATGGTTACAGACGTAGTATATAAGGTACAGTTTTGCCGTTACCGCGCGTACGTACGTACGTGTTGCGTCAGCGTTACGTTGGCGCCTCATCCATCGACTCCTGCCCCCGGTTACCCCGCGCTTCCAGACAGACCGGCCGATACTCTCGAAGCTCGTTTTTCCCCGAGTTATCCGGTGGTTTTTTTTTTTTCTCTCGGGTTTTTATCAAAAACGCCTCGGTTTTATTTAATTCGTGAACACGCCACGGTGTACACACGGATATCGACGTTGTTCAATGGGTACGTCCTTTGATTGACCTTTGCGTAGCCGGCTACGCGCGTGTCCACAATAATCTCGGACCCGTTTATGACCGCGCGTGGGTTTGATCGTTGCTTCGCCTTCGGGACAACGACTTTCAACCGAAAAACCTGCATATAGCTGAAATCCTTTAACCGATCGTCGCCAGAAAAACAAGGAATACGTTGTCAATCTCATAAAACCACGACGTATGCACGCGCGTCTATAAAAGATGAAGAGCCGTAATAAATGTATGATGTAGAAAAATGAGGATCTGAATTTTCTGGATCGGTTGATCGATCGCTCTTGAGAAATCGAACGACGACGATCAGGTGCCGCGTAAGAATGTTGAGAGGATCATCGCGACACCGAGCGACGCGAGTCAAAGACCTAGAACGGATTGCACAAGGGACCGAGTGGTCCACACGTCAGGTCCTCTTGAACTCGCAGGTGTAACGCATTCGACTCCTCGGTATTTCTCGGGTCCTTGACTCCTGAAGCACTCCGCCTCCGAGTGACACCGCCTCACGATATTACCGAACGTCAATTGTCCGTATGGTCAATATTACAGGCGACAGAAGCGCCCGTTGAACGCGAAGCGACGAGGAACGCCGGTGTTTCGCCATAGACGGAAAACCTCGAAATCTGTGTAGCGCTCGACTACATCAATATTCCGGAGCTGAGAAAAAGATTGCGGCGGCAGGGGGGGGAGCGAGGAAGACGGAACGGAAGAGAGTCGAGAGGAGAGTAGAGAGGACACGGAGTGTACCGCGAGGAGACGTTTTAAGAGGAGAAGAATTAAGTCGCGTCTAGTATCGCCGTCAAAGTGTCGCGCTGGAGTCTCTCGATGGCGATGGCGATGGCGATGGCGATGGCGATGGCGATGGCGATGGCGAGATGTGAAAGAGGGGAAGATAAATGAGCCGAGTGGATGACCGGCGTCAAAGCGTATAGATCACCAGCTTAAGGAATTACCAAATTTTGAAATTGACCATTAGTTATTGTACGGACGCCTGCTGCAGACTGCCCGGCCTTACCTGGCCGAACGGAGTCCACATCGCCGCATGAACATTCCCGTCCGCCTCACCTACGCCGGAGATTAATCGCAATCTCTGGACTTCGTGGGAGGGACTACTCGCCTAATCAACTCGTCCTCCGGACTTTCTATACCTCGAATTCAGATTCGCTTGGAAATATTAACCCCCGTCCTATCGATACACACATATATATATATATTCGTTATAATTCGGTGATCGTCGAAGGCGCTCCACTCGATCGTGGAAGGGTGGGAGGAGTGACCGGTGGTCGAACGAGTCCGAATGCAGGAATTCGGGACCAGCTGCATCATTCGAGCTGGCTCAACGAGTGAGAATCCTCGGGAATTCGGGGAGTGGAACCGGGCGCCCTGCTCCGGATATTTACTTCTGTACCTAACCGATGTGTATAATCTAGTTGGGAATAGATCCGATCGACCATTACCACGAGAAAAGCGTGGATCGTTGTAATTTGAAAATTAAGAAACGACTCCGGTCCGGACAGCTGACCCTTCTTTTCCTGCCCTCTCTTCATTTTTACTCTCTTCTATTCTCTGGCTGGCTTCGGTCTATCGAGACCGCGCTATTCCCACAGGGCGTCATCGTGTTCTTTCGAGTGCGCGTTGATTTTTTTTTTTACCGCAAGCGAACCGATATATCGGATCGGCAATGGGACGTCCGACGACGAGTGGATAATTAAAGAACCGTGTAATCGGTAATTACCTCGCGTTATTAACAGCGCAAACAATCGGCGACCGTCTTTTGAATAATTTTCCCCATTCACCGTGCAGCTCTACGCGGGTACGTACGACGTACGTACGTACGTACGTAATACCAGTTTGTGGTATCCGAACACTCCTACGCTTGTCCGTACGTTCGTGTGGACGCGCGTGCACACGAAAAACGAGTGACCGATTGATGCTTGTAAAGTGGCGCTAACAAAACGAATAACTCCAACTCCTCGTGCCGTGGTAGTGAACGAGATGAACTGGATGAACGGGTAGCGGGAGGGAAGGTGAATGAAAAAAAAAGGAGGATAAAAACGAGGAGGGCCAAGGAGAACAAGAAGCGCATGCGTGACAGCGTATCTCTCGTTCACGATCAGCAGCAGTTCCTATTATACGCTGGCGCCTCGGAATTGATTTCAATTATTCGCTCCGCTGGATACGCTACCTTTGGCAGATCTGATAGGGAGGCGAGAAGGAGCGATCCGAGCCAGCGACGAACCGTCACCCCCGATCTACATCTCCGAACCCTTTATTGACCGATCCCACGATTCCCTTCCCTCCCTTCGTATTGTTTTTTTTTTTTCCAAAAAACTTAACACCGGTCCGTCCCATATCGCGATTCGCTCGACGCGGCGTCACATTACGCCGAGGATGACGAACGTATTTGGAAATATGGGAAGGAGTTCGGAGCCGAGGAGGCAAGCGATATCGTGTATAGGTAGCCCGCGGCTGAGGCGATGATTAATAAATCAAAGATGGCGTTGAGAGAACAGTTTAACCCATGACCCGGGGCCGATGCATCCCAGTTCCATGTACACACGTACGAGGCTGTGCAGCGTATATTCATCGCGGCAATGTAACGTAACGTAAGTTAACATAACGCAACGTAAGGTAAGGTAACGCACACTGTTTCGTATCACGAGAGTGCGCGCGCGTCATATGTAAGTATACGACGTAAGGAACTTCTCTGTGCCTCCGAGATATAAGAACCAGGGAACCGTAAGAACCGAGAACCGAGAACCATCCCAGAGAACCGAGAAATGGAAGTACGTCTACCGGCGGCTTTGCTCCTTCGGCGATACGGATACGGCTCAGAGCTGTGGGAACAGGTCGACTCTGAATGTTAATTGTTGTTTAAATTTATGACAGTCCTCCCTACATCCCCCTCGACGGATCGCCTCCCCCACCGCCTGTCCACAAAATACCGCATCGCCATCGCCTAGCGGTTCGTCTCGTCTTCACCGAACCTACTAGATAAATGCTTCTAGAGGAAATTCAATTCCTCTAACCGACGTCCGTTCCCGGACATCCTTTTGTCAGTGACCATTGTGCATTCCATTTTTTTTTCCCTTTTTCTTTTTCCTTTTTTTTTTTTTTGGCACACGTTGTATTCCACCAGCTTTTTTATGACTTATCGAGTTTTTGCAGAGACCGCGTGAGAGTCCAGCGCACGTATATCGTACGTACGTACGTACGTAGGTACGCATGCCTTGGAATTTCCGGAGTTAACTGACAGGCGAAATGGGTCAGAGACGGCACGCCGTTAATAAAAGCAAAAAGCCGGGAACGACCCCGCGCGCGGTGCGATTACCATACGAATCCTCGCGGCCCGTGGGGCACCGGCAAAGAAAGATCCACGGGCCTATTGTGTGTGGTCTCGGGTGGCGAACTCGTGTGCGTACGTGTACGCGCCCTGTCATCGAGTGTCACGCCGAGCCGCCTGACGAGCCATCGCTCATCTTGCCGTCGACCTTCCTCCTCCTCCCTTTTTCCTCCTCTCATTCCTCGTCCTCTTCGCCTTTTTACCCATCTTTCGTCATCCTCTTCGGCACGCCCGTGACACCGGTCGACGCCACGCGACTGTACTTCCATTAGACGAGGTTCTGAAAGCCCTTCGAGCAGCGGCGAACATTCGAGGAACGGGAGGAGAAAATTTAATATCGCCCTCCGTCTTCGCCCGACTCGCTTATCTATCGCATTATTTCGTTCCCTGAGGAACCGTTCCCGCCCCCGATAATCCGATAAATCGATCCCTCCGTTCGTCCACCGTGCGGACTCTCCAGCTACACACGAACAATTACCGCATTCGAGCTATATGTATATATACTCAAGAGGCAAGTAGTCGGCGATCAATCGGCATCCGCCCACGATCTCGCCCGGAACTCGTAGATGGGGGGGTACGTACGAACCGGTACCCGCGTACACATTGTTTAGCACGTGCCTATCGAGACGTACAACGACCAACAGGTAAGACAACCGCGTTGTAGGTAGGTACGAAGTCGGCAGGGGCTCCGAAGAGGAGAAAATTTTTAAGACCGTCGTTGGATGCAGCATCTGCTGCTAACTGCGATTGAAATTACATTTCGCTTCGTCGCGTCGCACCGGCGATGCGAAGCACCTCGTAACAATCATCGCGGTGTGTAGTTCCCGTGATCCTCCCGCGTCGATGTTCGACGCTTCTTCTTTTCATCCTTCGATTTATTTTTCCTACTTTTTTTCCTCTTCTTCTTCTTCTTCTTCTGCTTCTTCTCGGAGGCTCGCGACGGCGACTACGAAGTACGACGCTTTTATAGACGGGCATTCAAACCACGGGAATAACTGACACGAATTTTTATGTTAGTCGTGTATATAAATACCGTTTTATTAGCCTGGGTAGCAGGAAATTAACGATGACGGTTCTATTACAGATAACTACGTAACGAGCCAAGGCGAAACAATTCGACTCGGCGGTGCAGCGGCAAAACTTGCAACGCAACGAAGAATAAGAACGAGCCTCTCTATCCGCCTCTCTGTTATTTTACCTCGAGCAACAATAGTCGTGATAAGAAAAATTTCAACAATGCAATGTGGCGTTCGCACGCGCGGTTATCAACGGTACCGTTCATATACGTAACCCGTATACCCATATTGCTTTTCCGATCGCCGCTGGTATTTTTATGGTCTGGTTTACTGCCCGTTTCTACTCCCACGATCGCTGAGACTGTACCACCGCGCCACCGTCGTCGAAGGACCGGTGAACAACGTAACGGCGATCAATTCAGCGAACGATAAGAGACTCATTAATGGACTAATCGCTGAAATAGCGGTAAACGAGCGAATCTCCGCGTCGCAATTTCAGATTTCATTAAAAACTCTACGTCTCCCCGTCTCAGCGCGACACGAGAACGCTTCGAACGTCGAAGCGGACCAGACGTTACCCGTCCGAGAGCAATAAAATTTGTACCTTATCTCCTGGTTTCGAATAAATTTTTCTTGCTTTTCATTTTTTCATCCCGAAGGAGAGAGCCGTTGCCGCGACGACGAGACGGCAGCTTCTGAGCGAGCGAGGTGGGTCCGCGGTGTACATCCGCTGGGCGTAATGAAAATAAATGAGATAGGGAGAACACCGCACCTTGGCGGATCCGGAGGACCCTACGGGGGCCTAAGAGCGAGGGATGATGCGACACTACCGAGAACCGTCGTTCTGAAACAATGGGAATGACTCCCAGAACTTGGAGACTCGATGCCGCCTCCGGACTCCGCTCGTCAGGTTTACTCGGAGTTTACGCCGCGTCCAACGGTAAGAAAATGTAAGAGTTGGTCGCAACGCCGTTCAAAATTTCCCGAATCTACGGACGTCCTTCGTCGACGGAGGGGCGATGTTTTTTTCAGCGGATGCAAAGAGAAACCTCCGAGGTGATCCGTGAGCCAACCAGTAAATTATACTTTCGAGGAGTTCACAGTGAATTAATTTGTTCACGATTCCGTTCACGAGCTTGGTTCTTAGCCTTTGCTGTTACGCGGGAGAGACGAAGAGAAAAAATGAATAAAAGTCCCTCGGTTCTCCGAGTGCGTCGAGAAGCCAGTAGAGTGTAGTCGCGACACTAAATTACCACAAGCGTTCACGTAGGAAAATAGGGAGGCGTGGGGGGGGGGGGGGGACCGGGCCCGGTGAGGTACATACATTAGTCTCAGCCGTAGGAACTGGTTAACCGAGTGAATTGAATAATTATGAAATGAAGACGCGAGCAGATAACTCCTCCACGAGCCGCGACGCACCGGATAATCCGATGACGAAGAGAAGAAAAAAAAAAAAACGAAAAAAAAAACAACAAAGCGGAGGAACAACGCGACGAAGGGTGGGTTCGGGATCTCGTTTGAGCGAGGGTCCGGTCCGCGGGATAGCAAACACGGTTCGTTCCGTGACCTTCGAACCGTCGAGTGTTTTATGTACATGTTAATATACCTGCAGCACTTCTGTCAATCTTTGAACGCGACTACGGGGCACAACCCGCTCTCGACCGTCACTCGCTTAACTGTACCCGGTCGTATAAGACGCGCGAGATATCCGTCGTCGACGGAACGAAGCCCCCCCGGTTTCCAGACTGTATCAACGTACGTACGTTGTATCTTCCGTATCCGAGGATCGGAGCTCGCATTAGGTATACGTACGGTTCTTTTGGACTTGTCACGTGTATACGCGCGGTCGTGTTCACGTGAAGCCGAGCTCAGCAGCTCCACTAGCTCGTGGAAGGGCGGAGCAGACGCATTCCTTCGTTATTAATACGAGAGATACGTGAGCGCGTCATTGTGCGTAGTTATCCATTATAGGGGACACTTCCTAGGGTGTACTCATCCGGGTGATCCTCGCTAGGATATCGAGAGGGACTAGGGCAGAGCGAGAGGGCGGAGGAACCCGACCTGAGCACCGCTGTCGACTCATTAAGAGCTATCAGGGCAGTGGTACAAACAAATGACACTCGCGGGTCGTGCGAGACCGTGGCCAGACGGGTCCAAGACACGGGTCCAGGGTTCATCCTATTCCTCTCCTCTTTTTTCCCTCCAGGCATTCCTCTACGCGGCCGCTATCTCTTTTGTGCGCCTCCCGTCGTTCGCGCTACGTTCTAGCGCGTGAAATTATGTGACTCGGTGATTTATTAATTAACCAGAACCGTTTTTTGCTCCATATGGACGGTGTATCTGTACGCGCCAGCCTTTGCGCCGCTCGTCATTTTTACCGCGCGACCTTTTCGGGATAACGGTGGGGGGGGGGGGGAATCCGTAGACATCTTTTTGTGTATTCGCTTCGATTAATATTTCGGATGAAAATATTAGCTTTGCGGCGGACAATGAAGAGAGCGGGACGAGGCCGCTGAGATTTCACGTATAATATACGTATGTGTACATACAGAAATACTCGTCGCCACTCAATAGCGCGGAGCACGTTTAGCCTAGGAACGAATGAAGTGTTTGTTCATCGTTATGTTTGTTCCCTACGTAGGAGATGGATTTTTGCATAAGCATACAAAACTGGTAACCGCCACGTCCGAAGTCAGCATCTTGTAGACACGAAGTACCGCTGCCAAAAATAGTACCCATTGATCAGGTTTTCTTCAATGAATGCTTACCAGTCAATGAAATCATGGGCTCAACTCGACCTGGGGGACTCTCCGTGGTCCGGCTCAAGATTTAGGGCTAAAATTGCCCTGAAAATTTTTCACGGGGGGTCGCCGGCGCTGCGTCAAACCGAATATGGAATCGGCGCCGGATGATATCTCTCGAAGCACGAGCGGGAGATGGAAATTCTTTGGATTCGATTAAAATATCGCAAACTATTAGGTGAATCACACGGATTTCTTCTCATTGTTTTCGAGCAACGCTACGAAATAGACCGCGATCTATTTCGGTCGGTGAAAATGTATAAATCAGAGGCGTAGTTTATTTTCTCCGATTGCTCGTTTCTATTCTCATGCAGGATCCGTCCTGAGCGACTACCGGCGTCACACGGCGAAATTCCTCGGGGAAGGTATCACGCGATAGTCTAGGAATATCTCCTCATACCCCAACGCGGTAGACTACGTGACTTCCGACACTGCCCTTAATCACCAAGGTCGGTTCACGGTCAATAAAAGAAACGAAAGAGAAGAAGAAACGAAACCACGCGAAGCCGGCATGGCGAACGTTGTAACACCGAAATGGATCAATTATACCGAAGACACGCGAACGAAATTCCGTGGATATCCCCCTCGGACTTATGACCTTCGAGATTCATCGATTGAAAATCGCGTTCACGAAGTGCCAATTAAATCCGTCGTTTCTCGGTTCAATTTTAACTTTTAATGGGAATAGTTGGGTCGTGATTTGGACTTTACTGTTCCCCCGTGTCTTCTCTACGTCGTATTCTAGGGGGTAACCGGGTGGCGGGGGATTTCCCATAGTTAAGCGTCTTAACATAGGTGAGTATACGACCTCCTCGAAGAGTCAGACGCGTGCACGGCGCCTCGACAGCAGTCCCGCGACCAGTGTTGTTATTTGCGAGCGGCATGCCTTTCGCTCGTGCGTGAGCGATGCGTGAGTAGCCCTCGGCGTAGAATCCCGTGCGTGCATGCATACGTTCATTTTACGCTCGCGCCGCGCCGCCCCGTACCATTATACCTCTGCGTCGAGACTCGTAATGCCGCTTTACCCGCAAAATAAAAGAAATGAAGAAAGGAAAAAAAAAAAAAAAAAAAAACAACAAGCTGCAGGAATAAAAATAAAAGGAAATAAAGAAGAGGGAATGAGCCAGAGCTCCGTACAATGCCTACCTGTTTCGTTGCCGCACCGCCTCGTTTTTCCCAAGCCAAGTCCTCCGCGGACGATTCAAGTGCCGTGAATCAGCGTTTTGTGCGCATGGATCTTTTAGCGAAAATGTTAGTGGGTTCGAGTGGAATACACGATGCGGTTACCCACATATCGTGTCTGTATACTTACCTACGATCACGCACATGATACGATTGCGTCGGGGACTAGGTTCGGGATATTTTTTTTTTTTGTTGAAAAATAAGTACAAGTAAGAATAGAAACGATTTATAACTCGATGATAGTTTTCGTATACATTTCAACTTGGAATAGATACCGGCATCGCCGAATGTCGGATATTTTTATCGTTCCCGTATGCGTCATCGGGGGGGGGGGGGGATATGCAACGTCTCGGGTGGAATACTTTTACAAAGGTCGAGGTGATGAACGTCGATCGCCACCCACTCGAAGAAGTAGACCACTTCGGAACTGTAACAAAGCAAATCCACGTGATTGAAATAAATTCATTTCATCCTACATCGAAGACCCTGTAGAGATATGGGAAAACAAAAAAGACATTCTACATTTAGTTTTGGGGCCAATTTTTCCGACTGAATTGCCGCGATCACGGGTTACGTCATTCCGACCACCGGTCAGCTCTTCCGATTCGTTAAAAATTCTTTGTGTACCAGTCCGGTGCGGCGTTACTGATTACGAGCGTGCGTTCGTTCCTCTCGAATGTGTGTCACGAGCGGTGTCCGTACGATGGATGATAAATGACACTAATACGCTTCGTAGAATTAAGAGATCGTAGAGCAATTAATTTTATCGTCCGTAAAACGTTGGCGTACATACCCCACGAATCTACCGGGCTGTCACCCATTGTACCGGTCCTACGGGGAAACGAACCCGGCCGATCCCACCACCAAACCGACGCGATCGCTACCTACTTACGCGCTTATTCGTCACGAGCGTTACAATTACGAGGTAATAGAGGGCGAGGAATTTTTTAACCTCGGCGAACAAAGGGGACATCCTTTCTATTTTTATCGTTATTATTGTCGTTACGACCGTAATGATTATTGCGTTATTATTATATTTTTTCCCTTTGTCGGATCGAAGAAATGTTCGCACGACTATCTGCATTCTCGAGGTCCTGCAAGCCGCACGCGTCGTCGAATACGGGGGCGGAAGTGGAGGGAAGCACGTGGGGTTCGTAGATGCCGGAGTACAATAAGCGGCGTCGTCTACTACGTCAGAGTTTCCGAGACCATAAAAGACTCTTCTTCCAGATATCTATTTTGCGGCAAAATACATAATAGCTGTTGTACCACACCGTTGTACGTGCAGTGTACGCGGCACTCCGCGAGGTCTATGTATATCTGCGTCTGCCATTCCTGGCTCGGCGCCATCGTCAATAACCCTTGCATTGTTGTACTCTTGACGATGGGGAGGTCCGATACAACCGGCCGGCACAATTTACAAACCGCAAATTCCCCCTTCCCACAGCCGTACGACGCGCGGCACACGATCCGGATCACCGAATTTGCAGGATCTGTTTTGCATTTAGAGTACAGAGGTGAGGCGAGGCCGATTTTTGTCCCCGATCTGCCGAAGAACGAATTAACGAGGAGCAAAAAAACAAATGGAGTTAAAAAAAATATGATGGAACTTTTGGTTCTTTGGATCCGATCGGCTGCATCTGGTTGTATGGAAAGAATGCGGTCCGAAACGTTGAGATCTCCGGGTGTTGTTTTCCAAGCGAACGCGTATCATGTAGATACCTACTATTCTTGAATCACGCGTATCTGTATCGTGCGTTATTGTAGTCTATTCGTGAACGGATTGTATCTAATTTTAGCGGGACAATAATAAGCGAGTTTATAACACCGAATCCGCGAGAGGAGGTTACGCGATGCGGAGGCGGAGGTCGGAACCCGTGGGACGGTGTCTGAGAAATCCAACAAATTAGTTTGTATTGTGTGGCGGTAAACGATACGTCTCGATCATCGTCGTTCTTTGAACTTCTTACCGAGAAAGCTCAGAGTTGGTTGTTGACACTGGAGAGGCTGAGTGGTGTTATACTTACGATACAGCTGCAGGAATTCCTCTTCAATTATATCTGCCCAGTGATGCCGTAATAGGTTCGGTCGAGTGCCAAGAATTCCGTTGTTTCCGGAATTCGCTAATTTCAATTTATAGCCGCTAAAGAATTTCCAATCGATAAAAGGCAACGAGCTTTCCGGCTCGCGAAGGAGACTCCGATTTCACGAGTCGTATAATCAATCTCTCTTCGATCGATCGCCGGCCCTGAAAAATCGAAATACCTTATGGAATATTATTGAAGGATAATTCATACAGCGAGGCGTAATCTATTACAGCAATAATACTCCATAATGACATGTTAATTTAGTAATTAGATAGTAATTAAAATCTGAGATCCATTTATGTTGGAGTCTAAATACCGAGAGGTTCGTTATATCACTTTATCTACAGCCCATAAAAAAAAATACCTAGATGAAAAATGGCGTTGAATATTATTATGGTATTATAGTAGGTAAGCTGCGGCGGTGGCGACGGCGACGAGGAACGGCGAATGAATAATAAATAATTATTATAACATCATGTCCGACGGTCTTTACCGTGCAGAGACAGGTCCTTAAATCGTCTTCTATTCTTGTACGATTTTCATAGCTCATTGTAAATAATACGAATAAAATAGATAATATAAATAAGATAAACAAAATGGATATTCGATCCGCACCTCGTATGATTCTATACGTTGAAAGTATTAATTTATTAAATCAGACATGTCGCATATAAAGATCTCTAATGGCGTTGATTTATTTTAATCACTTCATCCGCCTTAACTGCAGACACTCCCGAATAAATCCACGGCGAATTTATAATAAATAATTAGAAAATTCGAGAGAAAAATAGAGAAACGTTATTATTAGTTAATTTAAAATCGCCGTTAAACACTGCTGTATACCGATACCCTGATGGCGATTCTTTTTATTATTATTTTATTATTATTATTATCGCATACTCATATTTTTTACGATTCGGTTGACGAGTGATATTTAGGCTCTGTATATTAATTAATATCAACACGTCCGCGGGTATCAGTCGGATCGTAAATCAGCGGCTCTTGGCCCCGAATGAATTTATTTCAAGAAATGATTTAACGACGATATAGTATACGCGTACGACATGTAGCCATTTAATTTTCGAGAGTAGACGCTCTACGGAACTCGGTGGGTGGTCCGACCCGTTCTAGTTATCGTACAAGTGATTTGCGACTCAATTTGCATATCATTCAGGCCGGGCCCCTCCGCATTGTTTCCATTAATTTTCGTCACTTAATCTCCGCGCAACATACGTAAGGCTACAGCGATATTCGAGTATATCGCGATTCCGTGTCTTCTGCAAAAACCAATAACGATCCGGACTTTCTAATCGCAAAAATCGGGACCCCCGATGACCCGAGTTGTACGTAATTTGACTAACGAGATCGTCACATCGGTGAAATGCAGGGCAGCCGATAAAATCGTACCAACTGTTTCTTTTTCTGTTTTCCTTCCGGTGACGCGTGACGCGAATTTATGTGACAGACAATCCGGCGAACGATAACGTGATGAGTAAAGCTGTAATTCGAGAGAGGGAGAGTCGGAATTAGATAGCGTTCGTTCGTTCGTACGTTCGTCGGCGATTTTACTCTGACGAACGTGAAGTTCACGACGTATCCACGTACGTACGTACGTACGTATGCGATATATTTATCGACGTTGTACGTACGTATTTCTAACGCGTCGCCGCAGCCACGCCTTGGACAACGTTTGACGAAGTAGAATAAAATAGAATACGATAAGCCCGGTTTCAGGGTAATAATTGTTTACATGTGCCAAGTGAGTTATTTGGCACGTGGCCGAGTGGCCGGCGAAGGCGAAGGGGTGGTAGGAAGGGGGGGCGAGCGGAGGCAGAGAGAAGCCCACGTGGGCCCAGTGCGACCACTTTGCTCCTCGGGCAGCGGAA
This sequence comes from Athalia rosae, assembly GCF_917208135.1. Lineage (NCBI taxonomy): Eukaryota > Metazoa > Arthropoda > Insecta > Hymenoptera > Athaliidae > Athalia > Athalia rosae. The sequence goes on along the minus strand of NC_064026.1, from coordinate 4,891,433 downwards.
TCCAATCGCGCACTGCACACTCGCGATTACACCACTCCGATATCGTAAGCGTAACACGACGCCTAATCGCAACGCGACTCGCAAATAGTTCGGCAGACATCGGTGTCGAAGGACGTCTTCGTCGCCGCGGAGCACCCCTCGAGCTCCTTTGAATCCGAGTCGAAAGAATCGCCCGTCTCCGGCGGAAAAACGGGAGCGACGGCGCGGACTACGGGGAGATCGAATTCACCCCGATTAACCCCTGGCCGCTGATTCAAAGTCTTCGACTCCTACGTCATAGGAACTCGGCGCGTGGCTCCGGCGGCCGGGGAGTGGGGGAAATAAGACGTTGGATACAGACGTAGGTGGTTGAAGTGCAAGGGGTAGTTTGGCGCGTGGTTCGCCGATCGGGTTTGTGTGGGTGTTCGTTAGTTTCCGGGTTGTTCCGGATTCCGTGAGGGCGTCAGGAACGTCGGGGGCATCGGGGGCGGCAGGAACGTCGACGGGCCACCACGACACAGCGAAGCGTCGCGACGTCAGTAGAGTGCCGCGCTATCGACCACCGTCACGAGATACGAGCGTCCGAGTGACGGGACCACGAGATACCACGGGACCCGCGAGCGCGAGATACGATCCCGCGATACCACGAGGCAGAGAACACACCTTCGGTGCGAATTCGAAAAACAAAATTCCGAACGAAAAGATAACGAAAAAAATTCACGACGTCGTACCAGATCGCGGGAGTTTTCTAAGTGCGGACGGTTCATCCCCTCGATATACCGGACGGCCGACTTTTCGAAAGTCGAACACCTACTCGACCTCGGACTGACCCTTCAACCTGCAAGTCGCTTCGTCTCCCTTCACTGACGGAGACCAATGACTGCCCATCCAGAGATCACGGGATACACATGTTCATTATAAGGTCAGTGGTCATTTCGAGAAGTTTTTGTTTTTTTTTTCACCCCGTCAACGAGGATCACCGGAACCCCCGTCGGTTGTAGGAAGGTGAATGAAAAGGTCAAAAAAACAAATAGATGAAAATGAAAATAGAAATTTGTCGTACGCCAGAGACGACGTTGGAGTGAAACGGTGTGGGGCGGTGCTCCTCCTGATTCTTGATGGGAGCAAGTGTCGGTTATCCAGCTCTTCCGACGATAAGCGCTCGGGTCTCGAGTATAAAAGAGGTGGAAACTGCATCTAGGGATGAACTGCTCGCGTTTACGTGTAGATAAAACGGTAGGAATAAATTTGATCTCGCTTAGCTAGAGACGCCGGGTGTCAGACGGCGTCGTCACCCACTTGACACTCGGTTTTTGTGGTCCGCGGAGCGCATCTCAGACAAGTGGACAATCCGACGACCCGGAGGGCCGACCCCGTGGAGGAGATAAACGCATCGCGTGCGTCGCCGGTGATCGCTTCGCCGTCACCGTACCGTCCCTCTCGGAGGCTCCAGTCTCCCCGTTTGCCGTCTTTTTCTCATTCTTCTCATTTTCATTTCTATTTTACCTCTTGTCTTCCGACTACCCGATGGCGCACCGTCAGCGGCGTCGGCGGCAGCGCCGAATTTGTTCAACTCGGCACTGTGTCACTCTCGCTATAAATACGTCGAGTATATTTTATCCCGAGAAAGTAAGTCTCTAGATTTGCACTCCCCGAAACATAATTTTACATCTCTTTTTTGTTTGTTTTTTCTGTCGCTTTTTCATCATCTTATTTTTTCCGCAAAGAACGTTGGCACCGCGCGTATTTCATCTCGGGGTTTTACGTAAGCGGTGGATACGGAGAGATGAAAAATGTGAAAATAAAAGATAAAAGAAAAATCAATCGATACACGAGCATCGCCCGGTTGCCGAACGACGAATCGAGCGTAAAAAAGGCCGTGTAGACGCGTATGCAGATTCGCGGTTTTAGAGCTTCGATCAGCGAGTTGAGAAAACAACAAGGGCTTGCGGGACCAGAATCTGTAATCCACTCCGACGGTGTTGATGTATTCATTTCGTTGTTCGCGCAAATGTATACGCCAAAAGATTGATGACGTTTCTTTTCTGCGGACGTTCGCTAGGTGAATAAAATTAAGAAAACGTCCGAATCCTCATAACGCTTTTTGTCTACTTTGCCGAAATAAAAGGACTACCGGTTTAAAACGTATTACTGGTATTTGCACCGCTCTGCCTCTTCTCTGATTAATTGCCGTTCGTCGCTCGTTTCTTATAACTTATTCGCTAAGAGGTAGAGACGACATTTGGTGTAAAATATTATTGACACAGAAATGATGGAGCCAATTATTTGTACACCATTGAACTTTGCATGCAGATCCTCGCATAGGAAGCGATACTTTCGAACGTCGAAGAGGCGAAAAAATTTCGTTCGACGATACGAAGTCCGCGGATTTTCCTTTGTAAAGTGAAACTCGCTTGCGTTTCGTTTTGTGAGAAAGTGTGAGCGAACGCTGGAGAAAAAAGGCGAAACTCGCGGTGCCGAAAATAGGAGGAATTTTGTGTTGCCATATTTGCGAGATGACACGTATAATAACTTTGAAATTAATATACGACACTTCGCGTTAGAAGAACAGACCGAGTCTACTCCGACGCTCGAACAGAATTTCACCCCGCGTCGGTTAATCCCTGAAAAAACAAAGCGCTGCGGAATATTTTTCGGAGGCAAGCAAAAAAACCACGTCAATAAAAGTAGAATAACGTCGCACTTGGCACTTGGAGCGAGCGAACAAGCGAGAAGACTTGGGTCACTTTAAATGCCGTGCGATAAAATTAGTTCATCGCGTTTCATTGACGGGGAGGAGGATAATCGTCGGCCGATCGGTGATTATCCGTCACGCGAATACGCTCGTTAAATCTTCCATAACTCGCTGAGCGATTTCTGTGGCACGATTAGTTGGTCGTGAATCGACCTGGTATAAACATCGCTCCGAGATCTATATTATTTGCATAAAATTCACGGCGGTGTGACGTTCGTATCGCGGTGAGCAAACGAATTATATTCACACCCCTGACGATCCGCCCCGAAAAGTCGGCGTCGCGGCGTCCGTTTTTTTCGAGGCGAGACGGAGGCGATAGAAGAAGAGGAAGCCGCGCTAATAGCATCGCCCCGCTAGTAGCTGCACCCCATTACGTTCCAACGTACCCCGCAGGTAGTTCTTCGAGTCGCTGTCGTGACTTTGACGGTCGAGTCCTCGGGTCTTCCAGCGAGCCACGTAGTCGAGTGGCGAGTGTTTTCTCGCGAGCGGGTTTCACACTCTCCGAGGTTGGGTTTGAGGAAGCGCGTGAAACCTGTCGTTCGATTTTCGGAAAGAACCCGACGTCGTTTCGCTTCAGCTCCAGTGGCACTGACCAACGTCGGTTTTCCTGCCCGGCTACGGCGTTAGAAAGCGTCTCGAGGTTTCGTGTTTACTTTAACACCTAGAACCCGACAGGGTTATCCAAACTGCCGGAAACCCTGGAGCGGGATACGAGAGGGAAAGGAAAAGGAGGGAGGGAGGGAGGGAGGGAGGGAGGGAGAGCACCTGTAGAGCTTAAGTGGGAAAAAAAATCTTTTGTTCTTTGCCTCTTTGAACTCGCTTGGATATAGAGGCTGCCCGCGAAGGGTGGCATCGGGTACCTGTGGACGAACCTCCTGGACGAATAACTCGCCCTCAGAAGGTTCACTTTAAAGGGATTAGCGCAGTTTTCGGTCTCCCTCAGAGGTCTCGAAATAATGAGAGACTCCCGAAATAACCGCGTCACGCTCATCGGACGTGAGAAAACTCGGTTTCAATATCAATGCGGTCGAGCCTGCGAAAAAAATATCACGCGATACCGAACCGTGAAAATTTTTAGAAAAAAGTGTACCGATTTCGATTGCTGTGAAGATTTTTTTTCGGAACTCCAACTTCCAGACACGTCACGTCCTCGATGTCATCGACGAGAATAGGGGCGGGGGTTTCCACCGGTCGTTCGGATAATTCGCTGGGGCGTTTGTCAGTTTCGATAGACGTTATAAATGCATTCCTTGTGAGGATAGCCGGCTTCTCACCCTCTGCAGTTACAAGTCCGTCCGTTCTTCCGTCTATAAATGCATCCATGCAGACATATTTTATTGCCTTCGAATACTGCGTACCGGTTCTTCCCCGTGCAGCCAGCACATAGGTACGGCATGTTGAAAACATATATTATCCGCGCGTATACGGGTACCTCCTCTAGGTACGCCAACACCCCGCCCCCACCGCCTCTCCCTTGCTATATTTTCGAGGTAGGGAATTCTTTTTGAAAATACTTAAAACTTGGGCGATTTGTCCTCGCCGCGGGTCGAACTCTATAAAGTCGGTCGGTCGAGACGGTGGAGCGTAGCTAGCTAGCGGCAATCCGCTCGCGCCGTAGAAGTGCCGGGCGAATGCCGGAGTGTCGCCTCTTTTCCTCCCGCATGCAGTTCCCGGGGGGGCGAAGGAGGGTGTGCGGGGGGGAGGGATACGGTTGTCGAAGGACTGCTTGCGCCGAGAAAACTCCTCGGGGAAACTTAATCACGTAAAATGTTTGAAGTTTGACCAAGCGTGGCTCGCCTTGATTGCTGAATTTATGGAGGAGTGCACGCACCGTCGAACGGGTTCAGTGTACGTTTACCGTTAGACTCCAGCGGCGACTATATCTTTGCGTATTCACCGGGTATAAAAATAGAGGACAGTTTAAAGTCTCCAGCGATACATTATGCGCGATTGGCAAGTGAAATTCTGACCGATTCTGGTAGAATTGCTCTGCGTCTCGTTAGACGGTTTGCCAATTTTTACTACGGCGAGGATTGTGCGTCATCGGTTGTAGCGCGAGGCGATATTATACTATGGCGATGAGACTGACTGCTACAAAGTCCTGTGTACACGGAATGTCTATTATAGGGTTACGGGTGTCTCATTTGCGCTCGTTAACGGTCGTAACGAATGATAAGAAGTGCGAAATTGCGAGGCACGCTTCATTTAGCCACAGGTGCATTCGGCGAACAACAATGTCACGAGCTCGCGGCGACAATTAGGGAGCGTCTGAGACGCCCCTCTGTCTCTTTGTGTGGAAATTCACTCCGCGGTGACAATCGTTCGATCATTATACGAGCGTTCGACCCGGGCCTCGCATTAGTTCGCTTTTTATAAAACCCTTCGGCGCGGAATGCTGGAATATTTATCGAAGATATAGGCGCGAAACGACGTCTGCTTCCGGATCGATCCGCGACCGTCACTTTCGACTTTGACGCCGAATCGGGTCCCTTTTTCACTGACGCCGGGTACGAAGTCACCGCTCGAATCGGTAAGGGCTTTGCGAACTCTTCAACATCCGCGGAGCGCCATAAGTCGACAGCGACTCAGGTTTCGACGTCCGAGGTGCTAAGCCCCTGTTTACACGCGGCTTACTCAGCCGCCGTTCTAATTAATGGCAAAACTTTACTTTTACGCCCCCCGTCTTCCCGACTTCCCATCTTCGACTTCCTGGATCCGAAACAACTTGTTATCCGACATCACGTTTAACGTCAACGAAAAACTCTCGAATACCTTATACCCCGCGTACCTACCTATCCGACTATTTCTGCTTGTGCAGAAAAACACGAGCGCGTAGCGCAGATCGCGAGATGTGCGGAACTCGTGCTGCAGTCCGTTAAAATGGGTCAATTTACTAGGGACGACAATCAGTTAATTGGTCCGACGAAAGTCAGAGCCGACCGTCCCGTCCCTCGTTAGCCAGAGATGAATCCGATTATTAACACTCTTTTATACCGGTGCTTAATAAATTGCGAGTAATCCGGTTCTGGTTACGATGCAATTGCGTGCCAAATTAATTAGCGAATCGATTCGAGTTCAAATGTACGACACGTTACGTCTGAGGTCGGAATAGTTTTTGCCGTCATATCGCTGGCACCGCAGCGAACCTCGGCCGATGTGTAATTACGTATTGAAAAATTGTTGCAAGAAAAATGAGGGTAGGAGGGTCCGCACTTTGGTGCACGCCCGTAAGACGTGGTCGCGGATGTTCGTATAATAGAAGTAAAAAGAATTTCGCGAGAGATCGCTATCACCGTGAGGAGCGGCGAGCCGGTGAATGTAGAGACAATGAAAACATCTCGGTAAATCAGAAGAGAGTTCCGGACCCGGAGGTAAAGAGGTAAGAAGAAGAGGCAAGGAGATTAGTGCGGCTTACAAGGCATTACCGAGGCACGCCGACGTCGTCGCCGCAGCATCCCCTCTCCTCGCATCAGCGGCGGCGGCAGCGGCAGCGGTACTATCTCTGTAGTCGAGATGAATCTCGCCCTCCTCTCCATCCCTCTTACCCGCATATTACCCCGGGGCCGCCGCTCTTTCGTATCTCACTCGGTACTCTCGGTAGGTAGCTACTCTCGCGGGCTTAACCACCCGTGAAGCGACATAATATATCTCGGAGATGATTCGCTTGTTAGGTCGGAGGCACCTTTGCATTAATCCATCTGGTAGCAGACTCCGACTCCTCGCTCTCCCGTTGTTCGCTTCTGCAGTTATTTGCGCAGCGACTTATCCAGGACCCGGTCCAAATCCCGGCATTCCCCCTCCACCCCCTCCGCCCTCCCCCCCGATAATTGGACTCCCGTACCGCCATCCCCAGATTATCTTCGCTCGTACTCCGAGGAGCCTCCCCCGCGGGACAATAAAAAGAAAACGTCGGAGGTGGGTGGTAGGTATATGGAGGAAATAAAGAGATCTCGCCTCCGATCTCCGACTTCGGGAACTCCCTGAGAGGCCCGTTCCCCCCGGGAACACCCCGAATGCCTCGAATTACGGGTACGTGTAAGATACTCGCGTATCGTAGCGCCGCGTCAGTCGCGAGTCCTCGTGCCCTTCGACTGAGGCCGTGGCAGTCGGAGCGTCGGGACGGGCTGCACTTGTCGTCGCTCCGATGTCCGCGATAGCGTCTCTCGCCTGTCACTCGGCGGCGATTGATCGGTTCTCACTTCTCCGATACCGGTGTACCACGTATTATTCGATCCCGCGCGCTCGCGCAACTCACGAGTTCCCGATCCCACCTCGATTCGACGAACCCCTCGGGCGATCCTCGGAGTCTGGTCTACCGGCGACCGGCCCGGGGACCAGGCGACTCACTAATTTGATATACAAGAGCTGCGGTACCCTCGGCAAAGCAAAAGGAAGCAGGTTCCTGCCTCGGTAAATTGTACCTAGCTATCGGTACTCCCAAAAGTGAAACCCCGAGCGCCCGTCCACCGCTTCATTTCTCAACGATTTATACCGATTTCATACGCACTTAATCCCCTCTATAAATATTTCCGGGTGATTATGTGAAATTTCATTTTTTATACACTTTTAGATTTTCAGGTGAATTAGTCGATTACACCACCTTTTATACCCCGTCCGATATACACACGTATAAATTCTTCTTTCCTTCGCATTTATTCACCTTTTTAATACACGCGCACACATCCTCTCAATTTCTCCTACCTGCAGTAAATAATTCAGTGGCAGACGTTAAATTCTATAGAGTTTGCTTCGGGATTTTCTGATATTTTTTTTTTCATCTTTTTTTTTTCCTCTTTCATTATTTATATTTTCTTGTTTTATCGGTTTTTATCGAGTATAATTGATCGACGCGTACGATGGGCCCTGATTTCAACATTGTCAGGTGGCGCGTTATAGGCCGTTTCGCTTTTTTTCCTTTTATTTTACACATCTTTCCATAGGTTATTCCGTGTTCGGATCACCACCACGCCCTTGTCCCGCTCGATATGGAACGTATAGCCGAAGAGTATTACGAGTAAGACCGCAACATCACCCATAAAAACCTACCGAATGGTTTATGGCTGCCTAAGGCTAATTCTCAGCGCATCGGTTACACGGCGAACGGTGTGATACGGCATGTGCCCCGTCCGCACGCACCTAACGATTCGTCCTTCATCTCCACCCTTCGCCATATCGGGACAAAAGGTATGCGGCAGCAGCCGTTCGGCTACCTATTCTTGAACGTTACGCTCCCGGTGTGTAAGCTGAGTCTATTAGGTAATCGTAAAAACGACGACCCCGAGGATATGAAAAGGCTTCGGATTAAGTTTTATTGACGTGTGGATATACACAACTGTTGGGGTATGAGAATCACTGAGCTACAATGACAACCTTTTCCGTGTAGGGCGCCAAATAATAATATCATCGCAATGCGTTTTGATGGGTGACCGGGAGATAAAATACTCATCGGTGGTATAGGTACCGTATAGGTGAGGTGAGGCGAGGCTGAAACTCGCTGCTGTTGGAGGATCGGGACGTCGACTCGGAGACTCTGACCGTCGCACGTCCCGGTCCACGTAATCTGATTGAAGTCGGTCGACGAAAGCTAATGAGCACAAACCGACGCATTCCGTTCTCACCTTTGCTGTACACACCATTTCTCTTGTGCGTGTTACGCCTCCCCGAACCCCATCGGACCCTCGATTGACCGACAATCTTCACGGGAGCAGCACAGGTGCGGGACCGCGATCGCCAACGCTTCATTTTTCACTTCGCGAACGATCATAATTTTATTGGTTTTTTTTTTTTTTTTTTTTTCTCTCGTCACACGTTATCGAGATCCGAAGTTACGAGGTCCTCGCTAAACGATTTCCGCGACCGAGGACGATGAACAAATTCGTATGGTATAATGGAGTGTAGTATGTATACCGGTACCAATCGGGAATGAAATTAATTAGGACGGCGGGCAGGTACCTGGTGGTGATTGACCGGGTCCAGTCTGGTCCGGTCTCATCTGGGATGCTGCGCGTACGTATAATCGACGAGGATGCCGGATAGACACGTAGAGCGCGACACACCTGGAGGCAGAGAGTACCGTGGGCGTAGGTAAAGCTTGCAACACTAGATGGATGAAGCGACGTTCACGATGCCCCCGTCATCCGCGAACGAGTTTTACGAATCGAGATTTGTGATCGGACCCCGTTTAGAGCGAATGAATATCTCTTAGATTAGGCGTCGGACGGGACCGCGGGCTGCACCGGCGGAATGTCATTGCCGTAGAGAAAAATTAATAAAAATAAAAAATAAAAAAATAAAAAATAACATAAATAGGAATATTCAAATTAATATCAATAATTATGTCCTCGAGTTTCGTAAGGCGGCAGCCAGCTAGCTTGGGAACACGTTTTCACCTGTATGCCGCTGCTGCCGTTGCTGCTGCCGATGCTGACGACGCTGCCTCCACAATCATCCGCGCGTGACTCGAAAACTTACGATCTTTCGAACCTCCGCTCGTACGCGCACGATACGATACACCTACGTCTACGTCCGTCGCGGGTATATTTGTAAGTTTGATACATCGAGAGGATTCACGCGTACGTACGATAATATGAGTTACCCCCCTCGGCACTCGCGCAGAACCGGGTGGCCGATGCTCCCTCTTTTTCCTTAAATCTCTTGTTTTTTTTGTTTTTGATTTATCTATTTATTTTGTTGGTGCGTTGTATTTTTAAATTTTCACGTTCGTGTCAACGTGATCTCTAAACATTCTCGGTGCTCGCTCGTCGTAGCGCGTGTCGATGGAATAGCAAAAACTGTTTGCGTAGACACTACCGCGATGTTGCTGCGTAAATAAACGGCGTCCTTCTGCGGGGGCGTGAAAAATACGCCCGAGAGGGGGGGAGTTTTTTTTATCAAACCGGTCTTCGAGGAGGTCCTGCAGCGGTTTCGGTATATCCGCGCGACTCTGTGATAATTCTTGGCAATATTTGCACCGCGATCGATTCCGCAGCCGTACAAGAAACTACCTAGTCACGTCAAACACGAAAATTTAACGACCGTTTCGTACGGAAAGCGTGCGAAATGTATATTCAACGGTGGGGTTCGATGGCCTTTGAGACGACCGGGATTCGACGGAGTTTAAAATTGACGAGGAAGGGAAAAAGGAGAAAAAAAATAAAAAAATATACGTACAATCCTCCCGCATCCTACGTCGCGTCCTCATCCCCGCGTTTATATAGGTATGCGTACCCTCTTCTCCGACAATGGGGCAGTTCATCGTAACCCCGTGATGGCCGAAAACAAAGGGTGACAGAGAGTCCCTTCTGCCGGTTATTAAACGGGGGGTGCCGCGTCACACCCGTCACACGTTATTCCCCGACTATTTTATCCTGAATAAAAAAAAAAACGAAATTGAAAGAAAAAAATATCACGTTTGCGTAGACTGATCCGTTTTAACGAGCTTATCCAAAAAGTATGAAACTTGTATAAGCAGAGTTTCGATTGGATTTGTTTTAAAATGATCGTACGCGGGTCCGAAGCGGATAAAAGCGCACTAATGCACCAAGACGAACTCGCTGTCTGCAGCGGTCCGGGAGTTTCAGCTCGTAAACTACTGGCTTTCGGTAATAGAGATAGGGGATTGTAAACACGAGAAAGTTACGAGACCGAGTAGCGTTATCTACTAGAAAGGATTCGAAGATCGAATAACGCTGAAACGAGACTGGCGGCGAAGTCGACGTTCCCGAACGTGACGCTATCTTCGTATTTCCCCTCACCGAAATTTCACGCCGCTGTGATCCTCGGGCGCTGAATTTTTTGGAAACGCATCAACGCCGAGAGAAGAAAAGTAAATGCGTAATTTTCGCCGTTTTCAAATCGGCGAAGCCGGTAGAACCGGAATCAAGGTTCTCGGTGGATGGTGTTGAATTTCAGACGAAGGGACTTCGTCGGGGGACGCCCACGACGCGAGCGGGGCGACGTCGTCATATTCTTCCCTTGCACCGACGTCCTCGTTCTCGTTCTACGAGCCGAACTCTCGCCGGCCCCTCCCCACCATCCTCCGCGAGTAATGGATATCGCTGGATATCCGGTTACAGGAGCGCTTCTGCCGAGACAGGACTACCGAATCCCGAATTCGTGTCTCGACGCCCAGGAAGACGAGCGCAGCGGTTCTCCGGGTGTCGGGATCACTTAATCGGACCATCCGATCTGGACCGCACCGCCACCGTCGCGCCGAACTCGCTTGACCTCCGAGCCACCGCGAAAAGGATCCTCTCAATTCGTGGCTCGAATGCGATTCGTTATCGTCTATTCGGAATGTACGAGAGTCTCGGTGCAGAGCGATCGATTTTGTACGCGGTGTGGAAATTATTATCCCAGAAGAACACGACGGATGAGACTTCCCACCGTTGACGCCTCTCTCTTTTTTTTTTCCCCCCCGTCGATTGCGGAAATACAAAGCAGGAAAGCGTTCGAATCGTTTTAGATCTTCGAAAGATTGTCGGGAAAGGCGGCGCGCGCGCGCCTTAGAGAAACGCTAGTTCCCACGTGCGTCGATCAATCGTACGCGCACCCATCAGCTGAAGAGAAAAATCGATCCTCGAGAGCCAAGAGTGCATAAATTAACGCCGCCTACCTCGGCTTAATTAATTTAACACTCGAAATCGTCAAATCAGGCGAGAGAGCCGCCGACAAAAACCAAACGAATAACTCCCAGTGGTCGTAGCGCACGTCACGCCTTCGCCGAATGATTCTTAATCCTGAATCAAGACCTTTGTACCACCGGATTATCGATTCTCACTTTTGCTTATCTACGAGACGAAGAGGAATTTCTACTACCGATCAACCGCTGCACCCTCATAGGAGGATTCGAACTCCACTCGGCGATCAAAGTGGCGAATCGATACGGTGCAGAGTCAACGGTAGAAGAGTGACCATATTTATGTGAATCCTAACGAGAACTTAACGCCTCCTTAACGAGTCGAAGGTAAACCCGGCCGTTCGCCTTGGGGCTGTAAGTCGGCGTTATTTACGTTGACTTTTCGCGAGCACGTTTAAATAGAGTTTAAACGAAACGGCCGGACAATTAAGTTAGTCTGTCAGCGTGGAGGGATTATGACCGCGATACCATCGGCACGCTCGTAAACGTAACCAGAAAAGAGACGGAGCTTTTTTTTTTCATTCATTTTATTTCTTTCTCTTCCGTACATCTTACGTATGTATACATAGGTATAAAAGGAGCGAGGATCTCAGGCACGTGCATCGAGCTCTACGTGCCAACACCCCGGTTGAAATATTATTATCGATTCGCTTCAACGCCCCGTTTCGCACCCCGTCACCTTGTTATCCTCGCTGCTCTCACTCGGCACCAACTAAATGCCAACGATCATCGCATGTGATTTTCATTAAACAAATTATCGTTATTTAAGGAGGCGTCGTAATAAATCGCCGGAGCTATTCAATTACGCGATCCTTCGCCTCATCTTCGTCGGTGTGCGTGCTACAATTAGAAAATATCGAAGTGAATTCCTCGGTAAAATTGGACGCGGAAGGCGCAGGAAAAAGCCCCGAGGCCTAGGAGGGGCGGCCTGAGGTACCTACTTGCCTATGCCTCGGAAAGGTGACGGTGGGAGACACGATCCGGGCTCTTATATTCTAGCTGGCGTTAGTTAATAAATTTCCTATACGCCCGAGTGAACTCAGCTGAATTCGGAGCTGAATGGAGTTTGATCACAGAGCGAGGAAGCGCTGTTCGGACGGCGTGTCCCATCCATCGGAGATAACTATCGCAATAATGCCCCGAAGGAGGTCGTAATTTTAGCTACTAAAAATGACCATTCACTTTTCGACTAAAATATTGCTTACTTACTCACGGAATGTTCCTTTTGTCTGTCCTTATTTTTTGATATTCATCTTTTTATTGCTTATTAATTTAGTGCCCGAGCACGTCTCGTCCTCGTCAGCAACTCTGCGCGGCCCACGAGATTTCGTTTCACGTCAATCGGTATATATGGCTACGTATCTAGGTATACATATGTACGTGTGTCCATGTACCAAACTTTTGTACGGGTCGTTAAACGATTTCTCTCCGATGATGTCGGAATGAAATGCAGAGCGAGAGGATAAGGAGACCATCCGATTCCAAATAGAGCCATTGGACAAAAGTCGACAATGTTGTCCGACAATTTGTTACAATTAGATTGAGATCGGCTTCGACGATAGCGGGATCGACCGAGTGACATAAGCTTGCAAGCTCCAACCGAGAGGACGCCCGTACGAGACTCACCGTTCAATTTACCGCGGGATCAAGTTTTTCCAAATGTTCATCTCGGCGTTAATCGTGTTGCCGCGTAACGGCCGCTCACCTCACCTCACCTATAACCCGGTCGCACGAAGTCGTCCGACCGGGGAGACCGGGGGATCCTCCGTATGCCGTGAGAAAGACCCATAGAATTCCCGTAAAGTAACCCCCGTACAACCACTCGAGCTGGACTCGGAGTGAAATTTCCCCCTTACGACTTTTACCGACTCGTTTCTCGTTGTGAGATTCGACTCCCGCGTCCGGTACCGCGCCCGCGCTGCAGAAGCTTCAATAAATTCTTGATAAGAACGCGTTTCGTCTCGCGGGCGACTCGCTACAATGCCCCTCGGGAGCCACGACGCTTGTCCACATACATCAAAGTCCTCTCTTCGGGCGCATATATTTCTTCTCGATTCTCTCAACTCACTGACCTTTTCCCGGTGCCGACTGGCGCTTATTTACTCTACCGGTTCTCTATGCACCGCGCGCGTCTGCCATAGGTGATTGATTTTATCCCGGTATCAAAACACTCGCCCCCTAGCCCCAGGAATATCCATCCATCCTCCGCGGCTGCACGAACTTTCATTTGACTTCCTCGTTAAATCATCATTCCCACTTGTCCTCGGATCTCATTCGCTCCGCTGCTCCCCGTGCGCTCTCACACTTTTTTATTTTTCCCCCTCCTCTCTCTCCCGTCTCCCTTCGGTATGCAAATCGTGCGACGTCGATAGGGCGTCCGAGTCCTCAGAAAAAAAAAAGAAAAAAAAAGGGACGTCATCGGTTACCGATGTAAAAAGGATAAGGCGAACGAAGTTTGCGACATTAGAGAGACCCCGACGGGGTGGACGTCCTGTGATTCTCGCGACCGAAACCCCATTCAAGAAGACACGAAAACGGGATGAGGAGGAACGCCGCGAGGAGGGGTGAGACGTTTACAGAGTTGCTCGGCGCATTTGTCCTGAAAATTCCATCGATCGGAATGTCCGATACAAGCCGGTGGTGAACGCGATGCATTCGCTGGCTGCCAAACTGGTCGTGCGCCACACGAACGTCTCGGGGAATCCTCGACCCCTCCTCTCCTCCCTTCGATCCCGAATGCCCCCGTCATCCCCGGGTACCGAAACGTTCGTTCGAAACGAGCGAATGATTTTACTCGCGTCACCGCGACGCTGCGCTCGTGCGATTCGATTCAACTGACAATGAATTCCGACGACCGTAGGAAGCCGACTTTCTCAAGTTTCGTATCTAATCGACTTTGAAAGTAGTAAATTAAGTAAGTGGCTCCGGTACGGGCGACCTTAACTTGACTTGACAATGTCCAAGCTAGGGACCCCGGCTATAACTCAGGTGTTTATAAATGCAGACAGGTAATTAAGAAGGCGCTGATTAGGAACACAGAAATGCAATTGCAATTAAAAAAGTGGTGTGGTGTCCGTAATCGAAAGTTGAGTCAAGTACGAGTTAAGATAGAGTCCGTTCCCGCGATGTTTTCTGTTTACCTCTTGACCTCTTCGCCTTTATTTTATTTATTAGATGCGCGTACACCGCAACGCGCGCGGCCATATAATAACAGGGAATTACACTTTAAAGCGTCCCTATGACGCCGCGGCGCTCTCTCTGTCTCTCCCGCCTCTTAAAATGCCTCCCTTCGATTTCTCGGATGCTGCTGCAGCACCGGCCGTTCAAAGCTAACCATTTCTCTCCTGTCCCAGCGACGAAACACGAAACGTAAAACGCGAAACACGCGCCGCCTATCGAAACCATACGACAGACCAGCTCTCACCTACCTCCAAAAATCTCCGCGAAGCTGAGCGCGATACTCCCGGCGAAATTGAGAAAAAAATGAACAAGAATGGGAATCGTAAATGAAATCCGCTGTATTCAACATTATCGGTTTTGTGAAGATGGGAAAAAAAGAAAAAAGGGAACGAGGAACGCGTGGAATTCTACGAAACTCGTGTCCGGAAAGAATTTCCAAATGCCCGAACTTGGGGTGCGGATTCTCATGCGAGGCAAGTTGCGGGTGAGTCCGGTGGAGTGTCAGTCATGGATTTGGGCGGGCGTGCGTATAATAAGTATAAAGCGTTGTTCCCAGTCTCGGTCTTCTCTTCCTCTTCGCGGTCGGAGCGGCGTGCGTCTTGTTCATCACGCCAGTTGCGAGTCGACACTTCGTTCACGAGCTGTGAAATTTAATTCAAAGTTACAAAACTCTCGAAGCTGACACCTTGCTCTCTTTTTGATTTTTTTTTTGATTTTTTTGCTGCCGGAGGCACCGACTTTGGCGTTTCGGCGTCGAGGAGCATCTCGGAGGTGGAAACGCGCCCTTGGCGACGACGACCGCGACGACGACGACGACGACGACGACAACCGGGACAGGCGAGCTCGAGCGCAGCCTACGGCGTTGGTTATAAAGGCGCATAAAACACTTCCGAAACAACAAATTAAATTTCACCCCACATCTTCTGGTCCCGGTTATAATAATTTCGTGAGCGTCCGAAAGAATCCAGCGCATCCTTTGCGCTCCATCCCCGCGTACGTACGAAACGAAGAACGGGGAATTTCTCGACTCTGACCTCTTCACCCCGGCGCGGGCGGCCCCAACGAGCGAGCGTTGCGAACTCTGAGGCGGCTGTATACGAGAACGATTCGCCGGCTAACCGCTCGGAGTCTGCGAATTAAATTGAAATTTATAATAAGAATTTCATTATCTCTACCTGATCTGAGTGAGCCGAAGCTCTCCTTGTTATTTCTCTAACGTAGAAAACACACGAGTTACACGCGCCCGAGACGAGTCCCGCGTTCTTTGACAAGTAATAAATAAACAGGGGCATAAATAAACGAAAGAAACTAGCGCGAGGAATCTTCTTCGGGTTTAGGATTCCCTCCTACCTCCTCTCTTTCCCAATTTCTCCTTACACTTCTCGCTCTCTCTCTCTCTATAGCTCTCTATAGCTCTCCCTCCCTCTCCCTCTTTCTTTTTGGGCGTCTTCTCGACTCGTCCTCGCGGTGCAACGAGCGTTCGTGCATGGCGTGTGAACGTTCGCCCACGCATTCGATGGTTCCGAGAGTGCGATCCCCGGACACATCTCGGTAATGTGATCTTATTCAATTAGTGGCTCTGTCCTTACTACGGCTTACACCGAAAAAAAGCAACACCCGTCCCATTCCCAACTTCTCGATTCTCCATCCCCTTGGAAAGCGAGTCCTCGCTTCGGTCGTTTCGAGCGCGTTCGAGCTCTACCGATCTCCCGAAAATTACCGATCGAATAACGTAAGGAAAATATTCCTCCCCGAAGTGAACCGCGTCCGCGGCACGTGAACCAAAATCCACACGATGCGCGGAGATCTCTCGGAGCGCGTGATCGATGCGGAGGCGATAACGTCGTAGCCCTAATGCCGTCATGCCGGACGGTTATGAGACACCGTGTATATTTCCGAGACACGGCGTGGACAGGACCTGGACAGGAGTGAGCCTTGTTCGGACATCGTCGCGGTATCGTACCGCCCGCTATTAATCACACCGCGATGACGTCCTCGAGGGCAGGTTCTCACGCGTTCGATTTATTCAATTTATCGACGCCATCCAGTCGGTATACCGCGCTGACTTCTCCTTATCACCCACGCCGCTCTGACCTAGGCCCCGTCTCTGAGTTATTGTCTCGGCGGATTGTACGAGGGGAAAAAAAAATTCCCACCGATCGTCACACGTCCCACAATCTGCCGTCAAAGCGATCGGGAGAACGGAGTTTTCTCTGTTCGGCTGGCTTCCGTTGAAAATTTACGTTGAAACTACCGTGAAAAAATTCCGAGTGAATCCGAAGAAGCGTATGATCGGTGCGAGGACGTTATCGTCTCGCTTCCCGGTGGCATCGTTATCCCAGATCTCCTCGGAGGGAGTGGCGCGGATGATCTCGCGGGCCCTGACCTCGCCCAATTCACTCTGTCAGCACTCTCGTTCACATCAAACTTAATCGGCGTAACCATCGAGGAGCATATCGGCCTCCGCTCCAAATTATAGACCGCGGGTAGAAGCCCACCGTCGACCGAATGACTCGAAACAACGAGCGATCTCGCCGGCTGCCGGCGTCACCTGGCAAAGAGATCCGAACGAGCCGCCCCACTTGTCCGCGATTATAAACAGGGAGGGGAACAAAAGCATTTCCCGCGTATGCGACACCGTTGGTGACCAAACGTTCGATCTTCCCGGGTCGTCCGATCGTCCTATCTTTCGGGATCGTCGACGAGGATTTTTCGCGGTAGTTTCAATACAGACACATCGACGGGGGCAACGGTTGCCCTTGGCTGATTTGGCGTCGATTTTATACGCTTATGATTTACGACGGCAGCGACCGCGATGCTCCGATAGAGCTGAGCTCGGGGATACGGACCTCCCGGGTTCCGAGTAACGACGCTAAGACCTCGAAGTAGAAGTCTCATGGACCATTTGTTCGTTAGTCGTAAAAGAAAAATCGGTCCGAGGATCACACGAGTAGTCGGTGTATCGAACTGACTCCCCATAGAGTGAACGAGTGTTCGTAAGCCGAGCGGTGCACCGGGCGGGTACATAAATGATACGTTTTTACTGCTATGTCCGCAGGACACCTCGACCCGGACACCTCCGTTCCATTCGATCCCCGAGCTCGGCTCTGAGCTGCCGGGCGACCAGCCCCCCCGCGAGATCCCCCGCGAAACCTACGGGGGAGCGAACTGATATACGCCATCGTAAACAGGTGAAATTGTGGCACAAGAATCCTCTGATGGCTCTATTAAGACCGTATTTCGTTTTCCCAGCTGAACCAGCTTTCTATCCTTTTTCTCAACCCGTCCAAGTCGGTACCCTCGTCTCTTTTTGTCGTACGTTCGAGTCGCGGCCAGTCCCTATATTTCGCTCCGACGCGACGGACGGGGGGCTCGCCGCGACTAGAGTCCGCGTTTAAATCAATCACGACCGCGCATTCCCCTGAAATTATAGTCGCCTGAAATGAGGAGGCGCTCGCATTTCGCGCCGCTGGCCGCAACGTGCCCCCACTCGTGTCAATGGGACGTCGAGGGCTTGAGTAATGCTTCCTAATAATCGTGGGGCATGCGGCCCGACGTCAGCGGCTCCTCAATCAGCTCGTAGCCTCCCTTTATCCGGAGACGTCGAGCGCCGCAAGAAGATGTCTCCGTTTTCTTTCGCCCGCCCACGACACGTGCGTGAAAAGCCGAGAGTCTCAGCGTCGCGAACTAAAAACACGACCACGGTGTATTATCGTAAGTAATTCGCCGACGGTTTTCTTGTCACCTTCTAGAGGCGATAAACGGAACTCGACTTCTCTCAGCTCGCACAGCGGAGGCAAGAAAACGGGGTGCGAAGAAATCCACGCGAATACGATGCACCGCGTTGACCCAGTTCTCGGGGGGGGGGAGGAGGGAGGGATCTGGATTAGATTCGGCGAAAAAACTTATAAAAAGTCCGGGGGAGTTTAGCGTAACTGAAATTCTGGAATAGCGGCTCGTCCGTTTCGTCGGTAGTCGTGAAATAGACATGCTCCGTGATTATCGGTGTTGAGAGGCAAAGGGCCGACGAGATCTAGGAACGTCGGGCGTTGCGTCACTCGTCACGGACACTTGAGAGGAGAGCGCGCGAGAAGTCCGCCGACATAAATTGCGCAGTTATCGGGCATCGCCGCATAATAGACGGACTAACGAAGTACGCGTAATTCGAGCTATAAGTGTATAAAAGTGAGAAAGAAGAAGAGTAGACCACAGAGAAGGACGTTCCTCGGCGTAACTACGGCGCTAAAAGATTCGAGGTATGTATATTCGGTATCTACTATCGCTCTTACGCTCCTATCTAAATGTGTCGTTCTATCTCGAAGAACTCTCCTATATACCACTAAAGATTGGTCGGGTCGACCCGCCCGTGACCTCTTAACCTCCGCGGTGCTCTGCCCGCCACCGCTACTTTTTATACTATCTCTGACTCATCGACTAAATTAATTTTTAAACGGGGCGATTAACCGAACGAACCTCCCGTCAAACGTGGCTCGTAACTCACCCCCCTTCCCCCCCCCACTCCCTCCCCTCCTCCATCCCTCCCAAAAAAAAAAAAAGGAAAAAGGAACAAGAAGCGTGAAGACTCATCGATATTATCAATGATCTTCGCGTGAATGTTCGAGGCGCCGGGTCTATTCAACCCCCAAGGCGTACGGTCGTCTTGTTAACAACACCCTTCAACGCCTGTGATGACCACCCTTTCGTCCCTTGAATAGCTTATTATACCTCGATGATTCCTACGGTCGCGCTATCGCCGGGGCCCTTTCAACTTTTTATTAGTTGTATTTCATAGCTGGTCTTCTTGCGGGGTGTGTAGCGCGCTGGGCCGACGTGGGTATTCATATGCTAAGGCAGAGGAGACCCGGGGTTGCGCGTAGGACGGATCTCATTATATTCCGGCGAGGTGTTCAAACCCCCCT
Source organism: Athalia rosae (assembly GCF_917208135.1). Classification (NCBI taxonomy): domain Eukaryota; kingdom Metazoa; phylum Arthropoda; class Insecta; order Hymenoptera; family Athaliidae; genus Athalia; species Athalia rosae. Next base: position 4,871,962 of record NC_064026.1, on the reverse strand, counting down.
AAAAATCCCTGCCATCCTCTCTCCATTAGCCCCCGTTTCTCCTCTCGATGCGTTAAACATCCCGGTTGGGCACCTCTGACCCCCCCTCCTGTTAACATATGCCAACAACCCTATAAAAATTCAATCCAACCACTCTTAAAAATAATAATACCGGGTCGTTCGCTCTTCCTCGATGCCCGCGTATATATATATGTATGTATGTATACCTACTTTTGTTACCTACCCGATAGGCGCGTGTGAGTGAAACTCTATGTAAATGTGCACGGACGATGTCGTGTCAGTGTATATCCCCGTACCTATATACCTGCCCGCGCTTTTTCCCAGCGTATCCGTGTCGAGTGAAAATTCTCGTGCCTGAGTACGGCGGTTTTCTTATGGCGAGGATCATCGGGTTGTTTGGTTGTAACTGCCGCGTCTACGACCAATTAATACCAAATCATTTGTCGGAAGAATAATTAAATTTAATAAGCGGTCGCTCCTCCCCGGGCAGCGATTAGATACCCTGCAGATGCTCGCTCCGTAAAAAGCGATCTGGCCTAGCTACAAAACTGAATAAAAAAAATGCCGAGAAAATTAGTAACGACGATTTCAAATCGGATTTAAATTCCGAAAATATCGAACGACACCGTGTCGCATGGCTCAACCTGCGGGTATAATGTGCCTGTGCCTAACCACAGGGAATCCAGCTCCGTCGCTGGTAATCCTCGCGTTCGTTCGGGTTAACACCGCAAACAAATCGGATGCTGGATAAACGCAAACTGTTAACAGAACCAATCGTCTGGCGTTAATAATGCACGATATTAAGTATTTAAGTGCACCACTTAATGCCGCCGCCGCCGCCGCTCGTACTGCAGCTAATGCGTGGGAGTTGAAAGTTGAAATGTGGTATACCTGTGTATACGTTTTTACGATTTTTTTTTAAATCTCGAAATACATCGCCATTAATTTTTAGGACGGTTATTAAATTGCAGATTAATTGTAAGGGCTATGCAGCATTCCCACTTTCGTTCCGAGTTTATTTTCGTCTCACAATATTTTCATACAAAGTCGATGTCCGTTCGAATCCCGAAACGCGATATGAAACTCGAGAAACGAGATGTACAGCTGGGTGGTATTTCTGTCGTTTGTGAATTTGCTTGTTTCCGGACACTTTTTGATTTCAAAAATAAAAATCCGTCGACCAGCGATCGGGATATCACAATTTTTTCACTTTGAACCAGATCATTTTGATAGATCAATTCAGTTAACATATCGAGATTCCTGTGCTGGATATACACATCGGAATAGTCATTCGAACAATATTGATTTCTGGACCTAAAGTCGAAAAAAATCAAAGGCTGTAAAATCTGAATAAAAAACTGAGAATGCTAAAATAGTCACGGCTCTTATAGCTTGAGATTCGATGCTCTTCTAGGCGTCGTTATGATCGCGCAGGTTGCGTGGTATCGTGATTATTTCTACAAGAGAAAGCTTAAAGATTCAATCAGAGAATCGATGAAATTTATTCAGAAACTCTAAGCGAGCGTATGTAATCAGGAGTTTGCCACGGTAAGCTACGGTGTCGTTGTCGGATGTGTCAACGAGTGCCGCTGCTGCCCACCTCTTCTCTTCTCTTCTTTTCTCATCTCATCTCATCTCATCTCATCTCGTCTCGTCTCGTCGCCTCGCGTCGTTTCACCGGCAGGCGTGTGCCAAGAAACGATGAAGAGATCGCGGCTTCATTGAAATCCGATCCGATCGGCGATCACCGATCATCGTTCCTCAGCTTTATCCCCACCTTTCATATTCTCATGCTGCACGCTTATGGATCGACAAACTGAGCAAGTCTTTCTACGAGTTGACAAAACTCTCCATGTCCAGAACTTTTCTCTCAATTCTTGAAAATGAGTTTATTTCCACTATTTTAACACCCGTGAATTTCGAAATGGGTCCAGAATCAATGAAGCATAAGATGGGTGTGAATTGAACTAGGATTCCATTGAGATATCTTCAATTTTGAACATTTCAGATCGACAAGTTGACGATAACTCGATCAATTTTATAGATAGATCATTGGATTTTTTCAATTTTTGACCAAAAATTTTTATTTTTTAGAATCAATCATATGACACTTTTCGTATGTATTTTGACCTCAGGATTCCGAATCTGAAAGAAAAATTGATCTATCTCTAAAATTGACCGAGTTATCGCCAATTTTCGGCTTTTTGGGGTCAAAAATAGAAAATTGATTTTTTAGTCTATCTTGATGTATTTTGAGCTCAGGAATCCGAATCCGGAAGAAAAATTGATCTATCTGCAAAAATGACCGAGTTATCCCCATTTTTTCGCATTTTGTAGCGTAAATTTGAGGATATCTCGAAGGGAAAAAATCGTAGCTCAATTTGGACAACGGATTCGTGTTCCTGAGGTCAAAATACATAAGAAAAGTGCCATACGATCAATTTTGAAAAATAAAAATTTTTGGTCAAAATTTGAAAAAATCGTAAGGGGTACCCCTTGGAAAAATCTCAAAATTTGGCCAAAAATTTTTATTTTTTAAAATTGATCGTATGGCACTATCCATATGTATTTTGACCTCAGGAACACGAATCCGTTGTCCAAATTAAGCTACGATTTTTTCCCTTCGAGATATTTCAATTTTTCTGCTCTGAAAAGTGAAAAATCGGCGATAACTCGATCAATTTTTTAAATAGACCACTTTGACTTGTGAATTTGGATTCCTGAGATCAAAATACATAAGAATAGCATATAAAAAAAAATATTTTTTTTTGACCGAAAATTGAAAAATTTTCAAGGGGTACCCCTTTGGATTTTTTCGATTTTTAGGCCGAAAATGAAGTATTTTTAAAATCGATCATATAATGCTTCTCTAATGTATTTTGACCCCAGGAACACGAATCCGTCGGTCAAATTGAGCAACGAATTTTTCTCATCGAGATATCCTTGATTTTTCACTCTTCAGACCGATAAATTGGCGATAAGTCGATCAATTTCGTAGATAGTTCAATTCAACTTTCAAATATGGAGTCCCGAGATTGAAATATCATGGAAAACCCCAAGAAAATGTTGATTTCAGGCCCCAATTTTGGGAAAAATCTTAGCCTACAAGATTCGTGATTTTGTGGCTTGGCAATTTCGCATTCAATCATTCATTTATCGGCCGAAATGAGGAGAAAAATAATTGACAAAAATTCTGTTCTTGATCAGTGAGCACGTGAGGCGGTTCGATTAATCTCGAAAAAGTAGTAAATATTTGAGTACGCGAGGGATCGAAACCGACCTCAGCAAAAGGCAAGCCGACAAGGTATTTCATACTACGTGTACGGACGCCCGGTAATAAGGTATCGTGCCGTATTGTGGCGCCAAAATGTTTACAATCTGCTGGAGCGAAGGCCGCAGAATCCCATGCGAAAGAGCCGAGCCACGCCAGCTTTCTCGCAGAGATACGAAGGGGAGGGGGTTCGAACCCCCCGAGGAAACGGGGGAGAAGAGCGGTTAGTTATGGCGTTGGTGGTAAGAAAAAATAAACGAAGAGAGAAGGTAAATGGAGATAAAAAACTAATTTTACATAGCCAACCGAAGCACTCGATTTCTCTGTTCGGATGCGAACCGCGGGTCTTCCAGGTACTTTATTTTTCTTCTCCGAGTTTAAATCTGCAATAGAGAAGGTTAATTGGATGTTCAGCTTCTTGATTTTCAAATTGTTGGGTCAAGGATCTTTCGCTTATGAAACAAATTGAGCGATTTAGTTGCGTGGCGTTTACTTTTCGATTGGTCGGTGCCTTTGGAGTTTCGTAGGCCGAGATGCCGGGGTCGTGAGGTTCACGTAGGCGGGACGCGAGGTCCCTGGAATCACCTTTTTAAGGGCCGAATAACCCGCGGAGGAAGAAGAATAAGACAGCTCTTAAATATAGTATTTCTGCGCGGTGCGGGGCAGGGTGGCAAAAATAAACCATCGCGAAGCCTACCCCGTCACTGATCTCCAAATCTATGACGAAGAAGCGAAGAACCCTTCAGACTGCGCTCAACGTTTCTCCTTTATTTTCATTATTCTAGGTAAAACAATAACCTCGAGATAAACCCCTCGTTTTATTTGGTAGCCACCCAACTACGCCCTCGGAGGGATCAAGCGCTAGGAAATATCGTACCTACTGGTCTAGTCGCCCCGAGGCCTTGAACGTTGCAACGATTGGCAAAAAAGATTGAAACGAGACCCGCCCATCCGTCTGCCTTCTAACTTCAGATGCCAAAGGTCCGCTCTTCGAGTCTGACCATTTTTGACGGAGGGAGAAAAATTTCTTTGGACAGAGCGGGGGGTTCTCCGGAAATTATAGCACCTCGAGGTGCCACCGCGTAATGATTACCTTTTACCTCCGGTGTCTCCGAACTAATTTTGATTAATACCAATTTAGACCATTTTACCAGGAATAAAAGGCTCGAAATTAGCGTCGAGCCGGTTGCTCCTGGATAACGGGGGACCGAAGGCGCCATCGAGTGATCGTCTTCCTTTTTTCGGTGTTTTGGAGATTTTTTCGTCGTGGTTTTATATAGTAATTAGGATATATTCGCGGCCCACCGGGACGGCGGTAATGCTGAGGGCTACGTCTCTATTATATCGCGAATTAAGTTGAGGTAATCATAACGTTTACCTCGGCCCGTGAGACCGGGTAATGATCGTTTAGCAGCAGCCGGTCGGACGATCGGCCGTTGCAGTCGAGTCGAGTCTCTTTTAATACTTAATAGTCAGTTTTCATCGAAGCGGGTCCCGGTTGCTCCAGAGGTCAAGACTTTCCTAAATAAAACGAAAAGAAAGAAAGAAAGGCGAGGTGCGGCGCCACGGGGTGCAGCTGCCATCGCCGCGGAGCTCGCGTACTCAAATAATTTTTATACAACACTATACGGCTGATTGAAAATAAATAAAATAAAAATCACCCGAGGCGCAGCGAAAGATCATCCGCACAATTTACAAGCGACGATGTAAAATAAAATTTTACCATTCGGCAAAGAGGATCGCCGCTCGTGTACAATTTGTATACCTATATAAAAATTGAAAATTGTCCGTTACAGCGGAGTCCGTCGATGTTCGAAAGGTGCGAGCCGCAAATAGCTGACCATTACGATCGTAATATACGCACACTGTTAGTGACGAGACATTCACGTGAACTGCATCGACTTCTACACAGACAATGAGGTGGTGGACCAGAAATAATGAAACCCCTACCTCTCTCCGTATCTGGCGTTCCGCAGGCAGGCGGGGACCTTCGACGAGTCAGTGGTTCTCGCCCGGGTTCCTTCGATGCTTTGCGAATACATTTTTATCGTGAGAAAAAAATCACATCGGCTTTGAGAACCGGTGCAACCCTTTACGCCGTACAAATGACTGATCGACCGGCATATGGCAGTCGGTTTTGCATATTTATGAGGTTAACGCTGAGTAGGGTCCTGTGCGATGTGCACGCCGACCGCACCGTCTAATAGAAACCCCATCGCCCGAGCTATCAACTCCTGTCAAACCGTTTACCGATCCGATCCGTTCGGACTATTTATTTGCGGAGCTGTTTGTTTGCTTCGTTCTATGGAAAAGTATAAGCATTCGATTTATTTTCACGATCGAGTCGCGCCGGAGCACCGTAACGCGTGAATAAGTGCACGCCATGTGGCTGCGGGAGTCCCGATGTGCGAGTATCGTTGTGTACATATCTGGTTCGGGCATTCCGGGGAGCGGGTGAAGAGGAAAAAGGGGGCTGCGGGACCAATCGATCAGAAGGAGCTCGACGCGACTGCAAGAGGAACGGAATAGAAGAGGAACGGCGCATCTCGAACATCCGAAATTGGTTTCGTCGAAAACAAACAAATAACTCCCGATTTCGTCCAGAGGAACGGAAAGATCCTTCTTCCTCTGTTACGCGAGAGTCAGAAACGGCGGCGTTCGGACTCTTGCGGTGTATAAAGGAGCGAGTCCGGCGGAGGGTGGAGGATGGAGGGTGGAGGCGCGACGGCGCAATAAAGCTCGGAGATCGAAAGAGTGAAAAAGCTCGGTGTCCGCGTCGGTATCGGTGTCCGTGGCTGGTACTCGCGGATGTTGCTCGACTACTGTGCGCAATAAACCGATGCCCGGTGGTGCTCCTGCGTCGCTGCGAAGCGGTTGCTATCTTGTTAGAGGGCGGGGGAAGGTCGTGTAATATACCGAGGCATCGGCATCACTACCTGAAAGCCAGCTTCTTCACCTGCAGCGGAGATCAAACGCGGGAGAGAAGGAGAACCGGAGGAAAGAGGAGGGCGGGAGGGAGGGAAGAAGGAGGAGAGGCGCCATGCTCGGAGCGAGAACCACGCGCGTGAACGTCTTGTGTACTCGGTTATATAGCAATTTGTGGCACGCGAGATTTCTGTCAGCCTCAGGCCGGCAACCGACACGTGCCGGACATCCGGAGCACCGCAAAAAACACGAATTTAAATTTTTCAACCCAGTCGAGAACTCGACCCATACCTACTAGCCGAGACTGGTTTCGGAGCTAATTCCTTCGCGTCCTACGTGTATTCAAAAGACTCGCCGATCGCCGATTAATAAATCGATACTCCCAGTAGTAGCGTATCGATTAAAATCGGCATTCGAATATTACCGAATTTCGTTCTATTCTTTCGCTAACTATGTAAACTTGCAAATTATTCGACGAACTTGTTTCGTTCATTCCGTACGAAAACGATTTCAGTCGTTGATTAACGAAAAGTTCAAAGAAAAGTACCACCGAGTGTATACCTCTTTGGCGGCGCTTTCGCGGGTCCACCTTCGGGGTCTAAATTAACGAATTTATGTAGCCGGGCCCGCGAGTCCTGCCGTGCTTTTTTATGCTACAGGCTATGCGACGTCAGTTATTAGTTGGGTAAAGAGCAGGGGGTGGGTTTGACGCACGATTTAACCGGAGGCGGAGGCGGAGACGTGAGGGCTACCGCAAAGTCGGTTCTATTTTTGCGCGATTTTTTCGGTGCATAAATTCGGCGAGCCGCTTGTTAGCGAGTAAATGAGTGTAGCGCGGGGTACGTGAGACCGCATGGAATTCGTTCTAAGCCCGAGGGAAAATTTTCGTCTCTCCCTTCCGTCCGCGGGGGATCGGAGAACGTTTGTTCTTCGGTACGAAGAGAAGACGACGATGACGAGGGGAAGCCGACTACTCTCTCGGGTCCTCGGGGATCGGATTCAACCGTATATAACGTGTATATATACCGGGGAACGGTGATTGTTGCATACCTGAAGAGGAGGAGAGGAGGGAGAAAAGAAGAGGAGTAAGCAGGACCACCCACGAAGTCGGGCGAAGGTCCCTCCGGTTTCACGGAGTGAGTGAAAAACGGAACTTCTATGGGCGCAGGTCGTTGCATACATACATATACATACACATGTATATTTTCGTTCCCGCATTTTGTTGTCCTCGAAAAACTTTCTACGAGACAAACTCGGATTGAGGTGAAATTAAGCGTGCGCGAGGTGGAACTGGGAATCCCGTTAAATCGTAGGAGAAGATAAACGGGAGGATTATTACGAGGAGGCGATGAGCGTGTTCCGAGATGATGTCGATGTCGACGTCGATGTCGATGTTCGTGTTTATACGTTGCGCGCGGGTAGGTGTACGCATATACCTATACCTACATCCACGCTCTGCACGACGACGTCGTAGAGTCCGTTGCACATATATACGTGCGCCTATGGTAATAAATAATAATACCTGCTTCTAGTACCTTAACGACCCGTCAACGCCTGACGTATCAATCCTATTTTATCACGGGCTTATGACAATGGTGGATATTGACGACGCGGACCACCGTGCGGACGCGCACGCGATCTCAAAGACTCCGTAATACAAACTGCAATGTCATGCTCGAATCAAACGGCAGCACGGGCGATCGAAGATTTATTATCGAGTGCGTCGTACGCACGCGGCTACACGACCAGACGCACTCCATATCGGTGCATCGATATTTCGCCGATAGTTTACCGTGGTTCGACACACGGTAGCACGCGATCGTCGAATAATCGCTTTCGAATGCGACGAGAGGTGAAAACGAAACGAGATGAAAAACGGCCGATGTACCGTGAGCAATTTATTGTCCGATCGGACAAAGAGGATTTTCTTTATGGAGGTAAAATACAGCTGAATAAACTGTTCGGTATAGGCGGTCATTTAACTGCCCACGGCTGTCGACGAGTGTCACAATGTCCCTGTGTCGGTGGATTAACTCACGCCGCGGATACTACGTTTGACGGTGGCTAATTTAATCTGCTTAAGTCGATGAAATCCTTTCACAGCTCCTGATCCCGGTCATTCTCATTCTCGTTCGATCACCGGATTCCAGGTAAGCGATTATATTGAAACCACCCCGGCAACGTGGAGCACAACGAATCACCATGGAAGGATCAACGCCTTATTTGGACCCGGACTTCCGGCTCTCCGGACAAAACTGGAGGCGGTAATTCCGGGTAGAGCCGCGGCATATTCTCCGATTGATTTCGTTCGAAGAACTCTGGGAAAAGCTCCGGCTGTTTTGTAGGGCAATCAAGGAGTCGGAGTTCCCATTAAAACGGAACCAGTTCCCCTTTAAGATAGTTTAAGATAGTACAGAACGGGCCAAACTGCCTCCAGCATCGACTGGCGTTCCATTAGCAAAGACTTAGTGGCCAGTCCTCTCCCTGCAGGCAGTTTCGAAGGAGCGGTCCCAGCTCCGCATCTTCCTCCTGAACGGAGGGACAAATTGCGGTTCGGTATCGTGTCTGCTTTACAATTAAGATACGCCCGGGATCCTCGGCGCGCAGCTCTCCCATCTCCTCGCCACGAGGGAGTCTCGGAGTAAGTTCATTTCGTACAGAGTCGAATAAGGGACCTTCTCCGTACCCGTGAAAGAAACCAGAGAAACGGCCCCGGATATTTGTACCCGAAATCTCGCTATAATTATTACCGCGGAGATTTGCATTTTATATTTATCGACGACGAGCTTTTCGCCGCACTACGCCCGCCCCGATTGCTTCAATCGCTCCCACATTTTATTGCACCATCTACGTTTCTTTTGACACGTCACCGTAACGCGCTCGTTACGATATCGTTCCCGGTAAGACTGTGCGGCTCATTTCCGATGTTTACAGACGATGACTGATCGAACGTCAATTATCACGATCGATACTCGTGTAAGTTCGGTCAGTAGGTGGTTGAGATTTCTGGGACAAGAACGAGAAGAGATGGAGGTGGTTTTAACACGGAACCGTTTGTTTTGAATATCGAGTGACGGTGACACGGTGCTCGAGGATTCCGGAGGAGTTGTTCCCGTGACTCGAGTAAAAAGGTGCATTTATATCGTGCGTCGACGAACCCGCGCGTTTAGAGAACACGTATACGGTGTAACCGGTTCGTATTCTACGGTACGATCGATAATCGATATCAGAGAAGAGCTTAAATTTGTTTACAGTTTAGTAACCCAAATCGAAGCGGAAACTACGCGTCCCATCCCTCCTCGGTTTCACGTACGCCGCGCGCTTAGCCGCTCTCCGACGTCCCAACCCCTTTATCCGTGTTCTTCTATTTCTATTTCCCTCCGCCGAGTCTCGGCCCACTTTATTTTCCCCCGTTACGAAAAGAGAGAAGAGCGCGTAGAGTTTGTTGAACCATCGCGGTCGAGCGTCCCTTGCCGTGGCGGGTATTTATCAAACTATGAAACAAATTGGCAGACAGATCGCGAATACTCGTAAATACAACGGCGTTGGTCGCGTGTGCGGTGCAACTCGAGTCTCCCGAGTGTGTTTACATGAACGAAAACACTATATGCATCCCGTACGAACGAATACGCGCCCGTTAAACACACGAAGAGAGAAGATCGTTGGTGAGTGCGCCGCCTTCTCGACGCAACTCATTCCTGACTAATGTGTTGTGTTCGCTTCTGTCACGGCCCATGTACCTCGCGTTTGCTGAATTTTACAACTCGTATCTCAGCCCGATTTCGCGTTCTTTACGCTGCACTACCTACTCCACAAATAATATCCACCCACAGCCGTTCTACCGATATCCGGGCATCTCTTCCGAACCCTTTTTCTTATTCTTGTGTTCGGCAAACTTATCCCGTACACTTATCCTACGTATGTACCTACGACTCGCGCCCGGATTTCCACTTTCTTGCGAATCGCATGAACATTTTCGCTAAATGTTTCTTTTTCAATTTTTCCATCTTTCCATATCGAACGAAAACCTCCTAAGCTCTTCACCGGGGAGTTCCTCCCACCGGAGGACTCGATGCGATACAATTGCGGCGGAGGTATTCCCAGCGCTGTCATTTTTATTACAGTTCTAAAGTTTCCGAGCACTCAGCTGGAGCTGCAGGACGCCCGCCGCCCGCGCCTCTCGCCTTCCTCTTCCTGGAATAAACAAATTGAAAAATACAACGAGCAATTTTATCACCGCCATCAACTCGAATTCTTCAACGCTGCGTAGTACTTAAGGTATGCCAAACAAGGTGGGGATACAGCCGCGGCTAATGCGGTTTAAGTACGACGAAAGTATTCCGAACGCGCGAAATATCTTTCGTACAGATTCTCCTTATTTATTGCGCTTTACGCGATTATTGTGTTCGCGATCCGCGATTTCGTCAGAAAACGTCGAATTCGGGGCAGCCATCCTTCGATTTCTTACGCAACCGAAAGACCCGACGCGAGATCTCGCGGGGGGTTAACAACGCGGTGCGGAGAAATGAGTTTGCTTTTTTTCGAGGACCTCCCTTTCAACATCGACTCGAGGGGACTCGGTTAAAATAATATACAGCGTAGAAAGTCAAATATTTCCCTCGCTTCGGATATTAGCTAATTTCCAGTCATCCGATGGCTCCTAGTTTTCCCACTCCGACGTCGTATCGCGGGCTCCTTCGAGTCCGTCGGATTCTGAAAAACTTATTCTCTCCGCATTGTTCCGAAATTATTCGTCACGTTTATCCACCCGGCGTTAATAGTTCTCGGTAAATTGAACCGTTGCGAAAAAATCTAGATTACACCTTCGCGTGGCTCATTCGGATGGCATTCCATTCATCGGTCGTCTTCCCGAGGTACAAGGTAAATTGATAAATATAAATAAAAAGATTGGTATCCGCGATGTTTGCTGATCAGAGATAATCGGACGCGTAATCTCAGTCAGCAGCAATACGAGCTTTGACGACGATACCGACGGCTTATCCTTTGGCGGCTAGACAATCGCGCGTAAGGTGAAGGAAGAGACGGTGAAAAAATACCGCTCCGATAAATCGCCGAGGAAAATAAGTGAGCTCGAATTTTTCGATCGCACAGTTTGGATGAAAATCAATGCCGCTCATAGGAGAGCCCATCTCGCACCGCGTACGGTCTTGCGTAACGAATAACGATATTCGCCGAGGCTCAATATTTACCTGCGAGAAATCATAAACTGGAGAAGATGTTCGGTAGAGGCGGGCAACCTCATAAAATGAAATCTTGGCCCAAGTTCTCAGTTCCCAGCGCCCAGCCTCTTCAAAGCGGAAGCCCCCGAGTGAATGTTTGCCGATCGGCCTAGCGTAGCTGTACAAACTTAACTGCTGAATATCCCCGACGTTGCGAGAAAAGATTAAAGCTGGAAAATTCATATTTTCGCGTTAGCTGGAAGCGGGCGACTATTTTTTATTTATTTTTTTTCACTCCGCCAGACACAATCGGAAAGTTGCCATCGTAGATCGCAAACTACGTCTAACTTGGCCGCATTCTGCGTGGCGCCGCGTGGCTGGTCGCACTGACGTCGACCGACTCGGACTCCGGTAAACACGCGGGGAAGAGTCAATAAGTCATAAAACGCTCCACCAGGTATAACTTGCCTATGTATTACTGAAATGCGTACGCTCGAACGCGTATATAGGGTGACTAGTTTTGCGCAGAACTCGCAAAGGACGTCGAAGATCGATTCTTCAAACGCTGTCGGATCTGCCGTTCACTTGCCATTCGTAAATTTGAAGAGGAAAATTTTTCGGACGTCTCGCGCGTCGTTCCGAAAACTGGAATCCGACGGAATTCGTTTCAAGCAGATTACAGTCGATCACCCTGTAGACACAGAGGTGTTGCGTAGCTAGGCTACGTAGGAATACAACGTGTAGAGTAAAAAGTAAAAACGTACAGTCGGAGCCTTGTCCCCGTATGGGTGAAGTCAAAGTCGTGAGAATGGGGATATTGGGATGGATGTACCGATTCAATGTTCCGATCGGAAGAATAAAAAGGAGAAGGAAACCGATCGTTTGTTAGAGGATTTGAAATTCGTACGCCACCGTACGTCGCCCAACGCAAAATTTATCGATTTTGCATTCCGGTGCCGCGAGAAGAAGAAGAAGAAGAAGAAGGAGAAAAGAAAAAAAAAATAATTCTTCGTCGTTTTATGAAGGTGCGGTCGGGACCACAACGACTCGTGGTAACCGATCGCGGAGGTTCATCGCGTCCGGAGGACCGCACCGGGAGGAAGGAATGTCTCCGGCAAACACGAGCATCTAGACAAACAGGAGGAAGGTCTTCGTCGGGCCCGAAGAACTCCGGTTGTCGGGACTCCCCGCGCGAAGCACCGAGCATCAAGACTCCAGTCAAGACTACAGGCGCGATGCCCGGTTAAAAGTGTTTACACACTCGGCGACGCTCCGCGTCCCGACGCCCCCCGTCAGTTGGGTGGTTCTGCGGCGTATTTCCTCCGAACTTAAATTCCCGCGGTGCAGCCGCACGGGCAACGAAACTGTGAACTTTGAATCACGGTCGCCGGTCGCCGGACGGCGGTACCTCGCGCTAAATCCACCGCGACGATCGCGTGAAGAGGGAATCGGATCTCCGAATACTCGGTCAAGGTCGGTACGAAGCACTTGGCCTCTGCCCGGAGGATTAATTCACGTCGAATTACGTATTCGCGACACGAACGCTTTGCCAAACGTACGTACGTACGTACGTTCACGCGAGGCGCCTTTCGTATCGCGGAAAACGTTACCCGCTATCCACCAGACGAGCCAACTGTTACGTATGGTGCGTTTCTTTGAGAACGCAAAAAACAAAAAAAAAAAGACAATGATGAAAAGTATAAAACAAACAAATAACATTTCTCGGGCGAGATGACAGCGGTCGCTGGAAATTTCGCCTCGTGCGAAAGGCGGCGGTAGACGTCCGAGGTGTAAATTGACGCGTGAGTTTGCGCGACGATTCGTCATCGTACATGTGTGTGGGAATGGGACGTCGATTTACGTATAGCTTTAGGTGGAGGTATTGTTATACTCGCGTGTAAAACGAGGCGTACGTTTTGTAGAATATTGCATTTTTACGACGCTTTGCGAAATTCCGGAACGATTGATCGGCGGGAGGAGAGACTGAACAGTTTTCCGAAACGGCGTTGTCGCCACACGGGTATAGACAATATAATATACTTCGAGTTATACCGGCGCTTTGCAAAAACTTCTGGCACTTGCGAACCGCGAAACGAGCAATAAGTTGAACTTTATAACACCTTGGAAAAAGTTCTTTCAAAATTTTTAACGAGTACTTTCCGCGGATTGCAGCTGTATAAAATACTTTTCTAAAAAGATTCGTACCTATATATATATATATACAATTGCGCTTTACGATTCTCAAACGTCTGGATTTCTTACGATGTTACCTCAAAAATTACACCTTCCGAAACTTTCAGCGAAATTTATATAATCCATGCAACCTTAAAGGCGTCAGTTCGTTCAAAGTTTGTAAAATTGCGTATAGCTATTGCCGATCATTTTATTGACGCGAATTCGCGGAAATAATTTCGTCGTAAAACGCTTGCGATATTCTTTCTACTGCTTTCGCAATAATCGTACACGTCTGCGGACATGTGCTCGGTGCCTTGGAGTTGCGGAAGAAAAAATATAATCGGCGATCGGAGAATACGCGCGTGCTGGCCGCGGATAATGGACGACGAGGCAAATTGAATCCAAGCGTTATCCGGTGACCTCGTTTGCCTCGCGGCAAACGGGGCGACACGAGGAAATATCCACCTGATCTTCGAAGGGGATATTCTCAGAGTACGTGGTTAGCACCGCTTCGCCAACGAGTTCCCACAACGCGCACAGCCCTCCACTGTCCAAGCATTTCAAAGGCGCTGATTCCCGCATTGTAACGCGTTGCGCGGTAAGAGCTGCCGCCCTTTCAACCTTTTTCACGCGTTGCCGCGCGCGTCCGTTACCTTCGCTCTTCGCGATCGTAATTCGATCGAACGGCGACCGGATCGGAAAGAATTTGTCAAAATATTTCCGTAAAGAGTGCGCTTTTATTGAACCGTTGAGAAAACACGCTACAACCGGTTTCGTCGGAACGATATCTGTAGCTCGTTATCGGCCAAACGTGAAAAGTAATTGTCCCGACGTAGCGGATGATCGGCCAGAAAAAGTCCGGATTCCTCGGTGCGTTGATAAGAAAATTGGCATTCCAATGGTCAGGTGATAGCGTTGCGAGCGTTAATTATTTCTCGATCACAATACCGCTCGACGATTATCGTCGACGATCGCTGGTGTGCAGCAGGCGCCGTGGAAAACCTTGCTCGGATACGATAGTGAATTTTTTTTGCACGCTGACATTCCTGCGCATCCCTATGATCGATCGTTATCAACTCGCTGACATATATTTTGCATCGATATCTTGAATTTTTCGAATTCCCCTGCCGAAGAGAAAGAGACAAGAGCTACGCTGATAATTTCAATTAACGAGTTTCCATTAGTGGGGGATGACCGTGCAATTCCTAACTCGAGTAGAATTATACCGATAGACACACACTAGGCAAGAATAACTGAAATTAAGCAATCGATTTATCTGATCTTTTGTACCATGGCGCCGCCAAATGTGCCCAACATGTATGATATTTCAATTTTCACTTGCATGATATAGTAAAAATGTTTTGGCCATATATCGAGATAACGGAGATTGTAAGCACCCAAAATTCCCTGATAATTCCAACGTGTGCTTGAATATTGTGCTGATAATATAGCCACCGATTTAGCGACCGAAATATACCCAATAACCCCGACGACGTGATTTCCGATGCGAAAAATCAAACGTCGCATAAATTTGCCCAGGAATCGAATGAAATAAACTCATCCAAAGCACGTTGAATTCCGAATAATTAATCGTATAATATCGGTGTTGGAGCGAGCAGCAAGTGAAGACCCGACATGCCTCGTTATCTCCCGAGTTAGAAAGATATCGGTAAGAGCAATTTCATCGGGGATTAAGGTGGTCTTATTGCTCATAAGCTTTCGGTGATGTTCTGGTTCCATGTGATGTTGGAGTCGGGCGTAAGAACGCGAAGAGAATTCGTTTATGCGATCGATCTGACAAAAAATCGGGTTACACGCAAAACGTTTTTACCGATACATCAGGATCCCCCCGTAATTGTTTTCTATATAATAAACGCGAAGTTCGCTCGTCATTATCCTTGAGGATATTCCTCCCCTAATTTACGGCCATGATTTAAGGTGTCCAGAGATCCGCGATTATCGGCACCGATTATCTTAATGCGAACTGCGGACCTTCCCTCTCGGTTTTGCGTCGCTCCTTTTTGCTTTTCTCCTTCTTTTTTCCATCCGTCGATCCACTAATTCCAAAAATTCCCCCTCGCGGCCGGGTATCGTGGAGAATAAGGAAGGAGAGGAAGGGGGCTGCTTCGCTCGAGGAGATGCTCGCGAGCGGAGCGAGCTCGGACATAAATCATCCGGTACAAAGTGACTAATGAATCGATTTGAATAGGCAACGAACTTCTGGCCTGTCACTTAGGACCTTCAGTCTTTCGCGTTCTAAACTCGACTCCGCGTGCGCGGGCAAAGAGAATCGTCCCACCGTTTCGGTTGAACCCGTAGGTGATGCTCGGTCAATTAAATATACGATGGAAGTTGAGAAAAAAAATATTCCTCCGGGTATAAATCGGCGTTTAAAGGCGCTATGATTGGGTGAAATTATGTAAAAACTTCTTGTGAAATGATATTTACTTGACAAGTTGCAGCAGCAACGGTCGCTATTAACGTCATATCCAACAATCCCGTTAATGCGTGCGCGTCTCATTACTCGCCTTCGACAAACTTCTCTGACCTTCTTTGTCGAGTGAATCGAGCACGGCCCGCGGTTCGTATAATACATCGCTCACACCGCTTTCGCGTTCGTGTTCTTCTATCCGAACGGCGGTTCGTACGTTCGCCAATCGGCCGATCGCACACACCGACGATTCCTTCGAAGTTGAACGGAGTTCGACTCGACTCGTATTATCGTATGTCAACCGGCTGCTCACTTCACCCGGGATACGACAATCTGGACGAAACGAGGTAAAAATTGCGAAGCGTGGAAATTGCGTGGAACATCGAACGAATGAAAAATCATGGAATCGAAACGCCTGCATATAGTGAAGGAAGAAAAAAAGCGATACATATATATACATATATTGTTCGCCCCGCCGGGCTATTCACACGACCGCAAGTCGCACGCATGCAGGTATAATGCAAAAAGCGTCGTTCTGTAACGAGTATGCAGAATAAGGTACCCATACGCTACGCTAACGCGAGGTGCCAATATTTGCAAACGAGTATAAATATATAATGGGCCTTAGAACGGCGCCTCGATAAGTAGCAGCGCGAACCGCGGCTGTGGACGCCTTCTATTTTTTTGTTATTTATTTATTATTTTATTTCTCCTTCTTTTTCTCTTTTTCTTTTCATTTTTCTTCTCTGATTTACTGAGAAAACAGCGGAGAGTTCCACCCGGGCTGGATTCCCAGTGTAACTACATCCTATACATTCTTCGCCATTATTATACCGGTATAGGAATTTTCCTCGGTCATTTGCGAGACGCGTGTCATACGAGGCAGAGCTGCTTGGCTAGAGACGCTGAAAATTTATGTCACTGTAGGTGAGAAAACGTTTCCGGAAATTCTGCCGGCGCATATCTGATTGTATTACGTGTAATTTTATAGATGCGATTAACTAACGGAGTTAATTTATTATGGAAAAAAGGTGATAACGTTGTTACGTTGTTGCAACACAATCGTCGATGACGACCGAATTCTGTTTAAAAAAAAATTACGTCAGGTATATATTCAAGGCGAACTTTTCCTAGCAATCTTCGTCGAGATAAGGCGATTCCGTTTAAATCCCGAATACCCGATACACCCGGTGATATTCGCTGGCTCAAAATTTCAGGTGTAGAATTGAACATTTTTCTTATTTCTTTTGCTCCTTTTCTTCACTTCTCCTTGAAATGATTTGCAAGTTCGAGAATCGCCGTTGGTATGCGACCGACCACACGCACGCGAGCGTTATGTTATTGTTGCAAGATGTGAAGTGAAGATCTACTCTTTATGCACTCGAAACTTATTGACGAATGTTGTTGTTGCGGAGAAGCGCAAATGTTATTGCAGGAGTTGAATATATGAATCGAGGTGTCACAAAACTGCGGTGGGTCGTACGGCCGTCTCGGTTACCGCGTTGCTCTGCCGCGCCTCCTCTACGAAAATGGAATTGGATTTCGCGCGAGATAAAAATAGAAGAAAAAATACAATACACAGAGATACTTTTACCGCTCGTACTTTTCGGACGGTGAAACGCTTCGCGTTGCGCCGCCCCCACAACTCGTACCATTCGCCTCTTCGCCTCGCGTTATTATAGTTACACGTCTTCGACTACACTAATTACTTATTCCCGTCCGCGTCGTACTGCCGCCGCTATACCGTAGCGATCGCTAACGAACTAGGGAAAATATATTGGTAAGCCATTATGTAGCGGGGAGTCGTACGTATCTACACTTATACACGGCCAGTGGTTATGCCGGTAAAAAGCTGAAAGCACATAAAGAAGACGCGGGGCAAGCTCACGGAGTTATACGTCTAATATATACTCGTTTAATTCAATGTCTTCATTCCGACTTTATTCATCACTCGTTTCTCCGCTCCGTGAAATTATATCTTATCTGTACGAATTACTTTCTGTTGAAAAAAATTTGGGGAAAAAAAAATGAATAAAAATTCTACATTCATATCGCGTCAATCACCAGCTGCGGGAATAATTCAAGCATTTGGTGTAACATGTGTATACATGGGATATCCACCACACGCGCTCGTTGAGAGAAATTATTTGAAAAAATGATAAAGCGAAATTATAAATAGGAATAACGAATAGAGAATTTACGACGCGAAGATAATAATTGACAGGCGTTAAATCCCCTGTCAGAATATATCGCAAATGAATCAGCGCGACTAACGCAATCGGCGGGGTGGTTCGGGACAATTGTTACGTAGAAATGCGGGCTAAGCGCTACTCTGTAAATCAATTAGTATATTTAGTGGGACATAAACAGTACGTTTTAGTGGTGCTCCGATGAGTATAACGATAGCCGGAGCGCGGGGAAGATCCGTGTACCGAAATTTACTCCGTAGATTCGGTGGTGCGACTGAAATGGTCAGTTTTACTCGTTCGGTTCGTTTTGAAACTCCGACGAAAAAACACCCCGAGGGCCGGTCGAGGCCCAGAGCGTCAGACCCAAGTCTTTGATTTTAGAACCCGCATGCCTCGTGACCGAGCACTCAAACAACGCGCGGCGAAGTCTCCGTTCTTCCTCGCTTCTCTCTATTTCTTTTCCTTCCATCCTATGACTTACCTCGAAATTGAGGTGTCGACGTGAAAACTAATACCTCCGCGTATGTGCGTGCGGTCCGTTTTTTTCTCCTTATCGTTATTATTGTTATTATTATCCTCTCGGAATAATTAAAATGTATATCTATGCCTCCGTAAAAACGAACGAACTTTACGAATGAACTGAAAAATGAACCGGGGCCATGGTCGAAACTCGACAACCCACTAACGACGATTTATCGCTCGTATATTGTACTTCTACGCTATCTCCTCTGTTCCGGCACCTCCAACAACTCAACTCTCCTCCGTGTACCGAACGCCGCCTTTGTACTTTGTACGCTTCGAATTGCGTCCGCTCGCTTCTCTCACCTGTTTGAAAGGAAAGATTTTCCGATTCCCAGATTCGATGATCGTCGAAAATCCACCTCGTTTTCCCCGATAAACTTACAGCACGAAGATCAGCTCGACGCGACGTACCACCGCTCGTTCGGGGGATTCCAAAGAGTCGTCGGGCTCAGGGACAGCTGCACGGTCTGAAGGTTAGTGTGCAGGTTTCGGTATGCCTAATTAAATAGCGCTCCGTATTTAACGGTATACGTGTACCTAACGTATGTCTCCCAGCCAGCCCCGTAGCGCGCAGGTTACAAGGATAGGAAATGGGACGGGGATAGGCAGGGTGAATTTTATTACGTCATAACGCGGTCCAGGAGGTGCTGAGCCCGAACGATCCACGCCTGTGTGGTCCACCTCCTCGTTCGTATTATTATACGCCTCGATCCACGGTTTTTCGGATTTCAATCTTTATTATTTCCAATGGTTATTTGGGGCGGTTTTCTGTTTCTACTTTTTATATTTTTCGTTTCTCAGTTCGATCCGTGCACCGCGTCCAGACCCCTCCGACGGGATCGTAACACTCGCCGCTTCAGTTCCGGTGAAAACCGCAGGCTGATTAAATGCGGTTTGCCGAAACCCGCGCGCGGAATCCGTCGCGACGCCAAAGTTGGTTCCACCACCGTAATGGAAACTACTGCCGACAACTGCATCATGCACACTATCGCCCACATTCCGTGTAGACGGCTCGGTAGTTCTACGCGTAATTGCAGGTTTGCGGCTTGCTGATTTCTGCTGCACTTCAAGGGGGTCGCAAAATATTCCGCTGTCCGCCTCGCGCTACTACACGTTTCGCCGATCGATCGCGCGGACATCCCTCTCCAGAAAAAGATGAAAAAAACGCGGACAAAAATTGACGAGACAAAAAAGAAAAACCCGCGATCTACCGGAGTGAAAATTTTATTCCGAAGTAACGAGTTGTCGAGGTGCTAAGGCGTCCGTGGATATAATACAATA
The DNA here is from genome assembly GCF_917208135.1 of Athalia rosae. Lineage (NCBI taxonomy): Eukaryota > Metazoa > Arthropoda > Insecta > Hymenoptera > Athaliidae > Athalia > Athalia rosae. Next base: position 4,851,988 of record NC_064026.1, on the reverse strand, counting down.
ATCGGGCGAGTTAACACCTCGATAATGCGCCGCGGCAATCTGTGATCGGTGTCACGACAAACTGCGGCAATAACAGTAATAGTGAGGAGCAACGGAAACGGCTTTTGTGCCACCACCTGAGCGAAGAGCGAACGAAAAGGGTTTAGCGAGCTATGAGCCATTAATGTGGTGGCGGAGTACGAGGAGATGAAGAGCGCAGGGGGACCGAGGGGAAATGGGAACGGTGCGAAGAACATTCCTGAGCGTTATCGGCCGCAGTCCCAGGAGAAGGTTATTTGCCACGCCGAGAGCAATTAGCTGTTGCCTCTGCGCCCCCCCCCCCCCCCCTTTCCCTCCATCTTTCGCTGCTCGCCCCTTCTTTCTCACCCGCGGAGTTTCATCTCGTTCTAACTCGAAGTTTTTCACGCGTCTTTCTCGCCTCGAGTGCGTTCAGACTCCAAGGGGGCTCGAGTATCGCGACTATGCTGCAAAGATCACCAATGACGAGAGACTGCAACAGTCAAAGTCATCCGGAGACCGAGCCAAGGTGTCTCTCCTCGAGATCGATTCCATGTTTACTCAATACCCGGCTCATAGACCTCTGCAAATAACCGCTAATTGCCGCTGGTCATCCACTACCGGGAATCCGTTTGTCATCCACGATCGATCGATCGATCGAGTGTTGACGATTGTTCAGAAATTTATCGCCTCCGACGAGCCGTGCATCGGTTTACCGATAAGACGAAAATCCATCGGATGCGTCGAGTTTTCCGAAATTCTCGCTCTTCTCGTACAGGTGGAGAAAATCCTCAATTTTACTCTCCCAAAGGAAAAGTTTCGGATTATCTTTGGGGAAAAAGTTTTTCGAATAGACACAATAATAGTTAGGAGACTTCGGACTCGCCGGCTGTATTGCGTACGTCGTGTCTCATGGCCGGTGCAATCGAGACGAAGTGTAAGCGGGCCTTCAGAGAGAACTACGGCAGGCAAACAAAGGATGCCAAGCGTCGTTCTATGATTTACACTCAGCGGTCGCCGGGTACCCCTGGGTACGTCGGGGCACGCGGGGGCGTCGGTTTCGCCGGCAGGTAGCAGTTATATAGGTACGCACTCCGGCGCAGCAACTGCGGCGGCAGGTTCTTCCTTCTTCTTCCTGCAATTCAATGCGACGCAGGAACACCAGCGGCAATATAAAGGAAGCAGTCGGAGGGAACTTGTTTATTTTTTTTTCATCTTTTCAAAGCGACGATGTCCGTTAAGATCCCGTAAAAATCTACCCCATTTCCAGGACGATCGATCCTTAAAAACCGAGGAAGGCACTTCGGTGAACGGTGAGCAGAGACAATGTTGATCCCGAAGATAGGGTGACGTACCTTCGCGAGCAATCTATAACGATCCCGATATCCCACCAGAGTCCATTTCGCGTCGAGCTGCAGGGGTTGTCGATCTTATATAAATTCAGTTAGCTTGCGTCCGCCTAGCAAATTCTCTCACGCGACGAATTTATTTGAGGGATTTTTTCGGTCCCGAGATTTAGCGACAAGCTTCTGGAATTTTAACGAAATTGTAACCCTCGGTTTTGGTCCTGTTTTCAAATCGTAGGAATTAGGGGGTGGTCGTAAAAAAAAAAAAAAAAAAAACTATCCGCCGCAGAGACGCGAATCCGCGTCATTATCGTCGCTCGCGTTTCCGCAGGTACGACGTCACCGATGATGTTCCGCACGCAACCGCTCCTCCCGGTTTTACACGTCGTATACGTCGTACACCTCTACATGTATAATATATACGCGCGTACGCTTCGTCATCGGCGACGGTAATAACAATGATAATAACAACGGTAGAGGGAGAAAAAGAACCACACACACACCGAGAAAATAAAATAAAGATAAAGAATTAAAGAAACTAATTAACACAGCGTAATAAAACCAAATATTACTGCCGAGACGTGGCTGCTGCACCGCGGAGAGCTCCTCGTGCGTTGCGTGGGCGTAGGGTAAGAGAGGAGGATATCAGAAGCGTGGAGGGGAAAGTTTGAGGCAGCGATTTATTCGAACCACGGTACAAATAATGTAACGTAATATAATCTCTCTCTCGACTGCGGTAGTATAATATGAAAGTATGTAGCCGATGCCGAGCTGCCGTCGAGCTGCGAAGCAGGCAGAAGCGGTGTAATCTAAAACCTATTGATAATTAATTATCTCCGTCCGTTACTCTGTTTTCAATTCTGCGGGAATTTTTTTCGCACTTTTTTTTCCACTATTTTCCTCTCCCTCTCCCTATATCTCTCTATTCCCCCGTATAAAGAATGCGATGAACTTCACATACCCGTTCCGTAACAGGGTTACATTCTTCGATCTTCGTCAATCCTCGAGCTGCTCTGACGCCGTTCGGTTGCGGGCATTTACGTGCTGCTATGGAGAACGATCGGTGAAGAAAATATGAAAACGCGTCGCTCGGAATAGGTGCGCGGGGTGTATCGGACTATGAAAAACGGGGGGTTTTTCGTAATAAAATGAAAAAATGTGAACGCGTTATTACGCGGTTACATCTAAGTTCACTCGTTCGCTCCGCGCATCAAAGTCGTCGTCGGCATGGCCATGACTGTATGAAATATAACCGTTCCAGCTATAATGTTGTGTAAGTGACGTAAAATAAATAATTATGGATTTCACCGGCGGCTAAGCAAACTCCATTCGTATATGGTACACGTACATTAAATTTTATACGTACACTTGCGCGTCTGACGCAACGCTGTAATTATATTGTCAATGGCTCGGCGCTATGAAATCTTCATTAAATTAACGAAAGCTATAAATTTTTCACCGGGCTACACCAACATTTTCCCGCGCAAGCTTTCACTTCGTACCTAGTTCCCTTCATCGCCGACATAAAACGCCGCTCAAGATTACGATGATACGTCCCGATGCACTTGCATCTCCGATACCCAGCTGCGGCGGTCCAAGGGTACCCGGTAGCGATTATTACCGAAGAATTCGAATCGACGAGATCCGTTTGCCGCTCGTACTCGGATCTCTCCTGATTCTCATCCACGCGCGCGGTGTCGCTGGATGAAATCGTCGTGAGCCGATCGGAACGGAACGTCAATTGTGTTTGTGTTGAAAAGCAGTTGTGAAAACTTTTATCATCGACAGTAGAGTACGAAAAAAAAGTGGAGTGGAGAAACGAGACGAGAAGAGGAACAAGACCAACGACGATAAGGTGCATCACCCTGTCTGCATGGACAGTGCAAGAGGAACTTAGGGATAAGTTGGTCTCGCAACGGAACCAGGTGAAATATGGAAAGATCCGTCGTACGAAGAGATCGAGGATGAATCCATCGTAGAAGGGTGATTCTCCGTGAGCGGCTCGCGCGGAGTTGACGCCGCGTCCGTCGAAGCTTTTCTCGGTATAGATCAAGATCGAGGGATCGAGGGATCGAGGACGGATCGTCGGATCGTCGGACGGCGTAGCGCATCGAGGCGGGAGCGGCACTGTCGTGTCGTTCGTAGCGTTGCTAGCGGAATGGAGAGCGTTCCGTAGAGTGGATCGGAGTGTTCCGTTGCGTTGAGAAGGGGGGAGGACTCGCGCGCCTGGCTCGCTGCTGCGTTTAGTGGTGGGTGCTGTGGCCCGTGTGTGCCAGCAAACTTACTGGTTGGCAGTTGGCTCACCGATCACTCGCCTAACCCTAGCTCGCTAGAGCGCCTACCGAAAATCAGTGATCCCCACCGGAGTGGATGGAGTCCGGAGTCACAGTCGGTTCAGTACGCGCTCAACCGTGATCACAGCAGCAGCGGTAATACCGCGCGGCTTACCCGCGACAACTACACAACGCCGACAATTTAATTATTTCTGTTTTTTTTTTTTTTTTTCTCTTTACGTTCGACATTTTGTCACTATAATTTTTATACTTGCTGCAATTTTATACTATTGCCAAGTACGTAGTGCGTCGGCCCCCCCACCCCCCTCCTCTTCTGTGACACTGCATCGGAATTTGTTTACATCGGTATTATAAAGTATCGCAATAAACAACAATTGCAACAAAAACTTGGTGTTACAACCATTTCATTTCAACGCAGAGGAAGACGAAAAATTGATTTGAAATTTCACGCTTTCCTCTATTATTTTTTTTTTTTTTGTTTTTTTTTTCTCCTATCAGTCGACGACAGTATCAACTTTTTGGATCAACTGGGATTTTTTTTTTCACGTTCGATCCTACGATCGACGACAGTTTCAGCAACGGTGATAGATTGTTGTCTATGCACGAATAATTACTTTGCGGTCAAGTGTATGTTTGGTGATTCTTTCTACCGATCGATTATTCGTTTGCTCTATCAACTTCTTCAGTGAATATTGATTTTTTTTTTTTTGGTTTTGATTCGATTTCGATATCATCGGTGATTAAGAGAAGATCAAGTGCAAATGTGAACGATCAGGATATTCGTTTTTCCCTCTGCGACGTCTCCTATATCAAAGTGGCATAGTGAGGATCTTGGATTTTTTCTGATCATCATGACGGAGGAGCGATGCACTTTGGAAGTGTTCACAACGATCGAGTATCACCAAAACTTCTATTCGATGAAAGAAATCACGTGTAACGATTGAACGTATTCGCAACATTACACTAATGAACATCGTTCACTGATTGAACTGCGTACAATTGACCAGTAACTGATCCTCGAGCTTTCGAAGACCTTGGGAAAACTGAGATCTGATGAGACTATCTGCCCAAAAGGGGGGTCGAAATTTCATTAACCGGATTATTATTGATTTTTCAAATCGATGAGGAACTTGTAAGTTTTTTATATAGCAACGGCGGCAATAAACCTACTCGATTCTGTTGAAACTCGAGAGTTAAGTTTTTCAAGTCCTGTGAGTGGATTCGATGAGCGGATATGAGCGGATTTCGATTATCGGGAAGATAATCGAAAAGTTGAATTGCCCCCTGTGATTGTGTGCTACTGATAATTGAGGTGCAAAATAGTTACGAAATATAAATACAAAAAAAGAAATTGAAAAAAATAAAATAAAGTAAAATTAAAAAGTATTACTGTACGCGCGTGCGTTAACTTTCGGAGCAGAAGTGCATCGCGTGCGAATAGCGATAAACGAATCCGACAGAAGACGAAGAACCGTACGAAGAAGAGGGCGGTTCAAATTCAAGTCTTCGCCGATCGATTTTTGGATTTTTTTCCTGATATTTCGTCAAACTCTGCGTCGAGCAAAGTCCGAGTGCGATATTGAGCCATCGATCACCAACTTTTCGGAATAACGCCGTGTGAAAATCGCGTGTGAAAGGGGAAGGGAGACGGCGAAGGGTGTACGTCTTCGATGTGCGGTTTTTGAAAGCAGCTTGGAGGCCAGCCCGACGCAATGCGTCGACGCTGCTGACGTAACGCGCCTGGATGCGTCTCACTCTAAGCACGTGAGTTACAAGTAATTTAATTGAAACTACGATAATTAAAAACCCGAAATTATTCCTCTCGAGAATCTGGTAAAAACTATCAAGGAAATTCCTACACTTGTTTATCCTCCGAGTCGGAGCAGGTACCGATATCGACACCCCTCGTCAATTACGAAGTCCGTAGTCGTCTCGGTTATTTTCTCCTCTTGGAGATTGAAAATGCAACTTTTACGGTGTAAATTTGAATGCTTGCATAACGGTACCTTCCGGGGTCCACACAGGCGTTCTCAACTTCGGTGTCGAACGAGCCTCGTCCAACAACCCTGGCCCTCGTCTGCCGAGAAAGAAAGAAAAGGGAAAGACACGAGCGGGGCTGCGGGGCGTGTGACCGCGAGACGGATTCGGTTTTCGCTTCTGCGCTCTTCTAAACAAGTTTGAATAAAAAAAAAAAATGACGAAAAAGAACTCGAAAGGAGAATAGGACTAAAGGCGAACGAGGAGGAAGAGGAATCCAAAGAGATAATGCCACCCCGTCTTAATCCGCCTGGTCAGGAAATATAAGGGGGGCTTTATTCGCCTTATTTGTAATTTCACGGCTCCTCTATGTTCGTCGAACGGATGGGGAGCCGGATTTCTCATTCACCCCTTGCTCGGGGTTTCAAGCTCTCGACCATGCATCAAGATTTTAACCCCATTGCGATGGAATCACGACGTGCCACCCTACCTAGCTGGCCCCAGACCCCCTCCAACTCCCGACTGCGCCGTCTCGACGATCCCTGTTCTGCTACAGTAGCTGCGAAAGCTGCGGCAGCTTTCCTTTTCGAACCCCGAGAGTCGGCCGCGATTCGCCTTACGACCCGGTGCACGTCTTTCGAAATCATCGGTGCCGATCGTTGAATAATTTTCTCACGCGTACAGCGAAAATGAATACGATTATCATGGGGCATGCGCCATGTGCCCCGTTATCGCAGATTGCAAAACAGACGATCTCATGATTCGCAGATATCTCGTACAACATTGCATGACTGAGCGTAGATAGTAATCTTTAACGATGGGAATTTCCAGACTCTTCAAAAGTTTGAGTAGGCACGGAAATTAAAATCCATATCTCTTCAATATCGCGTCGCGGTGTTCGGAGGTGTACGACACCCGCGCCGTTCTTACTCTTCCATACTCCTGACATCCAATAATGCATACGTATTCCAATGAGATGCGTCATCGAGTTATCAATATCTCGCCTTGTATTCGGGTCTTCCGCCTCTGACCCAATCTTGAAAACGGTTACGAGTATGCGTACCTACCGGTATGTAAGATATACCTGTACTCGTGTGCGTCTACGATCCGACGTTTCATTTACCGCCCATTCAACAAATCCCCGCTGTCTGTCGGGCCTCGTTAATTAGCGACAGATGTCGATAACGATTTCAAAGTTATTTATACTCTCAGCTGCGGAGATACGCTCGCGAAAAATTTCACCGACTCCGAACGATATCGAGAACTCCGTAACCTTATATAGGCATCGACCGCGCGCGAAATTTTATTTTTCTAAAATAGAAAATCGCATATCTCGGATTCAACTCACCCCGTCCAGGGATGATTTTCAACGACGAACGCCGTCAAATATTTCGCACGAGAATTCGCTGATCTTGTACGTAATCTTTCTGAGAAATCTGCGTGGAATTTCATAAAACTTCGTATGCACCTGAACCGAATACACACACGAGCTCATTAAATTTCTGCTGAATCAACAGAAAAACATAATTCCACAAGCCGGCGAATAATCGATTTGTGCTTATTCCTTTTTTTTTTTTTTTAATCATTCTTACTCGTTTCAATTAGCATCTAGTTATCAATGTAACAACCTCGCTGGAATACTCAGCTCCTCCTCTCGTCGATTCATTCGTTGCAAGTCCCAATAAATGTTGAAAAAGGTTAACAACTGTAAGATCGTACATTTATCCATCGAATCGGTTCGTGTAGAGAGGCGTGCACGCGCAGCAAATTCCGTGATAGCCACCGCCGCTGCCGCTGTGCACTTCTCACACAGCGGTATAAACCGCGGATAAGAATTATGTACACGTGCGGCGGTCTCGATCGCAGTGGTCCAACTTGCACCCCGAGGTGCGGGTACACGTGTATTTTCAACGTGCGCAACTGCTGAGCGGGGCACGGTGTGCGAAGAAAAAATAATATATACATGTGCGATGATGCAATAATGTACCCCTTTGGAGAAACCCCTCGATGGATATACATATATTGAGTGTCGTATTGCAGTTTCGTGCATGCCTCGCTTCTTTGATCCTTCGGAGATCGTATGGCGACCCTTGACACGTCCCTGTTTCCGATCTACCGATAGGTATAAGCGATCCAGACTCTTTTGACCCGAGACAAAGCGTTTCTTTCCTCCAAGAGGCGTGCGGGGTATACATGTATTCACCCGTTGTGAATTCTGACTGCAGCTCACGCCGCCTCCTCTGCTTGTACGCGTGGAAACGTTGAACGGAAACGAGAGAGAAGGGGTTGCGTCGACTCCTTGAGGGGCGGAATCGATATCCATCAATTTTCGTCATCCTATTCCGTAGAGTCCGTCCGTTTGGATGCTTCGTTGTTTTCACTTCGGTTGTTGTTACTTATTTATTTATAAGCCATTTTTCTGAGGAGAGGTGCGATCGACGCACGCGGCATTTCTTGTTCAATTTTATACCGCGCCTACGCGTCACCGTTTTCGTTGTACGTGTGTGCTCGATTCTATGTGTACATTACGCATAAACAGATTCGCTCGATTCGCGTGTACACGCGTACTCTTTACTCTTTACTCTTTACTCTTCGCTTTTTACCCTCCTCCCTTGCTCCCCACCGTTGGTGCCACTTTCCCATGTCGACTTTACGACACTCAATACGACAGACCGTGTAAAACGTGAAACTCCCTACCGGCTATAATCACGCCGTACATGCACCTGCTACAGGTATTATTGCAGTTACTCAGCTATATACCCACCTAATATAATATACGGTACTGTACATACCTACGCGAAGTTCGCGGTATTAGATCTTTTTGAGAGTGCACCAGTGGGTATCCCTACGTGCGACCGAAAAAGTGAGCGTGTATCGGACCACAAGTGCGAATCTGAAATAAAAAAATTATTTCATTGATGGTTGTACAAGTTAAAGTCGAGATATCTAATTTTTTTCGCTTCGCAAAACACCGAATGACCGATAACTCGATCATTTCGATAAATGAATCAATTTTATTGGCAAATTCGGATTCCTGAGCTCCGAATATATAAGAATACCCCATAAACGATGATAGGAAGAATGTTGATTTTTAGGTAAAAAATGAAGAATTTGAAAAAATGATTGTACAACGCTTTTCTTACGTATTTTGACCTCAGGAATCCGAATCTGAAAGAAAAATTGATCTATCTCTAAAATTGACCGGGATATCGCCAATTTTCAGCTTTTTGGGATCAAAAATAAAAAATTGATTTTTTAGTCTATCTTATTGTAATTTGAGCTCAGGAATCCGAATCCGAAAGAAAAATTGATCTATCTGCAAAAATGACCGAGTTATCCTCATTTTTTCGCGATTTTTGGCATAAATTTGAAGATATCTCGAAGGGAAAAAATCGTAGCTCAATTTGGACAACGGATTCGTGTTCCTGAGGTCAAAATACATAAGAAAAGTGCCATACGATCAATTTTTAAAAATAAAAATTTTTGGTCAAAATTTGAAAAAATCGTAAGGGGTACCCCTTGGAAAAATCTCAAATTTTGGCAAAAAATTTTTATTTTTAAAAATTGATCGTATGGCACTTTTCTTATGTATTTTGACCTCAGGAACACGAATCCGTTGTCCAAATTGAGCTACGATTTTTTCCCTTCGAGATATTTCAATTTTTCTGCTTCAAAAAGTGAAAAATAGGCGATAACTCGATCAATTTTGTAGATAGACCAATTTGACTTTCGAATTTGGATTCCTGAGCTCAAAATACATAAGAATAGCATATAAAAAAAAATATTTTTTTTTTATCCAAAATTGACAAAATTCCAAGGGGAACCCCTTTGGATTTTTTCGATTTTTCGGTCGAGAATGAAGTATTTTTAAAGTCAGTTGTATGATGCTTTTCCAATGTATTTTGACCCGTTGGAATACGAATCTGTCGACCAAATTCAGTAACGAATTTTTCCCATCGACATATCTCAATTTTATCGATTTTCAGAGGGATAAATCAACGATAATCAAATCAGTTTCATACACCGATCAATTCAGGTCACAGATTTGGGCTCCTGAGGTCAGACCATGCCTATGAAGACACCAACGGAGACTTTTTCGATTTCCGATTGTTTGGTGTTCGGGAAAGTCGGGGCGCCGTAAAGCGAGATCCGGTCGTTTAAAAATGACGTACGTTTTTCCCTCGACCTAGGCCACGCGGCTTGGTTACCGGCGACCGAGTGGCAAACATTGTAAATCCTCGACACATGTGCTAATATGAATAATAAGCGAACACAAGAAATATTTTAGCGCGGCAGTCGCCGCCTGGTCGGTGCAGTCCTCTCATCAACGATGATCGCCACTCGAATTCTCCTCGCCGGTATATAACTCTCGAAGTTTTCGCGCCTTTTTTTCTTCCGTTCATTTAGTTATTTATATTCATATTCATTGTATACTCTTGTCGTGAATATGAATTACAAACATCGGTTACTTCATACGGGATGATCAAATTTTACTCCGATTCCATTGCGAATCATCGACCCAAGTATTCGCCCAAAAACAGGAAGAGAAAAAAGAAACGTCGGGGTTGTTCACCCCGTTAAAACTTTTCTCGTCCAAGCGGCAGATATATACGATCGTAAAAGTTTGAGACTGGTAGAAAACTTGAAGCATTGTTGTTTTTTGTAAGCAGCAGCAGCAGCAGCAGCGGCAGCAGCAGATATAAGGAGACGAGACCCGCAGACTATAGAAAAGGAGGAACAACTATAATAATCTTATCATCGGAAGTAGCGTCGCGTCTCGCTTTTAATTCGCACCGGTTTATAAGATTAATTATATTTGCATTCACACGCCGTTCTAAATTTCGCGCATAAACTTTTCGGGGAAAATATTTGTACAATGCAGGAGTAAATTGTCAAACCTAAAACAACTTCCGCCGATAAAACCGAATAAGGTCCTTTTCATTTTATTTCATTTTATTTTATTCTTTTTTTTTTTCTTTCCTCCTCATGTACAAGTTTTCGGAAACTCAATTTGTTCAGTCTTATCTGCAGACTACTTTGTATAAGTGCTGCACTCTCTTCAGTGTACACATTGGGTCGTCAGGTGGTAGACGCATGTGGGTAACGAGGTATACCTACATTTGTATGTAGACGATTCTCACTGCGCTTCTCGGAGAATGAAATGTGTGCCGAGTGTCGTAAATACTGCTGCATAATTTACTGCACTTTCAATGGGTCTCGTTTACAATCAAATAATTTTCTGATACCCATAGACTGTTTTCAAATGCGCAGTGATCCTCGCTTGCGTTGTCAGTGCGTTGAATCTGCGATACAATGTGTGCCTTCGCGTGCGTCGAAACATCATTGTATCGAAACTTCAATGTAACGCCGACTGGCCAAGTGGGGGGGAAAAGCGAACGTCAATTTTGAACTATATGTTCTTGTTTTATCTGTAAAAGAAAAAAAAAAAAAAAAAAAAAACAGTGAAAAAAATAGATCAAATGTGAGAAGAAATAAAATTAAACGCTTTCTACATCCGATCTAAATGAAGGATTTAAAAATTGCCGCAGGTGAATCATTATACTTATTCAAATTCGTAGTTGTTAACGCGATACTAATCTGCATTTTGTTTTTTTTTTCCAATTTTTTTTTTTTTTTTAAACGGTACATAACGACCCATGTAGCTCGCCTGTGTATAAATGTAATACGAAATAATATAAGTTTCTTAAGAATAAAAACCCGCGAGCTTTTTGATCCGATTAACTCCGTCAAATATCGCCGCTGAAACTTCCACTCTCTGTATACCTATGTATGGATATACGCGCGGTTGATAATCTCAGCAGTATAAATAATTTCAATCAATTTCTCAACGCCGATAAATTCGAGCCACTGCAGCGTAGAGGAACTATGCTAGGCTTTTCACCTATTTGCCGGCGGACAAACCATCGCCGCGCGATCATGAACGCGGTCGATCGAATTAACGATCTTTTGATCCCTCGCCGTTCGATCGCGTACAGGTGTTTTTCAATCGCGCGGTATTGAACTTCGGACCGGCTGCGGGTGTATACACCCGATCGTATGAATAATCCGATGGACGGAACTTGGCCGATTTCAAGTCGACTCGCGAGATTTTTGATCTCCGTGAATTTTTTATGCACATATGCCACATACCACACGCGAACAAACAAATCCGTGCAAAATTGCCGCAGGTGTACGTGAGTACGATTATACCGACACGTACGCGATAGTCCGAGGTCACCCAAGGTACGTCGGTGCTGCATGTCTTTTATTAATTTTCTTTTTTATCTCCACCCAACAGGAGGTTAAATCACAGTCAGGTACGTCGTTTACGCACCTCGGCATCGGCACGAGAATGTCAGATTTTCTTGGAACCGTTTGACACAAATTCTTTCACACCTATGCAATAACGTGATTTTTGCGGTTCTGCCAAAGATAATTTCTTTTTTTTTTTTCCCCGACGAGAACTATTTAATTCTAAGGACGTCGTGTACATATGTTTCCGACACCGATGCCGTACACTGTGACAATTTCACGAGGATGTATTAGGACCTGAGTCTGTGTGCGACTCGACTGTACATATGCCCATTTGATAGTATCCACATAGAAGCCCTGCGAAGCTTTGATTGCGAGGCATCGGTCTAGCTGACACGAGTCTCGGATAATTTCGTTACATCGGCTTTTTTTCCCTGATTGGATTGCGATTACATGATCGCAGGGAGGTGGAAGGTGGCGAGGAGCGGCGCCTGTCGACCCTGAGAAGTGATAACCTTCCAATAAAGTTAATTCGTAACAGGTGACAATTATTACTTTCGTTGAAATACGTTTTTCTCATTTTTTTTTTTTTTTTTTTTTTTTGTAAACCGCAGACTACTCGTCAATGACGGACAGCTTCTTCGTAAAATTTAATGATATCGATTCTCTGATGTACTTGAAATCAGTATATCCCTCAATTTATGGATAATTGGAATTCGGACCTCGTGGAAATTCCAACTTTACGTATTCGGCGTTACGCGTAGGCGTCCATTAATTTGTTAAAAAAATTTATTTTCGCGTCTACTCGCGAAATCGTGTACACTCTGCGTCCGAATTGAGAAGACAGGAAAAAAAAAAGAGGGAAAAAGTAATCGACGTACGTACCAACGTTTCACCGACGAAATAAAATAAAATTAATTCACGTCGTGCGGTAGTCAAAAAAATGCAAGAAAATCACGTGTTTACACAGACTCGGAATTGTACGATTCTTCCGTACAATGTGAAATAGGTTGATTAAATTTTATGCCAAACAACTTATGCCAGTCTCCAGCCAAGAGAGGGGTGTGTATGTACGGTATAGAATTTCCTGGGGAATTGGCTGTGTCCGCGACTATTTTCTCCGTGTAAATGTATCCGGTGTGCGTTTCGCTTTTTGCTCGTTGTACGCTTACCGTTAATAAACTAAATAATCCACGAACGACTCGCGAAGTCTGAAGAATATTAGGTAACACACCTAATCTCGGAATTGTATACTTCTACGCGTTACGTCTAGATACGGTTGCAATTATTATTTTTCCCGTTGCAGCCGTTTTTCTCCGTCTCATTTTCGCCTCTCTGTTTTTTCTCCTCCACCGGTAATTCGCCCGCCTTCGGTATCACGAGCGGCGGCTGTAAGCCCGCACAACTGGAGCAACTCAGCTATATTCGCGGTAGTAAATTCATCTCGCGTAATTTCTGCCGAACGTCTATTGCAGCTAGAGGCCAGACGAGCCGCTAGGCACGTAACAATGCACAATATTTCACCGCTGTATACGTTAATGTGTACCGACGTAACATTGCCCGCACGTGGCTTTTTCAGATAGTCTCGTGAGATTTAGCGCGACGTACGCGAACCATCGCCAAAAAGAAAGTCATTCCCCTCCTCCTCTTCCTTTCTCTATAACCCCTTCCACGTATGCACTTCCCAGTGTCTCACGATCAGCGACGATCGAGTGCTGAAAAGAAAAGAAAAAATTATCACAACAAAAGAGCGGAGGGTGAATTATTGGACCCCGGGGTATTCGGAGTGTGCAATTGTGGCCGCGATTTGGCACCGACAACTCCGCGTTATTAACCGTTGGACGCCAAAACGGCTATACGATGTCGATCGGTTATTGCGCTATCAAAATCCCATTTACCTGCAGTCTGTTCTTGTACAGCGTATAATACGATGCAGCGGTAAAACAGTCGGGATTCCAATGGATCTATCAATGGATGAATGAAATTCCTCCGATAACAATAAAAGCTAAGAAGAATTTACTTCGGAATTGGAATAAAAATCATATGATCGGGTATTAGGATGGGTGAGCAACTAGAAAAAAGTAACGAATACCGAATAATACATTGTTTAAAAAATCGTTGAAGCACTCGAGATCTGCTGACGAGCTGTTTTTGATCCGATCTCCGATCGAGACTCCGACCATCGAGTATCGCTAATTCGGATAAAAAATTTCGACCGATCTGACATTTATCGAGCGTGGACCAGGACAGCGAGAAATTTCGTCGGATTCCAATCGTCGGTTTATTAACTTTTTGCCGAATGAAAAAATCTAGCCGCTCACGATATCGTGTGAATAATTTGATCGTCGTATGCTGCGTGGGAAATACCATATGCGGCATAACTACATCTGATCGCGCGGATTATAGAAGTCGAAGGATATTCGCACCGGTTGCTATTCGCATTCTGCTGATATAAAGCGCCGATTAGAAGAAGCGGGCCGTATGTTTTGCTTCCTTATCAATCTGGTATCGTGAACTGATTACGAGGAAGAATTGACTGACTCCGATCTGGAGCACGCGACGTGGATAAATTCCATCGGGTCTTCGGCTCGATAATCTTTGAATAATTTCAATAACGAGATGCAGGTTACGTATAAAATATACAGGTACGTAGAAATTCATTTGTCGCCGTGACTCGTTACTGTAGTTGCAGCGAATACGCCGTGATGTTGCCGTTCGTGAAAGCGATCGTCGTCGTCATCATTGTCGTCGTCGTCGTCGTCATCGTCATCATCATCATCGGTATCGCGCACGAATAAACGGTTAAGAGATAAATATGCAAATACAGATAGTCACGAATATACAAATACATAACATTATATTCCGGCATCACGACTCGGAGAGGCGAGTTGCTCCCATGCAGCTACCAGATTACGCAACTCGAATTAACCGTGGAGATACAAATATATTTACAGGTGTATTTTATAACACATATAAATATATTGCACCTCACGGTTTCCCTGAACGCTCGTTTTCTCTCTATGGAATTCCTTGGGCTGTACGATCGAGAATCTCGGGGCTTACTCATCGTGCGTCAGCCGGGTCACGGATCGGGCCCTACCGCGATTACCCACCTATATTTCGTCAGTTGTCTCTTTCGATGCAACTGATCGCGTGTAATTGGAATTCCTCCCCGCTCCCTCTCTCCTCTCCTCTCTTCTCTTATCCATATCTCTCGGATCGTCCTCGTCCTCGTCGAGCTCCGCGACATGAAATTCTGCTCGACGCTTTCCTTTTTTTCATTGAATCGCGCGCGTCTCCTCTTCAAGGAATCGAGTTTCGATCGTGGCGTGGACCCTCGTGTTGCGTATAGGTATATTACTATACCTGCGTCTACAATCTGCAGGATCGCATCTTGATTGGCAAAACCTACATACTTATCGCCGTGCTACAGAGTATACTCGAACCTCTCGACGCGGCTCAACGGTGGTCGAGATAATTGCGCTACTCTCGTTTCAATTAAAAAGTCAATCAACCGCTCGCGGCTCCTCATGTGACAGATGAAGCGTATACGCACCTCACGCATACCCGCGAAACCCGTACGAAGGTGCAGGTTGAAATTAACGACATCCGCATGCGATCGCACATGCGACACAATTATTAAATATTATTCATATACGGTTGCAACATCCGAATGCATGCAGGTATATGTGCAACAATTTTTCAGGACGAATTTTTACGCGATATCCTTGAAGATCTTGTTTCGTACTACGTATACCTCACGCTGTGTACAATTAAATCGACCCCCTGGGACCTAATCTCTAACTTCAAGGATTTTCTCACGCCTCGGTCGGGTCTAACCGATCGCCTCACATGCGTGAACCAACAAAGCAGCTGCAGCAGCTTTTTTCATCCCACAAAAGACTAGTCTGCGACTGGCGAGGGGCGAGTCAAGGTGAAAGATCCCGTCATACGCTGTGGAGCCGTTAAAATTTTTCACCGTGCGCATACCTAATTGGGTGTCGGAAAAGAATCGAATGTCCGATAACTCGATTCGGTAACCGATCCTGTTATAAATCGTGGAACGCGGGGCGCGCTGCCGCTCCACCCGGACTCTTTTTTTTTCACCTTTTGCAGCGTACCTCATTTTTATTCCGCTCTTTCATTTACCGATCGCGAGTACCCGCCTTCTCGGTACTTTCCCTGGAGGTGGGGGTGGATCGAAGAGGGGGATAAAAGGCTGGCGTAAGCCACCGAAGTCTACTGATATATATACACGTACCTGGGACGCGGGTACCTACGCCATTCAACACGTACCGTGTGGAAGGATGTACGTTGCGGGGCTTAAGCGCGCAATAAGAGAAAATAAGGATCGCGGTGGTGCAGCTCGGATAAATGGACAGACATTAGCGACCGTGTAAACACGACGTCTTCTCGTCGCCGCCATTAATCCTCTCGCGCTCTCGCCTCGATCTTACATCTTGCAGCCTCCTTGCTCCGATGTTTTAACATCGCGATCACCGTTGAATGATAATTACATTTGAGAAAAGGGATCACGTCGAGTGTGTACGGCCACATATCGCAGTTGCGTCGAAAAAAAAAAAAAAAAAAAAAAAAAAAAAAGTAAGAATATTCCTCAAAGATTTTTCCGTACGGAAAAAAGTGCGAGGGAAATTATAACCGCTGTATATCCTTGGCTTATAAATATACGTGAGAAGGAGTGATCAATCGGTAGGAATTGCCGAGCCGCATCAAAAGAGCCGTCGGGGTGCGTTTTCAAATATTTCTTTGTCGTTTTCCAGTTTGAATTTTTTACATTCGCACGAGATCAAAAGAGCAGGTCCGTTAATAGAACTCTTTGGAGGATGGAGCGCGCGCGTGCAAATGATCGGTATTACTTTTTGTATACAATGTGAGCCGATCACGTGGCCGGTTGGTTGGTTTACCGTATCGAACGTCGTCCTCTAAATATTTAGACCCGCTCGTGGGTATAACCGAGCAACTAACTAACCTGCCCCAATGTTGTTTTGCCTGCTGCACGCGCAGCTCCGTTTCGATTACGTCACGCGATCCGGTCAGCCGCGCGTAACTGACCACTACCATAATAATGCTCGTAGTTGTGAATCGCCGGGGCTTACTTACAAAGTCTCAAGATCCCCGGGCCCCTCGCCGATATCCCTACGCTTCTTTTTCCTCTCCATCCGGTCTCCGTATAATTTCATCTGTATCAGTTTTATCGTCCGGTGTTACCCATACCCACCCACATTTTTCTACGGCTACGCACGGCGACCGAGCGAGTGATCTTGACACCGTGAAAAAAAAAATCACCGATAAAAATTACTCGACTCGCGAGCGATTGCGCGCTCCTCATCCTACTTCTTATTTCTTGCGGGTTCGATGTCCTCGTCGCGTCGCTCCGGGTCTTATGGTACAACCGACGTACGAAGTCATACCTAGTACAATAAGTCCGTGACAAAATAAAAAGTACGGACAGAGCGGGCGGCAGCTATATTATAGCTGTGCGCTAGCTAGCCGGCTATGGTGTACGCCTTCGCGAGTCAGCGGTAAAAGTTTCTTCCCCTTGTGTCGTTGTCGTCGTGGGTATAGTTGGTCGTTCTTCGAAGAACGGCGCCGAAGAAGTTGCCCAGATCGCAGCAACTAAAAGTGCAACGGTACTACCTCGGAACCTAAACTCCGAATTCGGACAGCTAGGCGACGCCGATGGTAGGTAGGGGTGGAGCTCGATTTGGATCTGGAACTGGAACTGGAACTGGAAATGGAAGTTGAGGCGGGAAGAGGACCCGGCAAAGTCCCGCAATTTGTAAACAGGAGTTTCAATAACGGATAACCGGTGAACCGCGGGATTCCACATCTATTCGAGTCTCTCAAGAGTGAGTAACGCAAGTATAACCGGAGGTAGGAACTCGACTCGAAAACAAGGAAGAACTCTTAATGGAAAACTCGAGCCAGCGGCAGCTATCGCTATCGCTGTATTCGCTCGATGCCAAACAACTTGTAGGTTTCTACGGAGTACGTTTCTCCGTCTTGTTTATCTGTCCGTCTGCCCGGTTCCCGTCGCCCGTGATGCTGCACGAGGTTATTGTCTACGAAATATCGTCGATCGTAGTTCATTCACTCGGCAATGAATGTGCTTTCGGCGATGGATTCGAAGCTCTTCTTTTCTTTGCTCTACACCGTTTCCTTTCTATCTTTTGTTCTCCGATACCGAGGAATTGCGGAAGGGTGAGAAACCCACAAACAGCGATAACACGCCGAACGGAATGGTGCATCAAATGGTCCTTTGGTCTGCGGCGGAAGAATGTTACTGCGATACAAAGCTCGAAACTGCCGCATTTCAAAGAGTTATGCGTTAACCATACCTCACTCACCACCGCCTGAAGAAAACCTAGCGAAGATCTCGTTGAAGAAAAGATGACTTAGCTCTCATTTTTAACTGGTTGTTGTACGCAGCGATTCGCGAACCAGCGAACACTCGCTCGAAACCCCCGGTATTATTCAATCCTCCTCTGCGGTAACGCGCTCTTTTCTTTTTCATTATAGTAATATTCGTGTTATTTCATATTTGATTAACGACGTTTCGCTGTGTTATAATTCTCAACTTCGAGTGGGTGTACGTATGTACGTGCATACGTTGTTTGACTTCGTCCGAATGACCGGCGGTGAGGGGAACGAGTGGAACGGCAATTCGCGATTAAGCCGTTTCGACAAACGCGAAATCAATTGGCAAGTGGAAATCTGGTTGCAGGCCCGCAGTCTGCTGGAACTGCCTTGATGGGCGATTGTCTCTTATCTCCACGCGTCACGGTTGCCGTTGGGAATACCAAATCGAATCCGTCAAAGCAGCTACAGCTCCCACTGGAAATAAAACGAATCGACCGCACGCTACGAAGTGAGTGATAATAGCGAGAAAAGAAAAATGGGTATCGTTACCTAATACATCAATTTTCGCGTTGTTATTTAATTGATTTTTATCGGGGCGATCGATCGTTCGATCGACCGATCGATCGAGCGATCGGTGGGCGTTGCGTTATTTAGGATTGAGACGGTGGTGTCTGTAATCAATTTGTGAACTCTTTCCGACCCTTTATAACGCCGTAAATTGACCGTAAGTCTTCCAACCGGCAACCACGATAGTTACTAATGGGTGTTATTTGGTGGCAATTACACCTTCGTTCAATCAGAATCCAAGTGAATAGTATAATAATGAAAATAATTGCGGACCGACGGTTCGCTGGAAGGGGGAAGAACCGAAGGGGGATAACTGATAATCGGCCGGGGGGTGTATCGATGAATCCGACTAATTCACTCGCCTTGGATAAGAGCCTGGCTTGATCGGGACACTCCGCCGCTGCACCGGATTCTACTTCCATAAGATTTATGGGCTCAGTCCTGACGATGCGGCGCGTATACGCGGGGCCTTCGCCGACCGCATTCTGAATTATTCCTTCGGGAACCACGCACCACCGATCACCTCAGATATCGGCGATCAGCCGTAAGTCGATGGCAGAAACGGTAATTGATTTCGATCCTAATTGCCACGTCCATTCGAATCGCCGTAACACACGCGAGCCACACCGACGACCTTACGTTGCCACAGCTATCGCTGTGATATTGTTGTATGCGTGCCATGAATCCAGACACACGACACCGAAATCTTTCTCTCATTCCTTCTCCCGTGAGGTACGGTGAATTTTTGTTTCTTCATTTTTATTCTTGTGTACATACAGCTGCAATTCCTGTTGTTGCTCCATGAGTATAAATCTTTTTCGAATTAGCAGGTGCTCCGCAGACTCTTGATTACACCAACGCGGGGGACGAATATCATATGCGGAGAAAAAAAAAAGGTGGTCGACGTTTGCATCGCGTATAGTGCAATGCGCGTTGTACCGGTGTTAAGGGGAGTTCGGTACATGCGGGAGAAACGCAAATCAAAGAACGTTATTCGCGCACTAAAGCGGGTGTTGCGGTAGCCGTTATAAGGTAGTACCTTATACCACCAATGTTATGGCTGCAGGAACGTTTATTGCCACAATCTGGGTCAGATGTATAATAAAGTTATATCTTACGTTGACGGCGATTCGCGCGGGTTTTGTCGATTGCAATTTCGCGAGTACAAGGTGCAACTATTTCGTTGGAATCCAAGAAATACAATTCCGTATATATAATACCTCTTCCAACTGCCGTGGCAAAAAAAAAAAAAAAAAAACCGTATAAATGTTACGGTACATTCGCGTCGACGTTGAGACAAGGGTACCCACCTATCTTGCGAAATCGGTTGTGTATCATATACACCCGAAGCATTGAAGGGTGGGCATTTCTCTGAGACGAAATTAAAATTCCGGACATAATTCGGGCATAAATATCGTCTCTTTGAATTATGCAAAGTGTGATGAGCAGAAAATATCTGGCAATTACAATCACTTTGGAAGCTAACCGCCGCGGGTCCCGCTATCGAACGCTCCAATGAAATCCCCTGGCAGCTTCTGATCGTTAATCGGAAGAAAAATCGCCGCATTATTTTCCCCCCCACGTTGAATGATTAGAAAAATACAGGGGAGGAGGGGGGGGGGGGGGGGGGGGAAGAAACTCGCGAATGTCGAGCAAAGAAATTGTGACAGGGATTCCCGTGTCTCGATCATCTCGCCGCACGTCTACGGTCATTCGATCGCGTGCGTCTGGCATATTCGCGCTATATTATTATGCATATCCGTACCACGAGTTGATGACGATAACGGGCAACAGCCACAGCAGCATCGAACGATAATAAGAGCTTGATTGATCGTGATGCCGCCCATCCGTAACCATAAATATGTTTCCAATAATTAATTGATCTTCAATCGTCGCAATATAATTTGCGGTGGGTCAAATTCGGTGTAGCGTATGCCGCACCGTTCTACGCGCCCGTGTACAAACTGCATCAATCGATATTACAACTGCCGAGCTAATCTGGCCATCGTGACTCGTCGGAGCCAATAATACGACGAGCTGCTAACTGTCACGAATATTATAGGTTCAATAAATTTTTCCCAGCCGACAAAAAAATGTGATAAAAAAATTGATTCCGTCCGCACCGGAGGTCTGCATTCAATCTTCTCGACAAAGATGGTGGTTAGAAAAAAAAAAACAAAAAACAACAAAAAATGGCTAAATATTTTCATTCTGACCCTGTTAATCTGTCGTATACGCCGTGTATAGCGTAATATAATCGATCATACAAGCCTAGTGCGCCAGTTTATGTTCACCGGTTGTCAAAACTGTCATTCGGACAGTTATTTCGAAACGGGTCCGCCCGGTGTCCGCGCGATTAAATTTTCTCATTTCGTATAGTACAGGTATATAATGTACAAGGTGGGTATAGGGTATATAGTTAGAACTCGTAAGGCCCCGCGCGTTCGGCACGCGGTTACATACGTCGTCGCTGAGGGACCTGACAATCCCGCTAATTGATCACCGCGTGCTGCGAGGCGGTCGCGTTGTCCGCCCCAGAGAACTAACTCTTCAACGGCTGTAACGTGGTAGAGAAGACCGGCGAAAAACAGGCCCGTCAGTCGAGTTGTCATTGTCATCGGCGACAAAAGACACACGCGTGTAGAAGGGGGGAAAAAAAAAAATGAGAGAAAATAAATTTGAAAATCAGAAAAATAGAAAGAAACGAGCAGGAACGTCTTGATCATTGATTAACGAGCCCACGTATGTGTACGCGTGGTCCGAACTATACGTTTTGTCATAGGGTCCTCCGTCCTTTCCGGCTGCGGTTTATCGAACCGAAGTTCCGGCGCGTGGTAAAAGAAAAAAAAGTCGATTCCCTCGGCGCAAAAAACATCGTCGACTACATTCCCTCCTCACCTTTCGCAGCTCGTCTATTCATCACCCTCGGGATTATTATACTGCGTGATCGAAAACTGGTTATGTATACGTTTGTGGTACCGATGGATTAGGTACGAAATTTTTGCACAAAGCACATTGATTCTTGTTCTCCGAGAGCGGGGGTAGCGCGAACGAAAATAATAGCAGCGCAAGTGGAATGGGAACGATTTTGTTTCGAAAGAGAAAAAATGTTCAATCATTGGGACCGCTCACTTGTATTTTACCTTTCAAAATTTGATTCAGCGATAATTTGATAACGATAAAACGGCAAACGACGAAATCCTCGGGCAAACATGCGTCCACGATGTTCCAGCATGTGCATGAAAAATTTCGAAATTCGAGAGTCCTGATTCTCGCAGTTCGACACGTAAATTATTTCGGTGTAAGCTGAGATTAAGGCTACGGGTGCTCGATAGATATAAATATACGTAAATGAATTGCGAAAAAAAATCGCGAAGGAATTACCGCGATAACCTTAATTACATCGGTTGGTTAAGAGGTATGTCAACGTTGTTATTATATAGATACCTTTATAGATAAATGTCTACTTATATATACTCGCAAATCTGTGGTCATTCAGTCGGGGATCGAAAGGGGTTTATTTTCGTACATACTCCGTCGGTGTTGGTACAAATATCTCGTTACAACGAATTGGTGTAATTGTGTGGAGCTCGGTACCGCGGACGATAAGTTGGCGCCGTTCTGCTGATCAACGTTTGCGCGTAGCGGAGACAATATCTAATCTATCGATAAAATGAAACGTAATATACAGGTATACGAGGAGCACATGTGTGCAATATACGTGTACCGATATGTCGGAAATGTCGTTGAAATTCCACAGGCATAATGGAAAAAGTTACGCAATAATTCGTTCCATTCCTTCATTCTTTCGTGTATATATACGCGATATCGCTCGCGCTGTACATACTCACATACATAGAGAGGTATATGTACGTATGTATACGTGTTATATAACTCGTACGAGATTCGGCCCGCTAATAGAGGTATAATTGTCAGCCGTCTCTATCGTACGCAAGTATCAGGTGCGTTGTCACTTTCGGCATGAGTGACGTCCCGGGCTTAAACGAATGATGGATGAACGAAGACACGTTCCGTTCCGCGTTGGTTCCTCCTGTCGTTGGTGGCGCGTCGCAGCCTCACTCGTAGATACGCGGAGAGGATCGTGAGGTCTCTCTGCATCTGTACGGATAAGAAGAAGAAGAAAAGAGAAAAAAACCACTCGGGATCGAATCCACTAATTAGTAATCAATGCCCTTCAGATATCGATAGTCGCCGTGCGGCGGCTCCAGCGACTCGCTTACAATTAATCATAACTCCACGCTCGGAGATCGAGTCGGGTTCGTCGGAGAGGAAGAAAGATATTGCGTATGCATATCTCTTACGTTATACCCGGTACATAAATACGCATCTATGATATACATATATGTATATTTCGAGATACGCCAGCTTCAATCTTATTCATTTCCATTCTCTTTTTTCTCTCGAGACCCGCTCCTGCGGGAGCTTTCCTTTTCCCTTCGGTATAAATCTTAACCATTCCGATGTTTTTATTTTCCGAATTTCATTTTTATCTTTATCACGACATCCTCCCGTTCTTCGCTCGACTCGCGCGCTCTGTTTTTCGATAAATATTTTTTGAACCGGGGGGGGGGGAACAAGGATCGGAGTCGCAGGATCGCCCGGCTTGATCCGTTCCAAAGAAGGCGAGATTCGTCGTACTATATTGCGATAGTCGCGACGAGGAGGAGGAGGAGGGTAAACGGTTTACGTATGCGCCCGTAACACGTGTGTATTACACATGAGAGATGCTGCTACCGGTGCAGTTTGTTCACAGGTAACAATAGCGCCCACGTCTAGACCTAATGCGTGGGCCAAAGGGCTTAGATCCACGGATAATTGCTCCTGAGACGTCATTCGTCAGGATCATGAGAAAAAGCTTCGTTCATTCATCCGCCGTTCGTATATTCATTCATTCTTAGTCCGTTTGAAAAATCGCTTTATTGCTCACGAGTGCAGCATCATCGGATGCTCGCATAAAGCTTTTATGTGCTTTTACAACCGTATACACGCGGTAGAGTGAATATCATTCATCTCGCCCTACCGGAAGAACCGTTTTAATTAATCGCAATGTGGGAATGGAGCAGAGGCCGATGGATATCATTCCTGTGCTCCGAGCCTTCGAAATGACGAAAACAATCCCGACCGTTCCGTCATCGTTGTATCGCCGTCACCCGGAAGTGAGGACGTCGTGACGTCGATCGGGTGTTATGGTATAGGTTGTAAATTTTGATACACACCACTCTACTCGTATCGTATTGACTCAACGCTGACGTTGTTAGATGTGAAACGATCGAGGTAACGTACTCTACCGACGACTATGAGGAGGGAGCTTGGTTTTCGAACTGATTCGAATCCGGTAAGAACCGCATTCCCTGGCGAACGCCGTTGACTCCCGAGTGCTCCTCAAACAAGGTAATGTATTTATAGAGGGTAACGCGTCGCGCACGCATATATCCAAAACTTTGGAGTCAGCCTCAATCGCGGGCACTCCTCGTATTCTACTTTCTTAAATGCTGCGCACTTGTGTCGATTGTGTAATAATGACCACGAGCGCATCTCCTCGTTTCGTTACGTGGAATCTCCGATGTTGAAAAAGAATCGGTAGTCTTACGTACTTCCAGTTCACATCCCCGTAGCGGATGCGACGAAAAGGAAAAAAGCGAAAAAATTTATGAAACAAGATTTGGAAAATATCCTCCTATCGGAATCACTTGGTAAATTAAATGGACGGGTATAATTACCGTTCGCAACCGCAAATTGGACTCTCGAGTCAGTCCAGTGGGCGACCGAGAAATCGCACCCTCGGGGGCACGTGTCAGAGCAAAGTCATTACTCCTGGATACACCTATTCATTCGGTTCTTCGCAACGCGTTACCGAGTCCGGAGGAGACACGAGGCGGGACAATTACGCCAAAGGGATCGTCGCGCTCCACCCGGTAGGGATAATCGCGTAGCTCATCTCTAATTTCTCGAGTTATTTTCATTACCTTTTTTTCTTTTTTTTTTTTTCTTTCAATTTCGATTTGTTCCGCAATCGACTCGAGGTGATCCTCGCGCCGCGGTTCTTGCCGCGAAGCATGCAGACCGCGTCTTTGCAGTTGCGCTGATTAATGGGAATCTCGTCGCGAGTTGCACCACCACGACTCGAAGAAATGTTGCAATACCTGAGATCGCGTTGCGTTTCAACGCACGAATCGGTGGCGTCGATCTACGCCGGGGTATTATGCACCGAAAAACCTCGATCGATCACCATCTCGTCTCATTGACGACCGATTTTCTCGCCTCCCTATAGGAAACCGATCATTACAAAGTTGGGCACTCATTCGCCGGACCCTCCGATGAGCTAATCGCCACTATACAAAACCCGCCGGTTTACGATCGCTTAGGATATCTCTATAAATAAATAATAAGTGGGTAAACAAATAAACAAACGAATGGTATGGATATATCATCGTACGTGATGTATATGACTATAATACCTATAACTCGGTGTCTAAACGATTCGGCAAACACAACGCACGAGCAAAGTCGAAATGCAAAACGTTTCGTGACCGTACATACGAGTATAAAATTCCTTTCCAAAATTAACCGACGATTCTCGATGCGACGCTCCCCGCTCCCGATTACGAGATTCTGAAAATTAGCGATGATCCCCCACCAATCGAAAACAACTCGCGCCAGCGGCTCTCGAGGGTGTCGCAGCGACAAAAGAGCGGAGAGCTAGCCGATGATCGGGCACGCAACGTGGACGCCCCCCCCCGTTGTAAATTACCTCGCGAGAGGCGAACGGACGAGGGAAAATATCGAGAAAAAGTAATGCCCGTCTCGTAGCGATGCAGCAGACAGCGGGAGCAGAAGCAGCAGCGTCGTTGCAGCGACGCTATATGGGGTACCGCTGCCGTGTGCACGTACACGTACGTCGTTGTATTACACGCGTGTTATATTTACATACGTAGAACGCGGGCCAACTAATTAAGAGCTCAAGCTAATTCAATTATAATTTATACCTTCGGACTCGCCTGGTTTTCACTTACGAGTTGCCGCAATCAATTACTCCCTTAAACGCCACATGCCCGTCGAGTAATTTATAACAATTAGGTATAGTTTTGGGGTTTCCGAGATTTTCGCCTCACGATGCCGCAACAACTCTTTTCTACGTACGTCTGGTCCGGGCCCCGTCCTTTCGTGTTTCTCTTTTCTTCGTTCCGAGTATACCGCACAGTTTCTTCGGTAAACTCAACCAACCCTGCTTACAGCAAGATTGAAACGTCCGTCGTTATTTGTTCTGACTGCCCGCCGCTCCGCCCACCTCTTTCTGCGCCAAGCTCATATAAATATACGTATACGTATATATTTAATTTTTTCTCTTTCCTTATCCTCTATGTTTTTGGGGTTTTTTTTATTTATTCATTTTTTTTTTATCATCCTTCAGTCGATCCGCTTTCTTTTCGTTGCTCCCTATCTGCTCTTCCTCATCAGATCCTTCTCCGCACGATCTTCTCTATAATTTTACCATACGCAGCCCCTAAGAGGTGCATCAAACTCTGATTCGAGGTCCCTTTTATTTTTCATTTCTCTGTATTCTTGTTATTCTTATCGTTCACTCTCGCCGCGTGCGCGGTACCCTCTTGAACAAATAGTGTTACTCCATATATTCTCGCTCTTCCCTCTTTGCGGAACATCTGTTACCTCGAACTAGCTCGGCGATGATTGTTTGCCGAGTGATTCTCCGCGCTCTTCGGATACACTTTTTTTCAAAGACAATTTTATATTCACGATCTTTTTTTTTCTTTCATCCGTGAAATAATCATTGTGCCTAAAAACGTTGGAATACCACGCGAAAAATGTCTGGAAACTCGGCGGACGCGCAGCTACCGTGGAGTTTATCGGTTAGAAGAAAAAAGAGCAAGGAGAGAGAAGAATGTAGACACATGCAGTATGTGGCGTGCGAAATTTTTTTTGTACATTAAATAAATATGTTAATTGGTTGAAAATATTTTGCGCCTCTTCGCTAGGTTTATGTAATTGTATGTACCTTTCTTCAGGTGTTGTTAATGTAACCCGATATATCTGCACACACTTGTTGCGAATGTGCGGGGCGGCGGAAATTGGCATATTTATTTATCACACGAAGACCGTATGGGTGTGTATAAATGAAAAAAATTTCACGTTTTTGTCGACTCTTTTTTCACTATTCTACGACACATGTATTTGGCGAAGTGTGCACACTCGAGCTACTGGTTTCCATTGCAAAAAATATCATAGGAAATTTGAATATTCGCGGATCGATGGAATTCGTTTATAGAAACAAGAAACAAAAAAAAAAAACGCAAACTTTGTGAAATCGATTCTTTCACCGTACGCTCGGTCAATGAAGGTCCATCCGGCATTGGAAGGTGAAATGAAAATTATCCAGGGCAAAAAGGAGTCGCGAGTATTATATTCTTCGCATTATTCACATCGCGGTGGCTACGTATATAGGTAGCTGCCGTTACCGCTGCTCTGATGATGCATAAATTTGCCCGAAACTTATTTGCTGATCTTACCCATGTATAATTCATATAATTATTTGGTCACGGGTCGGTTATGTCGCAGCGTTCCTCTCGTCCCCTGTACCCTTTTTTTTCTCCTAATTTTTTTTCACTGCGGTCTCTCGGTCTCATCGCTAACGTCAAACGCCATGACGTCTTACACGAGAGGTTTAAAGAACAAAAATTATGCACTCCGATTCTCGTCGTGCGAATCAAAATTTCAGAATCGTTACGGCGCGTAATTTTTTCCATATTTCTTTTTCGTTTTTTTTTTTAATTTCGTGTGTCCCGTTGAAGCTCGGAGGATTATAAAAGAGAATTCAATTATCCCGTTGATTAAGAATTACCTGGGGAATTACCGTCTGCGCGGGTGGTCCAGCTAACTTTGTATAACTTGAAGCGTTAATAATAATCAACACGAAAACTATCGGACACGAAATTGTCGCTTTAAAAATTTTGTTGCTCATTTAATATTTCAAATATCTATCTCCTTATACGAATGCCGCCTAATAGGACCCGAAAATTATTAGTATCGAGAATAATCGGAGCCTGGCATGCGATGCTCTCTCCCATGAGGAAGGTCAGACGCATTTATTCGATATTTCATATCAAGGCAATGGGAGATGTTTTTATTTATTTTTTTTTTTTTCCATTCAATGATGTTTTATATAATTATATACGCCAAGAATTTACTCCGATCGAATATAATTCACACCTTATTCTATGCCGTTTTTTATAATTACAGTAAATTATCAACGAGAAATTTATACACATATAAATGTCCGCTTATGAATATATGGTTGGAAAATTATTTTTCGATATTTAAATAATTCTAATATATTTTTTTCAAATTCATTTTATTTACAAACAAAAAAAAAACAGAGAATCGTGGCGCCATTTTCGGCGTACACGTGACGTGCTAAAACGCGACTGAAAGACGCGTGTCAACGAATTAATTTCTAAGTATGTATGTAAGTGAGAACTCATAGAATACAACCCACGCAAATGATTACCTACTTTCTGCACCTTACTCTTTACTACTTTTATTAATATTATTATTTTTTGTTGCTTATGTTTATCTTCTTAAGTGCTCCACGCTTATTGCAAACAAATAACGTCACTACAGGCTCTCAGACGCAGACGACATACAGGAGTAACCAGCCAGGCTCGTGTCTCGGCAAAATCTTCACATATACATGTATATTGACGAGTGTAGTATACGCATATTTTGAAATCCTGACGGTGGCGAGTCGAATAGTCGGCAAAAATATCCGCGACATTTTGCGGAAATGAATGGAGTAGAATTTACAATTTGAGTCGTGTGTAGAAGCAGGATTTTGATCACAGCCAGATCACAGATAGCTCGGATTTACCAGAGTGAACCGAACAGGGCCTGGACTCGGTATACCGACTGGCCAGATTTACGCTAGATTTACAGGTAAGTGTTAACAACTCGGTAGAACTCGACTCAATGCCGATCAGATTCCCCAACGAATTTACCGGCCAGCAGCATTGATTCGGTATTGGCCAGATTTCTGTGGGATTCACTTGGCAGCGGCACCTCATCAGAAACTGGTGAGTTTCCGAGGTCAGGTATTATACGCAGTCCTATCCAATAACTGATCGGAAACTGATCAGATACATGTTTGTAATGCGGGTAGGACTTTTTTTCGGAGTGTAACGCAGCAGCCGCATGGGGGGCAGACGTTAAAAAAAGTTAAAAACTCAAACAAATTAAGGCGAAGGAATAACGAATGCATGGTTAGCCACAATTAGCGCCGGAATCAATCGCTGCGCCTGCGGTTCGGCCATCAATATACATAATCGAGGCGCCATTAGCACGCTCTCGTAACGGCCACCTCGTGTTCACGTTCACGTTCACGTACGTATACACACACGTTTATAGGTATATCGTACTTTCACGTACATTATACAGAAGCGCGCCTCGAATGCAATAGCGTATTACCGATATACATACATATACATATGTAACGCGAGAAGTGCACGAACTGCACGGGACTGTTGCACGATCATCTCGTCCGTACAGCCGCGTGTACGCGAATGTCTCGGTAAATCTCACCCTGACGCATACCCTCGTATATACCTGCGTCGAACCGGGTAAGCCGTTGTATAGGTAGAAAATTCATCAAGCGGCAATACGGCGGAGGAGTCGTTTCGGATGTGGGGTAATTATAGCGAGTGATAAATCGTGTTGCGCCGGTGAGCAATAATTCGCGGGGATCTCGTAAGTCACCGGTCGCGGTCGCGATACGCGAAACGCCGTAGGATTTTCCACGCGGTTTCAACGCAACGCATCGGTGCAGGAGGATATCGTAACGCGGCGGCAGCGGTACGACGATCGCCAGTGGTCAAGCCTATTCGTACGTACGGTAGGCAGTACTTCGCAGGTTACGGAGGTGGAAGTTCCTCCGCCCCCCAGCTGGTGAACGTATCGATAGTTTGTTCCACTCGTGTTGGTATACGCTCGTGAGTCGCATTCGCCTTTTACCTACATCTGTAATACCTTGTAACTCGTGTAAAAGCTCGAGTGCAGCAGCCGTGTAATGTAGTCGGTTCACGGGGTACACAGGTATATAGGTACTAACCCGGGAGTGTTATCTTGTATGCATAGATAGAGATAACCGATTCCCAATGGTATGCTTCGATGAACGCATGAAAACCGCGTCTCCAATCGTAATATAGATTGCTGCTAATTGCCTTCGATATACGTACGAGTACAGGTATAATTATCTCTCCACTGTGCTACCTTCAGCTGGTAGGTACGATCCTTGTAATAGCTAACTGCACATTATACTTGCAATGTGGTGTATAGTTTCGTCTGCATAGGACGTTTACAGCTGCTGCTATATATGTATATATATATTCGCTTACCTATATGTATCACAATCGCCGCGGGTGTTATCTGGGACACTGTTACGTACAGATACAGAACTCCGATGGGTATTATATATTTCTTATTCTTATTCACAAATGCGAGTCATTACGACCCTCCAGTCTTCTTCTTGTATACTTCCCGTTATTTTCCTGCTTTATTATACCGTCTAGCAATCTCTTATCCTTTATCAACTTTTTACAAGTATACGTATACCTCTATACGTGTATACGACTCGGAACCAGCTCGCGGCGACGTCGCGACATCCCGCAATTATCATCGACGATGATCAAAGAATTTTGATAATTCATTTCGCGTATGGGATCTCGAGCGAATCCTCGATTCACCGTATGAATCAGTTTGTCGGTCGCACGTATACCTGTATCAGGAAATCGTCATTGCGACATCATGTCGTCTCACCGCTCTGATTTGAATTGCTTTCTCTTTGTGGTCGTTGCGTACATGGCGTATATTATATTCATACATACTTACGGCAAATGTCATGTGTTTGTAGAAACGTTAAACTATACCGTAGTTGCAATCGCAGCGATACAGCATCTGGGTGAGCGGGGCAGCACGATTTGCTGTATTGTATAATATAATCTTGACAGTAGCAGAAACGGCGATAGCGAAACGCTACGGCGCATGCAGGGGAAAGTTTCGAGCTGTGGTGAAAACCGGTGACGGATATACCTGCGTGTGCTTCGTACCCACGGCGTAGGCCGAATGAAAACAGAGACGGGATGAGAGGAAAAAATTCGTATCGGCCGGATGAATTTTTGGCGTTATAAAATCTCCGCGGTTGCGCGCCCTAGCTGCAGCGGCAGCACTTCGCTCGACGGGCAAAACGGGCGGCAGTTCCCTTGGGATAACTGCTCGAGCTTCTCGCCGGTTGTACAGGCGCCAATTAGCAATAAACGTATCTTATTTAATTAACCAGGACCACGATATTAAGCGAAGCTCACCGCGGGTACGCCGAAATGGAATTTCTTTTTCCTTTGGCCCGTTAATTGGGCGCGCCAAAATATTGCCAGCTGAAATAGGCCGGTGAAGTACGTAGGGATCGTTCTCCGTGGTTTCAAAGTCTTTCCAAACGGTATCCTAGCGAGAAAAAAACAAAAAAATGACAATAATTTCTGACGCTGGTCACCAATTCCGTTCACGGAGTAATAATCATCGATGCTGACTGCACGCGTATCGGCGACGATCCAGAAATCGTGTCTTGTCCGGCATCGAGTTATTGAGAGAGTAGGAGCCTGGGGGGAAGGTGTGGTTCATTTCACGGCAGCTTTAACTCGAGTGTGCACCTCCTTTTTTTCAACGGTCTCCAAAAGAAACATCGGGGATTCGGCCGTTGCATCACCGACTCCGGTGTTTGATCTTTTCAACCGTGCGAATCTGCGAACCGTAATCCGCGGACGTTTTCTAACGTGAGACGCCGATTCGATCGGCGGTTCGCAAAAACGATTCCTGCGGTTTTCACTACGGTGTCCGTCCGTCAGTCTGACAGTCTGTCAGTCGAGGCGTCCTCGTTCCTCGTACAGTCGTCGTTCCGAAAGCTTTGAGTGCGACGTACGCGTAGGTTTGTTTGTCAGAGAGACGGTCATTGTGAACCTGCATGTAGAACGAACGTTGTCACGTTCGCACGCACGAACGAGGATTCGATAGGAGGTAGGAGGGAGGAGGGGAACGGGGGGAGCCCGGTCGTACGGCGGGCACCGTAAGACGACCGCAACGACGACTGGGACGTCGTCGACGAAGGCGACTCTCGACTCGACTCAACTCAACTCTCGTATATAAGCCGAGTGTGATCCCATTCGCCACGCCAGCCCCGAGACTCAAAGGGAGTACCGCCGAGCTCACCGGGAACTCGAGCCAACCGTGATCAAAACGAGTGACAGTCAAGGCCGGAAACGTTATGGAAAACGCCCGGAGAAACCCGCTAAGCAAAATATTTACCCGATGCCATTTCATTTTGTCCTTTCAAAGCGCCATATACGCTCCGCGGAGTTCAAACATCTCGAAAGATGACGAGGAGAGAACACAAATCCGCGGCCATTGATGTATCGCGGGACATTGCAACGGTGCAAATTCGCTTATATCTACGGTATGAAATACGCGATTTCTGAGTATCGCAATTACCATGAAAGCGATGCGACGGGATACTCGGATCTCTGAATCCAGTTCAACGACTTCCGAGTGTCGTTTACCGATTCCGCAGCTATTGTGCGGCAGTGAAAGCGCCATCGGGAATACCCGGATGAGAAATAGCACCATCAGAATCACCAAAATAATATATCCCTACGCGTAGCTTACATCGTTGCACCTGATACGAGCAATAACACGGAATAGGTGGAACACGGTTGTCACTGTCCAACCGTGTATCTACGTTATACGTGTGTACCTATGCATCGTGCGACATGTTGACACTCTCGCGGTAAATCATGGAGGTCCGATGGAGTTTCGAGATTATTTGTTCAACCCAGAAATACGTTCGTAGCGACTGCAGCAGGTGCCGGCGTTGCTGGTAACGATAGCTTCTATATATACACGAGGTCCTACACGAATCTTCGAATAGTACCGTGTATGAATGTGTACGAGCTGGACCGCCGCTTGTCGTCAACCGTGTCTCGTCCACCTTGCCTCGTTGCTTCTCGACCTATCGAGAAAGAGAAATGATCCAACGGAATCGTGAAAACCCTAAATTCGGCGAACTTGTTTCAGCAGTCCATCAAGGACGCGATCTCGCGCCTTTTTTTTTTTTTGGGAAGCGCGATGACTACGAATAGGCGACGAGGTCTGGCGGTGATCGATCGATTCGCATATCCGCGGTATCAAAGCCCGGTATTGGTCATCGGGTTGCTGAGGGCCCTAGAAGTGCAGGTGCACTTTTCAGGGTTCCGCTAGCGCCTGGTTTCGGATAACTATCCTGCCCGCGTCCACCTGACCAATAACTCGCCGTGTATACGGTGTAACCGATCGTGAGTCATCGTCACAAGTTTACGGCGAATCTTGGATTATTTTTATCACGTGTATAATAAACCAGCGTCGAGACCCCAACGTACTTTGGGTCGGATGACTGTTTGTTCGAGTCGGGAAATGGAATAAAAATGAAAGAAAAAAAAAAAAAACAGTTCCCAGACGTTTTTCGGAAATCGGGAAGAGCGTATGAAGTTCGGTACCTTTAAACTTGTGCTTGGTCAGCGCTCTGCGCTATCTGGAGCCGAAATCAATTCCTAAAACTCAATTAACCGGAGCTGTTTAAAAGTGCATTAAACAAATAAGCACCACGTAACGAACGACCGGCCTTCGTCGAGGGATCGCGGCTTTACCTTCCGTAAGCGCGTGTCTCGGCCGACGTGATATCCTGATTCTTAAAAGCCCCCCGACCCATGCAACCCTTTTAAGTAGTAGGCCTTCTTCTCCTCGAGTAAAACGCCAGGAATGCGCGACCCGTTGCCAGGGTGACTCTTTCCAACTTTTTCCCTCGCATTGTTTTTCGGCGGAGTCGTCTAGCCAAGTTTTCCACGTTCTCGTACACTCCGTTCCACTTCGGTCGATTCATCTGGCGAATAAGAATCTTGGAGCGGAATTATTTATGAACGAAACGTAGCCGATTCGGTGGGCTTTGTATGAAAGAACTCTGAGCGTATCGATTCAGTTGTGGGCGTAATGATTCACCCTGGAGATAGTAAAAAGAAAAGAAAAGAAAAGAAAAGAAAAGAAAAGAGAAGGAAGAAAAAAGGGTTGACGCAAGCCCGAGAGATATCTACGCGGTGCTTTCTTCCGCGTCAATAGTCGAATCGGTGACATCATCTCGAGGCACGTAAGTCACCGGGAGTAAGGTGAGTCTGTGCCGCGTGTAAACGGGGCGAAGATCGAGGAGAAAAGTTAACTAAACTGAACTAAAGTTGGGTAAATTTGAGTAAAGTAAAGTCGTCCACATCGTCTAGCAGATTATCAGTAAATGGTATCCCCCGGCGCCAATCGTATCCATTTCGTCTCGTCCTCTGATGGTAGCCGGTCTCACGCACACTATTACGTCACGCCGTGATGCCTCCTCTCGCTTGTTTTCATCCTCAGTCACAGAGATATGGTGAACGGTTTTTGCTACACGTGTATCTTTTTTGTCTAATGTCGGATAAAATGACGGTAATGGGAAATGTGGCTGTCCGTAATAATTCTCTGGGGAATTTGTCTTCGTTCGTTTCCCGATCGTACGAAACTTACAATGACGAAACGCACACGGTGTCCCGTGAGATTTGGGAAAAATGAGAGAGGAAAAAAGGAATTGCTTTTCAGAAAGACGTTTTAATAGAAAATTGTTTTCTTTTATCTTCTTCATTTTTACTCGAATATAATTGAATGGGGTTAAGTGCCTCCTGATTTACAGGCGTAAACACAATCCGTGTAAATACCTCGGAAACCTATAGGGGACAAAAACACCCGTGAGATTCACGCCGGCCCGGGGAGATAATGCATCTTCTATTGTTCGGGTTGCCGGATCACGTGTAGCGCCTTCGTTAGACCCGTGTCTCGCGAAGGAGGTAAAACGTATTCTTCCACTTCACTTTCCCGCGGCTTCGCGCTCTTTCTTCTCATTGTTCGTCTTACCCACTTTCATCGGGACACGTTTTGTTCCACGGAGTGTCGCGGCGACCACCTCCCTTGCTTCGGCTCGTCGGACGCGCTGCTTCTTCGTTGTTTGAGCCTAATCTCTAATTGTCTCGCCACGGGTCTTTAAATATCCATAATTCGGGCCCACCCACCGTCACGTGTCTTTTTTCGTCCCACAGCCGCGCGCTCCGAGCTCCGTAAATATCGTCGGGGGAAACTTCGGACGATTTGTTCCCGATGGCTGCTACGTTCGTGATCCGGATTTATCGTGTCGCGAATGAACTTCGCGGGGTAGAATTTGAGATCTCGAGTTTACGGGGTGCATCGCATCCTTCGGGGATCGTCTAAATTGTAGGAAACGCGATCGCGTAGCAACGGTTCGAGGCGTCGCTCGTAACATTTGACGGTGTTTTCTCGTTCGCACTTCATTTCTCCTATTTATTGTTCGATATTTCTTCTTCGTTGCGTTCTTAGACCGCGCGAGAGCAGCGGAGAACGGGGGAAATATCGCAGCTTTTTTAGTCGTAAAAACTTCGACGTCACCGTCAATGGTATTGCGCGTCTTCCTCTGGTCCGATATACCCTAGTTGGTATCACGACGAGACTCACAGATCTTGATATATATAGGTACGCGTCACGATATCCACGACTCGCGATCCCGTCTCTCCCTACTCCTTTTTTTTCCCCAGTGCTCGGTGCTGCTACTTTCAATCCCCTTATTGATACCCGCGATAAGTCGACGACCGATGAAAGCCACGCGTATGCAACTTGCACTTCTATACGCACGTTACACCTAGGTATAATACCTTATATATACCTGTGTGCGCACCTTCCTTATCGTGCGTTACCCCGATCGTCGCGATCGATGAAATGATTTTTATATATAGGTGACCCGTGAAGATCTATTTCCAAATTGTGAATCAGAGTGCACTCTCGATACGAAGATATATGTAAACTGTGAAATTGAGATAATTGTTTATTTAGGTAGTTATATAGAAACGACTTGCGAAAGATATGTGTGTGTCGCGAAAGGTGACACGCCGCTATGAGATCATCGGAAACTGGAGCATATCCGAGATGCAACGTAACACGTGGGCCACGTGCAGAAATGGCAATAATAATCCACGATTACCGACCGACATCCGTGAAAATAGACGATTGAGACATGCGGAGCGGATTCGAAACGGTCGTTAGCGAACGTTTAGGCAGTTGAGCTGCTCGGCGTCGTGGGTCGATGCGAAATCGCGGCAATTACACGCCGTTCGTTCGTCGTTCGTTCGTTCGTTTCATATATTCCGTTTGGCCCCGATGGTCCCGTTTTCCGTTTACGGTATACGTGTTACACACACTCCGCGTCCGTGCGACTGTACGGATGTACCTATTTCAGACCTATATTTCTTTATTCTCCCCGCGATCTCCCCGGAGTAGGAAAAAAAAAGGACGGCGGAGGCAGGGGAGGTCTATTGAGCTCGGGTGATTTGTCGCAATTTGTTCTGCCTGTTTGGGAAACATTTGGGGGGTGGTAGTTTTTACTAGGCTTTGTGGGTAGTCGTCCAGGTGACTCCGGTCGGATTCGTGTGTATCGGCGGTAGCGGCAGCTATAGCGAGTGCAGGAGTTGAACAGAAATCGATTCTGGCTCGTGCGTCGGTACCACGGCACAATGGTAGTAAATTTTGCGGTTTTCAATTCTGTGAATGGAGACGTTACGACCGCGGGGTAGTCGGAGCGCCGCGCCGCAGTCCGAACCATCCTCACGGCTCACAGTCAGCTTTTGCGGGGTTGCTTTTTTTTTTTCTTTTTTCTTTTTCACATTATTCCTTTCCGCTTCCTCTCTAGGCCTAGGTCCGCCTATCGGAGAACAATGATTCAACAGTAAAAGGGCGGTCGAATCTCCCCCCTCTTTTCTACTATTTACCACCAATTCCAAAGATGAGCGGGCTCCACCACGTGTCGGGATGCTTGGACGTTCGCCATTCCGGAAGTCGATCTCGTACCGCCGCGACCGACGGATTTAGGATTTCCTCATTTCGTACAAACGGTGATTCCGGCTAATACCTCGGCGAATGCGTTTCATTTCGAGATATTGGATCAAACGCTGCGCTACGGCGGCAACGCGACCGCTATCTAATCTCGACGACGTTTCGCTGCGAATCTACTTTGGTATTTGCGACCAAAGACGGTGTCTTGCGCTTTCGTGCGAATTTCGTTCGTTATGGGATCCGAAAACTTTTAGATCCGGTGGTACTTAATTAGTGCAGTTGTTAATGTCATCGAATTCGATACGGATAAAATTCAGCTCGTTCGCAGTGCGCGGTAGAGATACTGGAAGTATGGTCGCCGTTACAGGCAATCGGTACGCGGATAGCTGAGCGATGTCGGTCACTGACAGGTGAGTCTAAAAAACAAATAAATGAACCGATTCAACTCTGCTCCAAAGGGAATTCCTCCTCGGAACTTACAAAATTCATTTGTATGTATAGATGAGGATGTCGCATTTTCACTATCATCTTTGCGCGGGCATAAATAGTTCGTCATCTCGTGTAGCGGAATATGTTTGCACTATTTGCTCAGCTACGCGTTTTGATGCTCGCGTTTCCGTGCGTGAAAAAGCTTCGCTCATTGTTCGTTTACGAAAAATAACTATAATGCAAAAAACCAGAGAATTTTACTGGAAATCTAATTTTCATTACGAGAACTGTGAGTTCTGGATCACGGCTGGGATGAAAAAAAAAAAAACAAACAAGGAAACTACGGGAGCAAGGAAAGGAAAAAAAAAACTAAAAATAAAATAAAAATTGTTTGCCCGTGCGCGGTGTATTCAACCTCACACTGCACGGTTGCTGCAGTAGCTGACCGATGCAATTAAATTCTTGAAACCCGAGAGCTAAGCGCCTTCCGCGCGCCGCGTGCACGTATGCTTTATGCTGTACGCGTTTATTTCGTTATACCGGGCATACGAAGATTGCCGGGTATCGCTGCAACGCCGATATACGCATATAGCGCACAGATTCACATTTTGTTCTTCGAAATGTTTCTCCAATTCCCGGATGACACACGGGTGGACCACCGCGTCCCGTACCTCCGTACCGCCGCGTAGGTGAAGTTTTCTTTCAATTTTGCGAAGCGAACCTCCGGCAACAACGGCAGCATGCGGCAGAAAACCAAATGGTTAATGAGTGTGACTGAAAGCGTTCGCTGCGGTCGTCCGCTGCGGGATTCTGTAACTTGAGATGCATTCGCATTGCACAAGTTACGCGTACACACGCGGGTAGGTACTAGTCGACGGTGGCGTGAGTTTGTGCCGGAGTGCAGGGAGGCGGCTGACCGCAAGAAGGAGTTCGATCCTTGCGGCGGCGGATTGCGACTGCAACTGGGTTACTATATATACGTACGTCGGCTTATTACAGTGTGGCCATACAATGCCCCACATGTACATACGCGTGTATACTCTCTCGATTACTTATTCGCTTATTACATTATTTAATTATACCTTATATAGAGTTTTTTACTCATTCGTATCTCACACGAGTCGCTGCCGCGGCGGAAATAAAGAACGAAAGAAGACCATACGTATGCCCATGTGGAAAAGCGAAGCGGGGTTTCGGCCGTATTTCATAATTTTTGACTACTCCACGGTGATCCCGGTAACCGCGGGGCAACTTAAAAAACTTAAAAAACCCGGGGTACCCTAGGAGCCGAATACAAACAACAAAGGAATAAAGGGGTATCGGATGTCGCGAGTGGTTAACGAGAAAAAGTCACAGCTCCCAGTACAAATTAGGGCCCTTAGTTCGGCCCGGGAACGTATAATACCGCGTATACGCATTATAGTATACTTAAATATGTACGGGTACATATGCGACGAAGATGATGTAAGGGGGGAAGAAAGGCGGGCGAAGGGGGGAACGCCTCGTCCGCAGTCTGTACGATGCGGTATCGCGCGCGCCTCATGAAACTAAATCTACGACGTAATTACATCAGGGACAAATTATAACTAGCTCATTACGCTGCCAAGAGAATACCAGCTAAGTCTGGTATACAGTCCTAGCTCATAGGGGAGATCCTATCTCACTGACATTGGAATTTTAATAATATCCTACCAGCGCTACTATCGCCGTGATGCACTTCACGACAGAGTACAAACGATGCAGTGAGCCCGAAAAATAAAAGAAAGAATTATAATAAAAACGGTATTCGTCGTAGTGCGGCTCGAAAAATCCCGATAACGCGTGAAATCGAAGGTTCTGTGTATTCTATATTAATTTTTATTTTCCTCCTAATTTTCCGAAAATCAGGCGACCGTTTAATTTTTTCTGTTCGATAAATTATTGCACGGGGAGTTTCCGACAATGTTGATATTGTGGGCATGTATACGTATACACGGGGAGAGGCGATCAACGGCGTGGGCTCGACGATTGGTTCTTTTACACGGTGTTGGCGTGTCTCATGTTATATTCATCGGAGTTAAACGCGTCATAAGTTTATTCAATGCTCGTGAAGAATTTAGCTTTACCTGTAAAGCGGTATGGCAGTAGCTATAAAATAATTCTCCCGATATTACTGGCGGTTTGCGAATTAATCAACTTTTCATTATGGCAATAACGAGTGTACTTCGAGTATCGCGACGACGTCGCAATTCTCGATTCCCCCCTTACGATATACATATATATATATATATATATTTATATATCGCGTACGTTCATTTGTGTATATCGTGTGTACACACCCGTAACGTTCGACGAATTCAATCTCTCGACTTTCCTTGTATGGGGTTTTATCGCCTCGATTTTCTTCGAAACTTCCCATGTCCCTCTCAATCAGTCCGTTCGTACATCCTCGTCTATAATTATTATCATTCATTGCCGGAGCAACGATAACTAACCCACTCGTTTTTTCTTTTTCAATTCTGTTACAGGTTACCACAGCTTGCCGTCTTAGCGAAGATTTTGTGCCTCCTGATGGTAAATATCGATCAATTTCAATTCCCTAATGACAATCACAGCAATCGAATCCTAATATTTGAAAATCACTGTTAGAAAGTCATACCGCTAGATTAAAAAAAAGTTGAGCGATCCATGCCGAACTCGTAGTTCTTCACACCTTATTTCATCTCTTTTTCTCCCCTCGCGAGACAGACTTTTATGCTCTTCCTACTAGATGAGCATCGATAAAAAACGAAGACATGACATACACAAAGAAACGTAATATACCCGTAGCACATCACATAGTGTGTACGACCCGGGTGACGGGGTCAGATCCTGAGCGGCGATAACGCTCTGGCGGAGTCATCGCGTGTGCTTACCGATTCCTTTTTCAACGAGCGCATTAAAACCTCCGGCAACAGCAGCAGCAGCAGCAGAAGCGGCAGCAACCCCGTCGACTATATTTACCTCGTATTCTACGACGACTACCTGTCACAGTTTTCGAATTGAAACGATCAAACGCTGCACGTTCCACATAAGCTGCCTGAAAACGCCGATCCAAATACCACGTTACTCCAATCTGTCGCGGAATTAATTAACCGATTTTCGTTTTTCTTCATTACTTTTTTTTTTTGCCCCCTCTTGTGCTTCGGATTGCGCGGGTATCCTTGATGTTTAAATTGCATCCTGGTTTGTGTATTTTTTCATTATAACTCCGAGTGTTGCGGAGCTGAAAATGTGCGTTAAATGTCAGATTGAGCGAGATAAGTGCCCGGAGTAGTTGGTCGAGTAGTAAGAATGTCCGACATTGTATTCGAAGAGGGGAGGGGGACAGGAGCGTCGTCGTATAATTTTGTCCGCGGTAGCTACCGGCTCTGGCAGAAATCACGTTAGAGGGTCGATCGGTGCAATGTTTAAGGCCGTTGGTCAGTCCGCAAATTGCGGAACGAAATATATATTTATATAAAGCATTCGACCGCGTAGGATTATAAAGTTAATAAGGAGTGGTTGGTGGTTGGTTCCTCGTCTCGTTTGCATAATTTTCGCATCGAGCCGCTCCGTTTCGCGAGGACTACGTGGTTACGCGGTTTTCGCTGTTACCGTTGCCGTTGCGCGCTCAAAGATCGCCGAGATTTCCTCTTGACGATTATTTTATTACGGGGCGAGAAATGGGTCGCGGACATAACGCGCGACGTGAAAACCAAGGTCAGGCAAGGGTCGGAGATC
Source organism: Athalia rosae (assembly GCF_917208135.1). Taxonomy (NCBI): domain Eukaryota; kingdom Metazoa; phylum Arthropoda; class Insecta; order Hymenoptera; family Athaliidae; genus Athalia; species Athalia rosae. The sequence goes on along the minus strand of NC_064026.1, from coordinate 4,810,983 downwards.
CGCCGAGTGCAGAGACGATAAATTTCGCCGACAGATCGGAGTCGTATCTAGCAGAGGTGGATTTTTCCCATTTATGCGCGGATTTGGTCCATGAGTGAAGAAATGTTTTTTTTTTTTTCCCCTCTTTTTCATATTTCAGGTGGTGATGTGCGGGGCGGTGCCGGCGATGGTGCGCTCCGTGAGTCTCTACTCGACCTGCAGCAGCGGCAACGTCACTGTCCACGACCGGTACGTCATGGCGGTTGGACGAAGCGAAAAAAATGCAGCCTACCGTAAGTATATATCACATATCGTTAACACATCCCGTTAACCTTTTGCCGCTGCTACTTCGAGAAACCACGTGAAACTTACTTACTTACTTACTTACTTAATACTGCGGCAAATTTATTCACCTGTATACCATGATAACGTGAGTGTGTAAGGTGTATTATAAAGTAGAAGGAATAAAGGAGGTTCGACGTCGCACGGCGAGGTACAAGCGCGTACCGGTCCTTTCCGATGATATTTTTAACTACGTAAAGAAACACAATTCCGCAAGGTGAGCTTCGTAAATGATCCAGTGGATTCAGGCTGCGTGAAGATCAATAATTATTAGATCACGTAAGAAGTATGCTAAACTCGGGAACGAAGTTTTCGTTTTATTGAACGGCTCCGGGGACCGAACGTACGTAGGCAAGGGCCCTGATTTATGAGGGACTAAAACGCGGAGCTGTATCTCCATTCTCGTTTACGCTTATCTACGGTCCGGCTACCACGCGGGCTGGTAAAAGATCATCGGTATTTCGATATTTATGAACTAATAACTAGGCGCTATCTCGTTGGTGATCCTTACGTGTCCATAAGCCGTAAGATCATTGAAGATCACGATGACGGCGATGCGGCGACGACGCGCCGCGTCCACTAAAATAGGCGTCGCACTTTCTCGACGTAATTTTTGACGTACTAGCTCTGTAAGTCCCTGAGTTATTACGGGGGCTTTTTTTTATACTCTGCTCCATGCTGCGGGGAATTGTTTTCTACACGCCGGACGTATACGGACGTGTACACTGTATATTTATCTTACATTGGTTTTATCGACGATCCGGAGATAGCGCGCCTTATTTATCCCCCAATTTATCGAACGTACGGGATACGTCGGTGTGCGGTGCACACACGAGCGTCGCGCTATCCTACGTACCTCCACTTTTCTCGGGTAACAATAATACACGAAATTCTACGAGACTCTTACGCCTTTAACAAGATTTATTCGGACCTTCGAGAAATGTAATTTTGAAATTCTAGTTTATCACGAACAACAGCGCGATCCTCGCGACGATACAATTTTCAGGACTCGATCTCTCTCGGTGGGTACCAGCTACGCTCGCGATCGTGTCCGTGCATATTTTTTTACTATTCATCACTTCGGCGGCACCAATTAGTATTCAGATCGCAGTCCTGCGAAGCGCGTGGCTCTCGGCTTTCCACGTGGTTCGCCCCCACGAAATTTCTTTGTTTTCCTTGGATTCCCCTTTACTCTTCATACCTCGTGTATCTCGTTACGAGTGAGGTGTAGGTTGGAAAATTCACCCCATTTTCGTCCATTCGACCCGATCGTTCACACGGTAGAGGGTTTCAGAGCTCCCATCGTCTCGTACGCGCGTACAAGACAAAATGATCATTACGACACGTATACTGGAGGAATTTATTATTTATTCATAAAGTCCCCCCTCCATCGGTTCCCCGATATACGTGTATCCCTTCACCGAGAGGGAAGAGCTGAGACCAGTGCCGAATATAATGCCGCGGAAGATTAGAGGCCCTCAAATGAATTAAAAGCCAATTTTAATCAAGGGCGGCGGTCGCGGCGCACACCTTTTAGACGCGATTACCGCCGATATATAATAACGGGTGGAGAGGAGGAGAATACGAAGAAAAAAACCCAGGAGGATGCGGTATAAGGCTATCGGATAAGAATGATTCGAGAAAGAGAAGAATTGCCCCCATACATCAGCTGAGGGGTTAACTTCATACAGAGAGGATGTAGCCACGTGCAGGCTTTGGGCTTTGCATCCGTCTGAATCGAGAGACTTTCGAATATTGGGGATGAAAATCGTCGGCTCTACGAAAGGTGTACGTACGTACGTATAAAAAATACGAATTATCACATCGGTGAGTTGCGACGTATAGCGCGGGGTGGGTAGCTCTCGTTATAACCCCGCGCCAACCCGACCCTATGATTAACACCTGAACGCATGATTGGCCGTGCAGGCGTACTGCCGTTTATTGGTAAGTTGTTCTTCTTAACGCGAAGGTTCTCTTCGTCGAGTCGGCGAGTAGGAGGTGAACGAAGTTACGGTAGAGGCGTTCGTACCTCTCGCCCGCTTAGGCATATCTTCTACGCAACACGAGTATACACGACTATACGTGTAAGTAAAAAAGTCAGAGCTTGTATATCTCTCTGTAGAGATCATCGTGCATCGTTGTGACGTGGCGGGGACAGGTGAAGCCTAGTTTAACGCATGACGGGATAATCACAGCCTGTAACGAGAATAATTAAATTCCCTGGCGCGTTCGAGAACCGGCAGCAGCGAACAGCAGTCATAGTTATAAGATAGAAGCGGCGGCAGCTCCTCCTCGCCCGATCCTCTTCCATCTCCTCATCGGCGAAGCGCTCCGCTCCGCTCCGTTACGGAGGTGAGAGTTTCTAAATATTTGGTAACGCCTTCAAATTGTCCGGTAATAAAACGGATCCAGACCCCGCGACGAATTAACGCGCCCCATTTATCTCGATCCCCTGATCTAGTCTCTTTAATAGATCTCGAACGATATGCACTTTACAAGCTTTTTTTTAACGGCCAACTCACGGTCGTTCAACGGAACACCGACAACAACCAAAGTACGCGACTCTACGGGTACCACACGGTGGCACAGATTTTTTTTTTTTTTGTTTTTCTTGTTTTTTTCATTCGCTACGCTTCGTCGTCTCAAATTTTATTCCTTGATCATCGTTAGCGATAGTCGGGATCCCGCACTCCGAGTAAATATACACATTTCCCGATAATGTACGTGTATAATTACCATCGGGAATAACCCGCGGATCGACCACGTCGGTGTCAAGGTGGGTTCGTGGGTATATCCCCAGGTTCGAAGTTTTGTCCGTTCGTACTTCTGTCCCGGGGCATAATGAAGATGCGAGCATCGTCGCCCTACAACCAATTAGTGGTGCCATTACTCCGTGGCAGATGACCATCTCACCGGGGAGGTCACACTTAATTATCACACCGCGTTCACCTTTTTATGCTTTAAGCTCTTAACTTAAAACTCCTTCTGGCCCTGACTTACTCCTCCTTTTAATATAATTCTACGCGCGGGCACGCTCGGAGGCGTCTAACTGTACGTACGCAATGGCACCCTGTAATATATCACGGGAATGAAGTAAATTTTCAAGCAACTTCACACCACCGCCGCTTATATGTATAATTTCCGACCGAAGTACGGCCATCAGAAAATCTACCACAGTAATGAAAATACCCGTAGTTTACGCCTTCTGATTAGCATTGAAAGGCTATCCACGGAGGCAGGGAAACGAGCGAAGCGCGAAATACTACGGGAGAGAGGGAATCCTCCGCCTCCTTCGGTGCACTCCAGGGACTTGGGGAAACTTTGCGGAGTCGAGGAATCCCGTGTATTCCGCAGGTGCCGCGATCAAACCTCGATGTTCCGGTGTATTCACCCGTTAACGTTCGCCTATTCTATCTATAAACTTTCTAGACGTGAGACTGATACGTACAATTGCGCAACGGGTTCGATCGCACGTATCGTCGGCGAAAAACTTACTTCTAGACAGTCCGGTAGAGCGACACCTCGAAATCGACCTCCGATATTACGTTACGTTCAGTCGGAATGTTCCGCAATGACGAAAGTCTTCGGAGTCGAGCCGGAGCCGGAGGAGCGTTTTTGATGGTATTACAAAATTCCAGTAATTAACTGAATTGATAAACGTTGAGTGTGTTAGCTGGTTCTACCGGGGCAGAGGTGAGCCCTTGTCTTCGGGGTCAAGCGTCGGGGTCTTCCAAGTTAATTACGTTAGGTGACGGATGGCGTCTCACCTGCAGCGGAAGGGAATGCCCTGGCTATGTGAACGCGAACGTACGGCACGCCGGTACCCCGAGCGTAATCTGAATGGATCTGAACAATGGCTTCGATATTCAAATCGGCGTCCTTATCCGGACCATTTAAATACCTACTAGTAGGTGGGCATCGCCGAGGAATTCTTCCTCGAGGTGAGCGAGGCGATCGAACCTCCTTTGATCGCATCTCCGCCCCCTGATCCGTGAAACGAACGACGAGCGATCCTCGCGTCTGCACCTCGGCGGCATCCTAATGGCCGCTTAATCCCAATTAGGAGATGGCAATTGCTTTTTACCCCGTCAAAGGTATCCTTTGCCTTCGCCCCCCCTCATTTTCTACCCGCTGTTCGATGTCCTGGTTTTATTTGGACCACCGTAACGCGGAGGAAGCTGCTGTGCAGCCCTCGTTCCCGATCGCACAAGCGCCACGCGCTACACTCGAGGACGTCACGTTCGGTAAAGAGATTTTGAAAAAGGTTCGGTGATGGAAAGTAAGTAACCTCGAAGTTTGTCAAGAAAATAGAGAAAAGCGGCGTTACACTGGATCTCGGGATCGGAATCACCGATGTCGAGTCTCTAATTCCAACCAACCTCACGGTGAGAAAAATGACGTGATAGCGGAGAGGAGGTCGAGGGGCGCGGTGGGGTTTGGACGACGTGTACCCGAGATAACTCGCTATCTAAATTTATTTATCACGGACTTATGGAAACACAACTGATCAGAGTTAATCAGATATCCTAGCCTCGAGCGAGGGGCCGATGACCCGGACAACCAACCAGCGTCTTCGAAAACTCCGTCTAAAATAGACGATCACGAATAAGTGACACGAAACCCTCGTAAATATTTGTCCGTACTCAATCGAACGCAGTTTATATAATTGAGACGAGCCATCCGATCGGATCGGAAACTTTCGAACCGGATGCTGTTGCGCTCCGTTTTACGCTGAAAAATATACCAAGGCTCTCGCGTCTTCCGGTTCAAAAGTTGACTCCATCGTACCACTTCCGTGTACACCCTTCGCCCTTGACGCGTGGGTTGGTATAAATAGTAATAACGATTTTTTATTTGCGGGTAGCCCAAGGTCTGGGTTAGATTAAGGGGATCCGCGAGTCACGATGGCCCCTTTGCCGCGGGTGCCTCGTTAAACTGAAGTGCCTCTCGGAGTCTCGGGCCTCCGGGTATATCCGGGAATCCGCTCCTCTCCTCTCCTCTTCTCTCGCCTCGTTTTTTCTCACGTCGCCTCGTCGTCATCGAAATCAAGAATGTCCCCGAACCACCTCGTAAACCCCCTTCGCATCCCCACGGGAGGTCTTAATCTCAAACTATCGCGAGGTCCGTTCGCGTCAATTAATTACCAGGCGTTTGTCAATTAATTAAAATCCCGAATCGCGAGACCGATCGTTTCTCTCTGACCGGAATTTCATTTGATTTTTCTCCCTACATTTTCATTTGTATAATTCTTTCTCGCGTTCGCATTTCCGAAGGTACAACAATCGCGCCTGAAAACTGTTTACCGCGTCATCTCGTTGTGCACGGTCAGATCCATGAATGGCAGTTAATTTCGTCTTTTTTCCTCGGATATTCTCGGTTCCTCCGCATACCCCTTTGACCGACCCTTACGGTGCCTTTTTTCCAAGAAGAAGGGTTTCTTATTTCTTTCTGGTAGCCGGACTTTATGACGGGAGTTTTACCTTTCGCCCGGCCGACGGGTAGGTAGCCTGCAAAGATGTGGAAGAGCCAAAGAGTAGTCTGCGCTTTGGATGTGCTAATGAAGGAAAATGAAGATGAACCAAGAGAAAACCATGGAGACACAGAGGGACGGTGTGTGCTTCGCCACTTAGCGGATGCCGTTGGACCTGCACACGGTCGACCTCTGGGATGCATCGTTTGTCGCAACGTTACGTAATTTCTTAATAATTTTTTTTTTTTTCTCTCCTCGCGGTAACAACTCTCCACGGCGCACTACGAACTCCTTCGCGTTCCTCAGTTCCTCCGACTCATTCGGTTAGTTTCGGGGAAAAATGCGGGATCTTTATGTAATTTTTATTCTCGCAACGTATCGACGGTTGGCCGTAACACAGCTGCGTACCGTTACGTCCTTTGAACCCTTCCGTCAATTTAAAATCCCCATTACCGATTTTTGCTTACAGAAAAGCTGTCTACACAGTCCGACGACTTCAGCGGGAAGCTGTACATCTTTGCAGAGGAAAGCGAGCGATACATATGTTTCAACAAACGATGGAAGCTGGTTGGCTTGGTGAGTGTAATTTAACGAAATTGAATGAATGAAAATGAAAAAATTTCAACAATTTCACGAACCGATTCTCCGTGGAGCAGGGCGCAATTTACCGAAGGGCGTGTAAAATTTTTCGCGTCGTTTTCCTCTGTTCACAGCCAAAGAAACGAAAAGGACCGATGTGTCAGTTCTACGAGGAGTACAACGGTTCTTATCTAAGGTACAGAAGTGCGGTAGACGGTTCTCACTACCTCGGTTTCAACAAGCGGGGTATGCCATTGAAGGACGCTCAGGGTAGAGAACAGTGTCTGAACTTTATCAAGTACAACCCTCACTTCAATATTAACCACCACAACATTCTCGTGGCCTCGAACATCGGCGGTGAACTACGAAAACCCGCGATGCAGAGGACGCCCAAAAAGTACCGGACGTCAGAAAGAGGCGTCGGCTGGTCAGCGGGCGGCGGCGGAGGGGGAGGAAGGGGAGGAAGCGAACCGCATCATCACCACCGACATAACCGCGGTAAAATGCACGAGCAGCCTATACCACGAAGACGACTTTCGCTGGGACGTCCGATGCACGAAGCGAAGAAGTACTGAAGAATGAAAGGGAGCTCCTGAAGACTGTCGCGCGACCCTCGCCGGGATTGTCGAGCTTGAAAAAGAAAAGAAAGGAATATATATATAAGAGAAGAGAGACTCATCTCTTCATTCGCGCACGGCCTAACCGCCCGTGCCTGTTATAAGAAAAATTAATAAATAACATTAATAATGTGTACGCTCCGCGAGCTAATGCAGTCGCTGCAAATTCAAAAGTAGTATCCGCGCCGCCGCAGAATTCAGACTGCTGACTGATGATTTTCTCATTTTTGTTTTTTTTATTATTATTCCGTTTGTTTATCGATTATTATTTTCATGCATAACTGATGGCCGATTTGCGCTCTTGAATTTTCGCAAATACACGCTGCAGTGTGTCATAATAATACCTCGTGCAGCTTTAATAATCGTATGTACCGCGTGCCGAGATGGCGAATATGAAAATAATTAAACAAATGAATAAATAAATAAATAAATAAATAAATGAATGAACGAATGAATGTATAAACAAATAATGATGATGATGATGATGATGATGATGATGGAAATCGTAATGATACGGAGTAATAATGTAGCAATTATTATTTTAATGACGATTATTATTAACAGTCTCGCGTCACACGTAATGTCTGTGTGTGTGTGTTGTAAAATAAATTAAGTTTTTCAAATAACTTAAGATTATTTAGGTTTTGAAAAAACGATAGAACTACCCCCGAAGTATTTTGTTTTCTCTAATTTTTGCGACCGATTAAACAATCTTGTATCTTCTTTCGATTTTTTCACTTCGCACATCGCATTGGCATACCATGAAATGAAAAGTATCTTCAGAAACGATGGATACGAACGAACGACAAGTGGAACAAAAATCACTAAAACAATCAAAACGAAACGAAAACTAACCGATATTAGAATGAAACGAGAATAATTTGAAAAAAGATAAAGCAATGCAAAAAATAATTACAAAAAATGAAGTGTGAGAAAGAGATATAAGAAAAAGAGAAACGATATGTATTTGTATGCTGATGGTGAATGCCGTGTTTGTTATTATGTTGTGTCATATATGGAGAGCAAGTGCGTGTAAAATATTACGTATATTAATGAAATTTAATTGTTAGAATGCTGCTGCAGACTGTATTACTAGGTTATAGGTACGTTATGTAATATTTTTACGCGGTGGCGACTCGATCAACAATAAATAACCACAGTCCCTGCCTTCTTCAGTGAGGATGCGATGATCGTTATATGCAACATCCTAAGATTAAGTCGAACTTTATCATCATTATATTCTCTTTTCATTTTGTTTCAATTTTTTTTTTTTTCTACCATTTCTGTAGAGAACGCGGGGATTTCAGAGTGGCCGAGTATTATTGAGAGTAAAAAAGTAACGCATATAACTTTACATAAAAACGAATATATATAGATATATGTAATTCATGTAACAGATATTTCGCGTATAGTCGTTACGCAACAAGCGTTTTCAACGCCCATAATGAAACGCTCCCCTAGGTAGCTTATTTATTGAAATCATGTTTAGATTTTACTTTACAGATATCCCCTTTCTCTTCCCTCTCGTACTATGTATAAAAGTAGATTGTTGCTCTCTCTTTTTCACCAGCACTTTCTTTCAGTTTTCCATTTTTTTCTTCAAATTTTCAAAATGTTTCCCCATCAATACTCCCTTCCCCCCATCTCATAATCGTAGATGTCATGTATATTTGTACCTCGGCAACCCTCTCCACACGGCATCTATCCTTTCATTTTGTTTCTGATATTTTTTTTCCCCCTCATTCTTCATTTGTATAAGTTAAAGCACCAACGTCCATAATTTAATTTCAAATTATTCAAACAAAAATATTTGCAAAAAAAAAAACGTTATATTCATCGGGATTCTCTCAACTCTTTATTTTTTTCTTTTCTTTTTTTTTTTTGTTCTCTGCCTTTGGTTTTGTATTTTCATTTCTTTACTGATATATTAGACACGATTTTCCTTTTGGTTTTTGTACAAAACTGAGAATACTCAATAAAATACCTAATTCATTTTGTACCGGAAAAAAAAAACGATAAAGGCGCGAGTTAATGAAGTAAAGTGAGCGTCGAGGGCTTGGGACACGCGGTGTTTGTATGTGTATTGCTGGAAACTAGAATTACTATGAAAATGAAAATACATAGCAAAATAAGCTCCGTTGTTCTCGAACTGGCGATTATCTCTCTTTTTATTCCTACCGTTGAAAAAATATCAATGAAACAGAGAAATCAGAAAAGAACAAGGTGAAAACTAGATGTTCAGCGATAGGGGTAGAAAGACAAACGAATTTGTACGTCGCCAATTCGAAGATCGGCTATACTTGATGCAAGATATATGCTGTTGAGCTGCAATAATCAATGTCGCGCGCTAAAAATACAGCTGACCATAAAGAAAATAAATAATTAAACAAAAAGCAAAAGAAAAGAAAGAAAAAGAAAAAAAAAAAAAACGTAAATCCGACGCTTATAATTTAATGAATTTAATAACAGACAACTAATATAACGTGTAATGTATTGTATTGTAATATGGTATTGTAACGCCACATTTAAGAAATTAATCCCCTTCCCCATACCCGCCTTCCCGCTACCCACCCCCAACCCTTCCTCCCCTCAACGTTTGTAAATGTATGCATAATCTCACACTCACCCAGTAGGCTTTTTTAAGAGCGAAACTTCGTGACACGGCGACGTTTTTTCTTCCTTTCTAAATTCGATTCATCTGGAAAATAGAAAAAAAAAAAATCTATTCAAAAGTAGAAAAAGAAAAAAGAATTAAAATCAAAGTAGACAACTGCAAGTGGTTAAAAAACTGACCGTCTCTCGATACTTCGCTCGATTAGTAAAACACGAAACAAAAAATGTATCATTAATTTTTTTTCAATTTTTTTTTATCAGTTTTGTCACGATCAAAAAATCAGCGATATTTAGAAATGGAAAACAAAAGAACCTATGAATCTGACTACATTAGATAGATAGTACCCTATACATAATGAATAAATAAATGAATAAAATTAAAATTAAAATAAAATTAAAAGTATAAATATTATATATAAAATAAAATACTATATGAAAGATGTGTATTGTAAGATATTTAAATACTGACATGGGCGCACTTGATAATAACAAAAAAAAAAAACGAGTAAAAAAAAAATGGAGGAAAAGAACAAAAAAAGCAAAAAGAAATTGATTAAAAAATAAAAGATGAAGCAATAACTTATATTCACTTCGTATGCACCACTACTCTATAACGCGAATAGATCAAGTCATACGTTGTGAACGTTTGCTCGTTGGAGACGCGCTAGTTTGAACCGCACCTATGCATTATTCGCGTAGCCAAAATTTAGTAAGATTCCTCACATTAGGAGCGCGATATTTCGATCATCACCAGCCTCTGACGAGCAACGCGTTCACATTTGACGAGAGGAGTCGTGACACGTTTCGGTTCTCAGGTGAGGATTACTGCAATTATTGTACGTGGGAGAAACCGATGCAGGTTATTTTTTACTCGATCCTCAAAAGGAGAGAACAGCAAAAAAAGTGAAATTAATCGAAAATCGTGCAAGTCTTGCCTGATAACGAATTGGCGCGATTTCTCTCGAATCAGCTATAGCAATAACAATAATATAACATTCCAACACGAAGCGCGTGCGTGTGTTGTGTGTTGTGTGTGCCACTATACACGAGAGAAATTTAAGAAAAAAAAAAAACAAAGAAAGAAAAAAAAAATATATTAAAAAATAAATCAAACGAAAACGAATCACTGTCAAATACACGCTCATACACTGCTATACCCGATTGTCTATATCGATCTTGATTATTTAAACCATCGCCCGGAATCCCGATCCCTTCAGAGTGAAAATAATCATTGACGGTCATCCGATATTCGTACATGTTATTTTTGAATAAGCTGAAATTTGGTGGCGTCAAAGAGATTAGGAAGCCCTCGGTACAGCAGCGGAAATCAAGTTTAACGGTCGCTGTCGGTTTGCACTCGTGATTTTCAAATCAAACACTCGAGCGTGTTAAGAAGTAGTCGGAGAGCGGTTGCTGGCAAGAAGAGGTCGCTGGTAAGAGGAAAGAGGTAAGAGGGGAACGGGCAAGTTTTGACATTATTTGGGGAGCCCTTGAGACCCACTCCGGAGAAAATTCTACGGCCAGGAATTGGAGTGCCAGGAGCGTTACGTGTACGTGTGTCCCGCAGCTACGACGTGTGCGTAGGCCGTTGAACAACGTGTGTACGCAACCCCTTCAGCACCCTAATGTGTTCTCGGATCAGGGAGACATAACGCCCGTGGGAGGAAAAGACGGAAGATGAGGATGAGGATTGTTTGATTTTATTTTTAGTACCACACCGCGCCAGTAAATCGGTTTTTGGTTTTCGGCTTCGGACCTTTCGATTGTACGAAGCTGTATCGAACCCTCAGGAATTCCGGCATTTTCAAATACCAAGACGAATAATAATAAGGAGTCGCGGTGTTTGAGTAGAAAAGTGAGTCTCAAAGACTCCTCGTGGAACCCGTTTCACGTTCGGCATTAGCCCTCGATATCTTTTACTTCGGATAATTACGACCATTGCACTATACGGGATATAGTGCCCAATTGTAATTAGTCCTTGGGTAAAATTTCGTTGTGTACGAACGAATTGTTATATATACAGTGCTTGTAATCCACTGGTATTCCATATCTTAATCGAGCTCATAAAATCAACTCACACGGGACCCATCGCGTCCCTTTGCATCGGGACGCTTTTAATTAAACTTCAGTCAGAATCGGATCCTCTCATGCTGCAGCCAAAGGTACACCGAAATAACTCCCATGTAAGAAAACCGAATTCAGAATGCGGACGCGTCCCGATCGCCTCCTGGTTCGAACAAGAGCAAAAAAGAAATACAGCAACACTACAGGCTGACTCGCTTCCAATTAAGAGCTGACAATTAGTTTATCTTATCTCCCATTTGTTCAACGCAACTTTATACCGACCCTCCGACCATACAGGGTCTATGCACCGGAATTGTCATCGCGGTCCGTTTTTTTTTTTTATTTCCATCATTTCCTTCGTTCTACTTCGTCACGAGGTTTCTCCCTTCCGTCTTCACCCGCTATTTAAACGTCGTTACAAGAAGGTTCCCTCAACTGACGAGTATTATAGGAATCAGAGATTGGACCGGATTCGTAGATCTCTCTGGATAAGATTGAACTACCTAAAAATGGGACTTTTTTTATCATAGCTTTTCTAGGGTGTCTGATAATTCCAGGAAATCGGGAAAGATCGGTACCTGCGACCGACCGAATCTGCTCTGAGTTTTTGGGATGAAAAGCACTCGGCGTTGCGCGGGGATCCCCCGATGCCCGGCGTAATTCGCAGGCGTCGTCGACCACCCAAAAGTTACATAAATTTACCAGCAGCGAACGAATTTGTGACAATTAAGAAAACCGATGGACGACAATGCTGCGGGCTGTCCCGGAATATTTACGGGCTACAGGAAGACGCATTGTCCAGCGTCAAATGGACCCCAGGCATTGTGTCGCGTTTACATTTCCTGTCGGGATTCGGACGGCCGTCCGAGATGCGCAGGAAAAAAAAGTAATCCCGAGTTCCCTCCGCATAGTGCGCTAGGCTACAGATTTCGCATGATCGGTTCCGATTTTTGCGCGGCATCAGGTGAATCTTTGCCGCTGCATCTTACGTAACAGCGATGAAAAATTTGGGTCAAGTGTTGCCCATTAAAATGAAAAACTCCGTGTAATATTGCATATAGATATTTCGTATGCACACAAAGTGAACGTCGAGGAGTCGACCTATTTCGACTCGCTTAAAAGATAACTATAACGACGGCGATATTCGAGAATTTATTCGCCGCAACCGGTCTGGAGCTAGACGTCGGATGAATAGAAAATATCGCATCGTTAGATCCACATAGATACACCGTACGAGGTGCGCGTTCAAAGAAATCCGTACGTGACGTGCGCTGCACCCGCTTTCTATACAGAACCGAGTTCTCCGCAATAGAAGTGAACATCAAGGGGATGCGGTTTGAATTCCACGAGGCATATCGACTGGGTATCCCCGGCAGAAACGACGCCCGGAATGACAAATAAATAAATTCTCTCCATTCCCTGCACCCCTGCGATTTTTACAATATATTTTGGGTATCTCCGGCCGGTTTAGGCTAGTATTTTCGATACGGAGGCGTCGATTCTCCTGGTAAGAAAGCGTGCGATGAATTCAAGGAAAGAAATCCTTTGCTTCTAAGCGAAGTAAGAGCAGGTAATGCGGCGCGGGAGTCCGGAGAACGTCGAGTTGGGGCTCGTTTGTATGCAGCCTTCCGCTTTGATCGGTAATTTATTGCTTTTTGGATGACCACGTTACATCAAATGATTTGCAAGTCCTCGGCACCTCGATGAGTAAAGCCCGTTTACACGTTAAAACCAAAATGTTTCTTTTCTAAGAAGTTGACGTTCGATCGAATCTAGGTAAAAACTCCAAAAGCGAGAAATTATTGCAACGCGTTCGAAAGAAACTATTTCAATGGAATCGCCATTAACATTTCATCATGGAGCATGGATTTGCGCGAATTCTGATGAGCGCACACATGAAGCGGTGAGATTCAGTTCATTCGCGATTTTTAATTTCTTTTCTTCTGTTACAGGAGAAAAATTGGCAGTCTGCGAAGCAACTCCGTCTCGAATCCAAAACACAACGCTACTTTGTTCACTGAAATAATTAAAATGCCAATTTAATTAATTAATTTTGTTAATTTTACTGTAACACATTTATTGTGAGAAAATATTTCTCCTTATGAATAAAGTCACGATGTACATGATAATTTGTCAACATTTATTACATATACTTGATTCGTTAACAAACGAAGAGCACCCTCGAAATATATCAGTCGATTAACATTGATCACATCCCTACACTCATTACTCATTGACATCCTTGATCAGCAAGGTATCATGACAGACGTGATGACGTTGTCCTCTGACTCGGAACACCTCCTTACCGGTTATGTTCTCCTGATACTTTTCCCTATTTCGACCAAATTTCGCTTTCCATTTTCAGGGCCGATATTACAGGACTCTGCATTACCACTTCCGGTTTGTCAATTTGATCCAAAAATTGATTTTGGTATCAGGAGAACATGACAGGCGAGAAGGTCTTCCGAGTCAGTGCATGATGTCTCATGTGATGTGTCGTGATGTATGTCACAAGTCTGGACGTACAATGTGTCGCCAGTAATAAATGTCAGGGAACGATACGTGCGGGGATGTAATAGATATTAATTATACAATCAATTTTTCAGTGGTAGTAAACGTTTATTGATAAATCATCGGCGTAGAATACATGTCAATGCAGACAATACTTTGATTTCAATTATATACAGTGAAATTTTATTCTAATCATTATATGTATGTACTCGAATGTAAGAGATGCATATAGTTATGTAATCACACGTGCATAAGGTAACTTATTTATGAATAGTTGTAAACTCGGCACATATGACGATTGACTCCTTGAATGCAGCAAGAATATCCTCGTGTTCCGTAGGTGGTGTCGAGTCGCTTCAGGGGCTGCTCATTGAACAGCTGGGAGAAAAAATGAGAAAGTGGTTGTTATAAAATCTGGCAGAACTGAATAGATTTTTCAGACAATATAATTGTAATACCACCGAAGATGAGTCTGTGACGGAAAGATGCACAGTGACTTCACCTTCATCATGCGTGCTTAACAAAGATGAAGTAATACACCTTTGATGATGACGTTGAAATGGCAGGAATCCGCGTAACCTTGAAGATGAAATTCCTGAAAAATTGCAACATAAGTGACAATGAATGAATGAAGCGCACGCAAGCAATGCCGGTAACTTGATAAATCCGTCGACGATCTTACGGTAAAGAGCAGTGGCCGAAGCGCGACGTCTACCCGATCGGACGCTTCGACAATTAGTGCCGCCAATCAGTTCCGATCGTAGAGAGATTACGGGGACCGACATTATCTCCGAGATAGGGAGATAGGGAGATAACCATCGGATGTAATTACGCAATGACACAGAGATATGGGTATTTATTTATTCATTAATTTTTGTTGTTTTACTTCATTCCTGTCCCATAGTCAGAAGTCCGCACCTGGCGGCTGTTGGTACGTAATCGTTGGACTGCATTTATGGGTCATTAAAAAATGACATGCCCAAGAGATACGCAGCCGATTTGATTGGGCTAATTGTAACTGTGATATAAAAATCTTCTGTTTAATTTTGTAGTTTTTCTGTCCTTCGACTATACGCCACATCCACATCGACGAAGAACGATGACGAAAGGAAAGGTGAAAAAATAAAAATCGCTCTTCGATTATTCGACTCCATAGACCGCGCGCCGGTCTTTGCGGCACCCTGTGCGACGATCGCAGCGGCATACCTAAACTAGCGTCGCATTCTTTTACTCTGACCCGTAAATGTGCTTAAATTGAGACGTACCACGTGCTCGTGAGCTGAATACGAAATATGAAACGTTCGCTCTCTTCTCTTCTCTTCTCTTCTCCACGATTGATTTCCTTTGACGTACCTATGCGTATACGTATGGCACATAATATATGCCTATATATAAATTGCCGACGGACTATTCGCTACGTTCTCACAGTGCACAGCGCGCTCAGGAATTCCAATGTTTATTCGGGAGGTTTTATTTATTATAAATTAACGGCGATGCGTTTTCGGAGATTAATTTTTGCCACCTGGTTTTCGTATACAAGGGACCGCAGCAGCGGACGGTATTACCCTTTGGCGCTTTTTACGCTGAGCCCCAGTGTTTCTTGCGGTGAACCCGCCAATTTTCATGGACTCATCCTCCATCAATCTCAATTAGGGATTTAGGGAATTGGGGAATTGGGAAATTAAGACATCACGGATATGAGTGGTGCAGGTATAGAATCAGACCTCCGGACCTCGAACCACCTCCGTTGTGGGACGTCGAAATTCTAGTGTCGAAGACTGGGAGGCGGGAGTTTACGTTTTAACCTATTGATTTTGCGTGTGGCCCACCGCGAAGGACAGATAAATCTTTACCGAGGAATTTCCTGATTGAGCCTCGCCGAGCGAGTTAATTGGACCAATGGAATGAAATGCTCCGATTTTCGTAATAGTCCTTATCTGACCATTACCCGTAACGGGGATCGTCCAGCCCCCGGAAACGATATCGATCCTAAACGGTTGCGCGCCGATCTCACTCCCTCCAATTATACAAAAGGAATGATGACCAGACGCGAGAACGGATCGGAGAAGTCATTCGACCTGCGTGGGAAAAAAATTAAATCAACCCGGTATCGAATCACGCGTCGCCGATTTTCGACCATCTACCCAAATCTCCGTTTCATCCTGGAACACCTCAAAGGTTTAAAATAAATGAACGGCGTACGTAATGCAATATTGGCGGTCCAGTTGGTCCAGCATCTCGTACAGTTGGTTACGGTTTGGGAGTCCGTCGAACGCGATGACGAAACAGGCGTCGATGAGTCAGTCGACCTGCATCAGCGGCGGCAGCGTCAGCAGCAGCGGCAGCAGCGGAGTCTGTGCAAGTGTATAAGTAATGCCCGCTATTTGCTGGGTATTAGTTTTTGCGTTGGCCTTAGTTATCGACGTCGTAAACTGCTACACAATTACCCATCCTTTGCGCAGGTAGCGGTGGTCCAGGAATTAAAACGATTCCGCGCCGATGCAATCATAAAACTGACTCGTCGCGTTTGGGGCAAGAATTGGTATAGGAAAAAAAACTTTATCATCGTTCGCAACAAATTCCTCGCCTCCCAAAATTGGGGCAGCGTTCGGTGCTATCTTCTTTCCTCGTTCGATGGTTATTTTCGAGTCCGTTACAAGCGCGTCAGCTTGTCCTTTGTCCGCGTCGCGGCGATCACTTGCGATTCAGAATTTAAACTCGAGAATGATTCAGCTGTGGTGCATCAGTCAGTTTATTTTCTTTCGTTCTTTTTTTTTTTTTCAATTTAACTCCGGTCCGCTCTCTATAAATTCGATCGAACAGAATAGGGTTGGTATCCGAACGCGTGTTCTCTTTGCGCAACGTAGCTGAATAGGAATACGAGAGAAATAGAAAAATCTGTTAGGAAATCGTGTTAAGTAGATCAGATAACTCTCCGGTCGGACATAGTGTGCCATTGTCAAAGTTGAGCCGCGGTATTATGCGTCATCTCGCCGCGCCTTTTTGCCTCCATATGCCACGGCTAAGAGATCTTATATACCTACCAGAGATGCGAGAGGACCGAGTGTGAATTGATTTGCGGTGGACCGCAGCGTCGCGTGGGCCTACAGGCGCCACCGCGACATTCCTACGTTTCCGGAATACTCCACATCGCGTGCTCCCCTCATCTCCTCCTCGAAACAGCGGCCAATATTTCATCGGAGTCGACGTTACAATAATTGGGTTGACAAGAAGATGGGAGAAAAAAATTAAAAAAAAAAAATCACACCAGCAAATAATGAGAGGCGCGAATGTGGTAATCGAGAGATTCCGTTTTTCTTTTTTCCGCTTATTCGTTATCGTCTAACGGTTCCGCGCGTTCGGGAATGAGGTGACTGAAAAATTCTGTAAATTTTCTTCTCTCCGGAATCTAGATGAAAAAAAAATCATGAGCTCAGCTCGTTTCTTCAATTCCTTTCCATTATCCCGCGTCTCATAATTGCCGGTTACGCGCACCTATTTAACAAAGTTTTTATCACTTTGCCGGTTGTTTTGCTCCGAGTGAATTTCGACGCGCTTATGCAGCGCGAGGCGAACCAATTAGGGCAATTATGCGTCGCGATGTCAGAATATTCCGTGGATAGTATAGGTGCGTCTTCAGGATCACAGACAAAGTACGATAAAACTGAATCCAGCGCGGTCCCGTCGCTACTCTAACTTCTAGCCTTTGAACCTGCTTATGAAACTTCGTAATTAATTTTCTAGATCACAATCTACACGGTAATGAGCCACGTTTTGTACCCACGGCCAAAGCGGCAGCAACATCACCGACAGCTTATCGCGTTAACCCAAATACTTTTAATTCCACCACCGGACAGCGGTCATACCCTAAGAAAATTTACGATTCACTTTTACGAAAGCCCATTGGCTTTCCGTTACATCCGTTATAGAGAAAAATCATTCGATCATGAAAACTTTAAACCACCCTCCCAAATGTTCGTTGTGAAATGAAAGTACAGCCGATCTTCTTCAGATTCCATAGACATTTCGCACTGATTTTTCATCCAAGTGGTAAACGTATTACGGTGTACAAATAAAACCCGCGTATCCGTATCACGCGGTGAGAAGGATCGGGGAGTATGTGTAGTTGCGTGGGTGTAAAAAGATGCGGCTTGATTACGTTGAGTTCGGAGCAGTCGCGTGGCCCTCCCCCTCCTCCTTAACCCCAGTCGTCTTGTACTCGTTCTTGCTCGCGCACATAAAATACAACCTGGAATTTTAATAAGCCCGCCATTGTGCCGTGGAGGGTTCCCACAGATTTTGGGCAGAGACAACGTTTCAACTGCGGTGATCAAGTTGGCCACGGGCATGCACGCGGGGCAATCAGAAACTATAGTGTCCGAGAAATAATCGTGGTGCGCCAAGAAACGAAATATGCCCCGAGTATTCCCTGTGGTCGGTATGAAACGAAAATGAAGAAAACGAAATGAGAAAAAAAAAAAAATAAAAACAAAAAAAAATCGAAACGAAAAAAGAAACAAAGGAGAGGACGGAGGGGCGAGAAGCGTAACAATAAAAACTTTTATCGATTATAATTAAGGTAGAAACGTGAGGTGTATACACAGGGACCGATTTTCCCGAAGTGTGCAGGTTTTTTTACACGCACACCGCGTGTTCGTGGTCAGATCGGTAGAGGTAGATAAGTAAGTTCGGTAGCAACTTCTGTACGCGTTGAGTCCCATTTGTACGAGTTACGCTGGGTAGAGTTGATAATTTTTTTACCGTTTTTTTGTTTCTCTCATTTATTCGGTTTTTTTTAATTGACCGCAAGTTGAATCGGTGTCGTTTCTTAGACGCCGCAGCTGCGACGAAACGCATAGATCACCGGGCCTCGGTTAGATAACGTCAATTAAGTCGGCACGCGACGCGCCGCGCGGACCGACCTCTTGCCAAAGTATAAGTCAGAGCTTTCCGTACAGTGTACGCGGGACCCAAATGAATTAAGGTATAATATACTGGATGGGATAAATTTGAAAAAATTAATAAAATTACAGCGTGCCGTGAATCGGGGAGTCGGATAAAAGTCGATGTGAATCGTCGATCTCGCCGTTATGAAGTTCCACCGGCTCTCCGTCTACGAAATTGCTTAGCTCGTATAGTAGTTACCTTTTCTATAAAAAATGCGGCGCAACTCGCGCGTCCGCGTATCACCGGTATACCCTCACTCGTAGCCGTAAGTATACGGGCGACAAATTAAGTAAAATTTTCTTTCTCCACATGTCTCAAAATCATCCAATAAAAATTCCAATTAAAAATCCCTCGTCCGCACCGTGCGCCGCTCGATTCTCCCAGATGCCGAACGAGATCCACGAGTGAGATTAGCGCCGGTAGGCGCTGCAGAATTTCATCTCCGCGCCAGTCGCCGGCTTTGATGTCGAAGATGAAATCACGATAGCTGAGAGACGAGAGTCGAGCGGAGGATATCGTGCCGCGTCTTCATCGACCCTGTCAAAATACGGATGT
Source organism: Athalia rosae (assembly GCF_917208135.1). Classification (NCBI taxonomy): domain Eukaryota; kingdom Metazoa; phylum Arthropoda; class Insecta; order Hymenoptera; family Athaliidae; genus Athalia; species Athalia rosae. The sequence goes on along the minus strand of NC_064026.1, from coordinate 4,791,306 downwards.
ACGTCCTATGAGACTCGCCCTTGTCTTCTCACGAGGCTTTCAGGGTTCGTTTCCTGCGGCTCCAGCGCGAATCGACTCAATTCGGTCGAACGCGAGACGGAGAAAATAACGAAGAGGAACCCGGCGGCAATCCCGGCGGCGATCCTTGACGAGGCGTGTCGTCCTCCCACATCCCCGTTACCGCGACAGCATCGTACCGGTATGCAATGCACGTACTTATCTCCGGCTTCCACCGAATTCAATGGGCCTCTCTATTGTTATTTATTTCCCTAGGTGTGACTCCCGTTGACCAGGTCGCACCCACGAGGCGCACGACGATTCGTTATTCGTTAAAATCTGGACCAAGGTGTACGCTCCGTATCGAGACTAATTGACGAGATTCTTGTCGAAATTTTCCTCGCTCCCGAAATTTACCATTTCCGGAGTGAAATGTACGGGGTAATTGACCTGAGCCGAGAAAGGACGCGATTGAATTATAGCCCAGATAAAAAATTCGCGATAAAATCGATTGATTTCAATCGTCTAGGTATAGATTTCACGGTATATGGTGTCTTGCGCAAGATCATGGTCAATTATTCGGATGAGGTTTGTATCAGTTATGAAATTATAACTTCGTCTGTAAAGTCTTGGGGGGGGGGGGGGGGGGGGGGGAGATCTATCGATTTCTCTCAGCACCCACGTCTACGAAGTATCGGAATATTTTTCTCTTGGATATAAAGCGCGGTTTGTAATCGTGATAATTTAACTGCTGTACAAGATTTATGTAATAAGCTATTGATTAACTCACGGCTGTCCAGATGAAGACATAAACTTGTTATTACGCTCGGATGATATGCAGCGTTTGTTCGATAGAATCGGAGGGCAAGAAATGTACGTAACGGCGCTGAGTTACGTACGCCGCGTATTGTACAAAACTAGCCAACGATCGGAAGGACGGACGTACCGGGCTCGCCATAATTAAGCCGCGAGGATCGGTCGAGATAATTTATTAGCGTTACGTCGAGTGCGAGCGAGCAAACGCCCGACCTTATTGGCAGGTATAGGTGGAAACGTACGTAGTTCGACGTATCGTCCATACGTCGTCCGTGACGTCGTATAGCGAGAGCAACGTGAATCAATGCCGACCATTTGGCGTTTATCTTTATTCCCGTTTTTATTACAGAGATTAAAATAAATTATTCAAATTCTGCACTACCGATCGTTTCGCGCAACGAGCGTATCAAACGAATTCTCGACCATAACGTAACATGACATAACCATTTGTTCACCCGTATATATAGGAATAAATGGCGATTTCTTATAAACTACTTTCCATCTCGATATTGGCCGAGGTTTTTACAACCGAGGGTTCGCGCCGACGAATATGGGACCCTGGCGAAATCGACCGTATTGCATCTGAGATTCCGGACGAATGAGATCGGAAGAATTTCATTGGAAACACAGAACTCTCCGGGACCGGGAGTTTCGTTTCTCGTTGGCGATGCGTAGATTTATTCTCTACCGAAGGGCAACTCATAAACAAATCCATGCGGTGCCCTAAGACCACCAGGCGAGCGCGTAGAAAAATCCCGAACAAGACAAGACAATCCAACTCGTTGGAAAAAAATCACCTTACCGATATCTTCGTTTCGAAGTACAACGATACCAGCGATACACCATTCGATCCGATACAGGTATACTTCAATCACCCTTGTCACGCTCACCGGTATTCGCTTGTCCGGTCGTCCGGTTCTCCGCAAGACCACAGCGTGCAGCTGGTTCGTAATATGTGGGTCAGTGCGTCACGCGTATATCCCACCTTTACGTTTAAACGTATGCTCCGTCCACTCGGTCGGTTCCGATCATCGACGTATGGATGTCAAGTTGGTCGTATATAATATCAACGTCGCGTATTAGATGGAAAAGAATGAGCGGAGAATTAATTTTTCTCGGATGCGTGTACGACACCGAAGCTAACCGCGAACGCGACTCAATTGTTCAATGCTCGATAAATAATCCGCTCGGCGGTGGTTGTGCGACCTTGCGGAGTTGGAAGAAGTTGGCGAGAACGGCGAGTCAATTGTCTACTAGTTGGCCTCGTAAAATGAGAATTGCGGCCGGGGGAGGTACGCGGGGGAAAGACGCAGCTGTAGGTGTGGGTTATACGGGAAACGATAGCCGTTCCACTTCGTGGCCCCCAACAGATTTGTAATTACTGCCGCTAATACGATACACTTCACCTCGTACCGCCGCCGTTTGTGTTCAGCGTCGAATAACGAAGCGGAGGAGGTCGAAGTACCAAAGTAAAGATTAAACGGAGCGAAGAGCAGCGCCGCGAAACTGTTCCAGGACGAAGTCGTTCTTTACGATCCGTGCGGCGCCAAGGCGAGCCCGGCTCACCTTTCGCCTCGGTCATTCGGTGCGCGGGGCTTGTAATTTCTGAAATTGAATTTGAAAACATCCCCAAACAACGCTTCGCGAAGGCACCCTCAAAAATCTGTTATTATAATTTAATAAGGAAATGTTTTTTTTTTGTACGAATGCCATCGTTTCATTCGTAATTACCATTGGACTGTGTCAGGCGTTAATAACCGGACGTCAACGAATCAAATTAAACGGTGTAAGGGTCGCGGAGGGGATTTCTGGACGGTCGAGATCTCCTTCCGATTATGCGTCTGCGCCTCGATCGACCGACGTCATCAGGAAATTTCACGGCGTTATTCGAAATTTCCCGTCTGTCAGAGTTCCGCCCCTAATATCCTCTCGACGTACCCCGACGTCTCGACGCTCGAGGCGCTCAACAGATTTCACGGGTAGGGTAATTAAATATCCTCCGGTGTCTCAATCCACTCCGAGGTACCGAAGTGAAAGAAAATAAACGAAGCAAAGCCACATCTGATTTTCTGGATGAGATTAGTCCGGTTAGAAAATGATAATTGAGCGATTTTCCGCCACCTTGTTAATTACATCGACGAACTCTTGAACCGTGTTTTGTCGAAATTTTTTTCCCCCCTCACCGTTTCCCGGCGCAGGTCAAGGTGCTTGAATAACGCCTCCGTATATACGCGTCCCACGTCGACGATCGTTTACGCTACTATACGACGACCGAGAAAAAAGTACGATAATAAAGTAATTGCGGTAAAAAGAGACCCTTTGAGTCCGAGTCGGCGTCCAAGTTTAATTAAGACATCATCAGCTCTCTCGGTGATTGCGGTTGAGGCTCGCACGTAATTTCTGTATACAGTACGCGGTAATCGTGCTGAGGTTTAAACGCAGTAAAATACGTTAGCTTTTATACGGAAAGGTGAGCCAGCTGCCGTAGCCGCACGCGGATCATCATCGGCGCAAAGCCATTTGCCTTACAATTCGTTACAAACGATCAACCCGATAGCCTCGCATGTCCAAGTATTAGCGGAGCGAACGCTCGTTACCGTAGGTACTGAATCCAGCCGAGTCCGAACAAAGTTCGCGATACAATCGATGTCGAATGACGAAAAAAATGCAAATAAATTTATAGGGAATCAAACCTCGTTACAAGTAGATATCAGAAATGACATTCCCCTCCGGATACCGGGAACACAGTTTGCGGGCGTGCCCTTCGATCTCCGGTCTCGGCCCTTGGGCCTTATTTCATGTCCACGGTGGCAGCATGACGTGCGCGGTAGGGGGACGGTGCGATAAAATGAAATTTCGTTACCCATGCCACCGGTATAATACGAAGTGGATCTTTTCTATCCGGAGGTAGGTGCGCGCGGTAGTCGACACCCAAAATTCCCGGTGCAATGTCCACCGCGTCCTGTCAGCCGGCGCCCAGCTCTATAAATTACCGGGAATGCCGCGTGCACGGACCTTATAAGGTGACCAGTATTTTATTTCCGAGTTCTAAGAGTTAAAACGAAATCGTTCCGGAACGTAGGGAGAAATTAGGGCCGGTAGTTGAACCTTCTTAGCGTAAGGTATATACGCGTGTCCCGAGTATCTGTTTAAATAAATTTACCAAAGACGCGTATCCGTTCGCCAATCATTTTTCAGGATCCGCCCTCAAAACTGATTCGCATGGATCGGATCGCCCTTAAATTTTCCGTCCCGAAGTCGGTGTCGTCGTTGAAATCCCTTCAAGTTTTAGTCAAGTTTCACATGTCCCGGAGGCACGACTGGCCCCAGGGTAAAATCAATTTTCGAGAGTTTACCGCAACGGCTCGCGAGGTTCATCTTTGATTTATCTATCGAGACGAAAGCTGAAGCTGACCAGAAATTTGGTCGGAGGTATGCATATAAGTTATGCGGGCTTGATGTGAACGTTATAACGCGCAGTGCATACACGTCCACTTTTGTCTTGCGTAACTGATATTGTAGATGCAGCGGAGCCGCGAAGGGGAGAGGAGGGTGGTCGAATATCTGTATGACGTTATTTTCTTCACTTTGGTACGAGCTTCTTTTTTTTAGTCTCAACTTTGTCGAAACGACGACGACGACGACGACGACGAGGACGACGACGTTGCTCCGAGTTCGAATCAGCAATCGCGTGCCGTGCCGTGTAGCTACCTGGTGCATTTTGACTGTGTACCACGTCCGTTTAAGGAAAGGTTATCGATCTCTCGATCTTGTCTCGGATCTCCTCCTCTTATCGGCGTACATACGGTGCCCGTATATTCTCTTACGTTACACTTCCTCGTGTATTTTCATCTACACGGGGTGATACAAAAGTTGAAAATTACGCCCGTAACGGCTTAGATCAAATTAATCAAAGAGATAACCGCCCGATCCATTTTATTCCTCCGAGTAACTTCGACGATCCGACGATGACGCGTGTAAATATTTTCTAATAAAAAAATATCAAACGCGTCGGAGAGACTTTTCGAAGCACCCTGTACGCTTCGGACGAACGCGTATACGCTTATGTGTTATGATCGTATATTCAGGCGATAAGGAACAAAGTCCGGCATCAGCGTCACCGAGTCTTTCCTCTCGAACCTGTGCTTCGGTTGCGCGGCTGCCCACGCGTACGAATATACAACCGATCAAGAAAGCTGCTCGTGTTTCTCTCTCCTTTCCTTATTTCCCTTTTATTATTCTATATTGTTTTATGTCCCGAGTGTGGGTATACGGCGTTGCCGTATATTAGTGACGATCTTTCTCCGGTGAAAAAAAAATATGCGTGTATCCCACCGTTCTCCTCCGAGTCTCATCCTTCTTCGGATCTTCAGAAGATATCGTATCTGATACGGTAACACGACTTTCCAAATTCATAGGGTGTTCCGGTGATCAAAAATGGAAAGGGTAATCCACCGCGGTCGAGGAGGCCACGATACACACGTCCAAACTCGATAATGTTTTTACAAATTCGAGGCGTCTGATGTAGACGTCTGTGCCCCTTCGCCACTACGGAGCTGGCGGTACCTCGGTAATTACCTTGAAAAGCTCATGCGCGTATATAACCGCATCGGCGATCCTCGTGGACGATGCCATAGGTGTTGATTTATCGCGTGTGAAGATCGGATTGGTTTCGCACATTGCTCCGTTCACGCGTGCTGCGGACCCCTAGGGACTCTAAGACGTCGTCGCCCGTGACTCTGTCCTTCCCGACTTCTATGGCGCGAAGTGAACTTTGAACTCTGCGCGCCGTACGCCGCACGCTCATTTTTCTCGCGGTGCGTTAAACTCGCGGTCTCTCATACTCTCCGCCAAGTTAAACATTCTTTCGTACCTCTGTTTTTTTTTTTTTTTTTTCTTTTGTTCAACGCGATAATCCCATCGATTCGTACGATGGACTTGGGGGTCCGGTACCAGACGACGTGGGTATCGGTGTCAAAAAAATATGATTGTAAATCGTTGAGGAATTCCTTGAGTACGTGGAGGTAGAAGGGGGGGGGGGCCGGTAGGTGAGAGGGAGGTAAAGAATAAGGGCGAACGATCACCGGAGGATGAAAAGAATGCCGTGGCGGAGTCGCGAGTAAGAAGAGATGAAACCGAAAATAACTGAGAAGTGCATATCACGCTACAGCTTCGGAACGCAGGAGGCGAGCGAGGGAAGCGCTAATTTGGTTTTACGTTTCAGAGTGATTATCTGCCTTGGCGAAACGTTATACGGATTTAAAAGACGCTTTAATTCGAAAGAAAGGCTGCAGGCGAGCAGCTAGGCGGTTGACCGACCGTTGCCAGTATTATAGAAGGTAAGGGGCGTTGGACGAGGGATCCGGACATACATAGGTGCTGCTGCAGCGGTGAAGCCGATCTCCTCAGCGGTGGACCTCACACAGTGAGAGTTTCACTCTTTTGGGTCAGAAGCCCAGGTCTCTCTCCTACGAGTTCTCCCTTGCCCGCACCCGTTCCTCCGTCTCCCCGAGTACCTCGTAGACAGAGAGGATGTTGAATTGACCGCGGTCACTCGGCTCAACTTACTACCGAGAGAAACCGTGTGTTTATTTCAGGCAAATTATACGATTTATCAACTATATTGAATTAGAGATCGGGCATTATCTCCAACCGGACGACCCGTAATGGAATCGGTAATTCGTGGTTTCGGGGGACAAAAAATACAAACGTTGAAATTATCGAACGCATATAACGTCGTCGTTACGTGGCGCCTCGATTCCCCAGCTGCGAGCCTTTTCGAATGTAGGGGAAATCCCCGCTCAATCAAATTACCGATACGATCCGTTCTGCGGAATAATATAGGCGGTGCACCGGGTGCTTCCGTGTCATATTTTCTGCGCATACTTTGACGACAGTCAACGAATACGAGCGATGTAAATTTTAGCATGATGAAAAGGTCGGTCCCGAGTTGGTTCTCCGTTCGGTAGTCGGACGGCTTGTGAGTCGAAGCGGTAATACGGGTGTTACGTGGTGATCCGTAGTGGCCTGGCGCACGTTGTTATAAAGAATAACCTTCTCATTAACTAGCGATTTCACGGCTAATTTACTATCATTACTAATTACTTGAAGCTGCGATCTTTACCACGTGCCGGGGCGCTGCGCAACGTATCATCTCCTCTTCCCGCCTTCGAGTTCCCGCAGTATTTTTTTTTCTCCCTTTTTTTCTCCTTCTTGTTTCTCCTTTTCTTTCTCGCCGGACTCTCGCGTCTCGATACATAAACGACGACGCAGGCGTATGCGCGTATATCGTTATGGTCATGTATATTATGGGTATACGTGGAATATTGAGAGAACAAACGTAGCAGTGGAATGCAATTTGTATTCAAAGAGGTTTCCTTCAACTTTGCCTGCCGCACGTCGCCGCGCCGTTAACGGGCGGTAGGGAATACTTTTTTTTATATCATTTATTTACGATCCATACTAATGATGCGTTATAAACGACGCTCCCGCAACCGAGCCATACAGAAGGATATACCCTGCGATGCGTGTGTGGAGGAGGGGTACATTATACATGTACTACCTATTCGTGTACCTCGAATCCACCCAGCAGAGGTTTGGCTTTCGTTGGAAATCGCCCACCCACGCCTAGTTAGCACCTCGCCGCTTCCAAAGCCATCCAAATAAAATCTCTGCAAAGATTCAACTCTGCACTCTCCGCTGCGGCCACCTATTTTATGTGAAGAGATATATTCATTCATTGTCGGAGAACGATGCGAGTCCTGGGAAAAAAAAAATTATCTCTGCCAAGAGATTTTTGTCCGGAGTAAATTAGAAGAAACTGAAAGAATTCTGGCATATTTTACCGATTTTTGCTTCCACACGATTCCAATTGCCTTTACGATTTTTCTCAAGTGAGAAATTATCGGGTCCCAGAGAGGAATCGCGGTTCGAGCGAACGTAAGAATCGTGCTGCTTCGCGTCATCTGTGTCGCAAGTTGGCAACTGAAAGCTCCGTATCAAGTCCGGGTCACCTTCAGCTTTTGAGCCAAGGTCTTATACCAACCGATGGCACAGCGTAGCACGCTTTTACCGACGTAATCTGAGAATGAGCGGTTCACTGTTTTGTGGGCTGCAGCAATGATCGAACTGCAGCTGCAGATGTTTCGTAGACCCATTCGAGGAGGGCGGTTAGATTCGTTGCAGTCCAAGCTGGTTTCGAAAATTCGAATTTCGAAAATAGAAGACGCACAGTTTTCTGCACAAGAAAATTCGTACGTTTGCCGATGCGGTTTGGTCAATCGGAAAAGCAGCTTCGACGAAAAGTCGTATATATTTTTATCGAAGGTATATCCGACTTTGTGAAAAAATAAATCAACGACGATGAACAATTTTGTATTTGTTCGTCGGAAAGAGAAACTGCACGGGAGAAAAACAACGAAACGGAAGAGGTGCTAATCTCAGTTTCGTGTGAAAGTTTCAAGATGCGAACGTGTTTCAAACAATATACAGAACTTACTCGAGCTGGGGCCGTGTCCTGAAATAGCGATGACCTAATCCCATCGAGTACTACTGCGGTCGTGTACTCCATTGCGATTCAACTGCACCACTAAACATCCGATGCACTGATTCTTCGTTTCCAAAATTATATCGCACTGGTGAACTTTGAACTTAATTTATGCGATCCGTTCGCGCGATGAACTTTTTCTTTTAAATTTCCGCACATGTTATCTCGAAAAATCCACTTCAACGCAACGAGTAAAGATCTAGCAAAAAACTTTGAACAACCGGTAAATCTAAATAAACAAAAGAGGACGCAGCTTGTACGGCTCAAGAGGATATTGAGCGATCAACCGATACTCGCGCCGAGGAAATCCAAACTGGCTGACCGCTTTACGAATCGGTTAAGTTTCCGCTGCCCGAGTGTAATATACACAGAAGAACACTAACTCGCAAAAATAATTCCTGGTAGTCGCGATTGACGTCACTAAATTTTTATGGTCCTCGTTTCACATCGATAACCGGAAATTCTACAAGCTGGGAACTTCGGTGTACCAGTTCGCGTCGGTTTTCGTGAAAAGGGTGTTTTGGTTGGCGAAAATCTGGAATAATCACCCAAAGTTCCTGACGATACTGTACGTTCTGTCGTAGATATCGATATCAAGTTCGATATCGCGAATCGCGGGTTGAGTCAACGATACGAGTATCAATAATGTCATCGTCCAAAAATTATCAATAATTGCTCTTGTATGATTGCAGATAACCGTCTATCCGAGATGATGACGTCCTCTTCGCTTGATCGGAGTTGTCTACGTATTTCACTCATCAACGTCACTGTTGCGGGACATTTAACGAACTCGCGTGATAACATAGTATACGCTCATCTCGTCGCTCGTCCGAAACGAGAGAGAACTTTTCGCAGGGATATTTTTTGAACGAAAAATTCATCATCGACCCGTTCGTAAGAAAGGCTACGTGCCTACTGAGCCGATTCTCTGCCACCGTTACACTCAAAATATCGTTTGTCGTAATTTTCAGTCCTAACAATTAGTGTCAACTCGGTTAGCCAGGGCTAACGCACTTACCGGAGTGATGGATCGCAATGTAATACGTATCAGAACGCTCGGCGATACAATGCCAGCTGAAACCAAAACAATCAAATCTCCTTTCCTCTTTTTCATTACGGTATAACCGCAGCTCGCTATCAGATTCAATAGCGACTCGTATTCAACATTTGCGATATGAATTCGGCAATTTTTTATCCCGCGGTACGCTCTTCGATCGAACTCTCGATGGGCACCAAAAATCCTATACGACCGTACGTGACGCTCCGAATTTTGTAACAACGTGTTGTCAATCGTTCCAGATGACACGATTTTATCAGGACTCGTAATTTTGAATGGATAAACCTTATCGCGATCGGCTTCGTTATCGGTGTGTCTACGTGACCTACAGACGGATTCTGCGAGATAAAGAAAACACGGAGATTACCGGTGTTCAGAGTACGCGCCAGTGCAAAAAGGACTGCGTTACTAGGTGTGGGGTTCGAACACACGTTTCTATCGAGAAACCAGAGCCTGAGTCTGGCGCCTTAAACCGCTGGACCAACTTTGTTAACCTCAGTAAGGAGGCAAGATCGATTTTGTATCCAAGCAAAAGTACAGTTACTACAAAATAATCTACGACTTGCGACGAACATTAATTAGGCTGACTTTACCAGTGCTTACCGGCTTATTGCAAGGGAATTTGTTTAAAAAGTTAGAATGAGCGGCCGATCGATCGAAAGATGTATAGTTGCATACTCCCTTTTTCAATGGATTTAATTTTTTCAGGCCGACTTGATCAAAATTGGACTATAGATAAGATGGGAGTTCGAACAAAGTTCAAAAAAGAACAACGAATGAAGTAGTTGTTGATACGTTGAAATTTGTAACAGAACGAGGGTTTCATTGCAGCAGGTCGGTTCGGGGTTCGGCTGATCGTTGAATAAAGATTAACGTTATAGTAATCACCATATGGTAACCATCCCCTAATGCACGTCTGTACAACTCACAAAGCTTTGAAAGGCGGCGTTGGAACGCACAAACAGAATTCGAACGACGTCGCTTACTTGACAGCCTATACGTACACGCATTCTGGCAGCTGATCTTATCGGATCTCGTCATCAGGGGTGCAACTCATATCTGGACTGCTCACATCCAGCCAACCAGTCCGTCAACGATATACTCGCTAGGGTGGGTTGAGAGGAAAAATTTTTTTTTTTTTATTTTCTCAGCATGGGAGCAGAATTTGTACCTAATAAAAAAAGAGAATTTTTCAAATGTAGAAAAAATTTGTTACTTGTTATTTGCGGTAGCTCACTCGGATTTGAAATAAATAATTAATCAAGTGGGGTACTTCCAGCATAAAAAATTTTGACCACCTAATGATGACTCGATCGATTGCATGAGTCGATGATTTTCTGCTCTCAGATTTGGATTCCTGAGCTGATTATACGTGAGATTACTCTTGGAGAAGCAACAAAAAAATTCGATTTCTGAGCAAAAAATGAATCATTGTTTTAATTGGGTTTAATATGCTTTTCTTACGTATTTTGACCTCGGGAATCTGAATCTGAAAGAAAAATTGATCTATCTCTAAAATTGACCGAGTTATCGCCAATTTTCAGCTTTTTGGGGTCGAAAATAAAAAATTGATTTTTTAGTCTATCTCAATGTAATTTGAGCTCAGGAATACGAATCCGGAAGAAAAATTGATCTATCCGAAAAAATGACCGAGTTATCCCCATTTTTTCGCCCCAAAAAGTGGAAAATTGGCGATAACTCGACCAATTTTGTAGATAGACCACTTTGAGTTGTGAATCCGGATTTCTGAGATTAAAATATATGAAAATACCATATGAAAAAATAATTGGAAAAAATATTGATTTTAGGTCAAAAATGAAGTATTTTCAAAATCGATCGTATGACACCTTGCAACGCATTTCGGTTTCAGGAACACGAATTCGTAGATCAAATTCAGCTACAAACTTAATGTATGAATAAAATCCATGGCCACGAAATCACATATTCAAAATTTCAATGCATCATCAAATTCCGATCATTCGTTCTCGAGATACGACGGGAAACGTGATGGCGGGTTACGTAGCCCGAGATTTCATATTTTAGCGGGCTGGACTCGAGCGCTCTCTATCTCGTTCGTCTTTCTACCGCTTCGCGGCGTATCGCCTCGGGTCCTACGCTCCCACCACGCTGAGCTTTCTCGCACCAAAATCCATATATAAAAATCATTGGGCAAACGCAGTCCGCGCGGAGTTCGGTGCCAAGCTCCGGCTCACCCAATCAAAAAGAAGTTCGCATCACGTGATGCGACTTCCTATTTTTACACGTGCTTCAGGCATTTTGACTGACGGCACGTGCCAGAATACAAACTTAATTTATGGCTTTTTAATAGATGATGAGGTGTGAAATCACAGTCCTTGTTTTTTTCTTGCTCCCATTGTTAGCAGGTGTCAGACGAGCTGTCATCACCTGATAAAGATCTTGTTCACACCTCATAATTGAATTATCCCATTCATCCACCTGATCGGCGGCATCCTTTGGCGGCATTTCTGCGAATTCTACATATGTAACCGCAAACCGTTTAAGAAAGTAAATATGTAAAAAATCAGTATTTAAATGGTTCAGGGTACACCCAGCGAGTTCATTTCTGTCCATGAGGCCATACTGAAGCTTAAGGCCTTTAGTACAGAAACAGAGGAACTGAGTGTACATCAAAAAAAAAAAAAAAAAAAAATTCCAAATAAATTTTTCTTCCTTTGCATCGCGTTGTAATGCATTATAATAAGTAGACTGATATATTCGTAATAAAACGGTCGGTCTTTGTAATTTGACACGCATAATCAGAGTTTTATTTTGCCAATCTACCAATTTTTCCCATCGAGATATCTCAATTTTTCTACTCCAAAAAGCGAAAAATTGGCGATAACTCGATCAATTTTATAGATAGATCATTGGATTTTTTCAATTTTTGAACAAAAATTTTTATTTTTCAGAATCAATCATATGACACTTTTCGTATGTATTTTGACCTCAGGAATCCGAATCTGAAAGAAAAATTGATCTATCTCTAAAATTGGCCGAGTTATCGCATATTTTCAGCTTTTTGGGGTCAAAAATAAAAAATTGATTTTTTAGTCTATCTCAATGTAATTTGAGCTCAGGAATCCGAATCCGGAAGAAAAATTGATCTATCTGCAAAAATGACCGAGTTATCCCCATTTTTTCGCATTTTTTAGCATAAATTTGAGGATATCTCGAAGGGAAAAAATCGTAGCTCAATTTGGACAACAGATTCGTGTTCCTGAGGTCAAATTACATAAGAAAAGTGCCATACAGTCAATTTTTAAAAATAAAAATTTTTGGCCAAAATTTGAGATTTTTCCAAGGGGTACCCCTTTGGATTTTTTCAAGTTTCAGCCGAAAATTTTTATTTTTCAAAATTGATCGTATGGCACTTATCTTATGTATTTTGACCTCAGGAACACGAATCCGTTGTCCAAATTGAGCTACGATTTTTTCCCTTCGAGATATCCTCAAATTTATGCCAAAAATCGCGAAAAAATGGGGATAACTCGGTCATTTTTTCAGATAGATCAATTTTTCTTCCGGATTCGTATTCCTGAGCTCAAATTACATTGAGATAGACTAAAAAATTAATTTTTCATTTTCGACCCCAAAAAGCTGAAAATTGGCGATAACTCGGTCAATTTTAGAGATAGATCAATTTTTCTTTCAGATTCGGATTCCCGAGGTCAAAATACGTAAGAAAAGCATATTAAACCCAATTAAAACAATGATTCATTTTTTGCTCAGAAATCGAATTTTTTTTTGGTTCTCCAAGAGTAATCTCACGTATAATCAGCTCAGGAATCCAAATCTGAAAGCCAAAATCATTGACTCATGCAATCGATTGAGTAATCATCAATTATTCGCTGTTGGGAGCAGAAAAGTTATAAGACATGTCGATTGGTTTTAGTCATGGATCCACTTTGATTCATTGCAATCCATGCATGGTCGAAATATTCGAATTTCTCAATTCACCAGCGAACCGGAGCTTTGCTGGAGTCAACGTAGCCAGCAGGGTAGCGTTTTGTTGTGAGACGTCACCTTGGGGGCTAAGCAGAGGTGACGCCCCACAACAAACCGCGCGCCTGTGGCTACCTGACTCCAGCTAAGCTCGGGCCCCCTCGTAGACCGAGAAATTCGAATATTTCGACCCATGCATGGCTATGATTTTTGACCGGAAAAAAAATCTTTTCGCTGGAAGTACCCAACTTGATCAATTATTTATTCAAAAAACGAGTGGGCTACCTCAAAATATCAAGTAAAAAATTTTTTTCACATTTGAAAAATTTTCTTCTTCCATAAGGTACAAATTCTGCTCCCATGCTAAGAAAATAAAAAAAAATAATTTTTTTTCAACCCACCCTAATACTCGCGTCCCTCTTTCACCACACGCCAATCTTTCATCCCCACATTTCCATCCTCCGTCCGGTAATCTTCGCCCTTGATCTTCAACCTGGGAAGAGCACGAACGCAAAAATTTCCGAAGTTTTCCATTTTGGTAAAAACTTTTTTCATTGCTTGCCGCCAACAAATGACAAATTCTTACTGCGATTTTCGTATCAGTTCCGATTTCTAATTAGCACTAATTTGAGAAAGATTGAAAAATGGATACGCTGACGTCTGACCCCGGATGTTTTTTCGTAATAATCTAAAACGTATTACAACATGCAGCGAAGAGTTTTGGTAATAATAAGGAGGGTGGGCATGCACGTGCCGGGTGGTAAGCCGACGTTTTGCGGCGGATTAGCCGCAAGGGATTGTTTGGGGCGGGTAACCGAGGGATGAAACACATCGCAAAGTTATGCATTTCCCGTCGGTGCATCTATGTGGAAAAATATTGCGATACGAGCAGCAGCATGCATTTTGTTCGGAGGATAACGAGAATCGTCAAATCCTCAAATGACGCTCCCTGATACTTGCGGACTACAATTTCAGAATCCGATAAAAAAAGTTCGGAGGTAAACTGACACAGGGATTCGCGGTGCGGGATCAGATATAAAAAATCCAGCAACCTCTTTTTCCTCACTAATCGTAAGTCCTCCGGTTCCTGTGCGGCGGGTAAAACTTTCTATACGTAATGTAAGCCCTCTCGGGACAGTCGGTTTTTTTTTAAATTATATTCAACTTTTCCGTTTCGTTATTTTACCGGTGGCTCAACATTTCCAAACGTATCGACGTACCCTGTATCAGGTATGCGGGTCTAACTGTATTTATATACAACATAACTCGAATAAAAAAGTGAATAAATAATGTTGCACGATGCGGACGAAGAAGAGTCGACTTCAGCACATGAATACATTGTACACTTACCTGCTACCACACCCTTGTCGATATCTCATTGTCAGTTGTGGTCCCTGAAGAGAATCGACCTTTCAATTTCGCCTGTCTCGAGTGAGTTTATCGGCGGAATCTGCGGAATAAAAGTCGGTCGAATTTGTTGGGCTATTCGATTTCCCGAATAATGTAAAATATCGTTGATTGGGATTTGAATTTTAACTCCCGCGGCAGAGTTCGGATGGTTATTGAAATTGTACGTACGTATGTACGGTAACAATAAGCGATGCGAGAAAGTGGCTCGGATCGCGTTTACTTTTTGCCGCGTGCAGGAGTTCGCCGGTCGGTCTGATTGTCCGGAGCAATCGCGTATCGGGTCCAGGGGCCGAGGGTTGTCGGATTCCCTTTTCCCCTGCCCCTTTTCCCTTTTTTCTCTACCGCCACAATATAGCCACGTGTCAGCCAATCTAAATCTAATAACGCAAACAGACTTGTAACAATACTTACGATCCTTGCTCGGCCTGCGTCCGCCCCCTCTCCAAAGTAACGTGACACCATGTGAACTAATCGCTCGAAAGTGGTGCTCACAATTGCATCCTGTTTTGCTCACCTCCCTTACGTACGTTTGACGGATATTTCGTTGTGAGAAAACTAAGCGAATCATGTAACTTCTATTTCCAAATGTTTATGGCTCTGAGAAAGAAAAATTGGAGGAGCACATCACTTTTGTAGGGAAGATGAGTTATAGGAATGATTATTTGATTTGATTCTCAAAAATGTAAGTTTAATTTATATTAATATACATTGATGAGTGTGTACCGAAGACACGACATATTGTGGGGAACAGAATGGACGAGGTAATCAAAATTTGAGAAGAAAAAAATTAAAAATAAAAATCTTCGACAAATAAAATCAAATGACAGAATCGTCGATTAATATACTAGAAGGATCACAGGGTGATTTTTCAGCAGCCAGGAAAACCTCATTGTGCTCTGACGTGAAAAGGAACTTTTTACAACAACAATATTATAATAGTAATATAATATTCACGATGATGTTCATTATGAAAACCAAAATATCAATTTTAATAATAAAACTAACTAATAATGTTAATACAGGGTATTATTAGTTATATTATGCTTACAATATAGAAACGTACGCAGTTACAATTGTTGCTGGGACTTTGGTTTTTCGTATACTTTTTTCTTTTTTTTTTTTTGTTTTCGTCCTTCGTAATTCAATTCATTTTTAAATCATTTTGTTCGTTATTATCAAATAATTTTGATGATGAAAGAAAGAAAATTTACCATTATCATAATTATTGTTATTACAATAATGTTTTTTTTTTTACATAAAGCACGGCGTTCTTTCCCTGCGTTGACGCGGCTGATAGAACGCGATTATTTCTTGGTCGTGGTATGACTACTTATTTGAATTTGTTCAATATTGATTATGTATATTACCTGGCCGCCCGTCAACGAATGAAGGCCGTGGACTTTTCGAAGTGTTTCCTACGAGTAAGCTAGGTGCGCTAAGATTATTTACATCTATTTATACTCAGAGTTAACTTTATCGAATTCGTTAAGTCCGTTAACTGTATATCATAGTAACTTCAATCTTAAATCGGGTTATCTTCGCAAGCCCTTTCCTTAACAAAAATTCCTCCATTCCACTTGACATTGTTAGGTTTCCTTTTGTTGTTACTATTTTTTTTTCCCTTTTTTTTCGTTGAGTTTGAAATAGTTTGTACATCGTAACAATATTTACACATATTTTACAGGTTAAAGATAATATATATTTATATTTATATATCTATATTTATATTTATATTTATATTCATATGTATAATGTGTTCGATCCTACCTAACAATAGGGAGCCTGTCTGTATTTACGAAAACTGAATTAATTTTATGAATTTCGAGATCAATGATTTTTATTTTCTATTTTCTCTATAAAACTTATACGATATATGTATAGATGGATATGTCACATAATCTAAAAATTTATTTTTCCTGTTCCTGGGAAGATGATGAAAAATTTAACTTCGTAACAAATAATGAAGAATAATAGAACAATTTCGGTATATCGGATAAATTATAAGAATGAAGTTATCATAGCTCTCTTTCTCACTTACTGTTCTCCGTCTTTTTAATTCCTGCGTTCCATACACGCGCCATTTACACGTGAAGTAAATTGTTCATGCAGAATTATCCCTTCGTTTTTCATTTCTTCTTCGATATAATTATTGTTAATGATAATAATACGTTGTTGATATAAACTATTTGATATAGATACAAACTCCTCATCTGCGATATGTATATTCCTTACTGCCTACACGCGCATTTTAATCTTATCACTATATGTGTGGTAAGTAAGATCTGTTCATTAGACCCGCTATCAAATTTGCACTGGTTTTTTTTTTTTTTTTTTAAACGATCTCCCTCTCTCTCTCTCTCTCTCTCTATCTCTCTCCTTTCTCGCAAAATTACATCGTGTATGTGTTATGTGACGATATAAATGCGATTATTTTCTTTTCCCTCCCCTATTCCGTTTCGTGATCACCGTCTTCGTCGTAAGCACGATTCGTAAGCATCGACAGTTCGGCTGAGCACCCTAGAAGAGAAGCGTCAGCACCAACCGGAGCTTATATCTCGTAACACTATTTGCCGGATGTGGATAGCAGCGGGCTACCTGCGGCTGAGTACCCCTGGCTACAAGTTGGCAGCATAAAGGGATTCATGTTGAATGGGGATCCCACCACTCCTCCTAGCCCTGCAACATGGCCACTGTCAGTCATACGTTAGATGCTGTCCTCCCCTTCACGATCTCGCTCTTATCATTAACAACAAACGGCCATCGGCATCGCCCTTTACATATATTCCAAAGAAACGAACGAGAGCAAAACAATGCGGAGCAAGCGTTCCAGGAGCAACGGCGGACCGCTACGTTTGCGAAGCGTGTATATAGGTTGTAATATAAATTCACGCGGTGCGAGACTTGAATTTCAATTTTATACTCGACTGCAAGTCTGATCCATGCTTATCACTTTATAAATTCAAGTCTCCGTCATGTGCATTCGCATCAACGAGATGCATTTCACTTTCCATAATTTAAATGGCGGATATTTATTTTACTCCTCATGCGTGCTCACCAAAAGTATTACCCTGCAGCCATTTGCGACGGTGTAATGTGAAGAGTACAACATGCGTTCGAGCGTGTGTATTTTGTTAATCGTTTTTTTTTCCTTCCCATATTAATTATTTTTCTTTTTGTTTTTTTTTTTTTTAACTTGTATGTGTGCCTGATATACGTACGTTGTCGAATGAGTTTAGCGGTTACTGTGCGGCGGTAGCGAGGTAATGCTGGGTGGGCCAGTGCGACGGGACCGAGGAAGTCGGGGGTCTCAGGACCGGGGCGAAAGCACTGGCGTCGCCGGACGAATAGAAAATGCCGTACTGTTCGTGCGCTAAAACGAAAATCATTCGAGAAAACGATAAGTGTACGTGCAATACAAAAATTAACTGAATTAAAGCGGCGTGGGTATATCGAGTACCATTGATTAAATTCGTGCGTACGATTAATTTTAGTCAGCGATGGGATGAAGAAAGAGAAGAAAAAAAAGATAAAAAATAAAACGTGTCATGCCAAAAGCTTTTTCGGGTGATGAACAACAAAATTGGACGACTCGGTGAAATGTGCGATTGATTTCTCCGTGTGAATCGAGGATGATCGAGTGTACGTGCGTAAAATACTTACGGAGAGAATTTAGGGGTGAAAAAGCGAGGAAGGGGTGTACGAATGTAAGTAGACGTTACGTTATCGTGTAGAAATGGGAGAAGAGAGAGAGAATTGTTTTCGAAAATTGTATACTTACGGGAGTTGTAGAGAGTCGGACTTCCGGGTAAGGGAACGGTGTAGGGGTTGGTAGCGGCTGAGTAGCTTCCGGCGGTACTGTGACTGTGTGGGGTGCTGGCGCTACTCCCGCAGTAACCACCGGTGCCACCCCCCCGAGGGCTGACGCTGCTACTCTGCCTGTAAGCATCAGCGCTGCCCCCGACGCTGCCACCTCCTCCTCCCCCTGCCCCAGTGGTCGCAGAGCCACCGTCTAGAAATAGAAACCTGCACGTCAGATCAACGCGTCAGTATCCCATCACTCAGCTTCAAAAAGTTGCCTGATCAGGTAGTCGCGCTCAAATTCCACAACCCGTTATCCAGCTTCTTCAAATTTCGAATGGACGGTAACGAGCAAAAACGTCTTGACCAACGAAAAATTTTTTTCGATTTCAAAAACGTTGGTTGCAACGCTATCGTTCGATAATACCAACGAAACGATCGGGGGACGTATTGTTAGTTTTCTTTTTTCCTAAAACTTACCGTCTGTCCATTTGGCGCTACCGTTTTCTTGCACGGTGACGGCTAGCTGTCCTGTATACGAGTTGAAGGCTGTTGCCGAGGTGGACGTTGGGGGTGGAGGGGGATGACCGGATCCAGGACTTCTCGGTGCTCCCGAGATACCGGTGTTACCTCCCCTCGGCATGCTGTAGAGCGCCTCCGCCAGGTCCGCCGCTCTCTTCAATATTATTTCCTTCGGTAATTTTTCGGGATCACCCGGATGCCTAGGGATGAGCTTTTGTAACCTCTGGAAGCCGTAGTCGATCGTCGGTTCGTTCAGAGCTGAAATTTTGGGAAATTTTCAATTTTCATTCACCCCGTTTGTTTCCGAAGGCGTAAACGATTCGGGCTCGAAGAACCCGAATCGGGATCGAATATATACTCACAAACGTAAACGAATCGCCCCGGCGCTCCCTTGCAAAACTGTTTACTTTTATAGGACAGCGTGACCTCCACGACACCCGGTATGTGACGCGGTGGAGTCTGAACCCTGATGGCGTGCGGAGTAATAAGCTTGAAAAGACAAGACGTAACTTAGTGTAATTGGTGCTCGGCGTATTTCTTGACCGTTAAAAAATGGGGTGAAAAAGTTACCTCACTCCAGACAAGCATTGTTCCGAAGACGACCTGAAGTCCGTCGAAGAAATTGTCACCGACTATGATGACGGTGGATCCACCGGACGTCCATCCTTCGCTGGGCGATATCGCCTTGATACAGGGGGTTGCGACAGGCAGTGGCGGATAGAGGCCTGAAAAACGAATAAATAATAAAAATAAAAAAAACAAGAATATCGTCTCGCGTTGTAATAGCCGCCGCTGCGCCGCCCCCGCGGAGGGAGAATTATCTGAATATTCTGTTTATTCGGTTGAGGTAGGGTGGCGGATATATTTTCTGGCACGGGTTCTCGGGGATGGGGGAAGCTGGTAGAGAGCTGCGAGAGAGGGACTACCGCCGCTAGTAGATAGAGAGAACGAGAAACAAGGAGAGTTTCGAGAGGAGAGAGGAATCGGCGTAGGGGAGACGGGGGACGGGGGACGGGACTCGCAGCCAGAGAAGGGTTGTACCAAGAAGGAGAGGGCGATCGGGACGCCGGTGTCTCTGCTTGGAATTTATAACCCAATGATATCATTTTGTACCCCAGCAAAGCCAAACCAGCCTCACCCTCTACCTTCCGCCCTCCATCCTTCGCTCTCTCCGCTCCTCCTCGCTCTTCCCTCCCGCCCGCCCGCCCGCCCGCCCGTCCGCCCGCTACCGGAGCCCAGCTACGCCGGAGTGGTTGACATCATGGTATATTGCCCTCAGTGATTCTCAAACACTTTCCACCACTCGATCGTACGGAATCAAATAAATCTTGCGCCAACGCAAACAGTGCCCCACCGCCACGCTTTATCAGTCCGCATAGGTATGTGACTACAACCTCGCCCGCGAACATTCACTCTCTCGTACTTTTTCATTGCGCCAGCCGATGTCTTTTAGATATAATTATTCTCCTTTCTGTTCGAAAATTTTGTCTTTCCTCCATCGCGGCTTTGTTCGCCGTGACGGATAACTTGAGAATTTTATTTTGGTCGGTAGACGCGTGAGTCGGTAGAAATACAGCGGTGGTTTATCATCAGTTACTATAACCGTAAGTGACTCGATATTTATTGCATTCCGCATAGCTCGGCGCACGCCGCGATTCTATTTATGTGTGCGGTGTACCTGCAGCTATGAGATTTCCGAGGGATGGCAGGGGTGCATTTCCTCCGCGTTGGCAACCGTCTAGCCCCCCCTCGCTCTTCTCTGTTCATCACGGTAGGCGGTAGAGAATTGTCATGCGGGGTTAGAATGGTTGAAAAGAGGGAGACGAGTAAAGAAGGCAGCGGTGGTTGCGTGGGGACCGTAAAGGCTGGAGCGAGCGTACCATCGCGGAATAAATAAAATCCTCACCGTTCACTCCGTATCCTTCTCCTCCCGCCACCGTCGCCCCAACCAACGCTATCGGCGACGCAGACTTTTTAATTCCGATCACTCCCTCGATCGAGTCTATAACGTTAACCGATCAAATATTTTTTTCGTAGATTTTCGCGAAAGGCTTTCCAAATCTAAAGGAAGAGCAAAACAGTATCCTACATCGTCGACGAGGTTGATAATCGTTCGACTTTCACGTGTCGGGTACTCTCTCACCTGTGGGTACGACAAAACTTCCCGCTGTCTCTACGCGAGAGGCGCGATTTATTTTAATACAGAATTGGAACGTGTTATTTACGGAGGGAGGGTAGGTCGGGGCGAGATTATAACAGGTTGAAAAAAGCACGAAACGCCACTTTGTCTCATTGGTATGCCCGTTTTGCCGCGGTATATAAGGGGACCTTCTCTGTGTCTGTACATTATACATGTACGCGCGTTGTGTATGGACACGCTTATACGTATGTACGATGTATGTACACGCGAATTTTCGTATTCGCGGGCACGTGGCAACTTCCGAGATATAGCTCAGAGTGAGGATTCGCAAAACCAACGTGGCTCCGCAGCCAATTCTTCGGCCTTGTCTTTGCACCGCCACCACCACCACCACCGGCACCAACCTGCAGACAAAAGGGAAAAAGAACAAGAGAAAGATGGAAAGGAAAAGGGGAGCGCGAGAATGAGGGAAGAAAGAGGGACAGCCAAAGAGCGAAAAGAAAGTGCGGGGGCGAGAGAGATCCTTCTTTTCCATTCCCTTCCTCCGATTCTCTACCTCTTCCGCTTTCTCGTTGCCATTGATTTACATCTTGTCTAGCGTAGCGTCGGAAGCCAGTTGAGGGGTGCTTCGCGATATCGGCCGTTTGTATGCGCGACCGACGCCAAACTTTGCTGAATTGCCTCACGACTTCTTGTACTACCTTATACCAGTTCGTCGTACCTTATACACCGGTAACGTCTTGTGATCTCCACCCTTCCATCTCTCTCTCTCTCTCTCTCTCTCTCTCTCTCTCTCTCTCTCTCTCTCTCTCTCTCTCTCTCTCTCTCTCTCTCCTTATCTTTACCCGTGACGCATTAATCCCCCGAACGGTTGATTCACCCCTTGACAGAATTTGTTATATTCGCGAGATGATTATTCTATACCGATTCGAGTGTGCGTGTTAAATAATAATCGTGATATAATGCAGCGAGGACGTCCGCTTAAACTCGATTACCGATGGCGGGTAAGCTAATATTTAAATATTTATAATCACCTTTGTAATGCATCACTCCGTCAAGGGTACAGTACATCAATTCTGCGAACACACCGAATTTAATTTATAATATATCAATGCAATCAACGCAGGACTATTCATTCAACTATTTCACCTATTCATTTAGTTTTCTATCCATCTTTATCGAATGGCGCAATGGAGAAGCAAGTTTAAGCGGACTCTCAATTCAACATAATCTCTACGACGCATGAAAAATTTATCACAAGTGCGTTTACAGCTTTTCCCATTATATTTATATATATACTATTGGCGGATGAAAGGTGGTACATCATCTTTCGCGGCGTACGGACGGACCGTATATAAACTCATCGATGTGCGGGGGTGGCGAAGGGCGAGTCTGGCGGCTAGGCGAGGAGTGGACGGTACGTTACGTACATCCATACATATATATACTTATAAATGTAGTTTACTTACTGTTATACTCTCCGGGGTCACTGGGGTCCAGGCGTTTCGCTCTGCGCCCGTGTTTGCTGTTGTTGTGGACAAACATATTGTCCGATACAGCTAGGAGAGGTCCTTCGACGCCGACTTGGGTGGAAATAATCACCTGCAGCCGAACGTGAATGAACAATTAATGTTTATTGAGGATTTAGGGTACGCAGGGGGTTGGGGGGTTGGGGGGGGGGTGGCTTGCATTTCCGAATTAAGGGTGCGGGTATATGCGGTGAACGCTTTTGTAAACAAGAAGAAGCCCGAGTAAACGGAGATTCGAGCTAACCGGGGAGGAAAAGTTCCGAAACACAGCGCCGCGAGAAGCTCTAAACTTTTGTCCCTCGTTCGAACGCGTTCGTTACTTCTTTTTTTTCACTATTTTCACTTCTCATCTCTTCGCACCGCGGTGTAAGATCTTGACGCCACACCGTCTATACGTCTATATGCGAGGTCGACGCTAAAACGACGTTCCCCGAGAAATCTTGGCTCTCGAAGCGACCCGCGAGCATGAAAATTTTCATAGCGTAACCCGCTGCTAAAATTTTAATCCACAACTTTTGGCAATAAGCAATTTCTAAACAAATTCAAAACTGCAATAAATATTTTAATTCCGGTTGTGGCTTGCCCGAGTTGAAAAGCGAAAGAAAGGAGGAACTGGCGAAGAAGCAAAAGGGAGAAGCTGGGGAAGTGAACAACTGGATTGCGGGGTGGCCTCGGTTTTTGGTAATTTATTTTTTAATTCTGTCTTTTGTTTCCTGGGGGAGAGAGGGGGACGAGATACCGTTGGCAACGTGGAACCAGCCCCGTGCCATCCGACTCACCTCAGTTACCAACGGGATGAAACCGGCGGAAATGGAAGTGGGGGTTGTTATAGAGGATAAGGGGTGGAACGGGGTTGTCGGTTGATGCCGAGTCGAGCTAATTGCCAACCTCCCGGATTACAAGTCCTCGCGAACCACCGCGCATCGTGCGGGGCGCTCAACTTTCAACAACTTTTCCTCAACTTTCCCCGACCTAAAGCCGGAATGATATTTCTTAACGCTTGAGAGCCAGAAAAAAAAAAAAAAAAAAAAAAAAAGAAATTGTCCCTCACCCCTAACGTACTTCTTCCTCGCGTCATTGACTCCGCGATTTCGTGGTGCTTCTAATAATCTTCGATAAAATTAATCGGGGAATCGACGGGTGGAATCGAACGGGTTACGGTGATAATGATTTTTACTCTCACCTGAAAGCGTCTCATGTCTCTAGGGTTACCGGCGTTCTTCAGGCAGTTTTGGTTACACTTGAGAAAGAACTTGAGGAAAAACCTGCAACCAAAACAAGAGTGGGATAAATTAATTTACAGGTGTTAAACATTCCAAACGTCTATTCTAGAGATTTAATTAGGAGGGAAAGTTGGTCAGGGTCGGAGGCACGCGTGAATTCTGCATGTGCCAATTGCAACCCTCCTCCAAGCGCTACATTATTCAACATTTCTCTAGATTAAACCAGCCACGTGTTTAGGTCCGACCTCCGCGACTCCGGGATCCTCCCGCGTCGTCACTTTGTTAGGATAGAAACCAAAACAAAAACAAAATTCGAGGGGTTGGGCGTCGGAAGCCCCGTGACCTTGGAGTTATCGTTATTCCAATATCATTTCAACGCCCATAAAAATTATCGCACGTATTCCAGCCGTCGAACATCGCCGCACGTACGTGTAACATTATCAATTTCTCTCGGAAGTTCAATCGAAGATAAAATCGTTGGATCCGAACCGAGATTGGATGGCGTGCAGCTCTCGTCTTCGCCTCGCTTCTGCCTCTCCCTTTACTTTAGCCTTCGCAACACTCGACGGACGGAGGGAATATGATCAATAATTGAAGCGTGCAAAGTTCGAAAAACGTAGTCCCGATATTTTCTTAAATAGTTAAACTTCGGACTATTTGGCTGCCGCGGCACGTGCAACGTCGGGTACGGACGGGCTACGTCACGCTACTTTTTGCCGTGTTTTAAGCCGACCAGAGGCCCAATGAATATCGCCTCTGTTCACTCGGCGAAGATGGACGAAAAATAAACTGAAAAACAAGGCGAGCAAACTCCCGCGACAAATGCTACGTCGAGCGAAAGCGGACGCTCCGAGGGAAGTCGGAGGGGGGGGTGGAATTTTCGGTAACGCGTAACGGAACGTCGGCACCCGTCGACGTACATAGGTGAACGTAGAAAGGCGGGTAGGTGAAAAGGTAGGGATGAGGTGCCACAGCAGACGAGTTCCGACGAGCGGCGTCGACGAGGCAAAGAGCCAGCGGGCTCAATTTTCATGAATTATGTAGGATATCGGGGGATATTGAATTCGGGAATTTTTCGGAGAACAGGGCGATGGCGTAAGGGTAGCGTATATACTACCGTGAACGTGGGGGTGGGTGGGGTGGGGTGGGTGTCGAGGAGCGCGGAGGGTACAACGCGGTGCGGATATGTGTGGATCGAGAGGAGCAAGCGGGCGACGTGGATTGGAGGTAGTGGAAGAGGGATGCCGCGTGGGAAACAATCAGGAGGGCGGGATAGGGGGATGAGGCGCTACGGTGGCAGCGGTAGTAGCGGTAGAAAGGAGAGGAGAGGAATGGATGTGGATGTGGATGTGGGAGCGGAGGAAGAGAGGCTCGGAGGGGTGGTAGGCCTTCCCTCCCAAGGGACGCCATTGTCAGCCCCCAGCGGAGAACGTCGCGCGCTTCATCCCTCTGGGAGCGAATGGGAAAAATCAAACGTGTACTTTTCGAATCAGCCAGCATTTTTCTCGCACACCTAGGTACGGGCGTGCACGTAACGCGCGTACGTGATAACACGTACACTACGTAGGCTCGCGATTCTTCGTACATCCGCAGACGACGGGTAGAACGGTGAGTAATTATTACGGGAGAGCGCGAGTGGTAAAACACGCCAGCTCGTTTTGCATCAAGTTCGCGATGATGTCGGATGAAGTTTTGAGGGCGTACAAGTTGCGAATCGGGGACGAAAGTACGTGTGCGTAACGTAACCCCGTCTCGTCGTATCGAGGTGTATACATATGTATAAATAGGTACGGAGTTTCGGCGCTAAAGCCGGGCGGGAGAATTTAATTTTGTTTACTCTTAGGACGTTAAGATTCTATCGCGATGCTGGATGGGTATTCAAAGGCATTGTACGCCGGTTATCGGGGACTCGATCGCGAACCTCTCTAAGCTTCGTCGTGTCTCTTACGCCGAGTGGAGGAGAACCACCAGCGAGTCGCATCTACTGGCGAAGGGGAAACGGAAGGAAGTCGAGTAGTATCGCCGGCGAGCGACTCCCGGTCGTATAGATAGCGAGCTCCATCACCGGCAGACACGCGGCTAAACAGGTGCCGCCCCTAAACCCACCTAGGTACATGCATACCTATCGCGATCCGTGTCCGAGATAGTCACGCGCCTTTAATACCTAGGAGTGTCTGTCGACTATTTTCCTATTGCCCGTACGGCTCCTCGAGGTACGACCTTTTCCGCAATTTCATTCCGTTTGCCCTCGACGAATGTTTCGCCGTTTCCGCATGGCGCGGATCCACGTTGTATCGGGCGCGACTCTTCCACCTCGAATCGGCGGACGGTGAAGTTTGAGTCGTACAGTAAAATTCGGGCTTTACACCCCCCGGGCAACCCTACTCGTTCCAATTTGTTCATATCGACGGGCGCGGAGGTAGGTATCGGATTGCTACGGAGGTCCTGGCGCCCCTTGCCCCACCGCTAACGAATTGACACGATATAAAATATACAGAAGCTCGGAGGCAGGCCGATTGCAAAATCATCCCCAACCCCCGTCGTATAGCTCCCCGGTATTCCTCCTGGCGGACGGTGCGCCGTACGTACTGTACACACACATACAACGGGGGCTTCCGAATTCTCCCGCGGACACCGACGAGCGAACGAACCATCGGGCATCGCTCCACCGGCGTGCCCTTCCATTCTCGGATAAAATCAAATAAAACAAAACAGAAGCGAGGCAGCAAATGTGCACCGTTTGCTGTTTTCCATAGCTTTACACATCGCAACTTTCATATCCGCCGCGCGTTGTTCCCGACGTTGCGTATAGGTATACCGACGTTACATTTACGTACGTACACCTACCCAGGGATCCGCGTGTTCAGGGTCCGTGGACTCTGGACTCTGGACTCCCGGACTCCCGGTTAGAGTCAGAAAATAAACGTCGGTGATTAAAAAAAAGCAACCCGAATATCGGCGATGGCTGTGGCCTCGCCGAATCGCGTTGCCGAGCAAACAAAGTTGGATAAATTCAATCAAACCTTGCGCGATAAATCATCGACGCTCGTTCGGCAGTTTGTTTATATATTTTTGTTGTTGTTATTATTATTGTTGTTGTTTTTTTTTCTATTTTTTTTTTTTTTATTTCTTCCCTCTCGATGTTTATATTTTTGTGTGCCAATTAGTACCTGCGCTGAGCGGTTCTCAAAAATACCCGTACAATCCACAACCCCGTTCCTCCCTTGTTTGCTCTCGAAAGATCAAGGTTCGCAATTTTTCACCGATTTCATTTATTTATCGTCGTGTAATACGCTGCTTTGAATATTATTAACGTACGCGAACTCAAAAGAAATATCCACAGATAACGAAAGGATTTTTACTCGTTCGAGAGCAACGTCGTCGCAAGCGTATAAAAATAGGTATATATGTATATTCAGCGAAATAAATTCGGTATAAATCACTCGATTGCCTCCTGCAAGACGGGAGTCGGTGCAATATACGCGCGTATATGCGAAACGGAGTCCTGAGTGTATCTACGATATCGGTATACGTTACGTAGGAGACGGAACTGGTATATCTGGTATCGAAGGTACTACATATAGGAGGAACGTTTGGTTCTCAGGCGCGGAAGGCTCTCTCTGTTGGAAAAATCTAATAGAGTGTGCGAATTGAGTTTGTTCGCCCCTTCGAGTAAGAAACTAACGCTCTATCGATGCCGTCGCCCTATCGGCTTCGGAATGAAATCCAGTTCGCATTTGAATCAGTCTGTAACGCAAT
Organism: Athalia rosae; assembly: GCF_917208135.1. Lineage (NCBI taxonomy): Eukaryota > Metazoa > Arthropoda > Insecta > Hymenoptera > Athaliidae > Athalia > Athalia rosae. Next base: position 4,763,546 of record NC_064026.1, on the reverse strand, counting down.
CCATTAGACGCTAACAGCCAATACTTGGGCCCGACGAAAGAAGGAATATAAAGCTTTGGGCGACCGTCGTATAGGTATACGCGGGTACGCGGCGGGCTGCGATATCCGGCCGATGCGTCGCGACGCGGGGCGTCACGAATGATTAGTATATCCCGCCGCTCGCACTCCGCCGCGTACGCGATATTATCCACCCTCCGTCGCCGAATCCCTTTTATCTCGTAGCGATTGCATTTGCGCGTAAACGTATAACTCGCATTTCCCCGACGCTTCTGACACCTCCGTCATAATCTGTACGCGCTGCTTAAGAAAATTCACATCGGAATACGATTCACATCCTCCGCGCTCCCGAAATTCATCCGAATGATTTGCGAAAACGAGGGTCATTCGGCGTGACGTTCCACAAAAACGAAACGAGGGGGAAAAAATAGTTAAAAAAATGAAAAATTCCTACGAACAATAGGGGAGAAATGGATCCGTAGGAAAGGCGCCCCCGCGTCAATTTCAAGTTCGCGAAGTAAGTAGCCTCTGATCTAGTAAATATATCTCCAGCTGGGAGGGTGGATGGATGTAGGTGGCTTAGCTCGAGCTTACGCGTAATAGTTCCAAATAGGGTGGAATTACCGGCATCAGAAATCCATTTTCTCTTACGGCAGTGAAATCTTTAATCATGTTTTGAGGTCCCCTCCGACCTGCGGAGCTCCAAAGACGAACTGATCCACTCCAGCGAGTATATACGGAGCCTGGAAATAACCGGGTGAAAAATGCCGAAGATCAAAAAATGAATCGAGATGTGTGCCTCGCTTAAAACCCGCGATTTTTGCCGCGCGTGTTACGCTATCGGCTCCGAAGGGATCCGAGGGATGAAAAGGGAGAGGAAACGAAGAGGGAAGTGGCGGAGGGGGGCGGGTGGGCGAACCCGGGACGAAGTGGTAATTCATCTTGTTAGGGTCGTTAAAGTCTGCTTCGCCATAACGGGGTGGCCAACTTACAAACGCCAAGGTTTTCGCGATCTTCGGTTATATGTATGTACGTAAAAGGCCGTGTGTACCCGCGCACGAGGAGCGGGCGACCGACGCGCCGTACGTATAGGGCGATTTTTACAACGATAATAATAATGAGAATTATACGTCCCCGCGATCGGAGATCGATTTCTTTCGATGAATTTAAAAGCCCCCCCTCAACGTTTTTCTGCGTCTACTCGTGAATTTTAGATACGGGGCTCTCGCACATTAATCCGCTGGCTCGTCTCCGCGACCGTTGAGAACACGTTATAATCGATTTATCATTATTCCAATAATATTCGATGTAACGATATCGAGAAAGTAGAAATTTTATTCAACGATTCACTTCTTATGGCAATTAAGCCCGGTGACTCGGTTCTCCGCGTTGTTAATTCCGTACTCGTTTGAGCACCGCCTCTATCGGAGGCAAAACCTCAGGATCAGCGGATCGGAAGGCGTGCTCGATCGAGTGGCTAATCACCTATTAATACAACCCGACTTCCTTCGGAGTTTCCTTCGACCGGGCAACACGGCCACCCAACCGTCGCGAATCACGATTCACCGGAAGTCCTTATTAAGGACACTGTGTTTACCCCGGGCCCCGACGAACTTCTACGAACTCCTCAATCCGACGTATGAAAATAAATTGCGACAAAGGAAATCAAAGGAAGAAAGCGGGGTAGCGCGGGGCGTATCCCCCCGTCGGGTTCGAACCGCAGGACTTGCGGGAGGAATCGCGAGGGGGTCGGGGGTGGGTGGGGGGGCAGGATGTATCCAGGATTAATCCGGAACGCCGCGAGTCCCGAATGCATAATGTGGGGCGCGCGGCGAAGACGTCAATTAATAAGAGTGTGTACGTAGGTCTTTGGTCGGTGGATATTCGACGGAGTATGTAAGGCGACCTTCTGGAGGTGTGTGTTTTGCATAAACTTGAACCAGGGTTAGTGCTGGGTGAGCGAGGTATCAGGGGATGTTTAATGTTTAACCAGTCTCCATTACGCCCTCTGTCCTTACCACCTCGTCTTCTCGTCTTCCTCCACCTCCTCGTCCGCCACTCCGGCCAACCTCAGCCCAAGACTTAGCCTTAGATCTTACTCCCCAGGAAGTCCTATAGACAGGAAATAAGCGAAGGCGGAGAAGGAACATTCCGGATAATTTACCACCGTGCGATATTATTCTCCGAGAGAGGAAGAAACCGAAACTCTCGTACACTCGAGATATCACCGAGGATCGGGAGCGCGCGCGCGGATCTACACCTCGACGTATTGCGCGGATGAAAATTAGTTGAGAAAATATGGTAAAAGGATAATATTATTGTCGAATGTAAAATTAACATTTTCCGACAGTCGCGACGATATAATTCCCTAACAAAACACACCTTCGTTACCTCCGACCGTTTGTTCTCCTCTTCAAAACCTGAGTTTTACCGCAAGGCCGCCACGAAAATTTCGCCGAAACAATATAAGAAAACATTCTCTAATCACGATCGTCTCGACGGAGCGTATTAATCAAGTCATGTTCCGGACCGTGCGGTGCTTCTGAAACCGAGCACTGGAAAATCCAGTCCTCGGGGCACAAGCCCCGAGTCCGGAAGGGCGTAAGGTAAGCAGGTAGCATACCTCCTACCACCCGGTGCTAAGTCTAACATAAGACGAGGTTCAGGCTATTCAACGGGTCCGCACAGCCACTACCGATGTGTTCTATAATTCATAGCTAAGTAATACGTCTTACTGGATGTTACGCAAAGGGCGTTCGAAACTACCCGGAGGTTTCGTTCGACGTCGGTGACGCCGCGTCAATTAATCGATCGAGATATTCTATTCCGGATGCGGCTGATTCCGATGAGATTTTTGAATAGATTCCTCAAACGGGCGCGTGTAATTGTGTACAATAGCTGAAGCGATAGAACGAGGGCGAAATAGCGAGGGATGACTCGGAAGACGGAAGAATAAAAGGACGAGGGGGGCGAGGGGGGCGGGGGGGGGCAGGGAGTTTCCGAGCGTGCAGTCAAGTAGGTATTTTACCAAGTTTGAAACTCCTCAAAGCGAGATCGTGCCGACAGGGAGTCGGAGTTCCTTAAGCCAGTTAGCGAGCGAGTCGCGAGTCGCGGGTTGCGCACCAGCCGAGAGTCAAAGGTATACGAAGTGCGGGGGGTGGTTCCGGGTTATTCAACGAAGGTGGGTACGAAGGTATAACAGCCGCGAATATGAAAATCTCGTTTAAGCCTCATTTGAAAATGTGCCGGGGAACGAGGTTAGTCGCGATTAAGTAAACCGGCGTAAACGCATTTTGGCGGCGTTTGAATTATTCTCACCTCACCCGGTCGCCGTCCGCGATACCGTTGCTCTCCTTTAAGACACCCGCGTTATACATTATTCTTGGCGAAAATTTGAAATTTTACGGATGAAAGAGGAGCGAAATCAGACGCTGACGAGTGACGCTCTCAGTTTTCATCTTTTTCAACGCCACCACTTTTTGTTGGGTAAACGAGAAATATGCGTAATCTACGTTTGTATTTCTCTTCCTCTTTCGCTCTTCCTCTTCCGTAGAGCACGAGGGCCACATGTCACCCGGGGCGCGAGTGCGGGCCTGACGTACGACCGTTTTTGTGAATGTTTGACACCCGCAAGTTAAGAGGGCGGTTAGCGGTTGCCGCCTGCATTATACCTCGAAATCCCGAGGGACTCGAGCGTTATCTAAATACAGACATTACTAAATCGTCGTCTAGGACAAGCGCGTGCAAGAGTCGAATGTAAGGCGCTCCAGAATCGCCGTTCTACGGGGTCCTTTGTAGCTTCACGGAGATGAAATCGACACCGTATCGTCTCGATTCGTAGCGGCGTGTCCTCGGCATCGTCCAGCCTTGGGATTACCTAGGTAGTAACGAATCCAGAAGAATTTTACCCCCCCCCCCCCCCCCCCCCTCCTCGCGCAGCGGTCGCGTTTAATTTTTCACAAATCCCCCAGCTTTTATGCCCTGCGGTGACGCCGAGTCTGAAGAATGAACGCGTGGACACGATAAATGAGGCAATAACTCGATTTTTATTGCCTTTTATTAAAAAATATTTCTTAATTTTGGGCGACTACGCTGCTGCTTTTTTAATTATTCGCAGTCGGGGAATAGCGAGCTTTTTCACGCGCGATGGAAATAATTACTCGCCATTCGTAGTCGGCGGTACCTTCGCCGCCAAAAAAGATTTCGAGAAAGTACGAGTTTCGATTTCCGTCGATCAGCAAAGTCGAGGGAAAATTCGCAAATATCGACAATGAAAGGCATCGGCTATTTTACCGATATAACAGTCTACGGTGGATCGAGGACTTCTAGAGGTTAGCAGTCGCCATGCTGGCAGAGCATGAGAACGGCGGCAGGACACGACGCGGTGGCGGTCCGCGCGTAGGGGTTGCCATGGTGACGGAGGGGAGTCGCGAGGGAGGAGGTCGAATGCCCTCACTCACCCTCACCGGGGAGGATGATAATGCTGCCCGCCGCACGCCCGTATACCCGCCTGCAGCTTTCTACGACTCCGTTCTATCCCCGACTTCCAGATCAACCCCCCGCACTCGATCCCCCCAAACTATCTGCAGATCTGCGAATATAAAGTATCCGTCATGAGCGACTATTTACGAGCGGAACCTGCCCGTGTCAGGATTGACCGCTAAATCTGTTTAGCCGTAAAGGGCGCTGTTCGGAGAATATTATTTGTTCTTGAGAGAGGCGCGGGCAGTCCGATTCCTAATTTCTGATTCCAATTCCTCTGAAAACACTCGCGGTCGTATTTTTTCGAAGGCAACACGTGAGAGGCGACAGCTGTCGTCATCGGGACGCATCGTATTTTCGGTTTACAACATCCTACGGCATCGGCGGGGTGCAGGGAATACTCGAGGGCGTACCTGACCGCTTCGACGTTCCGAGGACCGCGCGCCGGTGGAATACTGGTCCCAGAGGCATCGTTACAATTAGACAGTTCTACCGACTACCCGCCGCCCTCGACCTCTAAATAACTTAACGGTGCTGACAACCCGATCGCGCGTGACTTTCACACGCACGTGCACACACACCGCACTCTCGCCGGTCGCCCGAAATCGAAGACGATCGCCCGGCGAACGATCCGCGATCGTCAATTTGCGATTGGATGATTTTCCCGCGATAAAGATACACCGGCGATAGTGCGTCGAAAATTTGGCTGAGGAAAAACGGACGGCGGGTTCAGGCGAGCGAAAGAGAGGGACGCTGGAATTGGAGGACGACGGGTCGGTGTGCCGCTATTACTAACCGTGTCTGACGTTACCGGGACTCGTACTACTGGGATGAATTTATGCAGGTGTCTCCGTTAATTTATTAATTTCCCTGTAACTCGAGCCAACGTTGACAAATTCTCTCTTAGCCAAGGGTACGCGTCTCTCGCGGTCTTACCCTCGTCCCCGAGGTTGAAGGTCGGAGGTCCGAAGGCAAAGGGTATCAAATTGGAATGACCGAGAACCGGATATCGCGCGTCTTGATTTTCGCCAGAAAAATTTGGATACGATCGTTTTTTTTCCGAAGTCGCGAGATGAGAAGGCGGGGGCACTCCGACTGTTTCGAAATCTTTAGATTTCGATTCCACGGGCCATCAATCGTGCGAACCGTTCGGGGGTTTGGATTCGCAAGCGAATAAGAGACAACTCGGCAACGCGAGCGTGACGAACGGCGTGGCGCTTTAAGATTCACTTTCATTTCCTCGCGGCGTGCGAAGGGCTACGCAGTGACTTCGAAATGACTTTTGAGATGGAAAAAAAGTGAGAGGGAAAAGTATCGCCGAGGAATGAAATAAGGGTTGTATAAGTTTTCGCGATATTTTTCATCCGGTAGAACGCGTATACCTGTGTATACTCGCGGATGCTGAGCGGCAGAAAACACCTGTCTGCCGGCGCGCACCACCCCCGCGCGATACAAGCAGGCGTATAATTTCATACAATCTTGGAAAGCTCGTCCTTGCCTCACCCCTGGCCTCCCTGAGTTACTCCGTGTTTCTCTCCTCCCTCTCTCCCCTCTTCCCTCCTTCGCCGTGTTTGCCGCGCTGCTCCCGGAGCGCCGCGAGGAAGCGAGAACCAGAGGTTCCCTCGGGACTATCGACTGCCAGGTCCCGTGGGGCAAGTCGATACTCCAGGGACACTATCCTCCTCTCGCTCTTTCTCCTCCGGGGCTTTGGCTTCTAAACATCTTACGCACGCGCGCGTCTCCTCCGTTAGTCCTGCTCCGTCGCTCTCCCTTTCTTTCTTTTCCTTTCCCTTTCCCTTTCCTCTTACCTTTCCCTCCGCCTGCCCCCTCGGCCGCGGTACCTAGCGCCTTGTTCTCCGGTGGATGAAAACACCGCGAGGAAGGAAATTAGTTTTGAGTATAACCGAATATCGTCGTTGCCCACATCAGTCGCGATTATCATTGCCTCGGATCCCCAACTCCCCGAGCCAAAGTCGACGAACTGTAAGTTTTCCAACTTTTCAACTCGCTGGTCCACTTTCTTAAAGAGCGAAGGGACCGAGCGAGAAATGATACCGTTTCAATGAGAGAAAATAAATTTCGCCATTCGAGCGTTACGTCTGCAAAAGGCCTGTTCGAAATGTTCCACCGTAGTATTACCGAAACGCTCGTCACGCGTCGATTTTCCGCCATTCCGATTTCTCGCCGATTTCTTTATAAAATTACGTAAAACTTTTCCGTCACACTTACGTTTATTATCTCAACCTCCGTTTCCCACTTTTATGAATTGATGGACGTCATCCGCGCGGTACAAGGGACGTTGCGGGCACTTTTTGGTAGGGGTGTCTCGATTCTACGAGTCCCTCGGTTTCGCGTTCGCCTCCTTTAGCTCGAGCGTCGCCCTCGCGTTCTTTCCTCTTTTGGTCTCCGCTTCGCTCAGCTCGGCAAAGAAAGAAGTCATCAATATCGCGTGGCTTTCGCTAGCGTGGCCACGTCGCTTCTAAGGGACAAAACTTTACCCGTGGGTGGGCGGAGTCAGGCGTAATCCCCAGAGTCAAAATGGAAGTCTCAAGAGACGTTGGCGGGGTTAACGTTGTCCCAGGAATCGAGTACGATCCTACGGGGTTCAACGGGACAATAGTTTACCCCCGACGTTACGTATTACCAAAAGGGAGGACATTTTACGAATTTTGGGGATCGGCGTAGCCCGGCTGGTGGGGTGAGATCCAAGAAGAGGGTTCTTTTCTTTCAACGACCCGCGCAGCACACGTACGAATATCTATAGAGCGAAAATAGAAATAGCTTTCCATTTTTTGCAACTCGAGTTATTTTTTCACCCCACTCGATATATATTCCTTCTCGAATCCGATTCACTTACACCCTTCGAATTCAACCCCTTCTTTTTCCACCGAAACCTTCGCTCGCCGTTTCGCGAAAACTGAGAGAGAAAAAAAAAAAAAAAAAAAACTCAACCGATTCGACGCATCGCGACACCCGGTTAAACGTCGCCTCCCGAAGTTTGGCCAGCGAGAACAAGTCCCTCGGTACTTCCTCGTTGAGCAATTTGTAAACTGCGGCACCGACTCGGAGGAGAGTATGCGGAGGTGCCGCGGGAACGACGAGGTGGTGCGAGGTGGTGCTGCACGGGAGTCGGACAACAGCGTCATAAGTCCGGAGTGGTTTGAGGCTTGGGGTGGTCGGAGTTCCCCAGAGGCAGAGGGCTAAATATATCCACCCCTGACAACCCCCGAGGGAGAATGTCAAGACAACATGGCCGACGCCCGACGCCCGTCATTCGACTACGAGCCACCCCAACCTACCGAACGTCGTCGCTACCCTATGTGTACACTAGCTACCGGTGTATTCGACTACCAACCCCGGCTTCGCTCGGTCTAGAAATCGCCCTGCGTCGGAATACCGAGTCTCTTTATTCCCGACCGGATGAGAGGATGCCGAATAATTTTTGTTTGCCAAAGAAAGTTTTGTCTCCCAAGAATCGGGGACGCGCGGCGTAATTCTTTTATATTATTTTCCCTCCTCCTTTTCTTTCTTTCCTCTCACACGCTGCGTCAAGGGGTTAAATTTTGATTCGGAATAAAATCTTGCAGAAAGTTAATATCCTTCTTCTTTCTGCAGCCATTTTGCAAATCAACCGCCTGCACGCCGTAACACCAGGGGGGTGGGGGGCGGGGGTCTATGTTACAGCTAGGGAGACAATGAAAGCGTTGGGCTCGAGACGGGGGTTGGAGCAGGGGAGAGTTGAAATTAGCCGCCCTTAAGATTACACTGAATTAACAAATTGAAAAAAGTCCTCCCCCGTAAGTTATTCTTAAAGGTGCCCTGCCACCGCGCGCTGCTCTCGCCCGCTTCTCTCTCCGCGCTTCCCACTCACTGCCACTTTGCCTTAAACTTAAAGCGAGATCCTACAAGGATATCACCTCGACAAATTCATGCAAATGTTACTGGCTGCACAGCTCCTCCTGCCCACCCCCTCTTTCCCACCTTCTCCTCTTTTCCTCCCCCTGTCTCTCTCTCTCGTTACCTCTCTATACGACTACATCTATGCTCGTATAAATTGCGGCTCTCGTACCTACTACGTGTATGGAGAGCTTTACACCTATCTGATATAATGGCAACTATAGTTGGCAGGTATCTGGGAAGGTACGTATTATACGTCGCTGTGCCTCTTGCCTTGGTTATAACAGTTACTTCTCAGTTCTCGGTTATATGTATGTATACCCGGTGCCAGTTGTACTACCTGCATTGTTGAGCTTGCAACTCGCGTCGCGATCTGCGGAGATACGCAGGTATGCGATACCTTCATAATTGCGGTCTAGATGGCTCAGTTTTTTTGGGTGTTCCATCGGTAGACTGCGACTCGCAGTCCTATTCGCGTTGTCCTACGGCGAACTTGAGTTATGAAATACTTTTATTTTATGTTAATGTTTTTTTCTTTTTTTTTTTTCTTTTTTCATTTTCTCCCCATCTCATTTTTCGTTTTTATCGACTCGGTTTCCAGCGGAACCGGACTACCCGTGATTGTTTTTAAGCTCCGGTAAGCCTCGGGACGCACTTGAATAATACAACGGTTTCAGTGATTTCTTTCTCTCTTCGGTGTATATTTATTATTTCTCGAAAAGTCGACAAAAAGAGGGAATGGAAAACTATAGCAAAAAAACAAAAAAAAAACAAAAAAACCAACCAAATAAAATAAAAAGTAGTATAGCGAATCGAAGCAAACTTTTTTCTACCAATTGCATCGGTGGCTTGCAGACAAAGTTTATCGTGCCGCAGAGTGATCGGATAATTGTCTATTTGCTGTCGGCGCGGGCGAGGGTCGATCGGTTTTTGTTTCGTGTTTATTTTTTGTGCGTTCGAAAGAATTGACCTTGGCTACCGAGGTTACAGAGCTTGCTCGGGCTTTGAGCTATCGCATCGCGAATGGGAGGGGTCTAACTTCCTCTGCGTGTCTGATTGGCGAGGCTTGCTCGTATCGATTATAGTCCTCCGTGATCTTATGCAACCCTCGCTGCCCCCCCCCCCCCCCTCCCCCCCCCCCCGCAAGGGCTCGTGAAGTAGCTACTCGAGTGGCTGCGACTGTAAACTTTAGGGGTTGAACTTCGCCCCGGCGAGAGAAAGAGAGAAAAAGATGAAAAGTGAGAGAGAGAGAGAGAGAGAGAGAGAAAAATGAGGAGAAAGATAGGCACGCGTAGAGCGATGACGCGGAGAGTGAGTGGCCGTAAACTCAGGTGTCGTTTGCGTTTTCTATTTAGCCATTTCGGGGTTGTCTGCCGTAGCTGGTCGCTTTACTGCCCGAGGAAGGAAACAGACACGAACTTTAACTCGATTTGAATTGAATTCTGAGTTTTACGTTCGCCGGACAACACACGTATACATGTATACGCCTAGTGCTCATTTTCGATTCTCGCGCGATTCCAGCGTGCATCTCGAACACGAAATCTATAAAATCAGATCTAAATTTTAAGTTCCCAACAATTTCCTCAAATTCCCTCTCTCTTTTTCCGCTGTTTTTTTTTTTTTTTTTTATCCTCGACTACAAATTGCCGCGCGAATTCCACCGGTATCGCGTAGTATTTTGCGTTTGTATTTTTGACCCCGATAAGGTGGCTGCGTTTCGTGTCGGGGTAAAGGGGAGGGAGGGGAGGGGGGGGGGGGGTGTTCCTTCAGCTCCTGAATATTGCATTGTTCAAAAAACATCGTCGGCCCCAACGGAGAGGAGCCTATCGACAACGGCGTTCCTCGTACATTTATTGCCTCTTGGACCCTCCCTCCCCTTCCCGTTGCTCGTCCCTCGTCCCCTCAAGAGCCTTCCCCGCGCCGTTATCCTACCCGGGTTACGACGTTATATTTGATATTGGATAGACTCGGTATACGTATCATTGATGTCGTAAAACCTGCCGTAAATAATATTTAATAAATGTAATACTCGAGGCAAAATGCCGTTTAGCTGTATACCTATGGCCCATAACGGGCGCATCGTTCCTTCTCTCCTCAGACCTACCCGCACGTATACTAGCCGCTCTACGTACATATGCGTCGTTCGAGAGACGAAACGCAGTTGAAAAATTAGTCTCGTTATAAAAAGTGATCTTCGATTTTTCTTCGCATTCGTAGATTCGCATCTTCCTTTTGTCGTTTCGAATCGTTGTTTCATTCGCTAGGATTTTTCAGAGCTCCGCCTACGCCGTTGCGGCTTTAATATTTCTCGTCCAACGGGGTTAGGCTAGATTGGAATAAAAGGTTTTTAGTGGCGTAATGTAACGAACGAACCTCCAGTCACGCGATATTCGACTTAACTGAGCGAGGGGCTGCTCCTTCCCGGAGAACCGTTAGATATTTCTTTTCCATGGAGGGAGGCCTCGTGCAAACCACGAGAGAGTAAAAAACGAAAAGGTAAATGGAAAAGAAAAAAGGCGACCAACGAAACAGTTTTAGGGTAACAAAAAAAAAAAAAAAAAATGTGGGAATGATTTCTTCTGACTCTCGTTGAACGCTGTCTGCAGATGATATCCCTCTCTTGGAAACGAACGAACGAAGTATCGAGCGGAAAACTATTTTCTGATATTCCATCGCACATGTCACGGTGTGTGTTCGTAGAGGATGCGCGTATAGCCGTCTTACCCGCCGCGACGTCGGATCTGTTTTGACATTCTATTAACTCTGAGAGTGTTAACGGAGGAGCGATAAAGGCTGAAAATTGTGAGCGAAGTTTTATTTTTCATCCCCTTCGTTGTTTCCGCTTAAAAAAAAATATTTCGTCAACTCGAAGATCGACTTAATTTTTGTCCGAACATATATATATATATATTTTTTTCTTCTCATCTCCTCAACCGTACGAGGATTTGAGAGGGCAGCTGGACTGCGAAGATGTTCGACAAAACCCAGACACTCGTTACGATCTGTGAACGGCAATTTGTAACGTGAAACCAAGGTGCAAAGTTGCGAAGGAAACGGCGTCGCGGCGAAGGAAATGTCTTTTAAAAGGACGAAAACCAGAGTACCCGTTTCCCCGAGCCTGGGACGAATTTGTAGGGCAGCGAGGATTGACCTGCGGTGGCACATTTGTCATCCCGTCCATCTTCTGGGCTGTGCGAGCCGCTTCGTTGACGAACATTTCGCGCCGAGAAAACCGCCGAGCCGCGGCCGTACGGTTGCGGGGACTGAGCCGAGGGAAGGATAACTGAGAAAACGGTAAACAGTCACACCCACGAGGAAATTAGTCGTTAAGTGTTTTATGTATCCGGCGAAGGAAACACGCCCGAAACCGAAGTCACGTGGCGCTTGCTTTTCCTGGGCCGGTACATACATACAACGCGCCTCAGCGCGCTCTCCTCCACTCCTCGTTCCGTCAGCGAACACCGGGTTCCAATTTGTGAACGTGTGAACAATTTATATAACACCGACTCCGCACGAGGTCGCACTCCAGCCACCGCGTCCCCACCTCCTGAACCCCCGAACCTCAGTCGACGCGCAGACGCGACGTAGACTCAAACACCCCCACGAATTATCATCAACGGTTATCGCGCGGTGGGGTACCTGCATACTCGTCACCTTTCGCGCGACTCGCACCGCTGTGATCCGTCGGAGGGATAATTGCGACGTTTTTCAGCCGCGAGTCGAATCGACCGAAAAATTTTCCCATAATATGCAGGAAATCGAATGAGAAGTCGAGACTCGGATCGTGAGATTGATCGGTCGTCCCGGTAGCCGGGAGCAAAAGTCGAGAGATTAACGACGAGCAAAATATTTGAATTACTGTGGCCGTGCCGCCTCCTGTGCGGGCTTCGATCTCCGAGACCGAGGTGAGGCACGGCTCGCTTGGTTGTCACTCGCGCGGGGCTCGGGGACTTGTTTTTAGCTCTCGGATCCCCCCCTCGGACCCCCGATCCGGGAACCCCTCGGGGCTTCCCCGAGACCCATCGCCCTCGAGAACCGCGCACGTTTCCAGTTTTTTTCCAAGCTGTACCGATATCCGAGGCAGAAACTGCAAACTGCAACCTGGGCTCCGTATAGTTCGCCCGATCTAATAGCCGCTCGAGCTTTATATAAACTCCGAGTCGAAACACACCGGCGAGTCAGGCGACTCCTTAGGATCGACCTAATGAGGATAATTCCTGCATTGATTGCCGAGCTGAATGGTAGCAGGCTGCAGTCAGTCAACGAGTCCGGCCATCCACCCAGCAGTAGCCGTTGCGCGGTAAATCATTCTTAATTAAACGATAGATATTTAATTAGGAAGCCTGGATTGAGTTAGTTATGAGGTATTCAACCGTGGCCAAATAGCCCGTTATCGCGGTGGGAGGCTTTCGTATGGCCATGCGTTTGCGCCCGCGCCACCGAACCGCGAGCGCCGTTCGTAGACGTTGACGGCATCTGGCGAGATCGGGGCGTCTGCGACGACTTGACGGAGAGAGAACGAAAACAAAAAAAAAAAAAAGATTTAAAAAGGGAAAACAAAAATGTACAAAATTGTATCACCGTAGGCGCGTCGTCGCCGCGGAACGTTCGCCGACAATGAGTTAAGGCCTCGACGAATGGCTCTTATGAATTGCCGTCGACCGATGCCAGAAGAATTCGGTATCTCGTTCGATTTTTTTTTTTCCTCTTCCTCCGGATTCCTTTCCTTCTTTTTTTTTTTTTTTATTTTCTTTCAACGGTTCCGAGGATGACGGACGGGCTTGCTCGGGATGACTGTATCGACTGGTTTTAATGAGATGACTTATTGGATCGATATTCCCGAGTTACTACTATGTTGCACGGAACGGGAAAAGGCAGAGATTTTTCATTGAAACCGTATAAAATAAGCTGACTGCGCGGAACTACTCGGTTTTAATAAATGAAAATAAATCATTCGAGTTATCTGTCGAGGTATAACGGAGTACGGAGGAGGCGAGGTCTGGTATGTGCGAGACTAAACAGCACACACGATATCCAGATAGAGGCACGCACATACCCACACACGTGAACACCTGATACCACGTCCACGGATTTATATACGTTTGTTTCACCGTTTTTATTTTATCGATGACGGGTCGCGGCTGCAGCGTTGCCGCGGAACTCGTTCTCATGTTACATTCGGGTAAAACTAAATCAGTGCGAACGAAGTACACCGAATCGCCGAAAACTCGAAAGCTTGAGCGTAACGTTGTTTCAATCGTACGGTAGGCTTCGTGGAGCGTTCAGATGCTCTAGGTTACCAAATTTAACTAGCTCGTAAATAAATATAGTTAGTGGGTGAGTCTAACCGTGTAGATCCCTTTTGCCGGGGGGCAGTGTGGGGCAACTGGTAACCAGTAAGTGCCTGGGGCGACCATCTGTGCCCGGCTAGATGCTGCCGGGACTGTACGACCGCTGAAAACCACGTGGGCAAAGATACGCACGGGGCATATTACCATTTACACGGCATTTGTTGTATGACCACCTCGAATACATTAGCTCGGCCAACTCCCGCACACAGACGAATCGCTCCCTTACTCCCCCCCACCCCCACCCCCACCCCTCATCGATATATCGTCACCCCAAAATCCATAGAATGATGATTTTCGCGCGGAAATCACAAAACGAGGACGAGAACGACGTATGATTTGTGAAAACCGGCGTTGAAAGGGTATATATATTCTACATCGATATCTGATAAATTCGGAGATGCTCCGATCGATAAAAATGGACCCGAGCCATCTGTTGGAATTTCCGTTGGCGGAGATACGTTCGTTTCTTTTGTCCGGAGCATAATCGGCCAACTCTGCGTAGCTCCGCGCGTTGTGCCCCGTGGAACACGTGTAGATGGAAATTCAAGCCAGCTGAAAGATATTCGAGACCGGAATGACACCGAGTTTGGGGTTCCACGGTGTTGGGGTCCTCGCAGTACGTCGGACGGAACAATTAACCGAATTTGCATTATATCTCTATCAAATTACTAGATTCGTATTATTGATAAAATTGCCAATTTGAGGGTGACGTACAGTGGCGGCAGGCGACTACGGAGGGTGGGGGGGGGGGGGGGGGGACCGAGAACGAATGCTTCTCCAGTGTTCATTTTATGGCGATGTACTACCGCGGTACCCGGCTAAATCGGGGCGGCTTCGGAACAGGGGCGAATCTATTTTTACACTTCATTCAGGGGCGCTCCGTACGAACGGAATTCCATTCCGCGTCCAAAATTTGCGCCTCGACGACCCATCCTTTCGATCGCGTATCCATCGCTGCGCGTTTCGTTTCTTCCCATTGTCAACGTCGGCGCGATCGGCTCTTCCGAATCCGGAGAATCGTGAAATTTCAAAAAAATATCCGAGGCACCCCGTTGGCTAGGGTCGATTCTGGTCACTTGACCGAACTATCCGATAGGAACGGGATCTTCGAAACAGGGGAGACCAGCAGGACGATTGTAGTGTCACCGGGTTGTAACTTGACACTCGAGCTCGCATACGCCCCCCCGCACACATTGCAGGGAATGCGGCCGTGAGCGAGAAGGGCAACGACGATGACGCGACCATTCGATATCAACCGAAGTGACTGTCTGTCGCGCACACGCGTTCCCCGTTCTATTTTACTTTTTTGTTCATTTCTTTTTTAACGCTGTACTTTTTTTTTTTTTATCGTCCAAATTTTTCCTCTCTATCGCCGCGCTTATCTACAGCGATGGGAATTAGTCACGGACTCGTAATTCCGATCGGCCGTGAAACACGAACGTCTAACTCAACGACGAAAAGCTCGGATAATCGTCAACGACTGCACAGGAATGAATGACTTCTTCGACTAATTATGAATGTTGTAAAAATATTTCCAAGTTTTTCAACCACCCCTCGATTCGAGAGGACTGGTCGGTTAATTAACCTGTTATTCCAAGGCGGGGCAGAGCTGTTTCGACGAGTGACCATCCATCTCTAGCAGTTAGTGTACGCATGTAAATTGTACGTATATGTACACGTATATGAGAAAAACGGTAACACGACGTCATTAGCGCGTGCTTTACTACCCGGCACGCAAATGAAATAGTATTTACGTGACATTCGAGCGTCGCATATTTTCATAATTAAACAATGCGCCCGCTCTTTTATTAGACGCTCTTAAAACAAAAAAAAAAAAAAAAAAACTACTCGTAATCTCTACTCATATTTTCTCTCGAGCCCGTAGTGGTACGTTTTGATCGTCTATTAGAATCGCGCGAACACGAATGCAGTTAGCGGAGTTGCCTCGAGGGTCTGCGTTACATATATATATTCCGACGGGGTGCGCCCACCCTTAGAGCCAATAATACCGCGCGTACGTATCCGCGTCGGGGTTACGTGGTACGAGGCGAGACTTATTATTTTTGTACGGCTCATTGGATTCGCTGCGACACTGTGGCCGCTATCAATTACACGACGTTCCGCACCCCGACGTACGACGTCGAACTTGTACGCCTTGAACGAACGAACGAACGGGAGAAGCGCACGCGCCCGTCCCGGCAAAACCGCATCTGGCGACTTTACTGCACTCGGAATTAATTGTACGGGGATGGTACGGAGTGGCGAAAATCTGTGCGGACTTTTATATATATATACGAGAAGCATGAAGCGCGGTAGTTTTATTATTTCGATTCGTCGTCGCGAAAGATGTGAGCCAAGTGATTTTACAGATTTAGGTAAAACTGTAGGTCGCGTACTTTTGGCGTAGACGCGGCGGTAATTCCTCGAGAATAATAACGCTCGTGTGAATTCATAATTCATTCGCGCGAGAATGCGGAAACACCGCAAGAGAATATTGCTTCGCCGTACAGTGTAACGTGAGGAAATCGAGGGATAGAGAGGTCGGGTTCCGAAGCACCGCCGAGATATTCGCCGGCTATGCCGGTGTGCTACTGCACCGGTTGGAACTTGGAGGTAAATTGCCTAGCCTGCATGATTTAATGATAGGCTCTCTCCTCTACGTATCGTTCGCACGGGTTCTCACCCGCGCTTCTCGATACCGTGACATCATTTGTATCATTTCCGATATCAATCGTCCCCAAGTTGACGAATAACGTGAGAAAATTCAAAATTACGAGTCGACCCTATACCTACACTTTTCGCAACTTTGCGGCGCGTAAATATATTCTCCTCCTAAGGGTCAAAGTACTTTCGAGATAAGCGCCGCGCCGCGGTCCTTCCGTCTCTCTCCTCTCTTTTTTTCCTCGGATGATGAAGTGTTGGCGTTCGGGGGGTTGCGAGAGTCCCATTCAGATTAGATTAGATTGGATTAGCCAATCAAAAATCACAATGGTAGGAAGTAGAGGCAGATCGTAGTCGCGTAGTACACTGCGGGGGTATACCCCGTATAGCTCGCTCTTCACCGCCGCGGGGTGTAGCCCCGGGGCCCCTCGACCTTCTCCTCGCCTTGACACTTGATACTATGGACATTTTATTAGATTTCGTCCGGTCGTACCCGCGGCGCCGGTGCTGGGGAAGATCGAACGAGATCCTAACCCAATCCAACTAATTGACGAATAATTGTCTGCTTATTGCTTCGCCTTCTCTCCTTATTCTCTCGTCCCCCATACCCGCACACGAACTTGTACTAACTTCACCGCAACGCGCGGTGTGTGTAAATAAATAATCTAATACAGGGCGAAGGAAAGATAAAGGAAATGACGGCCGTCATTTTTACTCCCTTGATTTTCACCCTGTTCGGGGAAGAGCGCAGAGAAAAATTAACGCAAGTTTACAGGTCGCGGAAATTACGAATTTTAAAAAACTAATCGTGTGCTCTATGAATTCGTAGACAACGTTTAGCTGAGGACGAACCCTCGGGCCAGTGTGCGGCACCCTTACAGCGACGTATGGACGACTCGTAGGCCTGGGACGTAAAATTTGTATTTAATTTATATTGCGAGATTTTCATCCAACAGCCAACAAAATGTTTTCAATCAATCGTTTGTTCCGGATCGTCAAATTTCCCGCAAGCGAGGACCACTTGATAATAATTGACGTTTCTCGAGGATCTCGGGGGTTTATTCCTGAGGGTCGAGAGCTAAGAACAGTCTGAGGAATACGAATACTGTGGGTACGGCAGAAACTTGTCGCGAACTCGCGTCTTTCGGCTAGCCCGCCACCCCCGTTGAAATCCGCACTTCAGAAAGTTTGTAAAGGTCCTCGCTGTGTATTACTACTCCTCGGTAAGTTGAAACTATTTTTCTTTCCACACCGCGCCGTTCGCGTATGAGTAAGGTGGTTCATTGATCTATTTATCAAAGCACAACAGCCGGAGGGCGTTAAGCTGCAGGATTGCAGGATGAACTCCGTCTTTGTTTGCGGTATTAATCATGGAATCAACTCTACTCCGACTCCATCCCTCGAACACGCTCGGTGAACAAAGAAGGAGACGAATAGTTCGAAGTGAGATAGTTTCATCGCGAGGAATTATTATAGGAGAGCGAACAAACCGGTACCCACCTATACGTATACAGTCGGGGTAATTAGTAAGATACTTGTTGCGGGTGGTTCCGGAAGACGGAGTAACGTGAATCTCCCTCGAGTTGGTGCAGCTCCCGCTCGTAATAAGATTCCCTTTAATAGCATTATACGCCTCATTGAGACTTTCCAAGTCCTAACTCCGGCGGTAGGTGGGCGACTTTACGTCGTGTTTGACTTAACCGGAACTTTACTCGTGGAGTTCGCGTTCGCGATCACGTTCCCGTTCACATTTCGAATACGTCGTTCGACGCGGCCGTACCCAACGAACGAGACCATCGAGGCGTCCAGACGAGAGTCGTCGTCCGATCAACCGGCTAACCGGGTAACCGTCATCTACCCTGCACGAGTGGGTATAAGTCCGCCGTCTGAACTTGGCGCGAGGGCCATCGAAGTCGTTTTCTGAGCTGACCGAACGTCGGGAGAAAAGGCGGGTGGGTTGGGATCGATCAAAATTCAGCGAACGTTCCCTTTAATGCCTATAAAAGACTCTGCGAGGTGCAAAAACGTAAACACAGATTTAATAGCTTAATTTATAATTCTCGCGGTAAGAACTGTCCTCGTCCTCGTCCGAGGCCTCGGCCCCGTTGAGACGATCGAGACAGTCGAACCGCTCCGCGATCGGAGAATCCAAGGAGGGGGGGGGGGGGGGGGGGCAGGAGGAGGAGGAAAGGAATCGTTCCATAATGCGAACAGTCCTCCGGCTTATAAGGAGCGTCATCGCCGTGGGTGGTCCGTCCCTCTCGCTAGACACCAACCGATGCCGATGCCGATGCCGATGCCGATGCGAATCTCGCTAAATTTAGCGCAACCGGTCAAAGACGCAGCGCTGAGAACCACTATACGACAAAGCATAAGCTGCCACCGCACCACGACGACTAGAGCAGATCGGAGGTGAGCGGAGCGGAGCTGTTGTCCCTGGATGCTGTTCCATAATCTACGCGGCAACGGAGAGTGAGTTCGAGCGGCGACGCGCACTGAATCACTCATCGTCTCGCAGTTGCCCTACGTACGATCGGAGCACACGGCGATACTCGCATCGGAACAGCAGCTTCGCGGCTCACTCTCTTCCGGAGGCTGCCTATTAACTCGCTGCCTACCGGTGTACACCGAGCGTTCTACAAGATTACATTATTTACTACAACGCGTCTGTCCTAGGGAAACTGATTATCGGCCACTCGGCGATCTCCTATATAGGGCGCGACACGCTCCTATCGCTCACTCCGAAAGGCCGGACTCGAATACCATTTACCGAGCGGAGTATAGCGGTCCGTACCGCGCACAGGTGATGGATGCAGGTATAGCTTCTACCCCGGTCGTCGTGACGCTGGGAGCATCGGTAATACGAACGGTGGTTTGCCGGCGTTTTTTTTTTTTTTTTGCAACCGGATGATACTCTCGAAGTCGACGTACGATGCGCGGCCTCGTCGAAGGGTGGTAGTGGTTCCTTTTCCTTTCGTTTTTCAACTTTCCGTTCTATTTCTCGGGGTGTAAACGGGGGCGGGCCGGTGGTTCTCTACGTCTCCTAGGTAGGTATTCTCTAAAATCCGGTGATTCTTTCGGGCGTCTTCGGGGATGATATTTGCCCGGATCAATCCATATGGTCGCCATGGCAACCGGTCAGCGGCCTTGCTTGTCCACCCCTCTTGGCTCAACTCTGCGGAGGCTAGCCGAACGAGAGAACGCCGAGCTGAACGCTCCTGGACCCCTTCGAGTCCCGCATGATTCCTCTCTTATTCCGTCGCTCTCTCGCCGACGGTGAAAGCCAAGGGTAAAACCTCTCCCTCACCTACGGCATCCCCTTCGCCTTTGCCACCCTCGCGTCCCTTCCTCTCTCTCTCTCACGGTCCCGCGCTAGGAACTTTCTCCGGGGGTGTCTTGGAGGAGAGAAACACCGACCGACCGACCGACCGACCGACCGACCGACCGACGAGCGTCCGAAGCAAATGTATTCATGAGGCTTTGTTTGCGAAACTGTCTACACAGCTCCTTTGTCCTTTCCATCTCGGTCGATCTCTGTATACATCCCCGTACTCTTTCTACCGATCCCGATCAACGTCGTAGCGAGACACCATCGTTACAATCCGACAAACTCACTCCTACCGCCTGCTCTTACCTCGATTGAGTCGTTTGACCGGCTGACTCGGGGGAAGGTAGTGGCGAGCTCGGCCGCAACCTTCCTCCGGTGCATATGTATGTATAAACGGGGTATATAGAAGGCGTACGCATTTCGAAAACGTCCCGGCAATTCTTCGCCGCGAGCGCTACGCCGACGAATTGTCCGCAACGAAGAAATTGGCTGAAAAGGAAGCGCGCGATGCAGCGGCTAACGAACGAGCGACAGATGTAACTCAAGGGAGAGGGACCGAGAGAGATGTATCGATTTTGAGAGGGACAAAGTCTTGGAGGCTTCGCAGGACCAGGTCGCGCAGCAGGACTCTACCGAGGATAAGGACGACTCTGAAAGGCGAGCCTTTCCATTCCCTTCCCCTTCCCCGCTCCCGTCTCTCTTCTCTCCCGTCTCTCCTCTCTCTTCTCTCTTTTCCTTTCCTCCGTGAGAACCTCCCTGTATTCTACATGCAAATTTATAGAGATACTTCGGACAGGATATCGGGGGTGTTATCCTCCGGGGAGTACACAGCCAGGACTAAGAGCTCTTCCTTGTCCCGTCACTCCGCACCGTTCCAATCAATCGCATAAATCTCAAACTATCGATCCCGCATCGTTTTCCTTCCCACTCTACCGGAAGCACCTAATTTCACAAATGATCCTCGGGCGCTCGCCGAACACGCCGTATCGAACGACGATCGAAAACAGATCCCACCCGCCGGAGATCTGTGTCGCGGTATTCGGTTAACACGATCCTCCTCCGTATTCGGTTTCGTCGTTGCGATTCGTATCCGTCAGCCTTGACCAAGTGAAGGTCCGTTAGAAGTCCGACCGAAAACTAACGGGTTTGGTTTTCGTCGTCGGTTTTACCGCATAATTTGTGCCGCGAATCAATTCGCGTCGGATGATCTCGTTCGGGTTCACAATCGGTTCGGTTTCGTAGCTCGGTACTTCTCAACGTGCGGAACGCGCGCGGGAAGTGGAAGAGTGCGGGTATTCGTAAAAAGCGAGGAACGCGTAATTGGTTCACCAATTACGAGCGTAGGCCGAAAGTAGTCCGAGCGAACGAAATCGGCGAATCGCTGGCAAACGGGGAACGGCGAACTGCCCCCGACCGCCGGACTCGCATAGCTTGGCGCCTCGACGGTCGTCCATCACCTCTACGTGCTGCCATCGCCTCGCTTGCGAACCGTTCGACGGCTCGTCGAGAAATTGCGAAGGTTCCGCCGCGCTGCCGTGGTAGCACCGGTGCAGGTTAATACCGGGAACTTAAAGCGGGTTTAGGAAAAACGGGAAGTCTTTGCGCACTCCTGTCAATCAGACGTCGACGGTTTTGTGCCACCCGGTTAATGATGATCCACTGCTCTATCTCGCGCGGACTGCCGGTTGCCAGCACCGCTCGCAATCTGCGTTCGTTGTTTATATCGCGTAAGCCGTATCGTCGCGCGGTGTATACCAGGGAGCGATCGAAACCAGAAACCAACTTTTAAGAAATCCCTACCAATCGCTAGTCTCGGTTTTTGCATCGTACATATGCGCGTACCTAGGTGGGTAACACACCTGTCGCTCGCTAGGTGATTCAGAATGACGTGGTAGTTTATTACCGAGGAATTCCTATCGACGTCAGGAATTTAATTTACTGCTCCGGGAGACGATAAATTACCGGAGATAGAGAGTCCGATGTAACAATTATCCCACGCTTATAAGCCGAGTGATCGTCACCAGCGGCAACAACCCGGTGCAGACAACAAAACTAAATCCTTGTCCCGTATATAACTCGATCGATCGATCGACGTGTTTACGTTTCCCGCATCGATAAAGAACAAGTGTAAACAAATCCCCGCGCTATCCCCGTCTTCCGTATGTCGGAATAATATCGCGAACGAGGGTTACCGTCGAGTCCGACGCGGTTGCCGCCTATCCGTATGGGGTGGTAGTAGTAGTCGATCAATTCAAAAGCCCCGGTACACTGTGCGCCTTTATGGAGGCTGCCACTCAAAACAGGTGGTTACCAGCGAACCCGGGGGTGGGAGGCACTCGAAGAGTCGCGTGGCCAACTCAATTATATTATCTTCCCGCCGTCTCTAAATATCCTCGTCGCGCAGCGTGTCCGCACTTCAAAATCCTCCTCGCATGTGATCGTCAATCGCACCGATCACCTCGTGTATTATATTCGTCCTGAAGGACGATTTTATTTTCTCTCTCTCTCTCTCTCTCTCTCTCGTACCGGGATAATGACATCTGGCCGGGCATCTGTCGTCGTAAAAAGCTCACTCCGCGTGATTAATTTAGCAAAAAATTCTAGCGAATTTGCAATTTCGCTTGACTTCTGAGCTCGCGAGATTAAAAGATTGCATTCTTACGAACGCCATTAAAACTATACCCGTCGGTCGAAAGGGCGCTCTTCCCCCTCCTCCCCCTACTCCCCTCCGCCCCTCTGTTTTGGCGGCGAACCATGACGTCTGACATCTGTTCCGTGGGCTGGAAGTCGAGTAGGTACGATATACGCCTCAACCTTTCTTTAACGCGGGTTCGCGGGAGTTCGGCAGAGCCATCGCGGGAGGTGACCCCAGCGAACGATTCGAACCGGTAGCCCCGTACCGCGGGGAAGACCCCCCCCCTCGGTTTCGTTTTCTCGAAAAGTCGAATCGCGCGATTCTCCTTTGGGTTTCCAAACGATTTGAGCCGGTAATCGGGCGGAAATACTCGGTTCGCGCCCCGCACGTCCCGACACCCGTTACCCCCGTATACCCCCTTCGGCGTTGCTGGCTTCGCCGTTCGCGCGTCCGCCCCGACTAAAGTGATTTGATATAAGGGTATATATACTCGCTCGAGCGTACTTCGCGATTTGCTAAGCGAACTCTGCGCCTCGACGCCTCGCACCGGCCAACCCCCTGCCAAGGTTAACGAGATCTCTGAATTTAAGACCCCGAGTCTCGCGCGAAATCGCTTCGCAACGCCCTTACAGCTTATCCGAAAGCTTACGGTATGCACCTGTTTTCTCTCTTTTTATCACTTTTTTCTCCCTCCCTCCCTCCCTCCCTCCCTCTCTTTCTTTATTTTTATTTCCTCTTCTCCAGCGCGCTATTGCCATTCGGGGCACGCGTGCGTCCCGCCGATCTATCATAAACGTGTTTCGTTCTTTGTCGCGGCGACTCTCGTTCAATAAGACAAGAAATATTGGTTCGACTCTATCGTCCACTTTCCGTTGGTTAAGTTTAAGTTTTCGGTTATAGATTCCGAGCAGGGTCCCTCCGAGTTTCTCATTCGTTAAAATGCAGTAAAATCGTTGGCATTAAACGGCCAAAAATGGGCCCCACGACATCGTAAATTCTTCCAATTAGCGGAATCACCAAAAAATTCACTACCCCCACCCGAACCGCCGCAGGGTCGACGTCCCGCGCAGGGAATGTACCTCGGGTATCTGGATCTATTTCGCTTGCTAATCGAAAACTTATGCTAAATTCATGATCCATTATGTATCAGTTATCCGGGGTAAAGTTTCCAAAAGTTTCGCA
Source organism: Athalia rosae (assembly GCF_917208135.1). Taxonomy (NCBI): domain Eukaryota; kingdom Metazoa; phylum Arthropoda; class Insecta; order Hymenoptera; family Athaliidae; genus Athalia; species Athalia rosae. The sequence goes on along the minus strand of NC_064026.1, from coordinate 4,740,013 downwards.
CATTTCTGCATGCCGATTCCGCTGGTTGTTTCACGGTGAAAAAAAAAAACTCGCTGAAATTTGTTCGACATTTTTTTCAATTTATGGACACCCGCGAAACCGCGGTGGTTTAAATTACAATCGGAAGCTCGGCGCGGTTTCATGACTTAGAGGAGGGCGGGTACGATATCGCCTAGTCGTAGGTGGGGGGGGTGGCAGGATTCTGGCAGGTTTTCAAGAAACCCCCTAAAGCCTCGTAACGCGTCTCGGAATCTTACATCGGTGGTGGTATTACGAGCCTGGACCGATCTTGTTACGGTTATTTCTTGTCGAGAATTACCCCGATACGGTATCCTTATTTTCGCGGAATATCTTAACTTCTTTGGTGCTCGTATCTTCTTTTCCACGGCTTTTCTGCAGTCAGCTCCGTACCGCTCTTTTTCCTTTTCCTTTTTCTTTGTCTTATCTTTTTTTTTTTTTTTTTTTTTGCACTTTTTATTCCTCTCGTTCTTGTTCATCCGCCTTCTTTTCTTATTGTCCGCTTTCCTCTCTCTCTCTCCGATCCACGCATATCCTTTCCTCGAAGCAGAAACTCGATAGAAGGCCGATCAGCTTAATGCATATTGATGCGCGCCAAACTAAGTGAGTGAAAAATCGCCATCGATCTGTCGGCGATGGCTGGGAGGGCTTCACTTTATTTTATTCATTCGACATTCAACCTTATTCATTTTCTCGGTTATCCCGGAGATCCCGAATTTCTCTACGCATTTCCCCTCGCCTCTCCCTCTCCCCCTCCCTCTCCCTCTCCCACTTCCCTACATCTACACGCCCGTCTGCCCAGCTATATCCACCCCACGTACCGCCGCACCGTAATTGCTTTCAATTTCTCTTCACTCATTTTTAAATCCGTTTCTCTACTTGAGTTATTCCTCTTCCGATTCGCGAGATGAAAAAAGTGTTGCGAGGTCGCGAGTCGTACGTGGTAGGAGGCATTCGGCGAATCGTTAACGAGGTATGCGCAGCGTATATCGCGTACGGAATTCCCGATCGTGTAGTGAAATAAAAAACAAAGACAGACTGAAATAGTTCAACAAATCAACGCCCCGCGTATATCGGTTCGCCGGTATCCCGGGGGTAAAGCTGGGCTTTCGCCCTCTTGGTATATTATATTGACCCAATTTCGATATTGGCAAAACCAAAAATAATTAGCCGGGCAAATATGGGGCTGCTGTTGGTTATTTATCCGACGATTTTCCGCTCCGCCGGCCGCAGTCCGTTCGCTGACGAGCACCGCACGCCCCCGCCCTCCTATTCCTCATCCTCCCTTCGGACCTTTTATTTTCGGGTCCTTCGCAAGGGGATGACGCCGCTGCACCCTAGACCGAAATTCGGGGTCGTTTCTCTACGCGATCGCCCCCCCCCCCCCCCCGCCCTTTTCTCTAGCTTTCGCTGCGGGAGCCCCATATGCTACGCGCGACGCCCGAGTCTCTCGCACCAGCTGAGTGTGTTTTGATTTCCCTAATAGACGATCGAGGGGGTTGCAGGCGACAAAGAATATGAGGCCGGAATCTCGCGGTCATAAATCCGTTCCACGTTTTAATGATGTTTTTTTTTTTTTTTGTTTTGCTCGACAACGTTTTTCCAGCTCGTTGAAATTTTTACGTCACAATTGTTTCGCGTATTCGGATCTCCGGTATAATTAACTATCGGTGGTCGAGGCATAGCTGCCGGTGGTTGTGGAGGTTCGCGTGCGAGTGGATCGGGGCTGGGGTTGTAATATCAGATGGAGTAGACGTCGGAGGTACGAGCGACACACGACATGCGTAAAAAAGTGAAGCGTCAATATTACGAGCGTCGCGAGTCAGTAATGACGCGAGCGGAGTTATTACCTAACCCTGCCTATATTCGAGCTTCTGTGAAAATCATCAAAATTACCCAGGCGAGGAGGAGATAAGCCGAGGACGGCTAATGACAGGTCTGCGGTGACATCGCGCCAACAGATGACACAGATCGATAAGATGAATCTTATTCGTACATGGACATGCGTGATGCTTGAATACCTAATAATATCACGTGATAGGCGTATACACACGTGGAAAAGCGTGTATACGCGGTCGTGCATCGAAAACTGCTTCAATCAACCTAAGTAAATCCAACCAATCGCCGCGCTATGCCGTTCGGTGGTCATCGTACGCGTTAGGACTTAATACGCGCGCATACATATAGGTGGTTTGGATGGCGCGAGTTTACCTCGTACGCAACGCGCGACGCGTTGCAGCTGAACTACCCGGTGGCGTCGAAATCGGACGTCGCGCATCGAACGGCGGCACGGAGAGTGCCGGATGTGATTTGCATTCATTAACGACGGTACAAGCGTAGCTGATTGACAATCCGTACGTCATTGTGACGTCACTCCAGCCTACGGCCTACGAACGCCCTCGACCAATCGCAATCAATTACGATAACGATTGATTGTGCCGGTAACAGCGTTCGAATTTAACTCAGATAGAACATCGCCTCCTATGGAATTATCGCGTCACCTCGTCCCGATCACCCATTACCATGTGCCAACGGTGACGGCGGGTAAACTCGAAACAACGTTCTTTACCTCGCCAATAGTTTTCCCCCGTTCGAGGAACGACGAACCCCGAACGTTCGTGTTTAGGGATGATCGAAAACTTTGAGGGTCAAATCTCGGAAGCCAAAAAACGCCGGTAATCTCTGTTAAATCCCCAAAGGTTCCGCCGTGCCGAAGTGGTCGGAGTATAGCCTTCCGGCGCTACGAGAAATACGCGTCAAGTAGGTATGGAAAGAAAAAACAAACAAAAAAAACAAGAAGAAAAAAAATTAAAAAAAATCTGCTTAATCGCAACGGGTGGTACATTAACTTTCTACGATCCATTCATCGCGTTGCATCGGACAAAGGGAGTCCGGAGTTGAAATGGCGTCGGATCGCGATCGTTTCATTTCGTTGGCGAGGGTGATTTCTGCAGGTTGTTTAACCAGTCACTTAAACGAGACCTCAAAAAGCACGCCGTACTCGTACCTCGATCACGCTTCGATGAACACGTCGCAATCGACCTGGCCCGTCTCAATCAACGTGCCATTGATATCCATCGGACGTACGTACGTACGTACCACTGCCTAACCCTGTACCGCCCCAACGGCGGTTTTTGTGCGACCAAAAATCTATTAGCCACCGACCACATTTGGTACCTACGGAAGACTGGGTTTTTTTTTACGTAGAATAAAGCAATATAACGAGCGGTAATGTAAGAAGACACGGGGGTGAAAAACGTAGCGGGTCCTGTTTTGGTGCAGCGAGCAGCTACCGCCGACTATAACCGGTAACAACACAGCTTGTGGCAACTATACCGTTGGCAATAGCAATCAAGGTTGAGTGTGGCTACTAAATGAAGGGTACTTGCGGAGAAAGGAGAGGAGAGGGAGGGAGGTAGGGGGCAGTATAAGGACACGCGACCACCCCATTTCTGTTGCGTAGTCCTACTCCTCTCTCTCCCTTGCGCGGGGGGCATTTTAGAGATTAATTCGTGTATCGCTTACCACCCCCGAAGCCCCGATCGCCAACCCTATAAAACTCGACGCGTGATCGCTGCCCTCTTACACGCTTTGCTGCGCTCTTCTTTTTTTTTTCCCTATTCCGGATATTGCCGGTCAATTGGTCGCGGCGGCGATCCGTCCTTGTGATATTTTGGAAATTTTTAAACTTTCCTTCGCACTCGAGATGACAAAGGTCGCCTCGTTCGCGTATCTTTTATTTCTCTCCATTTTCCTTCCCTTCGCCGATGAAGATACAGGTGTCCCCGGTCGGGTTTATTTCGCCGAGGATCGGGATCGGACGAACAATGAGCACCGCTGAGCTCAAGATGTCCTCCTGAAGACTATCTCAGCTACGGTCCCTCGGGAAAAGGACCTCCTCCTGTTCCCACCTCCTCCTACTACCTTCCTATCTCGGGACACTCCATAGCCTATTCAAAGATACCTATAGCTCCGCATCTACCTCTACCTCGCTGCTTCGCTACACCGAGTTTCTCGTTTCTAGGAACGTACGGGTCAAACTGGGTCCGTACGTCGTACCACTAGGTGAACACACCGAGAGGGATAAGCAAAGGGATTCCGTACGGGCGCAGCTTCTTTACTCGGACAATGTATTTCACCTTAACTCCGATATACCGTACCCGTGAAAAATATATCCACACGTCGCCGTTATACATACATAGAATTTTTTTTTGCTCCATTACTCACCGATCTATAATCACCGGATCGCTGGGCGTTTCGTTACGGTTCCCGCAACTCTTCTTGTCGCAACATCGACTGAAATCAGACAGAAGAAAGATATTTTTTTCACCGTATTCGTACCCACTTCGTTGCGTACGAAACAACAACAACGAAAAAAAAAGAAAAAAGAAAACAAAAATTCTCCACGATCATAAAGGAACCGTCTCGTTCCGTTCTCTCCGTACAAAACTACACATCCGAAAAATACCCCTGCCCAATGGGATTTCGGAGGCTATCCTCCCCCCCTCTGTACCCGTCGACGTCAAGTCCCACGGGCCAGTGACTCAGCCACCCCCGCGCAGCGCATGGCTCGTTACGTTTATGGTTTACTGCTGCAACAAGGGTGGCTCGCCCGGTCGACTGGTTGGCTGGCTCGCCGGTACGAAGAACCGCTACCGATACAACCGTCCCCCGGCACGAGGGTGTGGAATTATTTCGAAACAGCGGTGCACGGGGGGAAGAGTGACGAGTACAACAACGTAACCCGAACAGAGGAACTAATAAAACTACCGGAAAGAGTGAAAGGAAAAATTTTCGTTTTTGTTTTTTAGCAAAGTACTCTCACCTGCACATCACTTCGTGGGTCAAGAGCACCCTGCACATTTCTGGATTTTTGTCCTGTCCCTCGTACATGATGGCCTGTAAAAAAAAAAGAGAGAGAGTGTGTAAAAAAAATATGTATAGAAACATTTCACGCGTCAGAGATAAAAGCTTTGCACAGTCGGTTTTTTTTTTTCCGGAATAGCGTAACGATTGTTCTCGTAAACTTGTCAGCGTCGAGGACGCGAGGAGGAGTGTAGGTTACGGCGGTGGTAATTATGGTTTCGTGGAAGGACAGTAGGAGAGATAGACGCGCCGCAGGACCCCATTTTCGAGAGGAGTTCTCCTGCACCGGCTAAGCCGTGGGCGGTACACGGAAATCCGTTAAGCCTACTCCACGATCTTCTGATTGATTTTTATTTAATGACAACACTTTGTTACCCCGTGTATTCATGTATTTATGTATGGAGGGTTTCGTCCTGGATTAGCTTCCGGAATAATGACGTGAAGGGTAACACCCGAGCTTTTGATGTTTACAAGAGAATTACATCGCACGTACACCGTGTCTTTTTATTCCCTCCATCCGACTAATTTCGCCCCTTAGATTGGGCGAATTAATATTATCGCGTAAAAAATGACGCCAAGCGGACAGTTTCTCGAAAACATTCGTTTCAATTCCGTCGTGAGATAGGTACGTACCTGCGGCCGTCGTTTACCTAAATTGTAATAACGAAAATTGCCGGAGATGTTTCGTTACGATAAAATGTAAATAGTTTGAAATACAATATCCCAGGGAGTTTGTGCGAATGCCAATGGGACGGGTGTACAGCGGTGCGAGAGCGGAAATACCGGGGCGGGCGGGTGAGGAGGACAGGGTGGTGATAACGATATCAAATACACCGCGAAGCGGGTTTAACTTTGGCGCGATTTTCCAACCAGTGTCAAATATTTATGCCGCTGATATAACTAAATTGCAACGCAAACGTACTCCGCTCGGCGCCCTCTCGGAAAAACCTCCCTTACACATCCCCTTTTTCTCTCCACTCTCTGCGCGTGCGGCTAAATCAGGGGATCCTCCGTGTGAGAGAGAGAGAGGGAGAGAGGGAGAGAGGGAGAGAGGAGGAGGAGGGCAGCTCGGGGGATGTACAAAGCGAGGGAGATACCCGCACGCCTTTCTCGTCCTCTCGTGCGGAGAGATAGTTACCAGGAATCGGCGGTAATACTAAAAAGTCATGCGAGTCTATTTGTTATTTCAGTAATTGAAAATGCCCCCCCTCTTCACGCGTGTACGCGATGCACTCGCTCGGTTCAACTCCGCATTTTATTTCGCTAATTTCCAGCGAAATCATAACCGCGCGATTAACTCGCGAGGACGCCGAGTAGAATTTTGAAAAACAAAGAGATTGTTATATGGGACAGGCCTGCGGGGGCTCGGAAGCGTCGCGGTATAATCGACCGCAATTGCGGTCGCCGTATACAGAAGTACATGAAAAATAAATAACAGTTGTCGACTAGCGGCTTATTCCGACGCCGGTGTAATACTCGTTGTGCAAACAGAGTCGCGTGTCGTTGCCGTGTCCGCGGGTTCTTTCGACCTCTCTTGCTGTTTTCATTGTGACGTGTTTAACCAGTGATTACCGTCCCCAGGTGAAGAGAGCCCGTTTTTCTGTGACAACACGCCCTTCGACCCCTGCGCGTCCTCTCACTTCACAAACCGTTCTCGTACGGGGGTCCGCGATAATTATTAATCTTCCGTGAACAACTACCGATCTCCACGATTTCGCTGATTCATTTTATGCGCGAAAACAGGCGCCCGGGGATCCCACAGGAGACTCGAGTACGCAGTCGAAGTTTGCTCCGGAGCCGCCCCCGGGGGCGAGCGCGTCGCTCCCCGAAGAGTAAGGATAGTCGGGGTCCTCGCTGTTCCCCAGGTGATATTCGCCCCATCGAACAACCGCCACCTCCGCGGACGTTCGTTCGTTGGCTGCAGTTTGCGATACGGAGAGACACCGGCGGAGGTTACGACGTCAGACGACGACGAGTCCTGGGGGTGCGACCAGTCAACGACATCCCCGTGGGGCTTACTTCCACTTCCGGCAAGTCCCACCAGGATTTCTTACACCCCACCCCGTCTAATTCCCACGGGAATTACCCGTGAAGGACTAATAGCGATCCGTCGATGACCGTACCCTGTTCAGTTTCATCAAATTCACAAACAATCACCGACTCGAATCGCTGAAGATGATAATAAAAAATTTGGACGATTTTTTTTCGAACGTCATTCGAAGGATGTGCGTACGAGATTAGAATCCCTTGCCTGGGAGGTCGTGGGATCCTAGAAACAATCTTACGGATGGAATTAAGACGAAATGCCAACAGAACGATCTACTCACATGTCCACGGAGAGAAGAGAATGGAGAATTGAGGAGGACGAATGAAAGAGCCTTAGATAAATTCGAAGATAGGCATTCAAATGCGGCGTAATGATTTCTATCGCGAATCGATTCCTACATCCCCTGGGAATCGGCTGTATCGGAGGACCAGCCCCTGCGTGCATTTCTCCCTGTGTAGTACATGCATCGAGCCGACATCACCGTCGCCCCCAGGGCGCCACCCTCGAATCCCCGTTTTTCCCCTATGCACCGGGAGCAGCTCGGGGGTCGTACTTTTCTTATCTACCGGGGATTAACTTATCTCGAGCTTATTATTTCCTTAATCTATAGTTAAATACTCATATTTTAGCATTAGCCTTGCTGCGTATGGGGAGCGGCGAGCGCGACGCCCACGGGTGCGCGATTCGACGAGCCTCGCCGATCAACTTTTGTTTCTCCCCCTTCCCTCGGAAAGGGTGTAATTTATTTGCCTTTTTTTTACATTTCATTGCGTCGCGGGCTGTAATCAAAGATGAAAGAATCTGATTTCGAACCGCTGAAGTGATTCCGGTGAAAAAAAACTAGTCGGGAGTTTGAATGTAAACGCCACAGCTTCGACATTTTTCCACAAAAGAGACGAGAACGGTCGCCGGTCGGCTATAAAAAAAAAAAAAGGCGAGTAGACTACCGACGCTAATGAAAATTTAATCTCGAAATTTTTATCGCCACTCGAGTCCACCGCGTTGCGCGGGTATTAATATCTTGCGATTTCAATTCCCCCGTGTCAATTATTTCCGCAACGATCGAGCCCTTGAATTTTTGAATTCCGCGGTCTGCGGGAAGCGTCTCGTTTTCGTTAAGTATATAAAAACGCGATTCTTCGCCGCGTTCATGGCGCACTCACGATTTTTACTTTCGTATAAAAATGGAAGTTTCTATTCTCAAAAACGTTTCGGATAGTCCATTGAATTTTACTCCGCACCGTTGTCGCGACGCCGCATAAAGTTATGTCAGTTTAACTACACGATGAAAAATTTATGGAGAAACGACAGATCGCTGAACGCAGGTAATACCTATATATACATATAGGTATATACGTGTACGTATAATCATAACAACGTTTCGCGTTGTGTCTCTCTTTCGGAATTTACGTTCGCAGCATCGCATAGCTCAGTTCTCGGAGTTATTCGCACCCCCCGGAATACCTACCGAGGAAACGACGGGAGGCTGAGTAATACCGTTACAAGTTTAGCTACAATTTCGTGTTGCTCATTCATTTAGAATAACAACGTTACACGCCACCCCCTCCCCCCCGTTCACTTTTCATCCCACACCTCAGTGTTTTCTACCAGTTATAGTAGACTATAAATGTTTTTCTCTTATACCACCCGCTTCGCCCCCTCCCCCGAAAGTAATTAGCATTTAGCATTTTTAATCTTGAACTAAATTTCGTTACAACTTTTTATATCCCTTAACCGCGTGCGACTATTAAATTTTTCTCCGGTGATGTTTACTTCACCTTTATCACGTATGGGTAGGTATTCTATTGTTATTGAGTTTTTTTTAACAATTTTTTACTTTTTTCAATTTATCTTCGCGAAGTGTAACGATACCGGCAATTTTCGTTATTCAGTGGATCGCGATGCTCGGTGAAACTCATTATTCCTAGTGCCATAGATATCGCGATTTTCTGCGTACATAGGTATACATATACGAACGTAGCACTCAATTATTACAGATTTACAGCGGCATGGCCTCCTAATTCAGCTGCGGTACTTTCGAATGTAGAAAATTGCTCGTGTATGCCTGTTGGTATAACTAACTTCGTTACTATCTCGCCGACAAGATAAATCGCTGTCCGAGTCAGAAGTTGGTGGTGGGTTGAGGAGGGGGGAAATTTCTAACTTGCAACCTGCGGATGAAATAATATTTTCAAAGAGATAAGTGCGCGCGGTAAAAGTTGACCGAATCAAATCGTCCCGGGTGATACCTCGTTAATTAGCGTTGTTTCTAATAGTCTACGAAATACGATGATTTTTCGACAATTCACCGTATCAAATTTGGACAATAATAATTTCCAAGAGTCGTTGAACGACTCGTGACCGAATTCTCCTATCTCGGCCGTTATTAATTCTTATAACCCACATAAAGAAGGAGGGTCGAGTTATGAGGACGAGGAAGGTTTTAGCAGATTGAATCATCTTGTTGCCGGTATAACGCTGACTGAAAAAAAGAGTGGGTATGACGAGTACGGGAGATATTCAAGGAGCGAAGGCGGATTGGAGCGAAAAACGAACGAGCGGTGGAACGGGAGAGAGACTTCGGGGCGGGGAGGGTCTGCACGACCGACGTTAGTTTTAGCTGATTAAATTACTAAACCGTCCTGGACCTGCGCGGGCATAGAACGCTTTTCAATCCGCGATCCATCTCGCTTATTAGTCACGTCAGGCCCGCGATCATAGCTACAGAGTGTCCAGGGATCATCGATCCCCTTTTTTTTTTTTTTACAAATTTTCAATCGCTCTTTATTTCCAATGACGCACGAGAGGAAAAAAATCGGCCATTCGCTCCTCGGATTTCGGGGACGAGACGTAGGTCGCGGGATGTATCAGGTGTATGGTATATAAGAAAGATCGAGGTGCGAACGATTTACGCCCTGCAGAGGTACATTTTGTCGGCGGAGTGGAACCCGGGCAGATATCCGGCAACCACCGACACGACTACCCTTCACTCGTAAAGCTTTTATCCGTGCTCTAATCTGCCGGCTTTATTTGTGTTTGCTCGGAAGGTTATGATCCTCCTTCGTTCCTATCTCTTCGCGCTGATCTATCCGCTGCCACCGGGCCGGGCGATGTTGGGTTCGGTCGGAGCTGCCACGTGGCCCTGATAAGAATATACTCGGGGCGTACAACGAGACCGACAATCGGGGGGACGAGTTTCGATTTTTAGTGCTTTCACAATTTCGTGCGTTGAGAAGAGAGAAAAAAAATAAAAATAAAAAGAAAATGTCTGCGTATACGGATGTTGTTGAAGAAAATCGGTTATCAACGACTCACCTGTTTTGTGACGGAGTCTATCAACCTGACGAATATATCCTGCTCTTGTCTCACACCTGAAACACAAATTGTACGGAAAATATGATTATCAAAAATTTTTCAAATCATCTCACAAATCACAGATTCGCGGTATCGTGTATACGCTTTTTACGAGTGACCGTGCGCAAGTTGGATAGCGTAGCCGTACAGCGAACGCATAATTCTCAAGAGACTCTTGCACAGAACCGACTAGCCGCGCGGTCGCTCTTAAACGGTTTTTAATGCCACGAGCTTTTTCTGTGCCGCTGTACGCTCTTAGGTGGGTATCCGAGAGGGTTGAATTCCGTGGATTTAAAAGCGTTTTAGTCGGTTTCGAAGAGCTCACCGTTCGGCGTGATGATGCCTTTTTCCAGAATTCGAGTGAAATATAAAATGAAAAAATAAAAACGGAAAAAAGCCAAAGGGAAACAGGATAAGAGAAAAGAGAAACGTCTCATCGAACGGCGGCGAATTTCATCCGGGGGATCGATATCCTTGCCCACCTTATCCTCGACTGGGTCCCGATTGGACCCTACAGCATTAGCCTGGAAATCCGCGGACCACGGAGCACGGAGTTGTAATAAGCCACGACGGGTTCTCGAGGTAATTTGTGAGCTAGTTTGGGGCCAGATATTATAATCCACGGCAACATAATGTTACCTGGTCTGGTTATACGGCACGGGTTGGGCTCGTGGGCACCACCCACCCATACACGGAATCGCTACAGCTCGCGGTGAGCACCTCTAGCCGAGTGCGGTCGGCTCAAGGCGCTCAGAGCTATGTTGGTTTCAGGTATGTACGAGTAGCTGGTGCGAGCAACGTGTACGCAATACTCGTACACGCGGGACATAGGTACACGTCCGTACATAAGAGCTGTACGGCTGTAGGAGGTAGGTACGTACATGTTCCGTACACGTACGTACAGGTATATTATTTCCTCGGAGAGAATTCGCGTCTAGTGTATCCGGGGATGCAGACTGTACGGAATGGCAGCCAGTAGCAGTCTTATATCGGGATTACCCGAGGCTTAACCTGCTCGGCTTTCTGACCGAATTAAAATTACCCGCGATTATGTTAGCCGGTGGTAAAATTTTAATCCTTTTACGCCGAGGCAGCTAGAGAGAGAGAGAGAGAGAGAGAAGTATAAGTATAGAAATTTGTGTGTTTATCCGTGTGAAAGAAATTCATCGAAGACGGTAGGTGTTGTATACGTGCAACAGAGAACATAGATCTCGTGGCCCGTAAAACGGAAACTGAAGGGCATAAGCGGGTCGTTCTTCATCCCCGCGTTATTTTCTGCCACCGCGGGCGTGATTCACGATTTAAAAGAACGAGAGCCTTGCATCGTCGCAGACTACTACGACTACTCTGCGGTAAAACCGTCGCAACCCTCGAGCGTCGACAGTTGATTTTTTTCGCGTCTCGATACAAATTCAAACGGACCGATTGGGGTGCGGTCAAAAAAGTTGACTAGATCGCGGATCGAAGGAATTAACGATATCGATTGTAATTCAATTGTCGATTTTTAACCGAACGTAGAAAGGCGGGAGGGGTGAAAAGAGTCGACGGCGATACGGTCGAATGAAGGCCGGTCGCCCAATTTGGTCCGCTCTTCTCCCATCTCCGTCCGTTTCACCCACGATTCGAGTCGTGTGCACGTACAATCCCAACGTTCGCGGCGGATGTTTAAGCAACAGTTTCCCGCGTTTACCTGCTCTTCCCCGATGCGGCTGTAAAATAGCTCCCAGAAACTCCGTGGCAGCTATTAACAGCTGGTAAACTTCGCGATCGTATTTCATGCGATAATAGGTGGCATCGTGTGCGCGAAGAATGATTTCTGTTGGTTTCGACAGCCGGTTTTTCTTTTCATTCCATTGATCAACCGTTTGGTTGGTTTTTATTTTTGTTTATTTCATTTTTTTTTTCAAACGTCTTCGTCGATCGCTCGATCGTCTCGAATCTGGTATGACGAGCGGCGTGAGATTGTAGAAGACAAATTGGCGTGAACCAACGAAGAGTCAGGTGTTCGAGTCGCGTCATCGCGTCACCGTCGAGCGTCGAGCGGAGCGATAAATCGATAATTAAATAATAAATAAGGAGCGAGAGATGTAGGAGACCGAGGAGCGGGATAGGGAGGTGCAGGGGTTGCCCCCGTTGCCGGCCATATCGGGGCATGTTTTTTGCACCTTCTCGGGCCCGTCGAGCCGGGCATCTCGATATCCGAGTCTCGCGTTGGAGCGAAAGGGAGGGAAGTAAGAAATAAGAAGTAAATAAAAATTGGAAAAGAAAAGGAGACGCTTCGACGGACGTACGGCCGGAGACTTCCTCAGCTTCGGAAGGCATATATAAGTCCACTCGGAGTGCAACCGATTAAGGAGCTATCGCTTTGTCTCGATCTATATACTCGGGTGCGGCCGATCAAGTTTTTCCCAAAGTATCACTTTTAGCGAACGCGCGTATATCCCTCGTCCCTGTAACTCCCGACGGCGTATTATTGCCAGTTATGCTAATCTTTTGACAGGTGATTAACTAATACGGATCCCCACCGGATCGGGTGTCGTTCGCGCAGGGGCCCCCGCGTGCTCGGCTTTCCTCCGTTCCCGCAGTTCCCGAAGGACGCAAACGAGAATCAACGACGGGCGACTTACAAGTGCACCGATTCCGCGGTACACCCAACACGGGATCGGGATATATATACCCTTTATTCGCGGAGATGTTTGGTATACATAAAGTGTGCGAAGTTGGTACCTATGTACACTCGTACATACATACATACACCGTGCGCTACACTATACGTATACTCCGACAACAGATCACCCCTGGCATTTCTACTTTGCAACAGTTAGTTATTTCTTGTCCGCGATGTTGGCAACACGTTTTAGTGCCCATAGATGGAAGGGCGGCTTCTCAGTCACCGATGCCCATCACCGCAAAAATCCCGCATTGATTGATCGGATTCAGGCTGCACCGCTGCCGTTGTTGCTGCGATACTCCGCTTCGAACTCCTCCTATGGAGTGAAAAATACATTCGAAACTCGCTAGCGCCTAAGAGCTTTTTAACGCATATGCGATTATAACGCCGGGATTCTTCGGCTCCCACCCCTCCGCCGCCCCCTCCTCCCTCTGCTTTTTCCTTTTGCTCCCGGTTTATCATATTCGTTTTTCAATCTTATTCCTTTTACCCCGAAATTCCGGCGATTCTATACCGACGTCACGACGTTTTTGCGGGATCGATGAATCCGCCGCTGCCGTAGCGACCAGCGGGATCGCGGTGACGTAAAATATGTCTCTGTTGCGGTCTACGCATCCCTCGCATCCGCCTGTCGCTCACTCGCTGACTGACTGACTGACTCGCTGAAAGTTAGAGGAGGCGAGAACTTTTTAGAGGCGGTAAGCGAGGCAAGAGCGACCATCGGGTGTCCGTTTGGAATGTTGATGGTCCGGCTGCTTGATCGCCTCAACACCCGATCGCTCGATCCCCGCGCATTCAGCAAATTGCTCGACAGTCAGAAAGGTGACGATATTGTAACCCAATCGATCCCGAAATCCCATAAATTCCCGCATCACCGGATACCCGAATATCCCATTGATCATTATTGGAGTAGCTTTTCACATTTCTTACCGTTTGCGTAGAGCAGTTGCAGCCGGTACTGGATCCCGTTGTTCGTCTTCTGTCCCTCCGTTTCCTGAAATGAGAAGAAAAAGAGATTTATTGAAAATCAACGAACGGCAACGATCTGGCTCGAAGGACTTTCGTTGCTTCGGTGTTTTTTGGGGGGGGGGGGGGGGGGGGTAAAAAAAGATACGACCTACACGCATGGTGCATAAACGCATTTACCCGAAGAGCTGCGCGGGGCTACGGGGTCTCGAGGAGATAATTACTTTAGTTGCTCGCGCCCCGCCTCGCAGGCACTGACTGCACTTAATTAAATGCATTTTGATATACATGTTGTACGCATGTACACAGCCGTAGATACGTATACAGATGTTTGCGTATGGGACTACGATGTACCAACGTCACTCGCTAATTATTAATTCCTTGATGAACGTGTAAGAGCTGCATCGTTACATAGGTAGATGGTATTTATATATCAGTTGGTACCGACCTATGCAGGCCACCGTGCGGCTATCTCCGTATTGCGTGCGATGCATAATTATACCGACGAGTGACGAGTCACGCGTGCATCGTTCACCATATGCTATACTACTCATTTCTTCGCCTAATGCATTTTCAACTACCCCCAACGTGACCTAAAGTAATGCTCCTCGATGTAGTTCTTCCTATACCTATGCTATACCTATAATAAAATGTAGGTACTTATTAAACAAATGGGCAGATTAAGGTATACACAGTCCAGATTTTCATTTGAAAACGCCCGGGTCTGATCAGCTTCGTGAAATCAGTAGTGACTGCAAGTATCCTGGAAAATCCATAGGCTTTGCAGTCTGAAAATTATTATTTTGGCGATTTTCGCGGCGAGCTCAGGAGCAAGATTTTTTTTTTCACAGTATATTGACGTGATCTGACGTATTTTGACTTCAGAAATACGAATCCGTGGGTGAAATTGAACTACGAATTTTTCCCATCGAGATATCTCGATTTTTCTGCTCCAAAAAGTGAAAAATTTGCGATAACTCGATCAATTTTATAGATAAATCAATTTTGCTTCCGGATTCGGAATCCTGGGATCAAAATACACAAGAAAAGTGCCATACGATCAATTTCAAAAAATAAAAATTTTTTGCCAAAATTTGAGATTTTTCCAAGGGGTACCCCTTACGATTTTTTCAGATTTTGACCAAAAATTTTTATTTTTCAAAATTGATCGTATGGCACTTTTCTTATGTATTTTGATCCCAGGAATACGAATCCGTTGAGTAAATTGAGCTACGATTTTTTCTTATCGAGATATCTTGATTTTTCTGCTCCAAAAAGTGAAAAATTGGCGATAACTCGATCAATTTTGTAGATAGATCAATTTGACTTCCGGATTCGGATTCCTGGGCTCAAAAACATAAGAATGGCATATAAAATAAAATATTTTTTTCTGACCCAAAATCGACAAAATTCCAAGGGGTACCCCTTTGGATTTTTTCGATTTTTGGGCCAAAAATGAATTATTTAAAAAATCGATCGTATGACGCTTTTCCAATGTATTTTGACCTCAGGAACACGAATCCGTAAACTAGATTGGGCTACAACTAAAACTAACAGAGATATCTGAATTTTTCCGCACCCAGAAACCTGCGCATCGGCCATCGTCGTTGCAATGATAATTTAATTGTGGAAGAGGAGAGTAAAAAATATGTAAATAGTTGCGGGGATGGTTGAGGACGCTGACGGCGCTTTGCCGCGATCTCCTGCCCTTACCGGCGGGGTTGATGTATGCCCTCGGTGCATGACCCTAATTAATAGGAGACCACGCGATGCAACTGTCTACCTACGTGAATTATACACGCTTACATCGCGCATCGTGAGCCAACTGCGGGTACTCCATACCGTCGTGGCCAGGTATGGGTAACCCGTGTACGAATATTATACCGTCACAGTCTTGCGGAGTCGGACGACAGACCGACGAGTGAATTTAAACATATCACACCGTCGTACCGCCGGGTGATTAGTTAAGTGGGTGAGATGACTAAATAGGAGGACTACTTATCTCAATCGATCCTCGAACGGCTCGCGGTTGATCATTATTCGATAAGAGAAACTAATTAATTCAAATCCGTCAATTAGTCGAGACTTCTGAGGACTTTTTATGCGACTCTTACACATGTGCGTACTGCCGACGGAATAAAGTACCAAAGATAGATTTGCTTCCCTACCGCACTCTCGGTGGTTATTGCTCCTCTGAGGACGATTCCGAGAAGTCATCTATCGCGCCCGGGTCTTATATTTAGACCTAGAAAATAACGCTCGCGTCTAGTCAAACGTATCCATTGAAACCCACGCAACGTTGAATATTCGATATTTCACGAAGCGCATTTTTTTTTTCTACGCCAGACCAGCGTGACGGACTCTTCATTCATTCGAACAATTTCAAGGCATAATCTCCCATATCAACGCGACGGTTTGAGCGAAAAAAAGAAATCACTGTTGGCAAAACCAATTAGTTGAAACATCGCGCTACTGAGCTCGCGTTGCGCGGATTACACAGAATTCCGGTGAGATAGCGAATTATTATCAATCGATACACGATCGAACGGTATTACGTACAAGACCTCCGGTGATCATCGGTTCCCTGTACTCCATGAAGAAATTTATTAGTCAGTTTGTGAGCTAGAGTGGCTGTCGTTAGGGCAGAGCCGACCGTGTTCTACCACGTAGTACGTTAACCCTCCCCAGCTCTTAACGGTCACGCAACTTAATAGTATCCGATAGAAAGAAGAGCTCTACTGATCAAAGATTACACCTGGTAGGCATTCGTTATTTAGCTGGTCAAATACGAAAAGTCAATACAAGGTAGCCGAACCACCGAAAACCGTACGATCGAGTCCGTTGGTACGCCGCCACTGTAGCGAGCTCGACTTTGAATCCGTGACCCAAAAACTTTTCAGTCTTCAGACTTTTCTTCGTTAATAATAAACGATACTCACAATCAGTCGGAGAGATAAAGAGAGAGAGAGAGAAAAATTCACGTCACTCTGGCGTTAGTTTAAGGGCGAAGACAAAGTTTCGCCGATAAGAGTCCTGCCCCGCTGCAGCTGTACATCTCACAACGGATGTGCGGGACGCGGCAGCAGGATGTGCAGCGCGAGACTAGAGCGGGGGGCCCGAGGGGCGATGGAAGCGAAGGGTACGGATATATTTCCGCAGCGGCAAAGTTCGTTCTTCGTTCACGTTTTGTCGTCACGACTGTCCGCCATGTCGACGGAGATCCTTTTCCTTCGAGTCATCCCCCTCGCCACTCCCCGTTCCCCGTTCTCCCCCTTCGGCGTTTATATATTTTCTTTTTCTTTCCTCATTTCTCAGTCTTCCTCTTTTTCTCCCGCTCTCTCCCTACCCGCTACCGTCCGCTTCTTTATCGCCCCCCCTTTGCCCCCGCTCCTGTGCCGCGCCTCGTATTTTCCTCCTTTTCCTCCCCCCCTCCCCTCCCTCCCGCCGGTGGTTACAACAGATTGGCAATCGGTGTAATTAATTTCAGCTTACCTGATCCTTCTCGACGAATCCGATGAAGGCCGTCCTCTCGATCTCGATTGGTTGCCCCGCACGGTCGTACAGCGCGATCACGAAGTGAAAAAAATTACTCTTTCTCAGATTACTGGGGGGTTGCTTCTCGAAATGGGCTCTGCCGACTCCGACGCTGAAACGTGAAAGGCAAAATAGAGGAGATAAATTAGATGACCGACAAAATCGATTCGAATTGGGGGGTTGAATATTCCAAAAGAAAGTGGAAGAGTACGGTCGCTCTAAACGGGAAGGAGTATCGCGGGACGGAGGAACTAAGGAAAGACAAACGAGCGAGGTCGCCAGAGCGCGCAGGTGGCTTCAACGCCTTAAAATCCCATTAAGGTCTCATGTGCCGAGATTAGGCCGCCGGACTCTAGTACCATCTTTGAGTAATGGCACGGAAAGACCCCTCGCGGCTCGGCGATATAATAGCCCACGCAACACAACTATCGCCGGAACGGAGAAGAGTTCGAAATAATACAGCCTATATATACGCGTTCGCCGCCGGATCCACGGAACCGTAATAATATCTCCCCAAATCACCGTAATGTCATTTTCCCAAAACTAATCAATTTATTTCAAAATCATTATATAATTCACGCCGGTCGTTACAGTACACGCATTTCCCTCTCAACCGGTACACTCCGTGTGCGCGTGTACCTATATCGGGAACATGTATAATTGCCTTACGTAATACGGGCGCGAGCAGTTACACACCGTAGTGCGTAGAACGAAACGTAGCCTCCGATGCGGTGAGGTGTACTCCGGGTTATTAATTGAGTGTGGCGTTAAACGCGTGCTCACCCTCTTTACGCAATCAGTCAGTTCCTTCAACCCCATCATCGCTCATCCGTCGCCGGAATCCACATGCATTCCAAAGGCCACGCGTTGACCGTAGACTTTTAATTCACTCCAATTTCATTACGATCGGTACGTCGCCGATATTTTTCCGGAAGCAATTCTGCTTGGATCGTAATTTTCGCGTGCCCCGAAAATCTGGGGATTAAAATCCGAAAAAAAATGGCAATATATCGTAACGGTCGAGGGTGCAGCACGTCGTTAACGGCGAACAAAAGACGGACGAGGGGCCCCGCAGCGCCGCGGTGCAAGTTCATTTTTCTCGTTTTTTTTCTCCTTTTTTTTTATTTTTTTGTTATTCTATTTCGTCCCTCGCTTTCATTCGTATTTTTTTTTTTCCCCGTTTTATCGCTGATCACATAATCTATGTCGCGCGTGAACGTCGCAATTACGTAGGCATGATTAATTTGCTTTGTGAAGTTATTCCACCCAAAGGACTTTGCTAATGAAATGGACGCTGCTGCTACTCTGTTGTTCCTAGCTACTGTTGTATATATACACCTGTATGGATATCATTTTCGTACTATAATTTAGAACTCGCGGCGCGTATTATTAATAACGAAAAGATAGCCCATACGCGCGCATTTGTCTGACAAAAATTACCAGCGATACATCCGTTGAAAAAATGAAACGGCTATTGGAAATGATAGAATGTAATCTCACGGCGTTTCTCGAAAAAAGAAATAGAAAAATCTATAGATGCGAATGGGCGTATCGGAGTGAATTCTCCGAGTGTTTTGACAGTTTGAAAAATTGTTCGTTGATCTGCGCGTATTGGTAGGTATGTATGCAAAAAAAGGGGGCGACCGTGCGTGTATCTGTACTTCCCCGTTTTCTTTAATTGTTTTTTTCCCGAAACTTACAAACCGGGTTTCAAGTTTCTTTCACTCGGGGACGACCGGCGGACGTTGAGTGATGGGTTGTCCCTCGTGATTTTCGGAATTGGCGTAGTAGTTGGTCGATCGCGCCCGCCCCTCTTGGGCACTTCAAATTCCGGGCACCGTTTCAGAAAAACATGTCACCTCTCGGCCACCATTTCTCACTTCCACCCCCTTTACAAGATCGCTAAAATTTCCCAACGTCAATTTTCTCGACGACCCCCTTTTTTTCCCCGTCCCCCGTCCAATACTCAGGTATACGCGTACACCTTCGATGTAAGAATTTACACGGCTCGCTCGATGGCTCGCATTGTGCGGACCGCCGCACGATGGCAAATTTACAACCACCGCGCGGTTACTACGTTATAACGTCGCGCGCGATTACGCGGGTTTCATTCCCAAAGAGATCCGTGCAAACAAAATAATAAAGTCAGCGCGAAAAGTAAACGAACCGGGCGGATGCGACTCGACTAAACTCGAACCACCGCCGCGCTGCGGTGAGGTAGAGAGAGGATGCCGAAACGCGGAGCGAGTAAACGGTGCGAGGTGGTAGGTACCGAGTAGTAGATTCGTGTTGGCAAAGTGTTAAATATTCAAGCGGGTAGCTTAATTGCGGGAAAAAGGCGACAAGAGCCGCGCACCGTGGCCCGTGCTCTAAACTGGTTTACGCACCTCTCTCATCCCTTTTCCTTCGCCCTACCGAAGTTTTACATCCCACTATAACCCGCGCTCGCCGCGATATTCGAAGGCAAACTTCGTACAACTTGTCGGAAATAATAAAAAAGAGAAGAAAGGAAAAAAAACATGAATAAAATGTATCATTCATCTCGTCGGATGCGAGACTATTTTATATCCTTGGAGAATAAATAGCTGAATCAGTTTTGCGGGATGTTCGTCTGTAACATCCGGGTGTGCCTTGTATGTCTCTATAGATCGCTTCGGAAAATAAACGAGGTGATCGTTGGTCCGTTTGTCACTTCGGTCGCTGAAGTACCAGCATTGTACTATCGACGGTGCAGGGCGACCGACTCGTGGTGCCCACGGTGCCCAGGGGGTGTTCAGGGTGGAACGTAGGAGACGAGAAGGGGTGATGTACGGCCCATGTCGATAATTATCGGTGGCTGATTAACCGGCGGCCGGTTCGCGCCCCATAACTCTCGATGTCCGATTATTTTGCCCCGTTTGCTATGCACCAATTCCTCCGTTATATCTGCTACCCCTGCTTTCTGTCCCTGTCCGTGTATTTCCGCCCACCGCTGCCGCCGCGTCCTACGCTCCGCCACGTTTCCGCTCACCTCTCGATCTACCGATCCGAAGATCATTCCACGCCGCGCGAATACTCGACGAATATCGTCGCCTTCTTTCGACGCTCGCGGAAAACAGGGTTTCGCGTTTCCCGAGTAAATGACTAAGTAAATCGATGAATTTTCGTCACCTCCGATCAGCGGTGGTGGTGTTTTAGGGCGGACTGTACTCCGCCGAACTAACTCTAGGTACGCACGTACCTGTACTAGATATACACACGAGCTAACGGTGTTACACAGTCGTTGCACATAGAGGCAATTTAGTGCAGTACGTATGGAATAATTATAATCGGCCGGGCGTATAGGTATAGACGAGCGCGTATATACAGGGGTTTGGGTAACTGTCACTTCTCGCCAATATCCCTCTATTAAACGGCTGTTTTTCGCGTCGTTTCATCCCATCTGTATAATATCGTTCCCCTCCCGCCGTTCGTATACGCCCGGGTTATGATTATAGACATGTCAACCACGTTATCGAGTGCCTATCGGTGTTGTTCGCCGCCCGAAGCCCCTCGTCCTCCCCCCCTCCCTGCCCCCCACGAACAGAATTCTACGTATTTCTCATATTATTCTAATGGGTAGGGAAGGTGGCGTACCGGTACGCGAAAATTATACCTGCACATCAACGTGCATCTAATACTCCTACACCGTGTATATACGCACTCCGTGAAGCGCGTCGTCCTCCTGCAGGTTATATAGGAGGGGGTAGGCAGTGGTACTAATTACGAGCTTGATTCACGCCTACCTCCGAATTTCCCATAATTCAAGTCACTGGCCGCCGACCCGTGACGGCTACGGCCTGGCTTCGATCTGCCGAAATTCTTTTTTTTTTTTTTTTCAACCCCCAAAGTTTTCACCGAGATTGAAATAACCTTTGGTCTCGCAACCCCTGACCTTTTCGAAGATTCATTTCAGCGCGATTCGTAACCCCCTGCCCCCCTGGAAATTTCTTCGAGTTTAAAATTTTTTTCATCCGTTGTTATAATCGACGATTCGCCTCGATTGCGCGGCAATAATACGGGAACCGCGACGAACTCATTCGGTAGTGACGCGAAATGCGGTGATCACAATTTGTGGCGAGTGAAAATATGCGACGTGGTGTAACGTAGATATTGAATAGAGTATATCGTATCGCCATTCTAACCCATTTGTATGAATTTGTTACAGTAATAATACTCGGAATTTATATTTACGCGTGCGTATTACGGCCAACACGTACGTACCCTACCTATACGCGTATTATTATACAACTATATTGAAAATACAGAGAGTGCGGATTTTAGCGAGCGCGTATAATATAACGTCGCATGCAGTAGCCCAGGATTACACACACCCCTATACGGAGAATAACAATAAATAGATGCGTCGCAATGAACTACTACCGTTGCATGTTGTTGCACCGCGAGTAGTAGTTAGTCGCCCAACGTTATTACGATATCATGAGTTGGCCGGGATATATAGTCTGTTTACGGTTAACCGCGACGCGATTAATAATTCATCCAGAGATAATGAGCAATTTGTAATATATCTGAATATAATCCACCTCGCGCTTCCGACCCCCCCCCCCCCCCCCCCCTCCCCACCAACCAACCATTCTCCACCCCCAACCACGGAGAGCGCGTTGTTTAATTTAGATAGTTACACACCGCTCAAGGAACGTGTTTCGTCTTATCGTGAAGATCGCCCCGTATAAATTTCTCTCCGCCGGTACAAAGTTACAATTATTTCTGACCCGTGTTGTCTTTTATTTTTCTTCATCGGTACGTACGCCTAAAATATAGAAACCGGTTGAAGGGCTCTCTACATAAATTCACTGAGTATTTACTCTTGGTCTTTCGCCCTTCCCTTCCTCCGCGGTATTTAACGAATGCGGTATCGTCGCGAGGTACGAAGATAGTTTTTTTTTGGGGGAGATACGTAGTAGGGGTATTCGATGTACGGGGATCCGCAAAGGTTCCCTGTACCGCGGGGTTTGTAAAAGGCGCTAAAATTCTCAATCACATTAACTTGATTTCGCTACGTGGGTCGTGACATGCCGTGAAAAGGAGGGTTAGTTAAGGGAACCGCTATTGGATTAGAGATCCCACCTTCGTCTGGCGTCCTTCCTTCCTATATGGCTTACGGTATATATCTACCGCGTACCTTCAACCACCGCGTATATATCTATACCCACCGTCATCTCCGTCGCCAACCACCCGTGCGCGCCGCTCTTCACTTCGCGCTTACACACCTTTGTGCCCCCAAAGTATCGCAAATTAACCCCCTATACCGACGTAGAGCTTCGCAGCCTGCGGATCGTACGATTGTCCCACTGTATCTGCATCCCGTATGATCATCCGAAATTTTTTTTGTCCTGCTACCGGAGCGATCATTTAGAGGAAACACCGCGACGGTACGTCGGGTTTCCTTAACTACAATAATTATTGGCTTTTATTGCGATCGATCGATTTTTTCTGACCGATGGATCGTTATTTGTATACACCTGGTGAATTTGCACGCCGTGTAGTGGGTCGGCGAAATGTGGCGAACACGTCGAAGAAATCTCGTTATTGTTTCAGCCATCGATTTGGATGATCTGGGGTTTGGTATGTTGTATAATAATATGCATGACGGGTGCGTCGAATGCAGCGGTTGGTGCGATTTATATAAGAGGATTACTTTCTTCTCTCTTTTTTAAAAGAGGATTATATACGGGCCACGCTCCATTTTGCGGTGATCATTATCCCGAATCTCCCTATTTTTCGTTGACCCGCTGCAGTACATTATACAACGTCATCCAAAAATAATTCGCTTCGTCTGAACTCCCCGTACATAAGGGGACCTCGGTAATAAAGTGACATCGTCTGCTGTATCTGCGGTGATTTTTTAAACAGCCAATTTATCGTTGAAAATATATCCTCGTATCCGCGCGTAAATTCAAACCTCATTAGAATTGAACTCTGAAAAATTCAACTCTCTCCTACGACGTGTCTTGATACGCGAAAATTTTATGATTTCAGTAGTAGTGGAGCGGCGCGATCCGACGGACGCTAGTAGTACGAGTCAACGGTAGGCCTACACGGTAAAAATTATTTCTCCCGATCGGACGTGAAAATTCCAACAGAAACTTGAGATATTTTTTTTTATCGTACGATAGGAGATGGGTACAGGGAAGGACCGATCGAATCGCTATTATTTTCGAAATGGAATAACGAAATTATTTTTTTTCCGCGACATCGTGCAGCATGGTCTGTGAACGACTTTATCCGAAATTTCTAGTTTCTAAATTCCTGGGAACGATGCGATAGGATACAGGGGATGAAACTTACGTTCCGTTGTCGGCGATGGCAGGTTGCGGCCAAGCTCTTGGCACCGGTTCCTCCTTGAGCGTTTGTCGCATGTCTTGAATGGGAAATACGAGCGGTGCTCTCGGGTGATGATGGGGCGGGGGTGGCGGAGGAGCGACGCTAGCCCCGTACAATTTTCGGCCCCAGTGTCCTTCGAGTTCTACGGGGCTTCCACCGCCTGTTGTCGCCCCCGCACCACCTCCTGCACCGAGACCGAGCCATGGCGACCCGCCAGCACCCACTATAGTGGAGCTGGGCAGGAGTCCGGACCACTCGTCGGACCGCGTGGTGATGCTGTGCGTTATCTCCTGGGGCAACAACGCCGTTCCTCGTTTAACCACGAACCCGGGACTAAGGTATTTCGATTGGGGCTAAGTCACCCTTACTTTACGATAGACAGGGAAATGGAATTGGCGACGTTCTCGAATTTAGATAAGTCCAGAGTCCGGGGAGCACCGAAGAGTCGTATTCACTGTTTTCTTCATCTGTCCAAATACCGCGACGCGGACGACTAAACGGAGCACCTGGTTTACCGTTCGATTATTTTTTTTTCGCGTCAAGGTCGTATCGGGGGTGGGCGATGAACACGTATAAAATAAACTGCACAAACCGTCACAATAAAATTTACACTGTCGTCTGTCTGACGGAGTCTTTGCACGAAACCAACCCCTTCGCACTGTCCCGGTTGGACCTCGGACCCTTGACCTTCGGTCGTTACCGATGTTCTTTTTATTTTCGACTTAATCGTGTTCCGTTTTTCTCTCCTCCGAGGTACAGCTGTGTGCGGGTGTCCCACTCGAGGGAGAGGACGTCTCGCGCGGCGTCTCGTGGTATTGCGGAGCTGGTCGGTCCCTTGCCGCGCGTTGCTTCCAGTTACGACGCCGCTTGTCGAATGTGTCAGGGAGCAGGCGAGCGGCATGCTCGTGACTCCCTCAGGGTTTGCCGTGAGGCCGGGGGCGGATCCGACGGGCACGACGTCCCTCCGAATGCGACGGTGACGGTGACTATCTGGCCACCCCCAACGTCGTTGGCTGGCCAACCGTTTCCTGGGGAATCTGCCAATCCTGTATCGTCCACGTGACGAAGAGACCGCCTCGACCCGTATGGCGGGGACGGTGGCGCTCTGGTGGTGGCACTTCGAGGCTTTCATTCCGGTGGCAACCCTCCTCCGGTAGGGGTTGATCGCCGACGCGCTCATCCTTCAACCGTAGCGCGCTTCTTCGATCGACGCGAATCAATGGCCTGAAAATTATTAAAATTCAACCAAAGAATCACCACGATGTCTCTTTGCTCTCCTTTCCCCGTCAGGATTTTTTCACATCGCAACGAAGGCTGATGGAAATCGATCCAGGGGTGCGAAATCCCGACTTCCAGATCGACGAATAATCATTTTTCCTATCAAGATCGATTTTTGCGAGTATCCCGATTTTTTTTGTCCGGTTGATCCGCACAGATGATCTCTTCGTCGTACACAAGTAGCTGAGAGACACCTCACTTTGTTGAAAGTAGCGTCCCTGTAACCGTACCTGGCCCAGTTTTTTCCAAGCGCAATCAAGTTCCGAGAACTGGCTGATCTCTCCCCCAGGACGCCGCGCAGCAGCTACGCCATCAGGAATTTTCCGGGAGACTACCGCTGCTGCGGTTCTTCAGCGATGATCATCCTCGGCTAGAAAAAAGTACCTCCGATTAAAAGACCCCCGGTGGTACAAAAGATATATTCAGCGTTTCTAGATACCGATACTTTTCCAGGGAATATCGTTGTCCGTTTTTTGTTCATTCTCTCTTCCTTTTCAATAAGTGCAACACGTATACGGGAGAAGTTCCCCTTATAATATAATTATACCATCGGGGTATCGATGGGACGGGTTCCCGTGGTCTACGCCGTGTACGGTGCTATCGAAGCATGCCCCGTTATGTTATGTTATGCATAAGACACGGGCTAAGTGATGGATTGGAGTTTTCGCGTTGCGGGGTGCCTCTGCTTTGGGACCGAACAACCCCCAACACGAGGCCGCACTCGCATTCATTACCCTGCAGCGCGAAACCGCACCTTAAGACTCCTCTCAGGTACGAGGAACAACGACGACACGATACTCCGTGTCCGGTACGTCGTATACGGTGAAATTTATGCTCCGCTGAAAAGTCCGTGTCGCGTATCCGCGCGCGGGTGACGCGCTACGGGATTCGATGTCAAACCAGAAACATTCACTTGTTACACGTATTTACGTACACCTGTAACGTAAAAAGGTATTGTACACGGTGACGGAGCAGCTGGGAGTTGAAGTAGCGTCGCTAATTTCCCGCGAAGCGTATTAAACGCGTTGTAAGACACGTAATTGAGTCCAATAAAAATGCTAAGAGAGGAGGTATACTACTGCGAGAGTATAGCTGGTGTACAGCCACGGTCCATAAATCTCGCAGGGCGAGTTAGTTTGTTCCGAAAAAGTAATTATAGAATTTGTTTGAATAAATTTATGGGGTAGTAGCAATCGCGAATTTAGTAGGAGGGAAAGAATGAAGGAATATAGGAAGTGGTCCTTCTTCAGGGGTTCTCACTATTCGCGAACTCCTTCTCCTTTCTTTCGTCGTACGCGGCGAAACTTTATCCGTTGTAGATTAGGATCACTTTTTTTCAAGAGTCGAATATAACTGAGAACCATCCATGATCCGGGGTGCGTCGGGGTTTCCTGACTGCCGAGGAGCTTCGGTCGAAGGAGAACGAGGTGGGGGGGGGGGGGTCTATCAAGTGGAGATAATGCGTTCTGCGTCGGGTAATTTGGCGCCCGCGTATCTCCTACTCCCGAAGAGGATCTCGTCTTGGATCTGCCACCGTGGCCGCTTTGCATTTCCAAACAATTCCGCTCTAAATAAGGTAGACCTTGATCTGCATACTACGCACTCCGACTACGACCAAACTTTCCAAATATCTTCACATATTTCACTCGATATTCACCCCCTACCGCTCTCTCTCTCCTCTCATATTCGACACTCGGCCAACGGTAATTGAGATCACTGCCGAGTCGACTGTTTCATAGAAATAAAAAAACGCCCGTATATAGCTGCAGCTATTGGAAAATATTTCTTGTTTCGAGATGCGGATGCGGTAGAACATCAGCTGTATGGTATATGTGTGTATACGACATCGCCGTACAGCGGACGGTCGCGCGAGCTCACGTTATCATAAACCAAATTATTTTTATATCCCGGGATCTCCGAGGGCGTGAATTAGTAACGAGATGGGGTGGACACTCGGTCTTATGCCGGACGCGTCGGTGTTGGCATTGGCGTTGGGTACCGCATGATGTACGGTGCGACATCCGCGCTTACCGCGTCTGCCTCAGTTGGTCATCCTAATCGAATTCGCGGTGTAAGGGAGATTTGCAGCAGCCGTCGATGGCTTATGCCAACTATTATACGTAAAAACGTGGAAAAGTATGAGAAAATGATTCACCAGCTTCTTCGCCTCTGCAGTCCCCCGTATCGATTCCGCAGAAACATTTATTGAAAAAAGATAAAGAACTCGCGATGGCGAGAAACGCGTCAGGTGAATAAAACTCGTTATATACCGCCTACGTTTGTTATATAAATATACGAGTACGATTTTGACCCTCGAGAAAAACGCGGCAAACAGAAGCTGTCCGCAGAAGCGGAAGCCGCAATGCAATACGGCTGGTGGTGCGGAGTAGGGTTTAGCATTTGGCAGGACAATATAGCTGATCAGCGCATCGATGCACAATTATAATAATAATGGGGTCCCCTTCTTTACCGAGGGGGTGCGATCCTCGGTCTACGCGGGTACGTATCCCTTGTCTGCATAAGAGCGGAAGGGGCTCGAATTTTTGGTAGGCGTACAGATGTGGGACGAAGAGGCCCATTTATTAGCGCAGCCACCACGAGACACCTACCAACCATCCCCTTTTTTTCATCCCTCTGTGCGCCCATCGGGGACACAACAGGTTCCTCATTCGCCGTTCACGTCATTAGGCGCTTTGCTTGTTCGCTCTCTCGTATTATTATCATCGGCGCGTCATCCTAATTTTTTATCTCAAGAAAATCTTCTCCCTGTAACGGAAAACGTTCAATAGTCGACTGATCGGCTGGTACAATGATTTTTTCAGTTTTTATCCGAACACACCTCGAATGAAAGTAAAAAAGAATAAGAACAACCAGAACTTGTTTTCAGAGAAATTATAATCGAGTAGCGCGCAGTGCGGAGGGCGGCAATGAAAATAATCAATCAATGAGGCTCTTCAGAATCATATGGGCAAAAATAAACAAACTCGTAGGTCGTAGAATCGTAACGAGAACATATTTCTGTCGCGCGCATCGGGGTTATATATATATATATATGTCGGAGAGTGCGTTAGCTTTCTAGTAGTGCTCTAAAACGTAAAGCTAGGGTGACGGGTACGCGAGGATGTAGATGGGGCAAGAGACGGTGATGGGGATGGGGATGGGGATGAGAATGGGGCGCCGTTCACCCCCCGAGCAATGCATATGTCGACCCCCCTTCGGCGTGCACCAGCACTATAGGAAGATAGCGGATAGATATACACGCCATACACGGAATAAGGTATAGTGTTACTATTATATACACGCGGGGCAAGTGCGGTGAAGGCCCTTATGTGGCTCTCGAACGAGGGTGAAACTGTGTGCGTATTTTAGGCTCTCGCCGAGGTATATATACATACGTCATACGACGGTGCGTGTATCTGTCCATTTTAGATTTCAAAGAATCATCCCCTTGCGACGCATAGAAATTGAATGGGCCGAACATCGGGAAGCTTTTTAGTCAGTCTACAGGTTCTCCGCGACGTGTCTTGCCGATTTCAGCTTTCACCGTTACGCACACTCTACAGGGGATTCGATTAAAAATGTTCGAGCACTTTTCGCTCATATATTATATCATATAGGTAGGAGGTGGGTATATAAGCGGTTGGTACCCCTTCGACGATTCCCATACACAGTACGGAGCACCATTCGTTCCGTATTCCTTGACGATAAATTTCATGGCCAATAAAATATTCCTCTATTCCCGAATATGAAAAACCGGCAATATCGAACGTTGGCTAAACGTCACGATGACATCAAATGAACATCGGGGTAAATGCGCGGAGCGAAAATCCAATTATTCCGGAACCGCATATGTCTCAATATTGTCACCTAATGCCATGCAGCGAGTTCGAAGCCAGCCTTGCAACCATGCCCGTCTGTTCGTTGATCCGAATGATCGCTTTTATACGGATCGAGCTCGGTCGACACAGGTTAAGCTTATTACACGGCTATGATAACATTTCCATCCTCCCGAAATTCACTCATGATGTTTGCGTTGTGACGGTCTTCCATGTTGTCGCACATGCCGGCTCAGACACCCCGCGTACCCATTCGGTGACCCCAAACGAAGCCGTAAGAATTTCCACCGCATGAAAACAGTTTTGGTCCAAAGTTGTTTTATATTTTTATAACAAGGGAGATTACTAATTCTCTAATTGAGCTCTTCGATCGATTTTTGTTTTTTTTTCTTTTCAATTAACCATCGCGGTATCCTTTTTTTCGCGTTGGAAGTGCGGTATAGTTTCAGACGGTAGAAGTTTGCGGTGAAGGGTATAAAAAAAAGAAGTATGAAGTACCGAGAGGATCGACTCCATTTTTAAACGGGACCTCTTCGCAGCCATAAGGCGGCAATGTTACAGGCCGTTGGGCAGCCTTAAGAGAGGTCCCATGAATCACCGCAGCGAGCGAGAGACCGGGAGAGAAAGGGAGGAAGGGAAACCAGGCGAGAAGTTAGGTGGATGAGAGAGGGGTGAGGAGAGATGTAAAAATACACGCGGAGATCGTATGCAAAAAAATAAGCAGAACCGGTTTGGCACACGTCCTTTTTTTTTTTTCGACTTTAAAACGTGCATTTAATCTGTGCTTGTTAACTACTTCAAGGTACGATATACCTCAAGGTTTTGTTTCGAGGAGTCGCGGTCTCGAATGTGTTAAACACCCTGTAAAATTTATCCGAAAAATAATCTGTAAACTTTGTGAAAAAAAAATTCGTATCACGTTATCATCAGGCTGGAATGATTCGCGACGCTTTCGATCCGTGAACTTTGCGAAAGTTTTTCCCCCGCACACTCCGGTTGTCGTAAAGATTATTTTTTAGCATATGAGCATTCTCGCGCGCTGCACGAAATCACCGGTGAGATATAGGCACATCAACCTCTTTTCCTTTACGTGAGCGTAATACGTGTACAATTTGTGCCCGGGGGATATAATGACATGCAGGAATTACAGAGGGACACACGCCGTCCTAGTAGCTAGGTGGCGGAGGAGACGGACGGGGAGGTTGAATTTATGGGAATTTAACGCGTCAAACCGGATGTACATGATCCCTTTTTACCCTTTAGTTTCTTTTGTCTGCAATCAGCTAATCGACAACACGTAGAATTTCGGGTCACGCTTGTCGAAAGTCGTGCTCGTTTTTTTCTGCTCGCACGACTGGCTGCGAATTTAAAAATAAAAGGATAAAACCATAACGGAACTTATGCGCCTGAAATGGAATCACGATTTATTCGCGTTGCATCCCGAGTATAACGCGTACGTAAGCGTGCAATGTACGTACATACGTCTTCGGAAAGTCGTATTAGCTCGCGTTGCGGGTTTCGCAAGATAAGTCACATTTTCTCGTAGCTATAGCCGATGCGGCTCGTCGGTGGTACGATCCCGTGGTTTGTGTGCGTGCTTCAGCCGATGCGTGTGCCGACTATACAGCTCTCCAGGGTGCCCTACCCCGGTGGTCGGGGTTCCTCCACCTTCCTTCCCTTTCCTCTTACCGCTCTTCTTACTTCCCCCGACTTACCGCCCTTCTTTTTCCTCAGCCCGATGCCACTCAATTTTTCTACCCCGCCCACAAACTTGATGCCTCTGACCCGGGGCATCCTGCCGGAACTGCTGGTACCTTCTACTTTTTATTATTCTTCTCCTTCTTCCGCTCCGTCGTCTTCTTCCTCTTTTTGAATCCACGACCGTTCGGCCGCCGATCGTTTCTATCCACTGTACGTAACCCTCCTCCTCGCAGTATTGGTACAATTAACCGACGATCGCACAGCGCTGTACGATCATTGCAGTTTCGCACGCGACTTCAACAATGGTGACCCTGAAGCCCGAGCCCGGATCGAATGTGTACGTACGGTTTTACGCACATATTGACTTCTGACACCCGTATCGGTCGTCGGCGATGTCCTTCTAATGAGAATTAATCTCCGATCGTTCCGTGTCCAAACGATTATTGGAGTTACGAAATAATATTATCACCGCACGTGACTTGTTACGCACGTCTATAAATTTTGACATCGACGCGATTCGCGATGTTTGTACAAACGAATTAGGATCGGTAGACCTGAAATTCCTACCAGGATCGAATGCATCATTTTTTCTCGAACAAAGGAGCGGTCCAATGATTATCAAGCCTCGGGACCAAGATTACTCGGTATCCGCACACGCGTAACCATGGTAACCGAATACTCAGCGGATTAACGAATTGGTAGATAATAGCCACATAGCTCGGTAGGAAGGATTCTCGGTGGATTGCGTGCGTGCAGGTCCCGGTCGGTGCGTTAAAGTCGGTAGCTCTTGCGTGCGTGTCCGACAAAATTAGAGTCGCACTTCTCATCTTGGTGGTCAGCAAACATTTGGGTAGACGTAAGTATAAGGGGCCAAATGAATGGAGAGGAGGGAATGAAAATATTCCGGTGCTTCCTCATTTCTCTCTCTTCACGACCAACTTTCGTCAGGCCTTGACGACTGATTGGCAAAAAACGGAATAGGGCAGTTGGTATCGGTCTTCGAAATTTAAATACGTAAGTATCGGTGGGACGAGGCGGTAAGGATCGGGCACACCTAGATTCGCTTTGCGGCGAATTACGGAGAATAAGAAGAAGGAGAGGAAGGCGAAGAAAGGTACGTGTCGAGGGTCCGTCCACCGTTAGATTGCGGCTTCAACCGCGTTCCGCGGTTCTCCCCTGGGATAGTTGAGCACGGCCATCTTGCGCACCCTGCGACATACTGTCCACGGCTAGGTGTATATATACCGTCGCCGTGCTTTTCCAGCTTCTAACCATTTGCATAACTTACCGGTATCGATGATGACGTCACGATTCTCCGAGAAGAAGAGGAAAAAAAAGCTACGTACAGAAAGAAGCGAGAACGAATGTGCTGAGCGGGTAAAGGAGCGACCGGAATTCAGATGCAGGACTCGCGGATCGATTCGAACGGACGCTTCCTCGGTGCATACGACCAGAGGACGGAGCACCGGAATCCCTCCCGCTATTTTTGGAATTCAAAACTATAACCGGCGGTCGCGTTATTGCACACGTGTAGCGAACTCGTCACACTGTCTTTTTTTTTCTCTTCGGACGATCGTCGTCTGGACGCAGGCGCTTCCGAGAGCCCGGCGAAAAATCCGAGCAATTCTTTCAGCTCGGTACAATTACACACGGTCGTGGTAAAAGAATAACAATAAACAGGCGGAGCAAGAAGATGAAGCTTCGCAGCGGAGCTGATGGTGCCTCGTCGGATACTGCCGTTGGTAATTTCGTCACGCCGTAAAGGTTGCTTTTTATCGCCGTACCTCCGACTCCCCTCGCCATCAGGTAAACCTCCTGGAAGACCTCGGGGCCCTGCACAGATCCAAGCGGCAGTTGCAGACCTAGCGCTCGGGGTTCGCCTCTACGCGAATTCGGTCCCCAATCGACCGGTGTGTTAGCGATTGCATGGAAGCGAATGAGATCGCTGTTTTTACAGAGCCGGGCTGGTACAGACGCGATATTAGAAGTCGTCTGGTCATTTCGTAGCTTCCGGTGAACCGAGCCCTGTGTATTTCTCACATTAGGTGACTGTTTGATCAGGACTATGATCGCCTTGGCTACGGGCGATACGCCACCCCGCAATATCCGCCGGTATTTGCGAGGCCGACCCGTAATACAAGCTCACTGATTTATAAAGACCGTAGGTGAAGTTACCTTCGCCAACACGTAAACCGAAATTACCAGAAATTGCGCAGACTGACGATTTGCAAGACGATTAAAAAAATACCGCAGCTAATGCTCTTTTTTTTTGTTTCGTGAATGAAAAGAGGCGTGCGAAATGAAGGCATATTCAATTTATGTACCTGATAAAGAGGAGCGCTCCGAGTTCAGAATTGTCCGCTTTGATTGAGTACGTTCAATTATGAATATGCACCAACAAATTATGTAGCCGGTGCACTTCCGCGTGGCCTCGGTGTTTGGGGATATCAATACCGACGCGGTACTGCATTCGGTCTGCAGTTTACGCAATTACTGGATATTACAGCTCTGGGCTGGTAGCTCCGCTAATAAACGTATAATCTCGTAATGCCATTGATTTTCAATTTGTTATTTATCCCGTTTCACGGGTTCTCAATTGTCGTTATATAACCTCCCCCCCCTCCCCCTCCCTCCCTCGCCATACCCAGTCTGATCCGCGGCCCGATAAAATTTTCCGATCGACTCCGCTGACTCGCCTGCACTTTTACGCCACCTGTCACTTTATATATTCACCTGCAACGCTTTCAACCCACCAACAACGACGAGCCGTTTCATGAATTAACCACCGCCATAATTTCCGCGTTAAAACCCAACGAAACAAAAAATAAATAAATAAATAAATAAATAAAAATAAGAGATATTAAAATTCAAGTGCGCCAGCGGAATTTATCGGTCTGATGGTGAAACAGGGTGTCGCAAATTGTGCGAAATTACAATCGGCGGGGAAAACGAGTGCAGCTTACACATTGCATAACGAGGTAGCTGAGAATCACGCGGTGACGCAAACGACTGTTTACTAATTACAATAAAATTACGTACGTAGTATAATAATACAAACGCTCTGTGCGCGCCATATAATATGCGGGAATACCCCATCCGGTCAGATGACCCTCGTGGCCGGCACCACGCACAACGGTGCAGCAACGGGCACAACCCATGCGAGTAATGCATGCATTACCGCAATTATTGACGATTTTTAATTTATCAATTACATTGGAATTTGTTGCGGACCCGTGCGCGATCGCCGCGTAACCCCTCGTTTAATATTTACGAAATTATCGGCGAGAGTCGAAGAGGGATTTCCTCTGCCTGCAAAAAAAAATCGAGAGACGTTCGAAAAGTCAGCCGGGATCTTGTTGAAACGAAAATTGGCGGTAGTCCGATTTTCGTTGACAAAGGAATCCATTTCTCTTCTCCTGAAGTGCGTGTACGGCGTAAGTCGGGCATAACGCCTGACAATAAACAGAGATAATTGGGCGACCGAATCGCTCGGTTGGGTATGTGCAAATAGCGGGGGGGTTGCAGGGGGAGGGGAGGGCATCGCGCTGTAAAACAACTCGATAGTACGGTAACAGCGGCGGTGAACGCGTAGCGATCCCTCGCAGAGGCAGCAGGTATAACTGCATACGTGTATATATATAGGCGGGTATTTGTAGCTTGTTACGAAATGCAGGTGTGTACGGATGACTATGCAAAGCAAATGTATCATATCACACTGGCCCCCAGGGTTGCATTACACGCCCGATCATACTCTGTTTCCACCGGGCGTATTAATACGCCGGGAAAAATAGCTACCTCCTCTCTATCGCCGACTGCGAACTAAACTGCCCGTTAATTCCATTTGTGTAAACGCATTCCACTCCATGTTTCACGTGTGTCCGCTGTACCCGTTATAACGTTCACCTACATACTACGGACTACCTCCCCCCCCTCCTCCCCCCTCCCCCTCCCCCTCCCCCGCTCCGCACCCACCCATTCGCATAGACTCGACAATCTCTACGTTAATTTCGATTGAAAAAATAATTTCATTCACGTGCCGGTAATTTTACGGGGGCATCGGTTATCCTCGATAATTAGTCGACGATTCGGCGTATTTCCTAGTTTTTTTTCTCTCTCCATCGCCTCCTTTCCTCTCGCTCCTCGCCCCGGCGGCGTCCCGTTCGCAGACAGATGGGCCGGAGTCGTCATATTCTGACGCAAATCCCCGGTAAGTCGTCTCAGATTTCGCGGGGTAACCGCAGCGGTAGCAACTTGGAATGATTCATATCTGGCGAATTATGATCCTGACGGAGATTGACAGGATTCGAATGGCGGAGCTGGTTATGTATATACGACGTGTACATGGATCCGTACGTTATGTAGCCATACTTTATGTCTTGTACGTACGTACATGGACCGGCGAAACATACAGCGGAAGCATGTGGCCCCGGGAGGCGACCCCGCAGGCACATCTGTACCGGGTCGTCCTATTCTGGCGAAGAACGAAATTTGGCTCGTTGGTTCGCGGTGACGGCGACCCTCGCCCCACGCCAAAGTAGAACCCTTTACGTTCCACGTATAACTCCATAACGAGAAACACGGCGGTAATTCATAGTCGGGTGACATCTCGTTGCGTCGTAACAAGTACTATTGTCCGATTATACGCTTTGGGACGTGTGCGCTCCGCATTGTTCGAAAGCGCTCGATGATGTTCGACGACTTGAATCTCGACTCTCGAGTGCGGCAGCTCGTAGTTACCGTCACCGGGCACCTGGCCACGAAAATTCATCGAGCAATTTTTAGCGCCACTGCCCACGACCCGTTTGTTTGAAAACAACCGGCACCCTTTTTTCTAACCCCGCACGATCTGCGGATCGACTCACGACTTTCCAACTCAGCGGATCCACGAGTTAAAGTCGCGGATTGGAATGGCGAATGCGCGTCTTTTTTTTTTTCTTTTTTCTAAAATTTTCCTACACCGAACAACAATTCGGCGGAGATCCGCGAACAAAAACCTTTGCTCGCATCTCCTTTTTTTTTTTTCTTTTTTTTTTTTGCATACCTCGTTCTCCGAAGGTAGGCTAACACATGGCAGTCGGTTACGGTGGATGCGCGTCACCCCATGTTTGGATTACAGAGTGGATCGTCGATGTGCGCCCGTGTCTATAAACAGGACATACATCGCGAGCGATGGGGAAGGGAGAGTCGAGAGAAGAAAAGTCCGCAAGTCTGCCCTTCCGCAGCGCGTCGTTGCGACCGCTATGACAGATTGAGAGGCCGCGATGCTTTGGTGGGCAGCCAGGCGTCCCGACTGCCGAGCGACACAAAGGCACGCGCACCCCTGCGAGCCTGTACGCCTCGGTACCGACGCCAACGAGGAAGAGGACCGAGTACTTTACGTCGGGACGTTAGATATGACGCTCGATAATTTATCGAAGAGATAAACTCCGAAAGCTTTAATGTTAGTTCACCGCGACTTTCGTCATTCACCGGCGTTGTCACTCGCCCCCCCCTCGTTTCACGGCCGTACGAACCAACGAGGAGAGATCTCCGTCCACCGATAGACGAGCGGCGAATAGAGTAGCCGTTAAAGAAGTCAATCGTCGGTCGCGCTCCGTCGTTTCGCGGTATTTTCGCATTTTACTCGAGATATAACCAGACATAACTGGGCGTAACAACACCACGGCACTATAAGCCGATACGAGGACGACGCCGCGAAACTCCGGCGGATGTGTGGGGTTAGTCGTTGAAAGTGGTACGCGAATGTGGATATGGGGAACGACAATACCGCGGGAAACAAACGTGCGGTTAGAGACACCTAACTGCCTTCTCTTATTGAAAACATCGTCTCTGCTTACGCGGGACGACCTTACGATTCCACGCTTGGTTACCTTTATCTCTAACGAAAATTACCTTCGACTACGTCGTTACCAATCCTTTGTTCCCGACGTTCCGAGCTCCCAACGTACAACGTCCGATATCCTACCACTCCTCTTTACGAGCGGGTCTCCGTCAACTTTTCGAAAAGTAAAAATCGGAAAATCGGGAACCCTCCGAAGACGTTGGAATTTTTGGAACCGCGGAAACGGCACCGCGAAAAAAAAATAAAATAAAAATCATTGAAAAATGGAAAAAAACGCGCGAATCGACGTCGGATCGGGAACGCAATCGTTCGGCGTGTCGCGTACGGCATCCGACGGCGAGTGAGCGGACGATGATCGGCAGATCAAAGCGCGGCGTTCGTAATCCAATTTTAAACGTAATCCCTGAACAATGCTTACTGAAAACCTATAAACCTAAATCAAACCACTCGTTTCAATTGCAAACAGATGTGGCCGGCCTATCGCAAACCCCTCTTGGCTATCACTCAAATCCACTCAATAGAGAGATACACTGACTAGCTGCTGCCGTTCCACCGCCTGCGCTGCTAGGTAGAGGTCTAGGTATCTATATATGGCGCTATAGTGATGTCGCATTCACCTACCGCTGTATAAAGCACAACGAAACGGCGCTATCGCGGAGGGAGCGACAGATTTTAGACCGCAGAATACGCTGCGGGATGGACAAGTGCAGTTCTTCTCTCCTTCTTCCTCGTTTCATCCCGTCCGACCCCCGATATTTCCTCCCTCCCTCTCTTCGAGCACTATCTACTTGTAACTTGTACCTCTCTTCGTAGAAAGAGCGAGTGAAAATAATGGAGTAGGCGAAGAGCAACGAGCCGTAAAGACCGCGTCATATGTGCAGTATCTAGTCGGCATAGTTCGTACGTTATGCTGCTCGGAAACTACTATCTGTCATCTTCAATCATTTTTTTTTTTTTTCTTTTTTTTTTTTCATCTCAGCAGGACCTATAATCTACCGGTCATTAATACACTCGCACACCTGTACCACGTCAGGATTGGAGCAATATCGTAAAAAAATGACACCGCCAGCGTCGATCCAACCGATTTAAATCCGACGGTCAGTTAAAGCGTGCGCTAAGACTTTGTTTAACGTTATATTTCTGGTAATCCGCATTCCCAGCCAAAAGTCAAACCATCAGGACGAAATGAATACAAATGAAGTACCGGTCACCTGCCCGATAATTGGATGACCCTAAAATCCAGGATTATCCTTGGGTAGAGTTCGAGAACTTGGACACGCCCACAATCTCGTGGATCCCGATGTTTTTCCGCCCGGTAGCCAGTCGATGTTTGTTGGGAAATTTTGTGTAGTTTAGTTTTCCGCGTTAGCGTGGCGTCGAGGTCCTGCCGCGGCGTCGAACGATTGAAAGACTGCCGACCATAAATCAGGTAACGGTGTTTTCGCAAACTGACCTGAACCGCGGGACTTGAAATAGAAAAGGGCGGGTAACAGGCAGGTAATGTCACGTCTAACGAACAAAGAGAGGACATCATGCGCGCTAATACTTTTACGACCGGGCTGTAAATTTGCTAAACATCTCCATCGCTCGGACTCGGATATTCCGCGCACTCGGTATTGGTCGAACGGTCAAACTGAGAAAATCATTCGTCTAACTTTACGACCGGAACGAACGCAACAAATACGATTATGGTATAGAATTGGGGTTCGCCAAAATTCGAAGATTAAACTCCCACAGGAGATTAGAAAAACGCTGGAAGTTTTCTCGCCTGTTCCGAAAACTTTTCCTCGGCCATACGTAAAAACGAGTGGCGAGTACACCGATAAGACAAATCTCGATTATCCGCTCGTAGTTAGCATATTTCGACAATTAAGATGGCGAGCTTCGAAGAGTTCCCGCGCCCGGTTCCCAGAGGCCTCCTAGTTGTTTATACAGTCCCTTGAATGGCAATAAGGCAAACTTTGAGTTTACGCGTACGGCTGAGGGGGCAGCCCGAGCGGCAGCGGAATGACGCAAGACTTAAGAGGCAGCTGGGAGACATCAAGCATATTGTCACCGGCATTAATCGGGGGGGTGGGTTCGGGGATGGGCAAGATTCCGGCTCCGACGTAACGTCTTTAGAAAGCGTCGCCCGGGCCAAGGGGTCTTCCAGGGTTGGCCTTCCTTCCCGAAAGGGGGTGACAGAAGTGCGAGGACAGAGGATAGGAGGGCGAAAGTCACTGCACAGCCCCTGAGGGGGCCACTAGACGCCTTCGTGCTACTCTTGCGAACTCCTGTTGCCGACTCGGCTGAAAACTATACAACACGCCCCCGTCCCTACCCCTCTCGTTGTCCGGTCCTCTCTCCTCGCCCGTTCCCATTTTCCCTCCTCATACCTTCACACCTATGCTCCGCCACGTTTTCCCAGTAGAGTTTTTGACAAATAAATAAAAGCACCGAAACTTGCGAAGAGCGGGGGGTGTGTACCGTGCGCACCGGCTACCAGGTATCCGAGTCAAAACTCACAATCAGCGTACGATGTATCCGTATCCAAGCTAATCACACCGGTCGCTCCAGACGCTTCCCTACATCGCTACGAAACTTTTGGGTAATTCCAGGGGGGGTCCGGGTAGTTGGAGTTTATTAATTTCCTCATCAAAAACCGCGGAGACGGAGTTTCGGGTTATTGGTAGTTAGAGGAGTGAGTTCTGTACCCGCGTCGTTTCGTTGCGTGTTATATCTATCCGGTGTATCGCTACCTGCAGATTCTCTTCGCTTCTCCCGGCGTAGTAGTTGTTCTCGGAACAGTTCGAGTCCGGTTGAATATCCCGAGGGTGCAGTGCACGCCGGCCTCCGGGGGATTTCGCTAGCTAGACTCTCCGGCAACCGCGGAGTCCGCGCAAAATTTACGCGTCTTCCAAGTTTTTCGCACTCGCGTATTCCTGAAAACTTTTTACTCCCCCCCCCCCCCCCCCTTTGTATCCCGTAGCTCGTTAATGCATTTTCGATAACAATTTTCAAGGACCTGTTGGTTCGTCGGGGAAATATGCAGACGCGCGCAATAAACTATGCATTATATATACGACAAACCTTCGGGGGGTTCGGGATCACGAAGGATTCGACCACCGTCAGCTTCGCGTCCATCTCGGGTATACGTACCTACTTGATTAAGCTTAGTGCCGGTGACATGGGGGTCGCGTTATCATATTATGACTTCGGTGGACATGACGACCTCGAAACCATTTACTACTCCCATAAACCCCGACGGTTTCATGGCCTTTTATAACAGCCGGGCAAGTATGTTCGTATACATACTCGGTTTGATGTACGTCCGTGCATATGATAATACTGCACGGACGTATATGTATATATAAGTATATCTTCGGTGAACGTTATAAATAATACGATTATTTATAACGAATCGAATATCGCAAAGTTGGAAGACTCTCCGGTTCTTTGAATTTTACCACGTGGAAAAGGCTCGAGGAATAATTTGTTTTTTTTTTTTTTTTGTTTTTTTTTCTTTGGGAAAAGGGACAATGTCACGTATTTATTTACGGGCGAAGCTAACGACGAGCTCCGAAAAACGCAATGACCGCGACGACACCGGGTTATATTCTGATTATATCACCGGTCATAATTATGAATTATACAGCTAAGGTCTGTCGAGGGATTCTGCAGAAGTGGGTAGAGGAGCGGGAGGTGAGAAACCGCGGGGCGAACGAAGCGGGGGAAAAAAAAAAGGGGATAAAGCGAAAGCGACAGCGAAAGAGACCGCGAGGAAAGTACAAGCTAATACCCTTTATTACGTTACTCACCCCGCGTTCTTCCACCTTCCCCAAAAGCTCGAAATCCAGACCACGATTCGAAACTCTGATTACATTCTTTTTTCCGCCCTTTTTCCCTTTCGTTTTCTTTTTTTTTTTTTTTCTTTTTTTCCTTTTTTTTTTTTCTCGCGATTCAATAAAAATCACACATCGCATCGATCTCGGAAGACAAAACCATCGGGATCTGCATAAATTCCGCGGTAGGTACGAACCTCGGTCGGGGTGGTTGAAATTATCGAGGTCGTAGGCGTGGGTTGTACGGGTGGAAAAACGGAAAGCGAATGCATCGCAGTGGGTGAATAATTAGTTCCGACGTCCGTTGAATACCACCTAACGAATCTGACTATAGACCGGTCGCAGGTTCGGTGTCTGCACCGCGCGCCGAACGGAATACGCGACGATTCTGTTACAAATGCGCCCCGGCAAAATATTACGACCGGTGATTTTCTATGCTGCAAATTGTTTCACGCCTATAAACAGAAGTTGCCGGTGCGTACGCGGTGCCACGCGACAGTTGGCCCATAAAATTGTAACGACGAAAAGCAACGCTTACGGTGTCTCCGGATTACGTGCATACAATAACGATGAATACCTACATCCGTGCGTAGTTGTACGTGTCGCGTTAAAATGTACTTTGTCCGAAGAATCCTAGACGCAGAGAATCGAAAGGACAAATTCAGAAAGTGTTGATTTTACGGGGGAAAACTTGTATCCGAGGGACGGCGATAACGAACGAACGGAGAATATTCCGGTGTTCTAAAAAGGTCGGAACACCGTATGGCTGTAGATAGCGGTAAACGTATTCGCGTCGGGACATGACGTATCGTTGACTCGGCTGCGGGGGGTTGATACTCCGATCTCAGTGGGTGCCAATTTGTAGAGGCAACGACGGAAGGACCGCACACTGCGAAATGTGCCCGAGGCGCAATATGCCAGAGCCAATTGATTAAAAAGGCTGCAGCCTTGCGCGAGATTCGCCCGGAGCGGTACGCGGGATGTATACGATCACACTTAGGGATGGATCGGTGTCGCGTTGCTCAGTTCTTAAATTAATTTCTCGGAAAACGAAACGGTCGAAACGGCGAGTGGTTCGAACCGGAACCCTAGAATCATCGGACCGGAGCACAGCCGAGCGCGATCCACCGGGTTAAAACAATTACGTAGCGAATTTTTATATTCCGTAGAATGTAAGGAGCGGCAGCCCCTCGTGGATCGCTCGGTGAGGGAGGCCCGTCGAGGCCCCGGGCCTGAAATATCAATGAGGGGGGCGCGACTATCAATTATTAACACTTCCATCTGTTGGCGTATCTTGAGCCCCGCGCCGAGCCCCCGAAAAACCCTCGTGCGGTGTCTGGTGCCCCCCCTGTCTCTCGCGCCCGCGCCCGCGCGTACAACTGTACCTCGTGCGTGCATCGTACGCGTCGCTTCCTGCACAATAACGCCACTACATCATATTATATGCTGCAATGGACCGTATGGCAAGTGCACATTGTACATTTTTCCATTCTACGTCGTATCAATGCCCCACTAAATGCGTTCGTGCAGCGTGAAAACGAGCTCAATTGTCGCGCTGTTACGGATGAATGCTCGGTGATTTGTTGTTGACCCGAATTAATGCCTTTCCAGATCCGACGACGCTACAGTTTCAACGTTTTTTCAGAGGCGCGGAAAAGTCGCGGAACACCCGCCGGTTTATCGCCGCGTTCCCCCCCGCGTATTACCGTGGTACATTCGAGGTCCGGGAATTCCGAATCCCCGGTATTACTTAGCGGCGATACGAGCCGGTAAGACAGTCGGCATAAAGCCAACCACGGTAGGTACTTCATCGCGCTGATATCCCAGAAGTTTGTGGGTCGCCGCATCGTCAGGTCGGAAGTTCTGACCCACAACCACCCCTCCCGACAAACTTAGCATCTATCCAACTCCGTGACCGTCATCCCCGTGTTCAGGATCGTCCTTTGCTACCCCTAAGCCCGGAGGTTTTCCCCCCGTTTCTTGACCTCCGTACGAATACCGACGGGTCATCTCCGTTGGCGAGTTTTAAAAAATCTCAACCCTCGTACTCGCGGTAAATCAACTCTTTTTTTTCGACAACGATTTCCGCCCGGGGTCGAAATTCTTCCAGCGTATCCTCCGTTAAGACGTCGGCGCGTGGTGGATATCTCGCAGGGTTGACCGTTTCTCCATTGGCACGTAGTGCGGGGGGGAGGGGGGGTAGGTCGTCGTCGTCGTATACGCGGGGTTCGAAGAGGAGGGAGAGTCCGGTAGGAGTCAGCGTCGGGGCGCAGGACATAATGGACACATTAGTGCTCGGCCTCGAGTTTAATTAGTTTACATTACGGCGGCATCGTCACCGCCGCGAAAGGGATGTGGCCGGTGTTGTATACGAGGCGCGTTGCTATCCGAGTTACACGGGCTGAACCTTGGGCTGCCCGACCTCGCGTCGGTTGATTAATCGGCAAAGTTTGATGCGAGGTGACGCCGGCGCTAATCACACCTCGTTACGGAATTAATAGCGAGCTTCAACCTTTGCTATTCAACCCCTTATTCGCTACGCCGCAACTCCGTCGTGTGGGTGTATACAA
Organism: Athalia rosae; assembly: GCF_917208135.1. Lineage (NCBI taxonomy): Eukaryota > Metazoa > Arthropoda > Insecta > Hymenoptera > Athaliidae > Athalia > Athalia rosae. The sequence continues at coordinate 4,697,146 of NC_064026.1, read as the reverse complement.
CTATTCCCAGAATTCTCACCCAGGCCCGAGATGTTGTTTCGCAGGCGGCGAGGAAAATTTTCCATGTATTCGCCACCGCGTATCGGTATTCGAGAATATCGTAGAACGGCAAAAATGGCTTATCGCGTCCGATGACGAAACGCGAGCATCCAGTCATTCGTTGTGCAAAGCACGTACCTCTCCAGCAGCTAGAGCATTAGTTCATTTAATTATAAATTCCATTAAAATGAATGCCAGTTCAGAAACAAACTCCACATATCTACATTAAATAGAGGGTAACATGTCTTAATCAGGTTAATATAAATATGAAATATGCAAGCGTAGGTGTAACCTTCTACTGTGACTCCACGTACGTAGTCCGTTGGTACAGAGCCGAGTTGAGGGTGAAGTGTGGAGTGTAAAGTGTATAAAGGGCGTGCAGGACATACGTGGCGATGCTCGGGGACGTATGGGGGTGTATGTAGAGTTGAAGGCACGTTGTACGTACGGTGTAGGTAACGGGTGACGCCTTATACGACTCCTGAGGGGCGCCTTTGTATTAACCCTTGCATATTAACCGCGTGATAACCGTAGCCGCTCGCCCGGTATTAAATTCCGTAAGCGTGTGCGTGTGTCTCCGGTATAATACACGCGTGTTTCGGATATAGAGAGTTTAGGGAGTTTTGTCGTCTCGCGTCGTCGTCGTCGTCGTCACCGAGGGATGCGAATATTCTTACCACCCTCGAGGAACGAGTGAGAATTTTCTGGCCACGCGCGAGCTAAAATCCCGCAGCCGGACCTCAGGCGGGAGGCAGCGTCTGGAATTAATAGGATTGCCGGGCCAATCAAAGTCCGCGCGAACCGAGATGGCGGCGTGTTTAACCTTGGGTATAGAGCTCGGCTCCTCGGGGGAACGGCTCCTCCGGATTTCAGACCCACAGGGATTCCCCGTGGCATCGTAGGCGGCGAAAGGTGAGCGCAGGGTGCGCCCGCCGGTGGGATGATCGCGTCGCATTACCTGCTTTCCTTTGTTGTTTTTATCGTTGTTTATGTGTTTGTGTTTTCGTTTTTTTTTTTTTTTTTTTTATCTAAATGGAAAGCGGACGGCAAAGGAATCGGAAGGGTAATTTGTGAGCCCCGTGTCTTTTTCGTGCGGCGTTCCATGCCCGTATATATGACCTAATTACGTCGTTAAACGCGACGACTCGCCGGTGGGCTGCAGCTCTAAATTTCCGGTAATTAATGAGTCGTATGTCGGTCAAAAATTGCCACGTCATGTCGCGTTGTGTCAACGACCAACTCGCCGCCACATCCTAATGAGAACATCGCGAAGGGGTGATTCGGGGAGGATCGCATACCTACGTGCTTGACACGTGAATTCACTTTAGCCAGTCAGTAAAAAAGGGATTCACATTCACGTCCGACTATGGCATCGCATTACCCGCTACCTTCGCGTACGGCCGTATCACGCCAGCTTCTACATAAATGCGGTAAACTGACTCGTAATTGAACGCCGAGCGCCCGGGACCACAGGGTGCTCCGGACAATGCTCGCTTTCCGCCTGTAGTCCCACCCACCCGGAGGCCCGTTCAAATTTACCGGGAAAAATATTATGGCCTCCGAATGCTACCCGGTGTACGTATTTCTCTTTCCCTTTTTTGTTTTTTCAATTGTCCCGACGAACAAATACATGGAGAAGACGATTCCTTTGAAATCACATGCAAAGACTAGATTTTCATTTCGGAGTCGAGCGGAAATTTTCGGGTCCTGTGATTTTCGGTGTTTTTTTTTTTTCAGGGGTCGTTAAGAATCACCCTCTCGAGCACTTGGCTTGGTAAGCGAGCTTCTTCGTTCGATGTTCGTAATCGACGGTCGCTACCGCGACGTCGGGGTGCCCAGTCGAGAGTGACGCCTTCCCCGGGGACTCCGGATCGGAATTCAAGACTGGCAATGCAGAGGTATAATAGTAGCTACCCCGCGCTGCACTGCACACGCAGTACGACGTATACCTATACTCCCCGAACCACTCGCGTATATTCAGAATTTTCTGCTTCAGCTGAGAAGACTGGTGGGGCCGCACGAGAAAGGTAGAGAGGAAAAAGAACGAAAAAAAAAAAAAGAAAAGAAAAAGCAGGAGAATTCGAGAGGGTGGTTTTCACCCCCACGCAGACGAAAGTCGGTACCGCCAACTCTATTTATCAAATGTACGTTTAATTTTTTCGCGAGCACAACCATACATCATCCCCCGGCGTGATCCGCTCCTTGGAAGAAGTTGCGCGGCTGGAGGGTCGCGGGAGGGTGCGGGGGGAGCTGGCGAGACGTGGCAGGATTACCACGCGAGAAATTGAGCGAAAAACCAAAAGCCGAACCGGAGGTGAGGAGGCGAGGTGGCGAGGATGAGTCGGAGGAGCTATACTCACTTCCGGTCGCGATATGAACCTGCCCCACGAATCGAAGGAGGGTTCGAACCCGTGCTCGATTCCGATTATTGGTTTCTCCCTTCGAGCCCCGTACAAATGGAAATCGGTGGGAACGAGCAACGATCATCGCCGCGAAATGACCGAAATTGCGCAGGATTGTTTCCGCATATCCGAGAAACGCAGAGGTCGTCGGCGTTGTTGAGTTGCGGGAAATAGCGTAGTTGGTATCGGTGAATTGCGAGGGGGTTGGACGCGAAGGCAGTGGCTCAGCTCCAGGAATTATGGCTCTTGTCACGGCTGTTCATTTGTAGATGGAGTTTTTGCTCCCCGAGGAGGCTGCCCCAATCACGAGCCACGGAAATTGCAACCCCACCTCTTCCGACTTTGCCGTAGCCCCCGCGTCGGAACCCCCGCAACGCCTTACCTCCTCGCGTATACCTATACAAGCGAAGGTTGCGATGCTATTGACGCTCGTCTTTCATTTTCCGTATAGAATCGCCCGCGAAATCGCATTCTTCTCGATTTTTCTATGAGGAAATCGCGCTAACGTCGATCCGATCGCTCGACCTCGTCGTATTTTTCGCTCACGTCGTTCCCCCACCCCCGCATCGAAGGCAGCGATTTTTAGCGTCAAAACTTTCGCAATCGTGTAGAGGAAAAGGCGAATGTGAGGACGGAAGATCGGGCGAGGAGGATGAGGACGGGAACTCGCGCAATCACGACGTTGGCCGTCGCGACGCCTCAACGTAAGCGGAATCACGAATGCGTTCGTGAACTGCCTGACGAGAGGCCTTCTCGATTACGGAAACGATCCGCGGAGATCTGACCGGTGTTACAATCCGCCTCGGAACTCATTCCACTTCCATTCGTAACATTTGTTCCGTTTCTTTTTTTTTTTTTTTTTTTTATTTTACCTCTTACTTTTATTTTCTTCTGTTTTCCACACCTCGTCGTTTTTTAATCAATGAATAAATTGTAGAGAGAAACTCCCCGTGTGTTCTTCTTTTCCTGTGTACGCTTTTCTCTTGTTACCATCGCTTTTTTTTCACGCGAAAAGAGGATCGCTCGCAGAATAACCAAACGCGACTGATACGGAGGAGCGAAGAGTAGAAAAAAAACAAAAAAACGGTAGCAAAAAAATGAGGATAAAAGAAAATGAATGAAAATGTATGTAAAAATGGATAAAAACGTATAAGAAGAACGAGGGTGGATCCATCACCCTGTGGTAACGAAGGCATCAGCTGATGACACATTTTAATATCTTAAAACAAGCCGAGCGAAGAGTGCCATCAGGCGTTCGGTACAAAGGCGTGCCTTTCCCAGCATTATATCCGAGCGTCGACGTCGCGGCGTATCCGTTCTATGGCTTAGCGGCACCGGCGGCGGCGGCGGCGGCATCATCATCGCATCGTATCGCGAGAGTAGCGAAGTAAAATCGGGTGCGGAAAATCCGAGTTGCTTTGGTAAACGCGGACTCGGCGTACGGAAGTCCCAGGTGCCCGCGGAGCGATGATTAAGCTCGCATTTTAATCAAAGGACGGAGTGAAAAGTCTTGTAGCTGGTGGCGATAGGATTTGTCGCTTGATAAATCAAATCCACCGGCGCCTGGGACTCGTAATAAATTTCCCCCCCCATCCCAATTTCATATTCGATCAGTCGATGGATTTTTCAAGGAGTAACCCGCGACGTGCGGTGTTGTCTGCCGCCACTCTGCCGCGCGCTCATCTCTCTCCGAAGCGAGCAAACGACGTCGATCCCATTCCTCGTCCGAGTTGAATAAGAGAGAAGAGAAGAAAAAGGCGGAGCGCGGATCGGAGCTCTCGGTGCTTCTCGAAAATGGCAGAACATCGGACGATAACCGCGAGCTTTCCGCTACTAACTTTAACCGCGACCCAATCCGCGGCGGGTTCTAAATTTTCTATGGCAGTGACCGTGTACCAGGAATGCCGTTCTACCCGCCGGGCACTTTAATCAGGCCACTCGTCTGGTCAAGTGGAGAAAATGAAAAGAAAATAGGAATCTCGTTTTTTCCTCATTCCTTATATATAAATTTCGGGGGCATATGTATTTTTCGATAACTCCAGCGAGCAGTCGGCGGTCACCTAGGGAAATCCGAGCCTCTGGTCTCCGGCGACGTTTCTACAAACACTAAATGCCAATTAAAAACGAAATACCGTACGGTCGTCCGATTCCCGGGGTCCGAGCTCGACTTGGGTAAATGCACGACTATCGCCTTGCTGCAGATATCGAGCCGGAGGTTGTCGCTTGTATATACCTTCGAAGAGTAGACAACGAAAAATAATGACGTCACCGGCGCGGAGGCGATAGCGAAAACGGGGTCGTTGGTGTCGACGTCGCGCCGGTGTCAAATAGTTCGGGGCGTGTGTGCGTCGGTGGTCCCAAAGTCCCCGAGCCGATCCTGCCAAGTTATTTAAATTCAAATTCGAAATATCGCTGAGGGTTGCTAACATATTGTTTGTCTCGCGGTGGCCCGCGTTTCCCGTTTCTCCCTTTTTCCCTTTTCCCCTTCCCCCCTTCCCTCCTTCCCCCCTTCCCCCCCATCCCTCCTCCTCCCTGTTCTCCTCCTCCGGCAGCACTATCTCCATCGCTCTTTAGCTCTCTTACCTACATCGCGACGCGAACTACACCGGACGTTGCTAACTTATTTGCATACCTCGATGCGAGCCTTCCCTCGCGAGGTCTACGCAATGTCAGCGTCGTCTGTCTCTCGTTCCGCATCCCTTGACCAGCTGTTCCGTCCTCCATGTTCCCTATTCCCTATCCCTTAACAATTTACCGTTAACACGCCACGCCGGACGCTAGGCCGACTTCGATACCTACGCTCGCACTACCCCCTACGTCTACCTATGCTAATTGCGCACGTGTAACGGTCCGCGATCGCTCAATGATGTCCGTATGACCTATATATGGACGAAAATCGAGAATGTATTTCCGATCGATAAAATGAAGGTAGTAAAAATAATTGTTACGATTATTCTCGATTCCCGTGCTGCTCGGGAGTCCCGGAAGCCGAGACTGCAATGCGTGTAGTGGACGGCACCGCACGAAACGTTGACCGAGACTACGCTTTTTATTTGGGGAATTTCGGGTACCCTCCGAACATCTGTTTCCACGGCGACTGGCATTTCGCAATTTTGACCGACAAATTATACTCGGAACAGCGTCAAAGGATGTGGATTATTCGGGGACGAAGCGTTCGGTCATCCGTTTTGCAAAAAACTCATTTTAAAGATCGGTGGAGAAACACATTGCGCGACGCGGTATCCTCTCAAGTTTTTTGCATGTGTGGCTACTTGCGAGGGTCACATGTACGAACTACGGCAAAAAGTCTTAATTAATGACAGCGGACGGTGGTGGACGCTAGCGGAGAAGGAAGAGCGTAAAAGGGCGAAAGGTGGCCGGGGGGTGTCCGTCCAGAAACGGAGGTGAGTAGGTAGCTAGATGACGGAGTGCCCTCCGAGGAACGACCCTCGATGCAAACTCCGCGTATGAATATGTCTCTGCTAATTCAAACCGGGTCCCCGAGGCAGATACTGCGACTACCTTTCCCTCCCTCCGGCCCTCGACCGGCGCTTCGAGTTCTGTCCACGATGAATATTAAATACGAGAGCTGAAGACTCCGTCGCGGGTTTCAGGAGTGTTTATTTTATTTTCAAAAGTCACCACCCCCTCCTCTTATTTCCCTCGCAAGTGGGTGCGGTGGATGTAGCTCCGCAGGTTTTCGCCGGCGACAAATACCCATCGGTCGTACGTCGTGAAATTTTCAATTATCGCATAAATAAAATACTATATTCGGGGGGACGAGGTTCATGCAGCGCGCGGGTCGTCGTGGACGGCGTAAAGTCTTCGGCGGGGTGGTGCGCTCGCACAAAAAGAACGGGGGGGGTCGCGCCGAGTGTGATAAAGAGAGAGAGAAAGAGAAAAATAGGAAGAAGAGAGAACGCGGGGAGGGGTAGGGGGAAAAGATATGACGTAAAACCACCCTTACGGTGCTCTAACTGAATTGTGTATGTCTCCACGGCACCCTTACCCAGCGCGTCGTCTCAGCTCTCGCGTCCCACTCCGTTGAAGAAAATGTGTCATAAAATTACCGGGGCGCAGTAAACGCGCGGAAAGAAAAGGCGGTGGCCCACATAGCTATGGCGTTAAAGCGTTAAATTTCCTTCTTGCAAAACTCGCCCGCCCCCCTCCCCCCGCTCGCCCCGCTCACCCCTCGCCGACTAACTGCTCATACACACGCACAGATCTGGGTTATACATCTATGGACGTACGAATATAATATTATGATCCATCTCAATCTCTCGCATATCCGCGCTGGAGATTGGGACCGCTCATGATGGATCGGAATATAGTCAGCTGGAAGAAGAAAACCGAATGAGAAATATTAATCATTGTTACAGGATATCATGATCCCGAACGCGCTGTGGCTAATCCCCTGCTCACGAATGAAAAAGTTAAAATTATCGTCTACGAGTCAAATTCGAAAATTCAAATTCGCATATTTCTCGATAACTGGCAAAATCTAGTCATCATACTTTTTTCTACTCAACAATTGCACGGCTGCAGAATTTTGTCGCAATTGATGAGAAAAGGCGGGGTGGTCATCCGATCCGGATAAGGGAAAGCGGAACAGTGGCAAATTGTTGGTCATTTCATGGGCCATTCGAAGCCACAACTTTTCGCGATGTCCACTTCGGTGCGGATAGAATACCGGCCAGCTGACGGTCTCTCGCTCCGTGGAAAACGCCCGGCGTCGTTTCCCGAATTGAGGGGGGTCGCGAGGGTCATCGCGGGGTGTCTTCGTCTTTCCATCGCTGACCTCTTCCTCTTCGGTTCGCGTGGGCGTCGAAGATGGCTCTTGAGAGTGGATTGAAGGGACCCCGCGGAGTCGTGAAATCCATCAGACCCGTACACGCCACTCTCCGCCAGCTCTCTCGCTCTCTTCGAACAAGTTCACCGAAAACCGTTGCGCGAGATAGAAAACGCTAAAGTGGGAGAATAATGAGGCGCATTTCGAATCGCGCAAATATTTTTTCTTCTCCTCTCGTTGTCGCGAGTCGACGAATTCAGTTTCGGCGCGTTCATCGAGGCCTACGATTCGAATTTCCCTGCAGCGAAATCGTAAGCTCTTGGCGTTCCGTTCTAGGGCAGGAAATTTCATAAACTAAATTATTATAACGGGCGTATAGCGACCTGCCACGGAGTTTACGAGTCCCAGCCTTCTCGTATAGTAAGGTTACCCTGTGCCACCTTGCAGCCAACGCCTCCGCATGGCCGCACCACCTATACATTATGCAGGGACTAATGCTGTTTTTATTCAACATTCTCCCACCCCCCTCCCCCCCGCAACACCCCGCCAACTCTCTTAGGAGACACTAAACCCCCGGGCATCGCACTTTATGACGATATAATTTAATTTTTCAGATTTAACCAGCGCGCGACTTCGATTGTCTCGTCTGCTACTCGTAAAAGCACAAGGCATCGCAGAATATTTGCATGCCCGTACAACGACCGTGTATTTTCTTGTTATATTTTTCTACGAAATTGTTAAGTTCTCGATTCCTAAAAGTGCAAGTATTCGAAAATCGAGTAACGACGAACGCGAATGTCGGAATTATGAAAGTTCGTCTTGGGCAACCGCCGGCGATTTACCGCCCCAAAAACGTGGTTCTAATTCGTACCGGTACAGCGAACGAATGATTATCTGGTCCGTTGACTGATCCGAACGGTTATCGGTCACGGGGACGTTAAGGGGGTTGGTAACGGTGCGAACGGGCCACTGGGGATCGCGCCCAGTTTTACCGGGGACTTGACGAGCCATCCGCACGCTTTGATTATCTTCGCCAACGATCGGGGATCTTTTAAACGACACTGCAGGGCTGCTCTACGGAAAACATCGCGACGTACACGAGTAGTTACACGAATTCTCTTGCTTCGCAAATATTGATTCTTAGCTCCGTCATTTTTCACATTCTTAGAAAAAAGGATAATCAAAATTTTCCTAGCGTCTATCGCGTTACCGGTGCGCCGATTGATTTTTTGGCTTCGTTTTCGGGACTGTTTCTGGGTGTTGGCGAACGGCGAACGGACGAGCCCAGGTGTCACGGGGTGCGATCGGGGGTTTTATTAGCCGGATAAAATGATCATTTAATTTGAGAACCGACACTCCATCAGATAACCGTCGTTGCGGAGTTGCCGGCGTATTAATGGGGTCCCCTGTTGATTATCGTGAGTTAATTTATCTGACACTTCGCTCGCAGAGGAGCTGTTACAAGGCAGTAAAACAAACCATACACCTTAATTAGCAAATTACAAAGAGTTGTCAAGAGTTTCGTATGACGGTGACCGCGGTAGCAGCTGGCGGTTGAATTTTCCATACGATTTCCCGTCCGAATCAACATTGTTCTATGTACACGCGCGCGTACGTTCTCGAAATTTAATGCCTTCGGGTATTTCGACGTTTCATTTTCATATTCCGTTAAAGATTGCAATGGGAGGAGAGAGAGATTCGTCGGGTCGGTTGTATCGTAGGGAAACGTCGTGAGCCACTCCGCGTTACCGATACCACCGTTGCTCGACGGGCGTCCCCTTATAGCCGTGGCAAAGTGCTGTTTCCATCGTATACAAAGGTCCCTGATACGAGGAGGATATCAAAGCGTATGTAGATAGATAAATGGAACTCTGTGACGTCACTCCTTCTCACCTCTCCTCCGAACATCTAGCGCGTCTTCGCGCGGTCTCCGGAGATACGTATACGGAAAGCGTCGCGACGCCTCGCCAGAAACACGCGGCTAAATAATGCAAGAACATATATTTTTGTATCCGGAAACTTCTCGACCTCTGGAAATCCACGTATATCTATCTACATGTGTGACCCCCACTTCCTCTATCGCACAGCCAACGCTATGACATTTTCGCAGCGCATTTTCAGACCTCTTTTTGACGCAGTTCTCGTCATTAACTTGATACGACGAGCATCGAATCACATCACGTCAACGGATGCTTTAGGTTCCTGTTCTGAAACAAAAATTAATCTATCCATAAAATTCATCGAGTTATCGCCAATTTTCAGCTTTTTGGGTTCAAAAATAAGAAATTGTTTTTTTGGTCTTTCTTAACGAAATTTGAGCTCAAAAATCCGAATCTAAAAGAAAAATTGATCCATCTGCGAAAATAACCGAGTTATTCCCATTTTTTCGAATTTTTTAGCATAAATTTGAGGATAACTCGAAGGGAAAAAATCGTAGCTCAATTTGGTCAACGGATTCGTGTTCCTGAGGTCAAAATACATAAGAAAAGTGCCATACGGTCAATTTTGAAAAATAAAAATTTTTGGCCAAATTTTGAGATTTTTCCAAGGGGTACCCCTTACGATTTTTTCAAAATTTGGCCAAAAATTTTTATTTTCAAAAATTGATCGTATGGCACTTTTCTTATGTATTTTGACCTCAGGAACATGAATCCGTTGTCCAAATTGAGCTACGATTTTTTCCCTTCGAGATATCCTCAAATTTATGCCAAAAATCGCGAAAAAATAGGGATAACTCTGTCATTTTTGCAGATATATCATTTTTTCTTCCGGATTCGGATTCCTGAGCTCAAATTACATTGACATAGACTAAAAAATCAATTTTTTATTTTTGACCCGAAAAAGCTGAAAATTGGCGATAACTCGGTCAATTTTAGAGATAGATCAATTTTTCTTTCAGATTTGGATTCCTGAGTTCAAAATACGTAAGAAAAGTGGTATACAATCGATTTTAAAAATACTTCATTTTTCACCCAAAAATCAACATTTTTTTCGGGTTTGCTATGCTATTTTTATGTATTTTGAATTCAGGAATCCAAACCTGAAAGCTAAATTGATCTATCTATAAAATTGATCGAGTTATCGCCAATTTTTCACTTTAGGGAGCAGAAAAAACGAGATGTCTCGATGGGAAAGAATTCGCAGATTGACAAAAAAAGCTTTTTACATGCGTGTGAATTCAAATGTCGAAGAAAATTAAATGCGGTGCGTGCGAAGGGCGCGCGTGGAATGCTAGTTATGCTCGAAATATTCAACGTTTGTCCACATCTGTACAGCAATGTGTACCGCGGACTCGCAGTTTGAAATATATCAACTTATCGAGTTGTAATTTGGGTGTAAATAATTTCGCTTCGAGAGGAATAAACGTCGGTGTAGTGTCGGGCGTCAGCAGCCCCCTTTCGCATGCGAGTAAGTCTGGCGAACGCAGGCGAAAGTACATAAGACGGTGGATAAACGCGGGCGGCGTTTGCGGGCGATATTAAAACGGTATGAAGATGAATACTATGCCTTGGCCGCGGGAAGTTGAAAAACTAAATATTAAATAATGAATTATGAAGACATGCAGTTGAAATATGACTTGATTAGCTTCCAGGTCCCACTGGGCGTTCCGACATCGTCTTGACGTTCAAAACTTTTGCAATACTTTCTTAATTATTCCACGATCTAACATGTTGTTCGGTCCTTGTACGTTATAATTTCAAATTCGTGTGTACAACGTTCCCTAGACTTACGAGGTGACGCGGTTACGACCGATTCGAAAATAGGAGAATCAAAACATCGTCGCTGTGAATCAATTCCAAAATTGTGAACGGTGAATCGTTGGGGAGTGCACGATTACGGAGCATAGCGAAAATTTTGACGGATGTAATCGTTGAGTACTCGCGAGTAAGCAGTTCGATGAATTCGGTGCAGAGTTAGTGTTCGAAACGCTGGAAGTGGCAGGTTTAGCTACTGTTAATTAAGAGAGGACCAGGACGAGCAACGAAAAGAGCGAGAAAGTAGATGGAAGCTGCAGGACCAGGCAGAAGACGAGATCCAGGGGTGGTTGGCAGGGCGTCGAGGGTACGAAGGCGGCGCCGGACACGCCCCTGGTGTCTGTCCGCGCACCAGGTCGCGCCTCACCCGTTCTCCACCATCCCCCGTTCGCGGAATTCTTTTTTACTTTTTATTCCTTTTTTTTTCTCTACACCCTGCTGAACGAGGCGTCCCACTTCGGCGTTATCCCGGTACTCGAGCAACTCGAAGACGGGCACTTGCAAGTTCTTTCCAGGGTCGTTATTTGCTATTCCAGGTACGATGCATATATTCTTTTGCGTTCGCCTGTTTTAGAATTCAAATTTGATAGATAAAAGATTTGGGGACTGCTGTAGTTCTGCTGAAGGAATTAAGATATTATCGCGACCACCGAAAGGCAACATTCGCTCTTTTCTCTTCTCCTTTTCGATGGATTAGGTGAGCGGAAGTAGAGGCAGCGTCGCAGTTGATCATCTTTGGGGCGCAGATTGATACAAATTACGGGAGTTGGTCGGTCCGTCCGAAAAGTCTGAGCTGAGGGGGGGGTACAGGGTATAGTATAAGGTATACTCATTCCGAACGCAGAGCCCCATGACCGCGTATCGATGCCGCGTTGGGGCGTAGAAAAGATAATTACTGGAGTCGGGAAGTCTAGAAGGTAGTTCGGTCATAACTTCGGGATTCCCTTGGGGTGAACGTGCAATTTGTTGTATTTGTAGGGGTGCAAGAGCTGCCGGTTCAGGGGAGGGGAGAACCGAACGAAAGAGTAAGGGAGAGATCGGAGAGACGGGGGAGATGATCGGGAGACGCTGGACTCTCTCGGCAATTATTTGAGGCGAGGGAGTAGGTTTAAGGGTGCACCAAAATGCAAACATCGCATTCTATCGCCCCGACAGTTTTTTGTTTTTTTTTTCAACACCGAAACTTCGCGCCCCGTAAAAGATATCTGCGATCGTCAACTGCGCGTCGGGCGTAAGTCACACCCGAGCAAACGTATTTTTAAGGGATGAAGAGAATAAAAATGGCGATTGCACGATCCTCCCGTATGTATTAAGCTCTGCAGCACCGCGGTTGGTATGGGCATTGGTCCTGCAGTGGTACTCCGGGGACTGGAGACGAGTCGCAGCAATGTATTTTAAATAAAACATTGGTTCTCGCTGCAATTCACCCCTTACCGCGCGCACTGCAGCACCGGATAAACAAATTAAGTCGCAACACGAACCTGCAGAGACCGGCGGGGGTTTTTTTCGTGGAGAACGCGGGAACGGAAAGAAGTCACTTCATCTGATCGTCGAATTGCGATATCAGTTTGCGCCGCAGCCGCGCAAATTGAAGTTCGTTTACGAAAAAAAAAAAAAAAAAAAAACAAGCTGCAGGGTGTCCAGGTAATGCGAGTGCTGAGCGATTCTGGAGAACGCGTGATCGTCGACTCGGTGAAGTCGCAGGTTTGGTTGAAAATAGGTGGGAAACTGGCAGTGGGTCGTAAGTCGTGGAGGAAAAGGTAGGCATTTTCGGGAGGCGATCCGCAGCGACAAAGAAGCCGCTTGGCACCGGTGCGGTTCCCCCGAGATCCGAAGACGATTAATCAGCTGTTGGCAAGGCGAAGGAACTCGTCCCCGGGGATGAGGAGCACAATATTCGTCGTTCATTCGTCCTGGCGTATAGCGTAGCGACGCGCTTCTCGATTTTTTCACGATGCACGGGGACGGCTGTAGCTGTACAAGGGGGTGTAAGGGGCGTAGGGTCGGGGGGGTATAGAAACCGGCGAAGGGGACGTGCGTGTGGCCCGCGATGACTCGGCGATCTGTCCAAATATTTGAGTCTCTGTGACTCTTGGAAGTCCCCGGAGCGCTTCGGAGACCATCTTCGTGGCTGCACACAGGTATGTCGCGCCCCCGGTTCTGCTTTGAAGCCGTTCAGTCGTGAATGCGTGCGGTTTTAGCTCAGCCTTTTCCGATCCTCTGTCAATTGCCTACGATTTTGAATTATTCACAGATCTCACGACCGCCCGAACCACATCGTCCGAAGGCCGAATAACAACTGCCGTTCGGTTCGGAGCATTGGTAGGAAAATTATTTTTCAATTTCGACCACTCGCTCGATGGAATCCTTCCATTTTCGGTATCTCGAATAGCGGCGCGGTTCGCTTCAATCTTTCTCTTCAAAATTCCCCTTGTGAAGATTTGACTGTTACTTAAATCGAGACAAATACTCCCGGCGATCCCGGGACGAGCGAGTCGCGTGGCTACGTACGGACAGCACCGCAGGTGCTTCGCGTTCGTTGGTTGGTTGGCTCCAGCGGGGCATAAGGCGGAATTGCGAATATACAATTCAGAGAGAAAAATCGCGTTGTCTCCAACGCACTCCCGCATGTATGCAGACCACAAACGGGGGCTGCATTAATAATTCAACCGCAATCTCATTCCATATGATAATCCGTGGCCAGACGAAATATTCATCACGTTCACTCGCGTGTGTTTCTTACAAATTCTTGCGGGTCCGCTTGCGGTCCGGGTGCGTCGTCTCCGGGGGTGGGAACCGGCGTAGCGATGGGTGGGGGGTCGGTAAGAATCCCTAGCGACCGACGCCTCGTGATAACGTGATGCATGCCGAAACATTCTCTTGGCGCGAGGATCTGCAAAAAAGGAAATGAAGAAAAAAAAACAAAAAAACCGAGAAAAAAAAAAAAACTTGCTTCTGTTTTCCGCTCCTAAACTTTCCGACAAAGTATGGTCGGTCGGTGGAACACCCGCGGAATGGAATGGCTCAGGGCAGAAGTGATATTTCCAAGTCGGACACGCCGAGTAAGTGATGGATCGTGTTTTTCTCGGAATATAAAAACCATACACGGGTAACCCCGCGCCCGACACCTAAGATCGGCAACTGTACCAACCCTCGTAGCACGGGAGCTGGAAAAACCTCGCGCGTTTCGACGAGATGTGGTTCGGTATATCGGAGGACGTTATCGAAAATCTTGGGAGAAATAGTTTCGCGGTGAAAAAAAAAAAACTAAGTAATAATCGTGTCTGTATTCCGCACAGTTGAATGATTAAAAAGCGCACGTCGTCCTTTTTTTTTTTTTCATCCCAACTTTCAGTACAAGCGCTCGAAGGACAATAGAGATATTGAAAAGACCGCATGAATTCTAAATCCGTCGTGGGTCCCGCTGGTCGCACATAACTTGAGTTAATTCAGCTACAGGGGACGTGAGACTTGATTAAAAAGCCGGGTCTCATTGTCTCGTCGTGTTTACCCGAGGTGCAATATTATTCCGTAACCCCCGTACAATTCCAGGTCGCATAATGTGACCCCCACCCCCCCCCCCCCCTCCCGCTCACCCCCCTTAAATAAATGATACTAGGCAGTAGAGCTGCGTATCATTTCTTCCAACGTGAAATCCTGCGCTTATGTCTCATGCATGAAAGTCCCCCGGAAGCTTGCGAGCGGCGCCATGTCGGTAGGTTATACCCACCTGCCGTTACAGCTACATCTGGAGGATCGTTGGTAGCCTTCCTCTCTCTCTTTCTTGTGATTCTGAGAATGATTGCAAATTCTCTTTCTACCGCGTATCGGATTCCCATCGGATTTCCCGAGTCAATGAAAGATGCCCGGCTTTAACCCAAAGTCGCTCGGTATGACCACGTCGAAGAATGAGAAGTTTTGACCAATCAAAAAAGCGAATCAACCTCATCCGCGAACCGCACGGTGGCCAATTCTCCGCTGGTGTCTTTGCGATACACCGGGGCGATTCCTCCTCCGAGACGGCTTCGGTCCAGGGGTCGAATAAATCTCCGATATCGTCACTCCGTTGCGATTTGTCGACCATCAGGAGAAGACATTAGATTCCCGAGCTCGTAGGCAAATACAGTTAACACTGTTTGCTCCGAGTTGAATGGAGATCAAGTGTGTGCAATACGTCCTCCCGCGACCTCTCCTTTATCTCCTTCCTTCTCTCCCTGACTCGGCGCGAGTATCTCTCGCATCCAACGGCTTTCCTTTTTCCCTCTTTGTCTCCCTCTCTCCTCCGCACACGTGTGTTTTTACACATCCGTAGCACACGTACGAACACAGTAACCTGGGACTACGAAAGTTAAATAGTATAATGGCCAATTTAAAATGTCTTTGGGTATCTCGGATATCCTATTTGCTTCAGAACCTCGGCTGCCATTGGATGGATGCCGGGGAGTTCCTCCGAGGTTCTTTCGCCGGAGTTTCGTTACGAGGCACCGTTGTTTCTTCTCCGAGATCGCGGGAAGCGAGCGGCTCCGCTCTTGATGTTTGAATAGAATATACGCCAAGTTAGGATAAGTAGTAGCAGTAGTAGGGATTGTGCGCTACGGCGATCCACGTGGTCCGGAAGATCGCGTCGTCCCCCGGCGATCCCACGGGTGGTTTCATCAGAGAGTGACCTTCGGGACGTGTCCAGAACGGATCAAATATTCACGCGATGTATGATCTACCGCGGAGTAGAGCGGGTGGTCCGCCGGCTCGCTGACTAGACACGGAGTTCCACCGGGCACCGATATCCCCTTATTTATTCACGTCGAAATTCCCTCATCTTTTTTGGCCGTCGTTGTTCGCTCTCCGTCGCGAGTACCGGAAACGAACAAGTCCCCGTTTTCGAACGTCGAAGGTAATCCGAACGAAAAAAAACTGAAACGAGAATCCCGAATCGCTTTCTAATTTTTTTTTTTTTCCTCTCCTCAGTCGCATATACTCTGATAGATTTCACGATCAGAGGGTAAGGTATATCCCCGCGAGTGCCAAGGTGTTTTTCGTAACCCGAGAGAATCTTCGGACCTCTATAGGCCACCGCGTTGCAGAGCGTGGAGGAGAATAAAACATCGGGGTTCGCTCCCCGCGAGACATCGGCGAATGATTTGTGAGTGGAAACAATAAACGGCCCCTGCAATATTCATCACGGGGAGGCGAGGGGAGTCGGAGAGGACGAGTCGGGGGGGGGGGGGGGGGGGGGGGGGGGTCGCGGGACGACGAGGGGGTGTTTCCTGCCGTCGAGGTGTCCGGCTAAAAGTTTGATGGGTTGCTCGGTACTCGGGGGATCTTCCTCGGAGAGAGAGTGAGAGAGAGAGAGAGGAGCGGTCGCAGGGCGCATTGGTAGGCACCTCGCGCGTCTTATACCAGAGGCTCGCGGACCTGAAGGATTTCAGGATTCTATCAAACTGGACAATGCAATAATGTGAGCGTGTTCTTGGAAGGGGGTGACGAATAGGAGCCCGGTGGTGGTACCGCTGCTACTGGTTCACCCGCGGAATGCCTCATGGGATACGTCGCTCCGATGTCCGCAGAGAACATATTTCACTCCCACATACCGCCAAGCCGCAAGCGCGACGAAGGACCGTTCCTCGGTCCGAGGAAATTTTCAAACTTATATCTCGGACGAGGTCCCCCTACGAATAGAGGCTGCTATGATTATCGTCCCTCCGTCTTCCGCACTCGAGCGGATTGTAGGGTACGCGTAGGTATAAAACGATCCGATCGAGGTCACGGGTCGGAACAATCCGCAGCGTGCTTCGGACGGGTTCGATCGCGGATCTTGATACTCGGAGAGTTTTTTTTCATTAAAATTTACCGGATTCCGGAAGCGCAAAATCCTCGGCGTTATTAGCACGGGTGAGTACGAGATGGAGGTCAGAGGTCAAAGAGCAAGAAAGACAATCCGGCGTAAGCAACATATGTTCACCTTACCGCGGAGATCCTCGCCCGACCTGACTTTTTCCAGCGAACTGAGGTAGCTGGTATCGCGGGGGCACGGGGTGGGCGACCCTAAATTGAATTTTTCCGCCGGCTTGGTGCTTCATTATTTAGCAGCGGCTTCTGTCTGTTATTTGCAAAATTATTGTTAGGGAATTGGGACGCCTTGGTGGGGTATTGGGCCGGGAGTAGATACAAATTTAGTTCTTTCCAGCAGCTGCGTGCAATTTGGACCGACTCGTAAAGTCGGGAAACTTATGCGAGACAGAAGAAGCGCGGGCGAGGGGCGACCGAGAGCGAGAGCGTCTTCGATGCATGTCGGGGGCTTTACAGATCCGGGGGATCTTTGTGGGACGGCGAGAAATAAGGCGACGGGGAAAAAAACTGTTCCGAGGAGTGGTCGGTGCGTCCACGCGCGATATCCGGAGAGAAAAGGACCGGGGAAATAACCCCAGCCAGCGTTTCTGCGTTCGTGCGGTAGGGTCAAGCAAATCGGGATTCAGTCGCTGCGCGAGAGAACCACCGTTGTAAATTGGATATTCAAACGCAATATTCAAATTGACCAGCCCGTGAACTAGAAATTTGATTTCTCTCCTCTTACGAATCACCCTGATCGAAGCGGATAGGCGTTCCTCTTTTTTTTTCGACTTTATCATTCCACCTGACGAACCACGGCGGCAAATAGAAAGCGCGGAGATCGGATACCTGAAGACAATTTTCAGTCAGTTGGCGGCGGTAGTTACCGCGCCTGACTGTAACGCTCGAGATTAAATTGGTCGTACGGAATTTTATTAAATTTGTCGGCGGCAATGTCCAGCTCGTTTGCATTCGTTGATGAGTTTTCCGGTACGGCGTGCAGGCTTGGTTCGGTTTTTACACCGAATTTGCATACTTTTCACGGACGAATTGAACGCGTTGACGCGTAGTTTCGCGTTACCGCCGATGGTATTTTTTTTTTTTTTTTTTTTTCGCGAGTTTTTTCTTTCACTTTTTACGAGAATTTTCATTTTATTTTATTTTATTTTTTTTTTTTTTCCCCCGCCGACAAACCGCGCCGCCAACGATACACCGGTAACCGATACTCGATGTAAGTATAAAACCTACACTCGACGAACGAACGAACGAACGAACGAACGTGGTAACCGGTAGATAGGCGGTGGGAGGCGGGAGATGGGCGATGGGTGAAAAGGTGAGTTAAACCGTGGTGGGAGTCGGTAGTAGATCACTTCTGTGGCTGAGCTCAGCATCTCCGGGGTCACATTAGCCCACCCCCGCAAACAACCCTTTTTGTCAGTCCTTCTTCTACAAATTACCCGAGCGCTTGCCTCTCTCACAAGAGTTTAATCGGCTTCGCAAAAAAGAAAAAAATAAAAAAAAAAAAAAAAGGGAAAAAAAAACAAAGATGGCCAAGAGCAAACATAGCAGCGGTCGGGTAAAGCGAAGGAATTTTTCCGATAATATTCGGAAGATCTGGTTCCTTCGAAGTTCGTCTTTGAAGGGAAAATATTTTTACAGAGGGTGACGTTTTTTGCATTTTCTCCCCCTTTTCATTTCGTAAGGTCAGATGCCCCGTACGTAAACTCGCCGGCGTACGTCACCAACGTAACGTATGATATAGCGCGTGTCGTCGTCTACTCGGACTTGCGAATCTCATTAAAGTCAGTGGTGCGCGATCTCCCGTTCCCCATTAAGATGACCACGTCCCCGTGATATTACGCCACCCGGACCGCATGCCGTTGGCGTATCCGCCCATTCCGTATAGCTGATACCCACATATTCGTCGGTCGACTCGTCTCCACCGACTTCACGTGGGTTGACGCACACGTGAAGTCGATCCTTGTCGTTGAAAGAGATCCGAAGCGAGTTTTGCGAGCCCGCGAGCACTTTGACCAAACTCCGCGCGTGTGATCCGAAGATAGGAACGGCGAGCCACCCCTGGCCCCGTACCTCGCATTGCGACACCGACTCTTATTTGCCGCAGAGATTTTCGGGCAGCAACAGCAGCGGCGGCGGCAGCAGCAGCAGCAGCAGCTGGTCCAGAATTTGAATAATGTCTTTTATCAGTTCTGCTTACGAGGAGGACCCTCGCCGCAAGTATATTTTTATCGCAGAAAATTTCGAGCTGCTTTATCACCGGGAAGGGAGTTATGTGCTAGCCGGTTTGCCGTATGGTTTTAGTTTTATCTTGACTAGCTCACGGCGTGCAAGCTTCTGGAAAAAGTTTTTTCAACTTGCGAATTATCGCCGATTGACGCATGTTAGGAGCGAAGATATCCGTCTTGCATTTTCAAACGAATAATTCTACGCCTTTGAAATACGTAGTAAGATTGCAGAGAAAAAACTGAATATAAATCAGAGAAATGATTCCAGAAACAATAGTTTTAACGCGGGTGTCTAGAGACTGAATCGGAATACTGCAGGTTTGAATTAAATTCCGGTGGACAGTCGGCACTCGGCGAACGGTGGCAAAACTCTCATCCCTTCCGTCTCTGACTGGAAAGCCTGCGGACCTCGGAGTCGCCGGACTGTGGAGCACAAAGCGGTCGGCCGGACTTAACGTGATTAGCAGAGATATTCGAGTAGCTTCCTATTATCCGCGGTCCAGACGCTACCGCACAACCGACCCTTTCCTCCCCCCCCCCCCCCCCCCTCCGCTCTCTATTACCCTCTGGCAATCGGCTCTCTCTTGTCCAACCACACCGATAAAACTTCAAATATCCGAACAGGCTCGAAACTCAACGTTGCCTGCCTCCGTACCCTTTCGATTCAAAAAACATTTTTTTTTTTCTTGTATCCCGTTCGTTGAAATCTGGTCCCCGGTTTGGATTCGGGATTATTTTTTCACGGCGGCAGGGGGAGGGGGCAAAATTTGTCGAGGAACAAGACAGTGCTCCGTACTACTCGGATCAATATGTGGCCAAAGTTTGAAGATGACATAGTTTCGAGCGGTCCTGTTTGTAGCGGGTGATACGTTAGCTGCGAATCTGCGCGGGCGGCGGTTCGATCTCTCGGGGGATTCGAAATCGCGGCGAAGGGTGCTTCAAGGGTGGTGTGCTAGGTCTAGCGACAAACGCAAATCCTTTGATCTCGACTGACCTCCATTAAGCGGTTCGGGTTAAAATTCTCGACTATCGAGATGCGGCTTTCGCTCGAGCTGGCGTGTACAATTACGTCCGCGGTCCTTCGGTCACTCGGATAGGTCATTGGTCAAAAGTTGGAAATACCCGGATACCGAGGAGCGTGCTGCCCGGGAAATCGCAGGTCGCCCATAGCCGCCGTCATTGGTCGGCAAAGGTACAAGGTGCAGAGAGTTAGCGGGCCTCGCGAAGCAAGCAGCAGTTGAACGGGCGATAGACGACCAGTCGGCGTGTATGAAACTCAATTTGATTCCTGCAGCTCTCCTCTCCGACCGTCCCCTTACCTCGGTATTCGGAGGAAAAGGGAGGGGGGGGGGGGGGGAGAAAGGACGAGAGAGAAGACCAGCGGAGGCAACCAGAAGGGGGTAGTCCCAGGGGCACGCGACTGACCCGACATCCAGCCACTCATATTGCCAATTACCAACTCCGAGCCCGCTCTCCCTGTTGCCAGTGGTACGCTGCCGCCGAGGGCTTCTAGCGGATACTCCAGTTGCAAGAAGTACAGCTTCTTTTTGGTGGTTAACCGAGTACGAGTCGCCGACACCGATAGAAAGGAGGATATGCTCGGATCAGAGCTTGAGTAAAAGGATCAGCCGCGTTAGTTGAAAAAAAAATCGCGAACAAATCGGATTGATTTTGATTTTTCGCCTTTTAGTTATTGTACTCGCACCCGTGTCGCTGTAGCTGAGGTCGTATGGCGGATGTGGAACCCCGACGAATACACGTACAGACGGTGGTCACGTTGTTGCCCCGGTCGGCCGTGCGTAAAGGAATTACAATATCCTTGGGTTGACCGCAGTAGCCCGGTGAGCTTTAGTTGCGTGCAACCGCACCCTGCAAGAGGAGATACGGTCACGCAATATTATCGTGGAGGTGGAGAGAGAGCTGTGATAGATTCTACTCATTAACGAATTAATAATTGTTTAATCACCGGTCTCCCGTACAGTAGCCACGGCGGTCTGACAATGTGGAAACCCCCAGCGGTCTCGTGAGGGACGACGCTTCGTTGTGACCTGCAACTCGCTGTTCGTCCTCCAAATATTTGGCACAAATAAATGTCGGTCAGCTTCGGCGTATTCGTACGTCGCAATAACCAACGCACCAGGAGTTCACTCAAACCTCGGGATGCAGGAAGAAACTCAAAAATCCACGAAAAATCATCAAAGTATTTGACTGTCGCTTCAGTTAGCAGTTCCGGGGAATCCCCTGAAACATGCAAATGAAAAATTGCGGTACAACCGAGAATAAACGAAGTCAAGGTAACCACCCCACACCACGAAGCGGAGCGCGCGTGGAATGTTAGTCTCTTGTAGATGAAAGAGATTTAGGAAGGCATGGATGATCGTAGAATAGATTCGAAATGCACCCTTATCGTCCACGGTAGAGCCCAAGAGATACGCTCAATAAGGCAAGCTCATAAAATGCGTACGGAAGGAGTTCTCAGAGGAGAGAGTGAGACGGGTAGAGAAAAAGGTAGAGAGAGGACGATGGTACGACGGCGGAGGGAAGCGGGCGAGGAGGGACTTCGACGGAATGTTTCGCGGTAATACAATCGCAATGAAACGACAAAAATACGGTCGCAAAATCACTTATCTTTATTGGAACACAGAGGTCTACTACGTTTGGTAATCGTATAAAATCTATATGCCACGTATAACCTGGAGTTTATGCCTTGTAAAGGAGAGTTCCAGGGTTTGTGTATATGTAAAATTGACGGAGGGCGAGCCCCGGGGCGGAGGGAGAAAGAAGAAGAGAACGCAACTGAGGGGAAATACAGAAACGGGGAAGAAAGGGGGGGAAGTTTAACGAATATCGAAGTCCCGAGATGTCAGCTCGCTACACCTCCCCGTCGCTCCTTCTTTTTTTTTTTTTTTCCTCCTCCCGACGCGTAGTCAGAAGTTTCAACTTTAAACTTGTCTAAATGTTTATACTTTTCTCGCTTCTGTATTTCTTCCACCGCGCGTAATGCGAACGTGCCGCTACACACCCTCGGATTAGGGCTCGACGCTGCGGCCGAAAATTTCTCGTATTTTTTTCGGAATAAAAAAAAAAAAAAAGAAATGCCACAAACAGTTTCCCGGACTTGCACTATACACGTACTGCAGGTGTCTGATCAGTGGTTGTATTTTTTATCTTTTTGCTTCTACGTACCTTCGTGTCTTTTCTCCAAAGGAAAGCGCGGCGGGGTAATTTGCATGTAGGTGTAGCGTTGTTTGATGTGTCGTATCTGAAATTCCAATTTCAGATCACGGAGGATCGCGACTTATGCACGTACCACTCACACGTCACGTGTGACTTCTGTCTCGCGTGTCATCCGACGGCTAACCAAACCCTGGATAGGCGACGAGTCGAAGCAGTGTCTCGGTGAATTCAAAAATCATTCTCTAAGATACAAAAAACATAGCAACTCCCGATGACGTCGATAACGTGGATACGCGAACGTGAATTAGACCATCGTAGAGTTGATTACAATTGAACGGAGACGACGGCTGGTGGGTGTTGGGCATTCCAGGCGGTGGGATGGAGAATATAGGCGACCGGGTGGCAGGCTACGGGGAGAGTAAGATGTAATTTTCAATACCCAGCGAGGTCCCGCGAGGCCTCCGGGGGCCGACGCGGGGTGAACGGGAGGCGAGCCACAATTCCGGGAGTTTACCGTGCGCTGTCGACGTAAAGTCTCCTCAGTCGCACCCCAGTCGCACACCACGGGACTTGCGGGGGTCGGTGGCCAGGAGAGCGAGAAAGAGACCCCGAGCGCGGAGTCGGGGCGTTAAGGGCGCGAGGTGGGGCGGAAGGGGGAACACCACTTATCCCATAGCCCGCAGACTCGCTGACTGTCCGCCGAACTGCCAGCTCTGATAAACTATACACCTACCAGACCGGCGGCACTTCGTCGATTTCTTCGTGATATACAGGGGCGCGCTCGTCACATTTCTCGGCTTCCGATCCTCCGAGACGCCGCGCACTGTTCTTCAAAACCGACACCCTCGCAACGTTCATCCGCTCGAGCCGTAAGTAATATTCCGGGAGAGGGGCGCGGACCGTGAGCGAGTTGCCGAGGTGTGACCGACGCCTCCGCATATGCGGAGATAACGGGTTCGATGGGAAAAGATGGTGAATCTCGTACCCTTTGTCACGGGAGAGACGTTGAAGTGCACCGTGCGCCTCCGTGCGAGGAGATGCACGCTCGATCCGAGACCCATGGGATCCACCCACCCACCCACCCACCCCCGATACCCGCCTCGACTCGAAAGACACCGAGACGCTGGTAATACCGCTCCCTATCGAGTCACACTTTCGCACTTTCGCGCGGCGACAAAAAAAAAAAATAAAAAAACTCCCCGGGAAAACAGTTTGATCTACAATCGAATCAGCCACTGCTTGCTCGCTGACGTCGGTCTCCCGGATAACCAGAAAAAAAAAAAAAAACAAGACCAAGATCCGATTTTAAAACGAATACAAAACGAAACAGCTACGCGATCGGTGTTTGAAAAACAAAGAGGAAAAACCTGTAATCAGGTGTCGACAGCTTACGCGATTGTTTCGAACGGTGCGGTAGATTTAGCTGAAAGATTTCCGATTAAACGCGGTATAAAAACTACGTACGGTGAACACCTGATCCCTTCGTGAGCGGGACCGCACTATTATTTTTTTTTCTTCTCTTCCTCTCTTTTCATTCTATCTGTTGTTTTTTTGTTTTTTTTTTTGGTTTCCGGTTTGACCATTTGTTGGATAGCTGGACTCGGCTTGACTCTATCGCGATCGTTAGTGTCTTGTTACCTCGTAGAGAGAACGGTGCGACGCTCCGAAAGTCGATTGACAAAACATTCTCGGTTAGCCCACCCTTACAGCAACAAAGGGGTTAAGCTCAGCTCGGAATGAACCAAGTACCGCGGCCGGAGGGCCGGTGTAGATTAGTATCGTTTACGCCTCGTCAACTCCATTTACTAAAAAATAAAAACCCACATCCCGTGCGTGCCCGAGCGTTATCTCAATACGCTCCTTGTTTTTTTTAATTCAGGTACAATTTTTATAGTTTTTCAACCCTTTATCTCACCACCGTGTTTTCAATGCTATCCTTCCTCTGCTACTCTTTGTGGACGATATATTGCGGCAATCAACCTAATAGACTTTTATTCTGATTTTTAGCACCTCAAGCCAAACCCTCCACCCTCCACGAAGTCGTCATACTCCGTTGCGCACCGCAGCTGCATGATATTCCATTAACAGGGGAAACTGCGTAGGGCTCACTTTTTCACTCTCTGTTCCGTGCTATGTGTGTTTTTCGCTACGCGTCGAACGGGGCATAACTAAAAATCGTACATCGCGCTTGAAATTCGACGTATTTTGCGAAGCTCCTTTTTGCGGGTTCAAAATAGCAACGCCGCCGTTGTGCGGGGGCGTTCGTCATAGACGCGAGGGTTTGTTTGCAACCGGGTGGTCAACGTGAATGACTGCGAGGACAACGGGACCGATAACTGTCAGTTTAACGCGGGGATGAGCATGCACACGCCATCGGTGATGTTCCGTCACGCCGTGTAACTCGGTATCCGGTTCTATATCTCTGCGTACACCGTCCAAATTATACGTGAGCATAAAACGTAGATGAATACGGATGTACAATATACATATATATATGTATTACGGTATCACCCCTTTTAACCCTCCGCGGACTTCTCGCACTTAGACAATTAGTTAATTAGCATCGATTGCCTAATTGGATTGACCCTGTTCGTTTCTTCGTTCTCGGCGAGTCGGGGAGGGGGGGGGAGGTGGGGGGGAGGGGGAGGTGGGGGGGGAGGGGGAGGTGGGTGGGTGGTACTTTGACGCTAATTTACCGGGTATTTATCATTCCAACGCCTGTTAGTACGCCGCGTCCTACTGCAGGCTTCAGTCCCGGTCTAATCTCGAACCCATAAATATAAGATAACAATTTTTCATCCCTCGCTCTGGGACGAAGGACGGCGTGAGGCGCAGGGGGTTAGTGAAATGAGGGGTTGAACGAAAAGAGCGGTGGTAGCGGGAGGGTAGTTCGTGAACCCTCGTTATCGAGGATCGAATTGCAATTAGATGACGATCGCGTTTCTCCGGTAAAATTGGAAGACGTTTTTATGCACCTAAAATACTAATTTCGTTATCTAGAATTCGAATCACACAAAAGATCTCCCGTAGAATTGCAAATTCGTGGACCTCGCTTCCCGATCCTCGCGCCGTTTCTCCTCCAATCTTTCGCACCTCCAATCTTTTTTCTTCCTCTCGCGGATCGACGAACTTCCAATTATAAGTTACGTTCTGCGAATCGGTCCAGAAACTCCGTGTCATTTGATATAGCCGAAGAGAAGAAAAAAAAAAATGAAAAAAAGAAGATACATCGACCCACGCGGGTTCCCGTACAACGGTAACTCCGCATGCCAAACGAAGCTTCGTTCTTCGGCGTATCCTTCGCGGTCGGACGCAAAGGTCCTCCGGGGATTCGAGTAACGTTACGTCAACAATGTGACGGAGTAAGAAGCGTACGCGGTTCGACACTGCAGAACCGGCTCGTCGAAGGAACACGACGATGCATGTGTACCCGAACCATATGAAGGATGCAGAGGGTTGGAGGAGGTGGATAGGGGGGGGAGAAGGCGCAGAACGTGCACTCGCTTAATTACAGTGGAAACCTCGCGGGAGGAGGTTGCCTGAGGTTCAAGCAGCCTTACCCTCCACCAGCGCGAACCACGTGATGTCTGCAACCCTCTAGACGCATCACGTCTCTACGCTGAGATTTCGAAACCAGCGGTAGCGGCAGCAGCAGCAACAGCAGCAGCAGCAGCATCGTAAGCTCGACGTGGTACGAACCGTCTGGGGACGAAAGGATGCCGCTACAAATGGCGTCGATTCACCGCTACTCCTGCGATTGCCGCGGTATAACTCTACCCCGTAAAACGTCTGCGACTGCAAATGATGCTCGAAAATGCCAATGAACGGTTTGGCAGGTGCACGATCGAAACAACAACAATGGAAAAAAGAAGCAGGCTCGAGCGCATTTCCAGGCATTCGTTGTACCCCCAACACGAAAGGAGGTCGTACATTTCCACGAGCATTATTTTTTCAACCGCTCGAATGACTCGCGAGTTCTCGTCATCTTTTTCGCGCGATTGTATTTATAATTTTTTTTTTTTTTCTGCAATTTTCTATCGGATCGTAATTCGGACAATCGTTAGACGAAGGGGGGGTGGGGGTGGGTTTCCAGGGGTGATCGTGACGTGAGAGGTAACGGCGAACGTCGGATAGCCCGGTAGGACGTAACGTAACGCCGGCTCCGTCGCGGCATCGAGGTAGCTACGTGTTCCACTCAATCCTGTCCGGAGGGCTCAGCGTTCTACGCAGATAAGTGACACATTGACGGTAGCTGACCGCTACCTGCCAGTTCTGACCGCCTCCCATGGGCAGCTAGTTACCGCATGATTGGTCCTTCATTACCATACACACCCTCCGCCGGAACCCGGGGATGGAACCCGTGCAGCCGCCACCGTCACCTCCGCCCCCCCCCCCCCCCCCCCCCCCTCTTCCCTCCCGTATCCCTCGCGCGAGACACGAACGGAGCGGACCTTCTCATGGGAAACGTTATTGGTGCGGGGATATCGCGAAGCTAGAAAACAGGATTTCGATATCCCGGCTTGTTTTGGAAAGCGAGCGAGTTGGAAATTTCGGAAGATCGCGTAAAACGGGATCGTATTCGTACGTTACCGGAGTTCTCGCTTCTCGTACGAACGTTTGCTCGCCAACACGCGTTGCCCCTTACCGCGCGTCGGGGCGATGTCCAAGGGATACGCACACCGAACCGAGGGACGGTCGAATGAAAACAAAACAAGTGTTGGCGAGGGCGATTCTTGACTCGGGTCGGCCAAGTCTCTGACCAACTTGACGGAGGTCCGAACCACGCTTGTACCCGCTACACAACCCCCGTCAGCGTCGGCGTAGCACCTACACCACCGTCGCCGTTCACGTCGGTTCGTAGCGCTGCAACGAAACGAGCGAGCGAGCGAGGCTACGCGTCGCAGCGGCGAGTGGAAGCGAGCGCGGTAAACAAGGTGATAAATAACAACGGGATGAAAAAGGGGGTGCGGTGCCCCCCGGGGCCCCTAAACCTAGGCTCACTACCGGCGTACAACGGGAGCGCACGGCCCCGACAATTATACCGGCTCGCACGCGAAATGTTTTATTACCAGGGTTTACGAACGAGGGCTTCGAACATCGGGGTGTTGGTGGATAACGCGGGGCATGCGGACGGGTATCTAGGCACGCGGTCGCCTCCGCGTACGCTCGCGTATTTATTCATTTATCTATACCCCGGCTAATACCTACGGAGAGAAGAAAAAAAAAATTCCCCGCGGGCGGCGTCGGCCTACTTTCGAATCGGCGTTACTTAATTTCCTGCCGCCGGTCCCTGACCGGGGACCGATAATTAGTTGACGGACGAATCGACTCCGTGAGGACACCGATCGCATTTTACCTATCGTTCGACGCTCTCGCCTCATAATTCGTTCTTCGCGTTCTAATCTCATATCCAACGGTTTCTGCAACGAGCTAATCTTAAAACTACGCCGATACGTCGGTGTAAATCCCGTCGCTTTAATCCCAGCCGATGGCTTAAAGACTCTCCAGTCAGCAATCACCCAACGAGGACCTCGTCTCCGAACCGAGTGCGCTACTGCTTTATCGTCCAATTTCCTAATTCACCCAAGCCAGGCTCAACGTTTGATAACTGCCCACTAAAGCGAGGACCTAATTTCAGCTTGGTACGCGATCGCGTCATCACCCCTGCCGCATCGAGTGATGCGACAATAAATTTCGCCGAATGCCGAGAAGAAGCGGCACGATGTCTCGGTGATCGCGGTAACGAAAGCTCACAGTTGTTCGGCGATTTCGGACATGTGAGGGAGCGAGCGACGGAGAAAGAAAAAAAAAAATTGGGACGAGGAAAAAAAAGACAAGAATTAGCCGCGAAACGCGGTTAAAATTCCGGTAATGTGTTTTGCGTCCGCAAATTGATCGCTAATTAATTAAAAATGAAGAGGCTGACAGCGTAGCTATTTACCCGCCGCAGTCGGTTACTACCCTCCTTTAGTCAAGTCAGCCCTTAGTCTTGAGTTAATCGGGTTAAGTTAACTCGGTTAGCCCGTGCCAAGTTCCCGTTCAACCCCCGTAGTTAGCGTCTTGTTATACCATACAACTTTATACCTATATACCGCGTACGTACGTACGTACGTACATCTCCTCGCATAGAATGTTTAGGTATATACACCCGACGACGTATACGTAGGCGATAGCGCGCACCTTTTGTGTGGAGGTTATCGACTTTCGATGCGACATAAACGTAAGGACTGCGATCGAGTTAGCAAGGTAGGATATCGTAGGTACGTACATACGTGTACGGTGAAACCGAATATCACCGCGAATATATCCGCGCATCTTTCCTCTTCTTTTCCGAGGATAGCCGGATGCTGCGGAGTACGTGTGTTGGTGCTCTGCACCGGCGGTTCGTGAAAATCAAATATTTTATTTATCATTTCCTCGGCAAACGGGGTTGCGTTTCACGCTCCGTCAGCGGCTCGCGAATGAGTTACAAGAGGAACCTTCTGTCAAATTAAAACATTAAACGCGAAAAACCCCAAGTCGCAGAACTTGTACGCAACCGTTCACCAGCTCCGGATTCACCACTCACATTCGCAATCTGAGCGATTTTAGCAATTATTCAAAATTATCTGAAAACAATGTCCGCAATTATCGGTACCGATGGAAACGTTGATGCGATATCTTTTCGTCTGTTGGGGGGTATTTACAGGCCACTTGAAAAAAAAAGTCGGGAATAAAAGTAAAAAAAAAAAAAAGAAAAAAAACGAGGAAAAATTCCTGTATCCTCGTGGATATACATCAAGTGACGGTGAAACACATGAATTCCGAACAACCGTCGGGCAGAGTCCAACTGGTGGGTGACATTTTTTCGCGTGTTTGCAAGCGGCGTGATGTAGCGGTCCGATTACGTGCTGCAGTCGTAATTTTTCGTGAAATAATGAAGCGTTTCGTTCAGAACGATGTGAGGTGGTCGTATATGTGTACATGTATATAACAAAAAAAAAAAAACGAAAAAAAACAAAGAAGAAAAATGCAAACAAAACCGAACGTGACATGCAATGCATCCGGGGTGAACTTCTCTCACGTATGTTTCACTTTTTATCGTCGAGCATCAATCAGATTAACGACGTGATTGGAATCCACCGATTTTCGTTAATCGGCGTCACATACCCGCCTGCTTCAAACTCGTCGTCGATCCAGATTTCTTTTTTTTTTTCTCCGATCGACGGACGGATGAGAATATCTTTCAATTCTCGATCAATCCACGGTGGCGAAGAACACTTTGTGCATCGATCTTTCGACGTTACGTGTACTCAAACGGCGATCTATTCGGGTATTCCGTGTTGCATAGCGACTGCGGAGAAACATGGGGGCTCGGATATCACACGGTGGGAATGTGTGGGAGGCGATTTGCACCGGGAGTCAGTTGATTAGTTACACGAGGGCGAGCGATCGACGGCCCAACACCGTCCACCGATCGTAGTAGCGACGTTGTACAATGTGTTAGGAGGTTGTCGCTTCTGTTGGTAATCACGCGTGTGCTGCACGTATACGCGTACGGCCGACGCCGCTATGACTCTACACGACACAATCATGTCCCATTATGCGAGAAACTACCCCTCGGTGAATCTGAACGAATCGATGACGACGATAATTCCGAGTTTGCCTTCGGTTTCTCATTTTTTTTTTTTTTTTGGGCGATTTCCGGATTACCTACCGGAATTTTGGCGAACGATCCTTGAGAGAACGGGAAAAAGTGGGTTAAGTTACGACGGGGGTTGATTACCGTGGCGCGTATATTGCGCCGAACACGAGACACTCAAGACCAATAAGCGTTCGCGTGAGTCGCGTAGACCGATATATCCGTCGACGAACCTGTTGGGGATCGATTTTTAAATTGCGTAATAAATAAAATTATGTCGAGCCTGCGGCGGGGGGGTGAGTTTGGAGGTCGCGCGCTACTGCAGGGGTTGTGTTCTGCAGCCCGGTCGGCGTACGTAACTTAATCAGAGTAACTTCCCTCGACTTAATAAAGTTGCCTCAATTTTTGCCTCATTAGCGGTCATGGTTGACGATTTTTCACTCAATTTGTAACCACTTTCGCCTCGGAACCTGGTGCTCTCCACGGTTTTTTTGATTGCCGACGATCACGTGCCCGTGTCAACCGCGTGGGATGAAAGCTGGGGAGACGAGCTGAATACGGAAACTCTACAATGTAGAAAATTAAAAAATAAAGCTTTTAAACGAAACCAATCAGGTTTCGTTTTTTCGCGTTCGCCGAATATCGCCGTGCATTAAATTTAGCCTTCGGTCTCGCGGTTTACCCTGCGGTGAAGTTAAGGGTCTCTATTCAAATTTTATTTCGTTCGTTCTTTCGAGCTTTTTTGCGCCAGGAGGCCCGGGAGCTCGCGAAAGGGGGTTGAGAATTTACCCGTTACTTCCCTCCCTCCTCCCTCACCGAAAATATTCTACCGGGCGCGGAGTAGATTCTCGGCGTTTACAGCGACGGCGAAATTGTAAGAGAATTGTGTCGAACAAAGTAATTATATGAACTCGCGAGGGTGACGTCAGGGGGGGGGGGAGGGGGGGAGGGAGGCCGGCGACCGTCTCGAACCCGTAGAGTTGATAAAGAAATAAAGAATTGTAGAAGTTGGCGTCGAACCCGCCAGTTTCTCGGCGTCCCGCGAGACCTTATGACTTAAAGTCGCCTTACTCCCTTAATTCCGAACATTAACAAAAGTCGCGCAAAAACTCGCCAACTTTCACGCAGTTCCTCGGGGAATATCGCGCCCGCTGCACGGTGGCTGCTGAGACTTGCTAATAAAAAAATATGAAAAACATAAGGAACCGAGAGAGAGAGAGAGAGAGAGAGAGAGAAAGGAGAAGCGAAATCACGCAACGGTCGCGGAAAAGATAACGCGCCCGTGTCGT
The DNA here is from genome assembly GCF_917208135.1 of Athalia rosae. NCBI lineage: Eukaryota > Metazoa > Arthropoda > Insecta > Hymenoptera > Athaliidae > Athalia > Athalia rosae. Next base: position 4,666,002 of record NC_064026.1, on the reverse strand, counting down.
CCGTCCGCGTATACCGAAAATCATCGAAACGTCGGAACCCGCGGAATTAGTTTTCATCCCCGAGATCTGGACTTCTTCCATTTCACATCCCCGCATCACCCCCGGACTCCGTCCCGCGAGTGTTCCGCGTGTTTATAATTTATTAATTTGAAAAGGGTTATGAATAGGGAAGTGACGTATTTCTACCGAGGTATATTTCGTTGCATAGGGCGAAGGCATCTCGCGTAGTTCCTGAAATGTTAATCTTTAGTTGCCACGCAGGACAGATTTTCTTGGCATATTGTTCTAGCTACTCGGAGCGGTATCACGGGCTCAAGTGCGCGGAAGAGAGGAGAGTGGCGGTATAAACTGCTTTATGTCCCTCCACCCGTAGCGAATGCCGACGCCCAGCGCCACCAGATCCGACTCATTTATTCATTTATTCAAGCGAGATCAACTTTACGGAGATTTTAATAGCACGGCGTCCGACTGTAAAGATGAATATGTGAAATATTATCTTCGCCCGAGTTCACTTCTCTCTTCAAAATAACAGCTCACCCAGTTCCGCCGAAGGCCTAAACTCCGAGGGATGCGCGCAAGGGGATGAAATTGTTTCGCCGTATCACACCCCCACCCCCAACGAATATACCTATAGATCTCCCGTGGCAACCTGAAGACTAGATATCGCGCTACGTACATCCGCGGATTTCGACGCGGAATTAATTAATTACGTCTAACAAGTTCCGATCGTCGATCGGAAGTATCGCTCTGTAATATTTGCGAAGTACATTGTGACGTTGCATAATCGTACGAGAGTAATAAACTATGAGTCACCCGACGGAGCCAGAGACAGCCTCGGTTTAAACTCGGTACATCATCAGCTACGGGCTAATTTGCTCGGCTACGTCGCAACGTACACATATAGTTACCGTTGGCGTCGTACGCCTGAATGATAAATCAGAAGTTAATACAGCGAACCCTATTAATCCGGCCCGAAGCAGCAGTGTGGCAGCTAATAATGAGATGTATATTTCAGTCCCGCGCCCCAGGTCTGCCGTTCCTAGTTCGTAGGTAACCTACACGGTTTATAATTAAGGGTATCTCTGTATGCTTAAGTTGGGCTAATTAATTCAAGATAACGATATCACCACCGACTCCTTGAACACTTTCAATTCGGTTCTACCCGAATGTACAGCGACGGGTCGAACGCACCCTGTGGAATTTCGCGACGCGATAAATGTCTAGCGAGCCGTAGAGCAATTTTCCAAAGACGCGTTCGGCGTTGCGCGCGAATAATGAGCAGCGGGAAGAGAAGACGAGAGAATAAGAAAAAATAAAAACAGACCAATAACAACAACAACAAAAACAACAACAACAACAACAACGGCAAACAAAAAGCGAGTTTTTCTCGTTCTTCTCTCCTCTTACCCGTTCCTCGCGTCAAACGCGGGGCCGGAGTTTTGTCGGTGGACGAAAACTTCCCAATATCAGTTACAGAAAAGTTGTATGGGATCGGGCGGGGGGACGGCGTGGGGATCGCTGGTGGGAAAATAACGTTTGATCGCGCTGAAAATTAGAGAAGTGATCCGGTTCGTTCGAGCGAAGGTCTTCCTGCCGCCCCTCTTCCTCCCCGCTCACCCCTTCCACGAGTTCCTCCTCCTCGTTGCCTCGACCCCCTTCCTGGCCCCGGGAATAGCTCGCCTCGACCGCGCTCCCTCGGGACAGGCCCGCTCTCTGCCCGGAAAAATCATCTCGCTGCCATTTCCAAGCTCATCGCGCTGTCAGGGGTGGTCACCGGTGTATTTTTATCATCCGCGCGCTTCGGCTCAACTGTCCCCGAAACGGGGTCTCAAAAACGGGCCTCCGAGATGCCGACGAACGGCAACGAACGCGCGTCGCTGAGTCTGCGCTCCGAAGTTTTTGTTGCCCCGAGTGAAACGATGAAGTTTTTATCTCACCGCGAACGCGGATGACTTGTGGTCTAATTTTTAGTTCGACGGATTTTCCGCTTCCTTCTCGGCCACTCTTGTGAAGCGAAACGCGGGAGTTTCGTTCAGGCACACCGCGCTCGGGAATATGAGCACCGTTGGAAGCGGTAGCACGCACTTCTCACTAAAACATTCGCGAGCAGCTCGCGTTCGGAGATGGAGGTGAATAATGCACTCCGTGGCGTTATTTTAATATCGGATGGTCGGGGCTTTTCCGAGCCACCGACCATCCCCTCCGTATTTCGCCTTCCTTCCTTCCTTCTGGCTTCGGTACCGAGATCGGACGCGAAACATTTATGACGTCATAACTCGTTTAGCCGCGAGGGCTGCCTCGCCGGACACCAGCTGCCCCCTTGAATCTTATTACACCGTGAGCCGTTCAATTTCACTCGAAATATATCGAGACTTTTCTCCACCCCTCGCAGCTGCCCGGAAAGGAAAGCTTTATATGTATATATATATTTTTACCAAGAATTTAGAGAGACCGTCCTGTTTTTGAAAGGAGTAAGACTCGTAGAATTTCATTTGGAAAAACCCTTCGATTCGATCCCGATTTACTTATTCATCGTTAAATCTGAATATAATTGTTGTACGTCTTGAAGCGATGAAAGTAATATGAGCAATGGCTGGCATGCGGACATCCCTCAGTCCCAGTTGAGCTTAAAAAATCATACACATTTCTCTGAATGATTCAGTAGCGGGAAAAATTTTCAACCGTATCGACCTGGACTCACGGTTTTACGAACTTGGCCGTTTCATTGTCCGTAATAATTTACCGATAAAAATTTGCGGGCGTCGAGCATTAGCGGGTTCATTGACACGCGTGCGATATCCGACTACCGCGCAGCATCGTTCGACGTTGACCGATCGAGACGGGGGGTTATCGAGGTCTCCTGAATTTACGATAAAATAAAGCTCAAAAATACCCGATGAATTAGACGAAATGAGTAACGATTGGGGCGCGAAAATGCCGGGGGGGGGGGGGAGGCACCTAATAGCGTTGTTCGGCGGACGAATAGCCGCTATACCGTCTGTCAACGAGTCGTCGCCCGTCAATACAACATATCTCGGCAATTAACCCGGCGAATGGGGTGATAATTGTTATCCTCATTAGCAATTGAATTTCTACCGTATTTTCGCGTATCAGCTTTGCGGTGACCGCCTGCAACGCGTCTGTCCCACAAAATTTCCAGCACATGCGGACCTCGCACCTGAACTCTCGCGCTCGGATGACAGCCATCCTTCGGGATGCTGTGAGATGGACGGAGAGAGAGAGAGAGAGAGGGGAGACTTTCTTCAGGAGGTAGAGAAGATGCACCCGCCGTGCACCATCCAGGGATTGCCTTCGCGTCGAGAATGCATAAGCAGTTCACGCTTACGGGTTATACAATGTGCCTTCGAGGCCCGCGGTGATGTACAACATTTCAGAGGATTGTCGCATAACCGTTGAGGGGAGCGATCTAATTGGATGCCCGAAAATGCATCATTTTTTGCGAATCATTTCAAAAGTGATAATAGTAATTCCATTACATCTTCGATGCGTGAGAATTTTTTTTTTGTTTTAACAAAAACAAAATGACTGCGTTATACAGTGTGTTGAAATATATTGTTCGCGCATGATGGAAAACTACTGCAGCTCTGAAATCGAATGAATAATTTTTTTTCTCGTTTGCTGACATGTCAAGTTTGTCAAAAATACAGTTTCGAGATAATCGCGTTCAAAGTTTCAATACTATATAACTATGAATATTATTTTTGAAAACGGTATACGATAACTTCGAAATAATTTCATATTTCGATTCGTCCTTTTTTGCAGGATACTTTTAAGATCTCGTACTTTGAGGATTTGTGGAAAAAAAAATCGATTCTTTCAAAATTGTTATCGGATCGCTCCCCTCAATTTTCGGAACGTCGGAGCGGAGGGGATGATGATTTTTCAGAATCGAATAACGTCAGATGAGAGCGGGAAATAATTTTGGTTCCGATCAAACCGTGCCTATAGCTCGGTGTGCGCGCACGATTTTCAACTCTCCGGGTCGTTCTCGTTCTTCGACAAAGTTTACACTCGCAATCACGGCGAGCTGACAGCGGGTGACGGAGTTTGCCACCTGGGAGTCAGGGAAATGTGACGTGATGCGAGTAACCGAGTGACTAATTGAATGAGCCACATCCCAGGGGCGCCAATCTCTTGGCGTGACATACGTCAGAATTTGCTGCTGTTGCTGATGCTGCTATTAGGACGTATACTACCGGTGTTAACATCTCCGTAACCGCGACGTCGCCTCGCCTCGCGACGCCAAAAACCATCAGACTCTCGCCCTTCTTCCAACGTATGACCACTATCGCGGCTTTCGTGAAAGAGAATCGTCGCTACCCAGACCCTCGATCGAACGCGATACGTTTTACCCATTCGAAACAAGTTCCCTCGACGAGGACGCGCGAGATAAATTTCTATATACGGATCTGACAGACGTGAGTACGCCATTAATAACCCATCGAGTGTTGCTAGATCCGTATCCTTCGGAGGGAGATCCGCGCAACCCTCGGAATCATTTGTCAAAGGATTTGATCCTCGCCGATTGGTTCGTAAGCACGTTATTTCTATGCCGTCTATTCGGCGGACTCCGAGGTCCGGAGGTTGAGACTTTTGTAAAAACGACTCGTTAATTAGAACCGTCGTCGTCGTTCGGTTTCTCTCTCATCTTCCGTTGGGGCGAGTGAAAATTTGCGCAATCACCAGGAGAGCCGAACTCCGGATTACTCGATTATTATGTCGGGTTATCCGGACGATGTGGTGGTCAGGGTTTGCGGTGTACAGGTGTAGCGAAGTTTGAGATCGCATGCAGTACACCGAGAATCGGATGTCGGTGCTACCGAGAAAGCCGTAGTCTAGAAACCAGAACCAGGAACCAGAAACCTGGTACCTGGAGGTTGGAATCTGGAACCAGTAGCGCAGTGAAATTACTCGTCGTCCTCCCCCGGGACCGAACTTGTCCGCGACAATTTCAAACTTATTTTAACATTCATATAACCCCCTTTGCTCCGCTTTCCCCCCACACCCTCCAGACGTACGCCTCCTCCCTATTTCTGTAGATACCCGAAAAGGAGAACTAGCGCCCCTCGACCGTTATACCTAAGGGTTGGGCGCATAAGGGTTGCTACAGATTTACATAAGATTATGGGTAAGCTTCTCGTACGCAATGGCTTGCTCGTCGCGTATGCGAATGCCCGTTAAACACGGACACATATACACCACCCCCGACCTCCCCCTCCGTGCGTCGCGTATCGTCCGTACGGACCGAACGCACGTACGCGTGCGAGTCTATCTACGTGCGACATGTAAACCGGGGAGAGGCGGCGAGTGACGAGTACGTTCGTGTACGTGTGTTGAGCACATGCAGCTCGGCACTCACACAGTCGTATGAGGGAGGTTCTCGCATCGAGGAGTTGGAAGAAGACGTTACCGGGAGATTGAGGAAGTGACGAGTTGAACAGGACTCTCGGGGACACTCGTCTCGAGCTGATAATTAGAATAAGTGGGTTGAGCCGGGTGTTCGAACAGAGCCCGGGTGCGAGGGGGAGCATGTCTCGTGAGGAATTACCTGTCATCATCTTCCTACGATATCGGTACTCGCGAAATAACTACCCCAAAAATTAGGGATTAGTTGTACGGAAATCGCCTCGATCCTAGAATTGATGAAATTATTATCTGTATCGCCCTGGCTTCATCTCCGTTGAATTTTTTTTTCACAACAAAATGTCGAGAGATTCTCGTAAAACTTTGGCGCGAGATTTCAGGGATCAACGCCCGGTTCGCAGGACTCACGCGGGAACACTTCCTCCGCGAAGTTGATGATTAGAATAAGGTAGGCGATATGTGCCGCCCGAATATGGGAGTGAGGAAGGGAGAGGCGCAGGAAGAGGGTTGTTCATAAAGGGGTTGTATCCAGGGGTTGGTTACATTTTGACGTTCCGGGTCGAGACAAGACTCTCCAGAGATACCTCCTCGGATCGGAGCGAGGACAATGTTGGCGTCCATCCGCACGTTCTTGCGACTCGTTACCTCACCGCTCAGCGGTTTCGAAAACTTGTGAATTTCTGCGATACCGTTTCCGAGATGCCGATACGGATAAAGTTTCTCCAAATTTCTATTTTACGTAGCGAGTTATTCAAAATTGCGATCGCGGCCCAGGCGAGAAATATTCCCACCCCTGTACACCATCGTTACTGAGTTATATTGTAATAACGATGGGAAGTCGATAAATATGGGCGTCAGGCAATTCCCACATAATCTTCATAAAGTATCGGGTCTTCCGAAGCCGCGCGGTGGTGGTGTTTCAATAAGTTTGAAAAATTTATATCCTCGGTACACGGTGATCGAGGTTCGGCCCTCGCGCGATTCGACGTCCCGTCCCGCCTCCGTAACTGTAAAATCTTTGCCCCCATTATGTGTTTCGTATTCATAGTCTGCGCAAAAATTGCTCCTAGAGCCGGTAAAGGTTATACGAGCCATAAAGTAAACTCTACTTGCTCCCGACTCTCCTCGTCGATTTTTTATTAACCACGGAAAAGAAACTCGCGCCTCCGCGTTTCCTACCGACTTCTCTACGCCGCTTTTCGAGTCGGCTCACAAAGTTGCTCCTGCTGCCGTTTCCTTCGTCGAATTCACGTTCGCTCAAGGAAACTCTCGGCTCCGCTGGTAACGCGAAACTCCTTGGAGAATTCCACAACCTCGCCGACCTTCAACCGGTACGGTGAGAGATGCGCGGCTCCGATCCGTTGAACGGTACCAAGAGGAAGCTGAGTAACCGACAACCGTGCGGTAGGAGTCCCAACTTATCTGCAATGCCTGAATCGATAGGGGTGGCAATTAGGGGCGATCGATATCACCCCTCGAAATATCTTCCGTACCGATTACGGAGCAACCGAGTGAACGTGTTCATGAATCGTATAGAGAAACAAGGGAACGTTAATTCGTATAATGACGGAGTTATAGCGAATTCAGAATCAGAATTGAACAAAATCATTAGTAATTATACAAGCAGCCCTCACGCAGTAACGTCAATGATCCAGATGATGAAGATCATTGGAGAAAAATGCTGGCCTCTCGATTAGCCCGGATCGTGATCCCGAATGTATTTTGCCGACTGTCACGTGCTTCCAACCTCCATCTCACCGCAACATGTCAATCGAAGTCCAAAGCCGGCGAATCAAAATCCGTCGCGGTTGTAAGTGGCATCTTTTTTCCAGAATTTCTCAAATGAGATCCAACGACCCGTTCAATTCCCGAAGAACGCAGCGCGACCTTCGTTCATGAAAATAATACGCAGTTTCATACTTCCGTCAATCAGCTCTTGCTAGTTCTGATTTGAATATTCCGATTGAATGGCGTACAAAATTTGTGCTAAAGAAGAGAGGCGGAACTTGGGAATAATATTTCACACTCAACGCTATTGTTATCCAGTTCCGTGCGGCCGCCGTACGCACGCCCTGTCAATCAAAACAACGGAGTATGCGAAATACCTAATTAGATCTCGGTGCCGAATCTCGGCGATCGAAACCAGGCTATCTATCCGTGCGGCTAATTAGCTCGGACGTAAAGTTGCGGCGCAGTCATATAGGTTTAGCGCACAATGTGTTGTTGTAACATACATGTAGGTCGGTGATTGTCTCCGCCTTGGAACAACTATGTCCGGTTTCCGTAAAATTTAATCGAGCGGACGAGAATCCAAATCGAACTCTATACCGATCAAGAATTTCCATGGTTTCTTGTACTTGTTTCACTATAGAAAAAAACCGAATTCCCTCACGACATTTTTTAACAAGGTTTTATGCGGCTGTGGATACCTCGACGGAACGGAAATATCGGAGGCGATATCTGTCGCTATCAATTTAAACCTGAACGGATTAAAGCCCCAATTTTTCGCGCCCCACGTGCCGCTATGCGGGCCCATGGACCACCTTTGTAGGCAGCCGGATACGAGCGGGGCCAGAAACGCGCTCGTTGAGGCCGCGAGAATCGTGAGATCGGAAATTCGCCCGCTCTGCGAATGCGATTGCAACTCCGGTCGAGCTCTGATAATTCCCGGGGGTTTCGGATGCGCGAAAACTTTGTAAGTCGTACGGGAAACAAGTCCATCTTCGAACCACCAATTACCATTTCAATGAATTTTTCTCCGCGCAGAAGCGACTTCGCAAGTCGGGGCGCCGAGTGCACTGTCCTCCCAGATTTTGAGAGGGTCATCACGGAGTTCGCCTTGTCAAAGAAACCCATAGGAGCGATATGCTTAGCTCCGTTTTTCGTCGCCAAAGTATTGTGCGGCACGAAAATAACCTTAGGAAAGACGAGTGAGTGATCATCGATGATATCGGGGTGGGATGTTTGAATTGCATATATATACTTTTAGGTCCTCCGGCCAAATGGCCCCATTCCTCGGCGATTGCAGAGGCGCGAAAAATCGGAGCTAAAATCGAGGAACGCGACGTTACACAGGTTACCCATTGCAAAGAGCACGATGTCTTCAGTACACCGGCCTGGATGTACAACGGAACTTACGCCGACGTTCACGATGGCATTGGAAGGCTGGTGAAAGCTCTGAAAAAGAGGATTAGATAGGCAGCGAATGTAGTCTAGTTTAAATGGTTGTCCAAGTGATTCTGTGTCAGTGGAAACCGAGAGGTTTGTAAATATTTTACGGAGTACATACTAATTAATGTAAACGTCGTTGAACAATGGATGAATAAAGAGATCGTGAACCTTGATCGAGGGTTGTACGATTTTATAGTTATCACAGTGATTAGAAAATATGTATAGTTTTTATTAAACCACTTCATTTTTCTCACATAGGTGTTTTTCATTTTCTTTTTCTCATTTACCGTTTTCATTATCATGTAACTCTATAGTCACGCTACAATAGTCAACAACGAAAAATATATATATATATATAGGTATACAATAACAAATCACCGACGTCTACACCATAATACAAAATTATTTGCGATTAATTTTACTAGATAGTCATTATTACAAATATCGATTTTGGTCCAGGCGTCGATTTGACATGGTGAACATCTTCGCTACGGACTTCCGTCCAGGTATAGGGTAATACCGAGAAAGTCCATTCCAAAGAATAAATGTTTTTCAATGATACATAGATGACGTGTTAAGAAGGTACATATTACTTTACTAATTGTAAGCTTAAATTTATCGCGAGGTCAAGAGTTCGTCGTTGATTTCAGAATCTCGTATTCTCGAAATACTGGGTCAGCGACGGGGCTGTGTAAATCCGTGACAAAAATTTCTCCAGTCAAGTGCAAAATTCGAAAAACAGTTAGGACATAATTAAAAATCTAAATTTCCCTACTTCGTCGGATTTTAGTTTTGGAGCTTTTTTATTTCAGACGTATGAAACTCTCGACTCGCGTTTCATCTCGAAATGCGTTTACCTCGTACGGATTTAAAGTCGAGGTCGAAGAGTCAGACTTTGGTTCCGATCAAGGCCAGTTTGTTAATCGTGGGACTCGTCCCTTGGCGGATCTTCTCACCCCCTCATCCTCAGAGGTCTCATAGCCTATACCTTCAGTCTCAGGCTCAACTTAAAGCGAGTAGTGGCTCGGTGGTCATGCGCGACTTCCTGGTCTTGTCGTCTTGGTACTTCTTCAGTTTCATCAGCTTCCGCTTTCCGTTGCTGAGCTTCTTCTGAGGGATTTCGGTGGTCGTAGCCTCCGTCTCCTCCTCGAGCATTCTGAGTGTCTCGATGATGTTTCTCGGTTCGGTAACTCGTCCTCTGGTGCCATTTTTGTTGGCATACACAACCGAGAGGTGAGAAAAGCTCGACTTCGGCGGCGCCGTTATATCGGCGAAGTCTCGGAAGTTTGCGAAAAAGTCACCACCGTGAACCGGTTGCGGTTTAGGATTCCTGTAATAATTCTGCTTAGCTTTCGAATTCAACCCATGGAAATAGGGGTTGTAGAGCGTCTCGCCCACGGAGTACTCGTCCTTGTCCTTTTCATCGCTGTAATAAGTCCCTCCTCGAATCACTCCGAAGTTTCCCGATCCCAGAAGAGGATGGGGATGTTCACTGGCGGCAGCTTCGTAACCTCCGCTTTCCCTCTGAAAATAACCTAGGAACCTGTTGGGTCTGTAATGTTGTTGTTGCTGTTGTTCTTCGAACGATAATCTGTGATTAGAAAACAACTGCGCGAAACTTGGGAAGAAATTCTGGCTCTCAGACTCGAGGCTTTTGTCGACCGAAAAATCTCTTCGTATGGGGGCCGTTTCGGGAATCACTTCCGTCTGTTCTTCGATCTTTCCGATGACCTTGGGCAAGGTCTCGTCGACAATCGCGACGGCTTCTTCGTCGGAGATGTGATGAGCCGAGGCGGATGCTTGATCTTTGGGAATCGTTTCAGCCCCATCCGGTTCCATGTACATGTCCGAGTCGTCGTACTCGTCGTTTTCCGTTTCCGATGCGGCGGCTACCGAGTCCTAAAACGAGAAGAAAAAAAAAAAGGCCGTCAAGTCTCAGACATTTCTGAGATCACCGAGCGACTGCACAACTACTCGAGTTCCGAAATATAGCCAATTCGACTGCCCCGAGGCTCGCCTTGACCTTTAGCCATCATGCATCTTCGTATCTCCGCTGGCTCTATGCAGACCAGTTGAATAAGAATCGAGTATGTGGGCACGCGACCGCCACACGCTGCGAATTACTTGAGTTCAAATACGCAGCGACCAATGGTAGCGGTTGCAACACCGATTCCCTGTACATATGTATAACCGGGCGCACCTAGCATTGTTACCGATATGTCAGCCGCTGACATTGCGCACGAGTCACGCGAGGCAATGAGACTTTGTAACTGTAAGCATGCGATTCTAGGGCGCATAACACGTATGTAGTTATTAGCCGCAGGGGGGAACCGATTACGAAATATATGTAACATATATGTGAGAACTGGAGCAAAGTTGGGCGACGTGTAGAACTCGCTGCACCTGCCATTGAGCCCAGATTTTCGTTGTCGCCGATTCGAATGCAGGATTAGGTTCGCAAATGTCAACCCTATTCGCGCTGTGGGTCGTACTCGTTGAAAAACCGCAGATGTTGGGTCGTAGAAAATATGGGAAAAAATTCGACGGAATTTAATTATAATACGGATGAAACGCGATATTACCTACCCGGTAATACGCGTTTGCCGATGCTTAATTACGAGATTGCAAGTGGTAATTCAGCTCCTCACCATTTGCACGATTATTACAAAATCCGTTGGCGCTCACGGTTATACGATTATATTATATTATATCGCTTCGATGTTGGAACAATTTCTATCTTATTAACTTTACCTAATACTTTCAGACACGCCGCAGCGGAACAACCTATAGCCTGGTGCAAATTATCCGTATAAATTAGATGCGAATTAAGAGCGAACGTCTGCATGTCTGCACGCTACGTAAAACTGAAGTCTTTCAACCGCGGAGGTTGAATTAAATCATTAAGATCTGTAATAACATCCATGTGGGAGATGCAAATCGATTTCATCCAATAATCGAAAAGATTTCCATTTTTAAATCCCGAGACAGCGATCGATCCTTAATTACCTCATGGTCGGTTGGTTCTGCGGGAACAGGAGCTCCGTCTGTAACAGAAAATGAAAAACTTCATGAAACCGATCACGTTAACTGCATCCACGTCGCGAATCCAATGGCTAGTATTGCAAGAACGTCTCGACAAATCTCGTTCGTTTATTGAGGTATTTCCATACGACACGTTATTCGCTTTGCCTCTCGCGGTAATAACAACGAGTTTTCGAGGACCCGAGGTCATCGAGATGAACCGAGGACAAAGACTCGCCGATTCTCGGGGACAAAGAAACGGCGCACAGGATAAAGGTACGGGAAACTACCACGTAAATACTCGGGGATGCTCTGACGCACAAGGTACGAGGCGCCATGACAATATATACTCGGCGAATTTTTTCGTACGTATACATATATATATAACTACGATGAGGTCAAGGAATTTCAGCGGCTAAATTTAGAATTCCTCACGAATGCGAACGCGAGGACGTCCGCGAAGCCGAAATCCTTCGGGATCGGATGCATGTAATGATGCTCGATAATCGAAACTGCAGGTGAAAAATATTCACAAACTCTATAGACGCAATGAGACTAATGCGTCCACACTACAGATATATATTTATTCGTTCTTACGTACGTGATTGTTACGATTCGATATCACGCTCTCCTTACTTTCGATAATTTCAAAACGATCGCATGGGTATGTGTACAAATAAATAGGAACGAAAATCAGACAAAAAAAAAAAAGAAAAAATTGGAAGGGTACGGAAGTGTATAACTACAGAAATTGGAACGATTTATTCCGTGTCTTACAACAGCTCGAGGCGTGTACCGAATAATCCGTTTCATTAATTATCCATCGGTTTTAAACCGTTGTTCGATATTTCGTTACACAAATTTCCACACAGCCCGGCACATTAATCATTTTCGAATTATAGCGTTCCGTTTTTGGTTGATTTAAAATTTTTCGTCCGTCTAGAACACATCCGCGGAGAAAGGGAAGGAGGGGGATACGACTCGAGGGCGTAATCGCGAACTCGACGATCATTGTATTTGTCCGTACAACGGTTCATAATCGTCCTCGTCACTCTCCGGATGACACGACGTACGGACGACGGGGGAGCGATCCTGATCTGGGTAATTAATTAATACGTGCGCGTCAGCTCAGGATGTTAATTGGACGTGGCGGGTCGGTGGCCTGCACAATTAATCACGGTGTATGACGGCTTTTTATTAAAGGAGAAAGTAAATTGTCCGGTCTAGACTCTACGACAACAGGGACAACGTGGTCCGAACGTCTCAACCGAAGAATCTCACAGTTTAATTCCTGAGTCGAAATGATTTCACTCCTTTGGCCGGTCGGTTGTACGAATCTTCTCGATTACGCTTCGCATCACTTACCGCGGCTGGAATTCACGTTAATTATTTTCATTCTCTCGATTAACACGGACCGACGAATCTCGATCGTCAGTCTTCACCGCGCTTGTAATTCCTAAGCTGTACCGATCGATGGTTTTTTTCTGTATCATATTCACGTCCGCATCAAACGTAAAAGGTATAGGAACTCTGGTATGAAACCGGGTGCAGCATTCGAGCAAACAATCGACAGCCTTCACATTTTGAGATGAGAAAGTTCGTAACATCGATTATTCGCCGCTCCGCGTTCTCAGGGATCCTATAAACTAGAGGAGAAACGTATCTGGATAAATTCCATAATTGATTTCATAGGTTGGCGATTTCCCACCCGTTACGAATTATCGTCCGATCGATGAATGCCCGAGTTCGACCTTGGCGCTAGTTTTCTTAAGCAAGTTTTCCCTGACGGGAAAAAAAAATTCATTAAACTGCTCTCGACTCGTCTCTGAGAAGATCCGTTGCGGAGAAGCTTTCCATTAGCCAACGTTTGATGTAAATCGGATCAAAGCGATCAGAACGTTCGGTCACGAGATGAAAATGAAATCAGAGCAGCTATACCGGATGAATATTTTACACGGATTTTCTAATTAGCGATTAATCGCGGATCGGGTTATACAGCCCGTGAAAAATTCTTACGATTCATGAATAACCAATGTTTCCGCAATCCGCGTATAATTCTTATAAAACGGAGACCCGGTACCCGCGCGGTATATAACAGTGGTTAATAACACAACATTTACAGGTTCCGCGTAAAATTGCAATGCGACAAATTGAATAAGTGGAAAAGTAAGTGAACACGTCAACGCTCAACGGTGGAACGATCCACGGCAGCTGCTGCTGTTCAAGCAACGTAGTAACTAACGTACACAATAATGATATCGTCAACTACCGCGACACGTTTCGTACTATACGCCAACTTTACAGGAGTAACCATGTTGGCAATTATCCCGCAAACCGCGAGTTGTTTCGTCATGTTTTCGCTATCGTCTTCGAAATTATCTTCAGGTATGAATCCAACATGGCGGAGTCGGTTCATCGCCAAAAAACACCCGATCTCAATAATTTCATTGAACCAGCGATAAGTTGAGAGTTTGATCGGAACTCATGCGCGGGTGGCTTCTTGTAACAATCCCAATTGGTGAAAGCATCTCTCGATCGCTCCAGAAAACATCGGTACGGATCTGACGGACAGAAATGACGTCACGCAACTTTTTCCAGAGGAACAACAAGACCGTACGCTTCATATTCTTCTGCCCGAGAGCCATGAATTTCATTCATTGTCAGACTCACTCGTGCCACCCGACAAAAAAACAATTCGAGAGATTCGGAAGAGGATAAACAATTCGGTATTTTTACGCGTATTCGACGATGAATCCGGGGATAACGTACGGGATAACCATATAATTATAATACGAGGTGAAAGTTTCATCCGCAGCCGTAGGACCAGCTCGGGGAGAGTTGAGAGACGGTCGTTCTTCGCGAACGGCAGCAGGGACTCACTACATTGCCAAGGCCAATCTCAACGCTCGTGACCACTACGGACGGGTAAGAGGTGGTCACTACGTGCCAATAAAATTATAATTTTGCCCGGGTAGACGTCCTAAGATCGTAAGTCGCCGGGGGCTTCGTCTTTCTCGCGGAAATACCGCTTCATCTAGGTCAGTGGTGTTGCTCTCCTCGAAATCCGAACGAAAATTGATCGTATATCGATTTCAGGGTCTACGAACGGAAGCCGTACGATGTAAACGTGGGATTGTTTTTTTGTTCGTTACGGTTCGATCAGGAAATAAGTTTGTGCGAAAAACTTCAGGAGGGGGAGGTAGGCGCGAGTTCACGGTTTGTATAACGACATTGTGTGAAAATGAGGATCTTCTCCAACGGCGAATGTTACATAAATTCATAGAAGAGAGCTGCGCAGGAATAACGTTGGTCGGTGGTGTATCGGTTACGATAGAAAGTCGTCGTGTATCGATACTCTGGAAGTTACCCGATAAGAAGCTATTAAAGGAGAAGAAAGATTAGAATTCCGTAATTTTATTGGAGTGAATGGACTCAAGAGTGCTGACCGAGGATCGGCGTTCTCCGTCTCGTTTCTAGAAAAAAAAAAAAATCCAAATACCTTACTTAGAAATGGATTTGCGGCGAGTGAAGGCCGTAGAAAAAGTAACTCTCAGTTTCCACAAACAGCTCAACAGCTTCGAGAAACGCGAGGTAAACAAAAAATGTGTAAAAATGTTAAGTCGCTCACAGAGCGGATAATTGGTCAACGAACGAAACTCGAGCAACTTCACGACGAACTCATCAGAACTTTCTCTGACAGACGAGGCACGATGCTACAAATTTCTTTTCATATCATACGTACACCGGCATTGCACGCACACGCTGCACCACATTTTGAAAAATTTCATATTGAGGGTCGTAGGAATTCCAATCGCTTCATTGTCATCGCCGACAGTACTTTACTTTACTTCTCTGAAGCATACGCGCCTTGTTCACCTCGTCGCTTTGCATCATGCGAAGGAGAAGCTCTCTCTCTCTATTCCTTCATTCTGTGCACTCACACTGCCCATGATATTATATTTGTCATAAATTGGCGATAAACTCTATCAATTCCATAGAGATAAATTTGGCTTTCAGATTCGGATTCCTGAGATCAAATTACAAAGAAATAGCATAAGATACCCAATTCAATAAAATGTTGATTTTTGAGCCAAAAATTAGGTATTCCAAAAATCGTTCGTATTGCCCTTTTCTGATGTATTTTGACCTCAGGAATCCAAATCTGGAAGAAAAATTGATCTATCTCTAGAATTGACCGAGTTATCGTCAATTTTCAGCTTTTTGGGGTCAAAAATAAAAAATTGATTTTTTGGTCTATCTTTATGTAATTTGAGCTCAGAAATCCGAATCCAGAAGAAAAATTGATCTATCTGCGAAAATGACCGAGTTATCCCCATTTTTTCGCGATTTTCGGCATAAATTTGAGGATATCTCGAAGGGAAAAAATCGTAGCTCAATTTGGACAACGGATTCGTGTTCCTGAGGTCAAAATACATAAGAAAAGTGCCATACGATCAATTTTAAAAAATAAAAAATTTTGGCCAAAATTTGAAAAAATCGTAAGGGGTACCCCTTGGAAAAATCTCAAAATTTGGCCAAAAATTTTTATTTTCAAAAATTGATCGTATGGCACTTTTCTTACGTATTTTGACCTCAGGAACACGAATCCGTCGTCCAAATTGAGCTACGATTTTTTCCCATAGAGATATCTCGATTTTTCTGCTCCAAAAAGTGAAAAATTGGCGATAACTCGATCAATTTTATAGATTTTCCAATTTTACTTGTGAATTTGAATTCCTGAGGTCAAAATACATCAGAATAACATATAAAATAAAATATTTTTTTTTGACCCAAAATCGACAAAATTCCAAGGGCTACCCCTTTGGATTTTTTCGATTTTTCGGTTGAAAATGAAGTATTCGTCAATTGTATGCTGCTTTTCTGATGTATTTTGATCCCAGGAACACGAATCCGTTGAGTAAATTCAGTTACGATTTTTTCTCATCGAGATATCTTCATTTTTCTGCTCCAAAAAGCGAAAAATTGGGAATATCTCGATCAATTTCATAAGGCTCGTCTCGGTTCATATCGTATTCCGAGCTTCGATTGGTGATTAACTTTTTCGAAAAAGAACCGTTGTACTACTTCTTCGTATTTCTGAGATCGTAATACATACCCAATAATAAATAAAAACGTTGCCATCAAATCAACTGCTGATTAAAATCAAGAATTTCCAATGCGAAACGATAAGTAATTTATAATGAAAAGAAAAAAAAAAAACAAATCAATCGATATTTCGCTATCGATTTCATGTTCGCCGTAGAGGCAGGTGCAATGATTTATCGTAATGTGTATTTACAATACATAATTTCTGATCGGCACTCGACAATCACCGTTATTCGAATCGGGTCGATGTAACTTTATGCAGCGTTGGAAGAACGTGACATTGTCTCGAAACCAGCAGTACCATAACCGCTCCACCGGCCGGATCGTTGGTTACGCCATCATCGTCACACGACAGATTGTTCGGCGTTGCAGAAAATCTGGCGCTAATATTATTACGGCAGAAAAAAAAAAAAAAAAAAAAAAAAAAAACAGGTACATAGTTCGCCGTTCTCGTAATCGAATTCTTTCGAGTAATAATTGAATATTTTTTTCACTCCGAAGTTATTACCACAGCTATAAAACCGGAGAAATGGCGCGCGCGCGTTCGATACGGATCGAAAAGCGATTTCTGCATGCCGATTTCCAATGTGACTTTGACTAATTTCAAGGGCGGACGATCCGTCAGACGCGGGGGTAAGAATCGCAGATATTTCTATCGAGTGTTTAGCTGCAAGTCCCGGTTGCGGATCTGAAAGTCAAACGAATCGGGGTCCACCAGCTTTTCAATTCAACTTCACACGCGAGGGCTTCCCGATGGAAGGTGTGTAGCTTCACAAAGGGACGTTGCACTCGACTTAACACGAAGTAATCGCGAACCTATAAACGAGCTGCTTCGTTATCTCGAGAAGATCTACGACTCGGTGGTTCTTACGTGGTTCATTTGAGAGCCATCGACGATCCGGGAAGTGCAATTATTCGGGATTGATAGCGCGGTGAGATACCACTATTCACGTAGAAATATCCCAAGCACCTCAAACTTCCGGGTTTCGATTAGATGCTATCTCTGACGTTCGCTGTGCAACCACCATAGCCACGCGTAAGGAATCTCGCAACCCGCATTTTCTGTTCCCACAGGTGAATTATAGGACTTTACCGATCTATTTATTCAACCTGTACAACATCCATTCGGAGACGTGTGAGCATCGGGGTGTTCCATTTTGAGGTGGGGAAAAAATTAAAAAAAAAAATACGTCGGCCTCAAAATGGAACACCCTAATAAACGTGTGTGCATTTGATGATAATTCTTTCACCGGTTCAATATCGCCGCATAACCCTTTATCAAAAGCTTAGTCTGTCGAATCAACTGCTACAGAATGTTGACCCACTTTCACGTACTTTGAAATAACACGACTCGAGATATACGTATACATAAAAGCCGTTGTGCCGGAGAAAATCTAATAATCGTGGAAAACAAGAGCCGTATCGGTAGATGCACCTCGATCGCATAATGCGGATCCTAAATCGCGCGTAGGGGGATAGAGTCATACAGATGATAGAGACAATATCGCGTTAGCTAACGGTAATTTTCTAGTCAACTGTCGTGGACATAGCATAAGATCGAGTCAAGGAGATATATTTTCCATACATCGTCGAACTGCTCGGTTGCGGGAGCAATTCTCGCTCCGCGACACGATCTATGAATCAACTGGCGTACGAGGACTTGAACCGCACATTCCAAACACGGCGATATCGCTCGATTTGAATGGTTGTTGTTCAGCTGTCGTTGTTGCCGCAACTAGTTATTAGTCTTTGTTCCTTTTATCGCGTACCGCATTGACGGACGATTGCGCGATATTATTTGACAGACTCTTCTTCGCGCGACGGTCCCGTACGTCTCGTTTTTTTTTTTTTTTTCTAAACACGGTGCACTGTCCCATCTACACGTCGCGAACTATGAGCGATACGGTGGTGTAACGACAGGTGGTTATTAATACTTATCTGCGATACGAAGAGCCCATCGTTTCTTACGCAATGCAAACACACCGCCGCAAACATAACGTCACAGTATTCGCACGCCTACCGCGTGTGCCGTCGACCCCAGACTTGTATTAAGTTTATTCGGATTATCATAATTTGAATAATCGTGCGTATTTAACGTCGACACATGTTTTTTCATATCCGGTTGTAATTGCTGACACGGTGACTAGTTTCCGTGAGTGGTGCGGTACTCGCGGCGTGGGTGACGCCACGGCCGTTCCCGTTGAACGATCACTCGACCCCGAAGATTACGCGTGACTCGCGAGCCTTGGTACCGGCCAGCATCGTGCGTGAGCGAAATGATCCAGATCTCGTCCGGTCCCGTAAGCTCGAGCGGTGAAATGGAATGACGACGTAACGATAATTCAATCGGTGATAGGCACCGACGAGTTCGAAGGTGGGTGAAATGAGAGGTGGGGGGGGGGGGGGAAAAAAGGTCCCGAAAGATCTGTCTGATTGACGTTAATTATCGATCATTTCCTGGCAGCTGGGATCCCGTCGCCGAATCGGGTCGAATCGATCGTGAAATATAATCGCTTGGAGAAAATATAAAAGCTCCGCGAAGGCGGTGCGCGCGGGTAATGCGACGGCGTTGTAGCGCGGGTATCGCTGTGTCTGGCATATAAGTGACTTTCATCGGAAGTCGCCAATCGTAAAATCATCATCATCATTATCATAGCACAAATGCGCGTATGGTTTAGCGAGAGAGAGAGAGAGAGAGAGAGATAGAGAATAAGAGAGAGGAAGAAAATAGAGAGACGGAGGTCGAGGGACTTTCATTCGGTCGGACGAACGGTACGCGGAATTATAAATTTCCAACATTTAGAACCGATCGTACATCGGACTAGTCATTCGTCGGAGTCGAGGTCGGAGTAACACAAACTACCGCGTATTCACGTATCATTACGACGAATTAGGCACTGCCCTGTTATTATAATAGTAACGTAATTGAGAGTTACATATGTCGCTTTCTACAAGACGATTTTCGCAAAATTACACCTACGTTTCGCGTTCGGTTCATTTTACTAGACGTCTCCGCGTATACGACGAACAACGACTCCGTGTAACGCAGTAAATACAAACACCTACGGCCATCGCGTGTAATTTTTTATTTACACGACACGTGGAGGTGTTTTAGGTACATATAATGCGAACGTGCTTACACTTCCCGTATCCCGGTGCGGGTACAGATCTTTTACGACACGCGTGAAATTCGAATTTCTTTTTCTCATTACCCGCAGGTTTTACGGATGTATTATTACTGTACTTTATAAACTTCTCGTACCCACACACGTCTGTTCGATCCGGCTCGATCCCGCGCAGCGGCTCGACGGAAGTCTGAATTCAAGTGCGACGTGATCAGCATTCGGGCGAGCGATGTCGCGCGTGGTTTATGTACAGTGAAAGACGAGCCATTGGACCGGAGAAAGTTCCGCAGGTTGTTGTTGTGTTGCTGTTCCAGGGGAACTCTACGGTCGGGCTTGAGATCTCGTCGCATCTCAAGATCGTCGAGATAGCTGCGTATATACCTCCGCCGTAATTGATATCGATACGATCGTCGTCATCCTTATTCGCTCATCGTTTGTTTTAGAACACTTTCTTTCTTCGTGAAGCGAGTTGGTACAACGGTATAAAATTGAAAACGAAAAAGATGAAAATATTTCATTCATAATTGAATAAAAATCTAAACGTCGAACGTAATGACCGAGCGGCAACATACGACGGTTGGCTATACGAATGCACCTTTCTTCTCAATTTGCCCTCCTCCCCTCCCGCCGCCCTAAAAAATGATTCGTTCTTAGCCGCAGAGCTAGCCCACAGGCGAACGAAGAAAATGACAAGTTGTGGTCGCTTATACTCGCGGATCGGTTACGACGTACCCTTTCGCAGTTTTCTATATGCAGTAGATTATAAAGTATCGCGCAAACTGCTCGGTTCAAACTCTCGGTAACGGTATGTACGGTACGTATTTCTGCAGAGTTACAAGTGAATCGAAAATTGAGGAAAAAAAAAAAGGTAAAAAACACTCGAAGCGGTGAATTACAGTCTCCGCCGTAGCATAGTTATCATTTATTCCAATATGGTCGCGAGCTTGCGAAGCGAGGAGGACAGGAATCGCGGGGGCAGAAACTTGAGAACGGTGAAAAACATTACCGGGAGCGGGTATAATATAAAATGAAGCTCGGCAAAATGTGCACGTCGTGACGCTGCACGTTCGAGTAAACATTTCCGGGTGCCATGCACCGCGCTCTCTCGAGTCTTTCTCCTGTGGAAGATGAAGGTATAGGACCTTCTCTTGAGGATCAGGGGATAAAAAAAATCTCGCCACACGCCGCGGAGCACGGCCATACTCTCTAAGAGGTTCTGCTACACTTACCAGGTATATGCACACAGCACGTTCGTTATGTCCCGATCTTTTTAGGCGGGTATCGTAACGAGCGCAAAGAATACTTGGGAACTTTGATCGATACATAATCGATATCAATAAATTTTCCAACGTGTTCTACACCTGATCGATGAGGGATTACGTGAGATCTGTCGGACGTCTGCAACGCGGCGGAGTCTTAAATGGCGTGAACTATGAGGAACTCGTATGGATCCAGCAATAAAGCGTAACTCGCTGATATTTTATGGGTACATAGAATCCGGACGGTCTTAACGGTAGGGAAGAATGTGGTCGCGTCGTACGTACGTACACCGATCGATTATATACGTACATAGGTATCTACGATTAGGTAATTAATAGGTACATTGCCGACACCTGATGATCTGAACGTCGTTTAGTTTACTCCTGGACTGCGAGTGTGCTAATTGCGAGACGAAATGTGGTTGACAAATTAAATCGCCTCGGAATGCATCCAGAGCGGCGTGCTCTAAACGTTTCAGACTTTTTCAAAAAAGGCACAATGACAAATACCACTTCCTTGAAATACACCTCGAATAAATTGCACTATTTCGATCGATAATTCTCAAGGCGGTCCGAGCGACCTTAAATTAGCAATAATGGCCACTTGTCCACTTGCACTATATCGTCTAGCGTGGCAGCCCGATTTTATTCGTGCTTTTTAATTGGACTCGAAGTCCCTCCGCATGTAGATACTATAGTGTATATAATTAGCTCGAGAAATTATATACTGGTGGCTTATGTCGAGCTTTTTTTTCCTCCTCTCTCGGAGTTAATATTAATCTTCTCTTTTTTAAACGCGGAAACGAATGGGCCCTGACAAATTACGACCAGGTTTTACCGCCGTTACACTTTGTATACGAAGGCAAATAGTCCATTCTGTACGTACGCAGAATGAACGGGTATATCCATATGGTACTTGTATGCAACCAACTCCTACATGGAAACATGATACAGAGTTCAAATATTTCAGCAAACGGCAGAAATGGCCAGGTTCAATTAGGACGTCGGTATAATAGACCGGCGAACGATCAATTCTGATTTACAACCAACGTTGTAATTCTCGTGTTTATATGCGCATTGGAAATTTCACTTGGTGAAGTAATTTTTTACCGTCTCAACTTTATCTACCTGCCGTATTATACCTGGGTTAAAACCGGTGCTCGTATCGATGCTAATAAACATAAATAATGACACGCTAATGATCGAACCAAAGTGTCCCAACGGTTCGAATCTCCTGGCGTTTGTGGAGAAAGAAAAAAGAAAAGAAGTTTCACAAACGATCGAGTGACACGTGGTGGCGGTAAAGTTACATTTACGGCACAGAGAATCGATAGAACGGCTAAATCTGTACGACGATCGAATTGTCGCAAAAAATCGCGATTATACGGACATTTTATTACAAGAGAAGAGACGAGAAAGCCGCGATGTGGTGCTGTCTTTGACGCTGTACGAAGTGGACCGAAATGACGTAATTTTTTTTTTCTTCCACATATTTTATGAACACGAATTTTCGCCACCACCGTCGCACATATCAACGCGCGTTACAACGCTACTTTCGACCCGTTCCTTATGTAGCTTTACTATAATAGCTCATTCCGGAGCCGCACAATTACACTTTCTCACTTCACTTGTCAACCGACTAAAAATAATCTTTACAGAGTAAATAAAACCTTGACTCGTTTAAGTACCTTGCCTCTGTAAAGTTAACTTCCCAAATTGTACAAAACACCACCTGTGCACCGCCGTCCGTCGCTATAGCCAATTTCTACCAAAAGAAAACTAATAATTCAACTAAAACGAGTGATTACTTTTTTGCGGGTAGACACTGAAAATGAGAAAAAATAATTAAAAAAAAAAGAAAAAATTACTTCCTTCACAGCGTGAAAGCACGATTTCTTGCTTGGATTCGAGACGCTGTAATCCTATAACCAGCGCCGAACGATTCGTTGGAGATACAAATTTGTGCACGAATAATCGTACGGATGATTCGTTTCCGTAGAGAAAAAAAAAACAAAAAAGAAGAAAAGTAGAAAGAAATGATTATGGATATCCAATTGCGTAATTGAAAACCAAGAACTGGAATTGTACGATCTTTTTCTGGACGGAACGCGCGCTTTTATCTATTATTCGCGACTGACTTTTTCGCGTCCTTGGGGGAAGTTTTACCGTGGTTGTATATATATAAGAGAATCGTCGAGTCTTTAATTGGAGAATATCTTTAATGTTAGTTAAGTTTTATCAGCCCTGTGTCGCGAGCGTGGCAGGATGCATTCGACCGGAGTATATATACGAAGTAGCTGATATAAAAGCCGTGCACATGCGGCTCCCCGGGGACTCACGTCGATTACTCGTATAGATATACCTGTTAGCCTGCGTCATCCGCTTGTATTATACATGTATGATTTTTCCTTCAGCTTGTCGAGCTCGTATTTTACTTCATAAACTGCGGAATCATGATTTACGTTGTTAGACGAGGACTGTCAGCTACCGTATATAATAATAGCTTCCGCGTATCTCTCACGGCTTTTCCGCAGGTTTTCTGCGACCCGACGATCATTGCCGCAACGCGGTCGTTTGCCGCGCGGTACGGAACGGCAGCAGTAGCAAAACACGACGGCGTACGTCGAATCGAACGTCGTCGTCGACGAGCGGCTATTTTATCCTCATTCCGTCGGCGAAATTCGTGTTCGCGCGTTTACGAACGGTGCGAAAAACCGTGAGACTCTCGTGACGATTATCGCCCTGCCAAAAATGGTCCGAATCTAGAAGCCCGGTGGAAGTAAAAATGAGCGAAACGCGAGCGGCGCGAATCGCAGCTCGTAAAACCCACGGCTGCTCGAAGACAATCCCGCGATAATTATCCCGAGCTGTGATTGCAGCCTTTAAGTGTACCGTATAAAGTCGGCGGCGACAGCTAAAGGACTCGCGGGTCACTTTTTGCCCCCTGCAGTCGGCTCGGTGGGAGGCACCTAATTGTAAGTATCCAGGAGCTGAAGGCGAACCGCGTCTATCAAAATCGCAAGGAGTAGGTGCAGTAAATCACAACATTTGCGAAGCTAATTGCTCGGCTCCAGTACGTTCGGGCAATTCACGCCAACTTAATTGAAAAGCTAGGCTGCCTCGGTCTTCCGGTAGAATCGACGGGGTGTCGACAGTGTTACGTGCTGTTGCCATGCCATCTATTCGATATCGCGAACAACCAGCGCCGTTCTTTTCGCTATTCTTATTTTTCGATCGTTGATTTTTCTGAAAATGCCTCCCGGAATCAAATTACTGCAGACAACGTAGCCACGCATTCCGCACTTCCTCAATCGTAAAAAGCCGTGCTGCGTTTCAAAGAATCGCATTCCCCGTTCCGATTCAACACCGGCCATAATTAAAACGGGGTGGTGTGTATAATAATGTGCGATATGAACGTAAAGTGTGAACTATAGACCGAAGAAACCGGTAAGTAAATGATGCACTTTCTACAAAGGTGAGCCGAGTCAGAGACTGCATTAAAATGCACGGCTCACCATACGGGCATCCTCGACCCTCCAGCTTTACGGCGGTCGCACTCTGATTACCGCGATGACCTCTACATACGTCCGATGGGAGAGCCGAGCTCGATCGAGGCTGTTAGAACTTTTTTTTTTTTGTTTTTCTCTTCTCTCACAAGCGGCTACTGAAGTAACAATTTTTACCTGCGACAAAAAAATTGAAAAAGAAATTAATTACAACTATCGCGACGTCCAACGTCGGTTATGATCATTACGCATGCAGCGATGATGGAAACTGTCATTCAACAAGAAAGTGTTACGACAAATTTCCAAGGAAAAAGAAAAAAAAAACATCCAACTTTTTGTTCGTCATAACAGAAGGATAACACATGTGACTTTTCACTTTGTGAGATTTACGGTGTAAACTGAGCGTTACCGGACCGCGTATATTATATATATATTTCTGCTAGATTTATAACCAGATTCAATCTTCGCCAGTGGGTAGAAAGAAACAACAGCTGGCTTCCAACCGTTGCTATATAATATTTTTGCCAATTCGTCCGAGTGTCTGGTCGCGCGGAGGCGATACGATCGTACGCTATAATGTGTCTCCCGCAGGTGCCACAAATATGATTTAGAGTTTTCGGTACGGTATCGCGAATATCTTACGAGTGGAGTGAAATTTTTCTACAATCATTTACGACGTACCCGGATTACCTTAGCGCGCTCCAACGTGCGACAATTGCCATTTGCGTCACCCGCGCCGTTGCTGCGATTTCTTGACTCGATTATTTTCGTGCACCATCTACGTATATCGATTCTACATCCGCGCTTATTTGGCTGCAAAATAAACGTCGGCGATAATATCGTCCGAGGCACGTTCTTCGACGATATGTAATAGAAAAGCGATAAAATCTAATTGTCCCTCCTTTTTTACGATTGAAATAAACACGTTTCCCGCATGTGTGTAAATACGTTGTTCGTCGATGCGAAAATTATCAGCACGAACAAAATCGACAAATTGTTGATCCGGAATATAAAATTGATAGTTCACTTCGTATGCGTTCAACTGCATGACGACGGTGCGTCGGTCGAGTGTGATACGGATGTGTTTCATTTCATTCCGTTTCGCGTAACGCGGCGGCGTTCGTACGTTACGTACAGATGGGATTTGCCGTTATTATACTAGAAAGCTTGACGAACCAGATTAACTCTAGTATTTTCTAACTTATTATACGGTACATCAAATTTGAAAATACGTACGCCACCAATTCAATATGAAAAACTCAGACCCATCGATTCGCGGAACAAATAAAGGATAGAAGAATGCCATTATACCGCAACGTCTGGAGGAAATCGGCAATTAGAACTTCTCTCGGAATCACGCTAACTCGTTGAAAAATCGAGTGAAATAATGGTAGAAGTGGAAGAAAAAGAATCGAATAAATAACTGATGTCCGTCCAGCCTCCGACCGTACGTACAGCGAGTAAATATACAGCGTATTCGGTTTCTTACGTATCGCGCCATTGAGGGAATGATTTATAGTAGGTAGAAAATCGTCGCATACGTCGGGACGACAAACGGCGCGGGTGCAGCAGCGCTGCCAGGCCTGTAAACCGAGAGCTACCGTAACTTCAATGAAGTTGAGGTAGTACAGCTGTTTTATTTATATTCATTTAATCCAGTATAGTGTTTGAAATCAAAGTGAAACTTGGACTCGGCAATGAGCCGAGCCGAGTCTCTTCCTCTTCTCACTGCAACAGGTTCGCCGCTTCGTTCTCCCTCTTCCCCTCGGAATCCCCTTTGCGTGTATAATTGAAGTAATTATTGTACCACATTATACGCCGTTAGTTGGTAAATAAACATTTACATGGTACAAGATGCCTGCTGAGCTATCTCCGAGAGCTAACGAACAGTTAGAGGAGATGCGCCGCCGTTGCCGAGCGTTTCTCGATTTTTCCAATATTAACAATCGCCGCGAACACACCACACAGCTTTTGTAGACGAGCTATTGCCCACTCGCGTCGGCAGTGGCACTCATTTCCATTATTCGTCGCGTTCGTCTTCCGTTTGATCGTGCGTTCCGTTCGACGCGTGACGAAAAAAAAAAAAAAAAAAATCTACGTTCGCAGCAGCTGGAAATTTTCAGAGTTTCGATCCGAGCGAATCTGACGAGTGAAAGGTGTGACGATGTGTTTTCAGTTGCAAAAATCGGCGAAATAATCCGTTGATTTATTTTGCCGGAATCGCGTAATCCCGATGGATATAACGATTAATAAATATCGTATCGATCGGCGGCGGGCGCGCTTCATTGACGAGGTGTGAAGGTGGCGTGAATTTGAAATTTGATCATTATAATAAGCGAACAAGGAGTAACGACGAGCGGTCATCGTCACGGCCGATGAGAGCCGTTACTGCAAAGACGAAATAAAATCACCGCTGTAATACGGAGAATAGGAGATATGAAATGGAAAGTACCACTTCACGATTCGTCTTGCCCAACTCTCGTACAACCGGCGAAGATTCCACCTGGCGATCCGAAGGGTTAGCTGCGCCGTTCGACCGAACCGTTAACGAATTTGTGCGAGCGACTCGCGGTATTCCAGAAATTCTCGTTCCAATATCACGGGTTTCCGAACAGGGGAAATCGATTGTTCGAAATGTTAACTGGAATCTGTCGAGGTATGAATTGAATTATTTTTGTCGGTAGTTCGGAATCGGCATTTATTTCATTGGAATTTCAGAGCATCGAGGGATTTGCGCATTACGGTGCGGTATGAGTCGACAACCGATCAGAAATATTTCCTGAACGAGTCCGCATCGCGCGCTATAATACGAGCTACACGACGGTTATCCAACTGCCATAAGTTCATTTCGTAATAGAACTTTTCTCTCGTAATTTTATGCTAAAGGTATACAATAATTCACTACGGAAGAAGAAGAAGAAAAAAATAGAGAAGAAGAGCCGCGCTTGCCTATCGGTGATTTTCTAAAGTTGTACCAACCAGCGCTACGGAAGGAAGAAACCGCACCGCCGCGCTTGTGTTATTGCGTGTGTTGCGTTGCGTTACGAACTCGCCTATTTCAACTTGCGTAACATTAAAATAGCGGCATACATTATACCGATGCTATTCTACGACGCCCGCGCATTTTCGCATCTTTTTCATTTTTAATTACACGTGACTAATTACTCTGCGGCGTTAAAACGACCCCGCAACACCATAAAGCGAAATATATAGCAGAGAAAGTCGTCGACGAGGTTCACCCAAGTTCAGAACCAAAACGCGCTATTGACTCACATGTCCCATAAAATAAACTTTCGGTTCCAAAAATGCAACATTTTGCAATCGCCGTGTTGATAATTTAATGCCTACGACTCTATACGACTCGAGGAACCGTATTCATTTCGCAACGATTCTCGCGCGCTTTGACGCAATTATTTCCCGCAAGGGTGCGGGGTGCGGGGGATGAAAAACCGTCGGCAGCGGAGCGGCGATCCGCTCGAACCTTTTCGAATTTCCACCAGCTTCACCGCTACGATACACTTTTAGCTTTCCGGTTATACCCTTATAGAGATGGTCGACTTTATCGCGGCGATCGGTCGCAAAAAAAAAAAAAAAAAACAGTATAAATCGGCGCGTTTGAATAGACTTATAGACCTCTGACCGATCGGATCGGGCTCGCATTGAGTTTTCAAGTTTGGTTCGCTTGAAATGTCCGCTCGGTATCGCGCGTCCGTCCAGCGAGTCACCGCCAGGACTAGTGCGCGGGTACTGCACGATGCGTAAGAAACGCGGAAATTGCAAAATACTTATGTATCCACCACGGTCCTGTTTGACATGTAACGCAACCCATGCGCCGTTCAATACCTAATACTCACGACGGAGAACAAGCGCGGTGCGGCTAGTTTTGTTATGGAAGAGGCGATTCCTTTCCCGCCACAATCTCGTTTGTCCCCGCGACGCAATTCCTTAGCGATTTACCGCTCGGCGTAGGCAAAACTACCCGCGCTAACGCGATTATCCGCCACCGGAAAAACCGCGAGAACCGACAACCTTCCGTTATCGTAACACCTTCGATACGACTCGGTCGTAACGCCACCGGATTCTTACGTAGTGTACGACCTGTACGCATACGTATACATACGTTCCGTGTACGCTACGGTACGTACATATGGGTTCAAATAGAATATTTCTGTGTGTTCGTACACCCACGAGTGTGAGACGGAACAGGAGTCGCATGTGGTTGTTATCAAAGATCTCTGAAACGGGCGTGCGAAGATGTGGCAAAGTGATTATTGTACGCGGCACAGGAGGTAACGTAGACACACAAACAGAGTTAATGGTATCTAGTGAGAATTATCACTAATCCGATAGAAATCGGTGGTGTTGAATCGCGCCAAGTGGAAGGCTAAGATCATTTCGAGTTGGAAAGAGATTGTAGTTGATGCATCCGAGCAAATGGCAGTTAATTAGCTAGCAGTACCGATTCCACGCTGAAAATATCAATAAGGCTAATTGCGGTGGATCGTATGCAAACAGCTGTGTTCAACGTCGTGGTTTTATCGAGCGAATTCCGATCGAACGTTCGCCGCGGAGTGTTGAAATTTCAAGTCGATACTCCAGCGATTGATTTTCGATATTTGCAAACTTATTTCGCAACGTTTGAAAACGCAGAAGCTCCCGTAGATTCCAACTCGCCCGTTTCCCCGTGAAATCGCATCGACTCGAGTATTATACCTATCCGCTCCGATGAACCGACACCGGAAACGCGATCCTTGTTCATTCTTCTATTTTTTCCCTCCGCAGTAAGATTAACCGACTGGGGCACGAGGTAGCTGGCTCGTTTCTTTTATTGTAAATCCGCGATGCAATGTTATAAAGAGGACACGGACTGTGACTAGCGATGTCAGGGACAGTCGTGTCACCGTCGCCGCCTTGACAACGTGGGTACCCATTATAACGTACGTACGTATAACGTACTTAACGCGGGAGGGACGGCGACGAGGGAGGCGAGGTATTTATTTCCCGTGCGTACGCGGAGTTGCAGCTTCTCAAGTAGATATATGTACATAAGTATAATTCTTCCGCAGCACGGACGTACGCACAACTTTGTTAACGCACTTGTAATATTCGCCGAGTCGGAGATAATCACGAGATATATAAAGTAGATTATACCCAACGCCGTATCATTTGTCACAGAAATTTTATTTGACATAATTGAATATAATTTCATACTCCGCTGACGAAGTACCAGTTTTTACATGGAAAAATATTAATCTATATAAAGTACTTTGCGCGTTAAGGTTAATCACTTGGTTATATTCTGCGGGTAAACCTGTGTTTTGTGGAAAGATTTTCCGATAAGCGTTACAAGCCGGCTAGTCGGTGCGTGCCTCGGAATTGCCATTTACGAGTTGCGAAATAACCGCAGTATGCGTGCGTATCGAACGCACCAGCGCCGAGATCGTTCGTTGCACTTTTGTTCGTGCGAAACCTGGGGAAAAACGTAAATCGCAACGTTTTTTTTCGGACGTATATATATGGGAATAAATCGCGATATCGTAGGCGGTTCGTTTTTCACTCGCTATCGTTTCGAGTGCGGTGTACGCGCTGCAGTACCAACGAAATTGCGTCAGGAGAAAATATGTCAACACTTCGAACGAAAGCCCGGGCGGTTCGCCGCTCCAATTATTGGTCAAACTTCGATAAGGTGTTCCGCAATATTTGAGCAACGTGTAAATCTCATATTTTAGGTAAGTACAATACCCCGCCGTGCAAACGATACCCGCGATAGGATAATAACCTTTTTTATAACGTACAATGGAAAGTCCTATAATTATGCGGGTCTCGAGCGCGCAAGTTAGAAAGTCGATGCGGTGTAGTAGGTGTGATTTTTAGCGTCTTTATATCGCACATTCCGTATCGCACGAAAATTCAATGGCACTGTGCGGAAAAATTTCATTCGGCAATTATCTTTCGTTTTCGCAGCCGGTGTTTCTCTTTCCCTTTTCGCGGCTGCGGGGTCGCGCGTAGGCAATCGGTTTGGGCAATATCGGCTATCTTGCTTTTTTATACGATAGTTAAAATTCCTGCATCAAATGTACATAATACCTACGACGAGCGTCGATCAGCTGCTGGTCCGCATGTGTGCACCCAACTATAATAATATTGCACAACTGATTTAATGACTCGATAAAGAGAAAACCCCCCATGGAATTGCACATCGAAGTAAATCGCGTCGTTGCTCCCCGGGCACCGCAGCCAGGCGTTCGTGCAAACCGCGTTCGTCCGCGGTATCGAGAAATCGATGTGAAATTTGACCGATCATTGGCCAAGTTGTTTCCCCGCCGACGCGCGGTCGTATAAGCCGCTTTGCGAAACGCCAAATTGTACGAAATCGAAAACAAAGGAATTATACAGAGAATTTATGATCTGGAAAATGGGGGGGAAATTAGCCGATCCTAATATCCACCTGGCCTATTGCAATTCTTCGACTGTTTCGTAGAAATATACTACATGCAACTCACTCGTTTGAAAAGGTGTATCTTCTGACTTACCATCGTCGCATCTCGCGCCGCGATCTTATGGGATCTGCAGGATCAACGTACTCGTATTCAAATAACGATGCTTCGTCATTTTATTATCACTTTCCCAGCACGTGTAATTTAGATTGGTAATTTATGAATAAATGTATGTAGGCACGTCATATATTACGTGATATTACGATTTCGCTCAGCTAATTACACCGAGGGGGAATTTATAATTATT
This sequence comes from Athalia rosae, assembly GCF_917208135.1. Taxonomy (NCBI): domain Eukaryota; kingdom Metazoa; phylum Arthropoda; class Insecta; order Hymenoptera; family Athaliidae; genus Athalia; species Athalia rosae. Next base: position 4,634,685 of record NC_064026.1, on the reverse strand, counting down.
ACCTATATATACCTACCGCGGTGATATAATTTTCTCACGCGATAAATCGGATCAAATTTATAATCAATGCCGTTCAGCTCGTAACGCATCACCTCCGTTCTTTATTTATCGTTCTATAATGATCAGCGATTAATTGCTCCGAGTGTCCTATTTTTTTCCTTCTTCTTCTCACCTACTTCCATAACCGCGAGATGAAAATCCTAAGAATCGAAAAAAAAAAAGAAAAAAAAAAAAAACACGCGTAATATCGAAAATAATTCATGAGGCGGCGGAATAATAACAATTTTCCGGAGTTCCTCGGCGAGTTTAGCGAAGGTTTTCCCTCTCCGTAAACGGTGAAACGGAGATAGTGCGAAACGTTGCTGCACTTGTAGTCCTTGAGTGATACTCGATTTAGCTATATGCCAAGCTAATCCCGCGACATTTGTTGTTGTTCCTCGGCTCGCGAGTCGCGTGAGGAGGGTAAAAATCTTTCGGATTTATCTACCTGCAATTTATCTTAAATCACGTGTGACGGAGTACACCGCATATTACCGCGAAACCGATAACCTCGCCGATCCGATCCGCCGTTCGTTTTATCACCGAGACAAGGGCAGCGCCGGAAGGTTCGGGCGTTCGATCGTATCGACATTCTGCCGGAAACTGATTGCGATACGCGCGCTGAAAACACGTGTATGAAATTTCCCTTGCAAATGGATTCGGTCGGTGTACGGAAATTCTCGCAGGCATCGTCTCGACCATCGACATCACCGGCGCGTGCAAGTGACTCACGGAACTTCCATATCGGACGTCAAACGGACGTTACTCGAGAATGGATGTCACCGTGAGAAAATACCGAGTGAACGGACGAAGCGTGTCCCCGCGAGCAGCTGATCATTCGCTGCAAGGCTATCCAACCGAGTGAGTCTGTACGCAGTCGGAGGATCTTTATCAAGGGAATCCTCGTTCCTAGAGAAACTCCGGCGATTGAGACGCGAACCGTAACCGATCGCACGACCCATTTTTCAGCAGCGGTGCGTCAATGTTTATCGTCGAAAGTGGACAGCCTTGGGTTTCGGAAGCCGAGCGAGATTCACCGGGATGATTTAGTCGTCGGATCTCTCGCTCGCGATCTCAGCTGTGCAGAATTAATCGGAGTATATAAACGGCCGGTCATAATACCGGCTCTCGGCACATCGTGCGGGGAAACCGGCTTCCCTTGATCTTGCATCGAGCGCGTGTTCTCTTCACGCCGCTGTTATGCCGGTGATATTTCCATGCAAAGTGGCTGACCGCACGTGCAACGCCGCAACCGTCGAGTGCACCGTGTGCACCGTCGTTGCGCGGAGGTGGGGTACACGCTGCTGTAACTTTGTAGGAGTGAGTTATCGCGTTGAGATTTAACATACCGTAACGTAACGCAACGTAAACGTAACATAAACTCAGGCGAGGCTGGAGCTGAATTGACGCTAAACGTACGCGCGTTATAATACCAACGGTGTCGACGTCTTCTAATGACATCGAGCGAATTTGCATGATACACGGAGTCGTTGGTGTCGACGGGAAACGGACTCGGTAAATCGGATCGATGAAGAAGGTGAGAGACGGTCGCGTGGAAGAACACCCCGGGTCCTTGGGAGGAATGCGACGATTGAATCGGAAATTTTTTCACGCTCGTTATTCACGAGACAAGTACGAATTACAAGAGCACACCTCGAGCCATCGTCCTATTCTCCCCGGGATCCGATCTCGTCAAAGCCGCGTCTGGTATATGTGAGCTTTGAAAAGGTAGAAATTCAGTACCTGCTATTATGCAAAGTGTTTGACGTTATGTCGCGGTATGCTAATGTGGGTAATTGCCTATTTTGAAATAGTTCTGTTCGTAGGTATCTGCGCGTAGTGAAAAAGTTATATTACACCGATTACGCGGCTGCGGTTAACGCCAATTTTGAATTCCGTTCAAAGAGTTTGAAATTTTTCATCCGCGTACGATCACTTCCACGTTGCTAAATAAGGCAGGAGTTATAACCAAGATGAAAAATTTTCAACGAGCAGAGCTAAATATGAGTAAATACGAACGGCGGTTAATCACCCGGTGATTAATAACTCCGCGTTACTCGAATCGCGTTAAAGAATAATTTATTCATATATATATATATATACATATACAGTATACACGTGTGTACATTTCATTCGTACTCCATTGATTAGATGGAACTAAATACGAGTGATACACAAACGGGTATAGGTGACACGAGAGTTAACGAGTATGAGTTTCTTTGCTTGAAATTGCGACCCATATGCAATATCCTACCCGTGTATAAATCTATATATATATATATATAAATATATCTATATACACGCGTGTACAGACACCGGGTAAATGGACTGCGAATAATTTTACAATAACGCGTTCGATTCAGTATCCCGCTTGAGCCGGGTGGCCTCGGTTTTACCCCGCAAAACGTGAACATACATTTTATAATTATCATGGTTTTATTTGAAATCCCTAAGGACTTACTTTCACCATTTAAACCCGCCTGCAGTCGGCGCAAGCTCCCCGCGCGATAAGAAGACGAATATAACCGCAAAATCGCGTCGTACGAATCGGGCCCATCGACCGCCGCTTTACAACTGGGATTATAGTGAAAGACTTAATCATCGGGTCGGGTGAATGTCTCGGGTTTAACAAAGATTGCGGGAGAACAATGAAGAGGTGAAAAGAAACAAACCGAACGAAACGCTGCAACCGCGATGAAAATAAAATATAGAAAAACGACAAAAAAAAAAAAGAAAAGAAAAGAAATATTGTTTAAACGAAAGAAAGAACGTTGTTGCCCGTACAATTGCGGTCTGTACGGTCGCGCCAATTAAGGCTGAATAGCTGGAGGTGGGTCGCGACATCGCTACGGTTTCAGCTGATGTACTCAGCTGGTTTGTTTAATTGCGTGATAATTGTCTCATTTTATTAACCGGCCAGCTAGTCACTCCAGTTGTCACGCGAGCTCGGGTGTACCCGTATACCTGTGAGTTCCAGACTCGTGTCCACGTTATGTTAGATTAAACAGAACGAGAGTAAATTAATTACCCGTTACACTATGCTTATCCCTCTCGGGACATTGACTTTCGTCGGAATTCTATAAATCGCATTAAATTCCCACCAACTGAAATCGGTACAACCGTTCCAATTTCAACATATCCATGTACGCGAGCAACGCGAGCGCAATTATCGTATATTCGGGAATAAAAATTCTAACGCGATTAAAACACCTCGCCCGTTCGCAAAATTTTTGGGTGAAGGTTCCAACGTCAAAGAATCGCGATTGGTCACGCGGTTACTTCTACCACGTCTATCGACCACCTTCGAAATTCGACTATTAGAAATCACGAGACACAATTATCTTTCGTTACGGACACGAGGAGGAAAAGTCCACGCGTTATGTGTATCGCATTTGTCGCGAACTTATAATACTGTGAAACGAACGGCGCGGATAGATACGTCAAGGCATTCGATCAACGAGCACAGGTGTCCGTTTAAATTAACGACGATATCTGCCGGGGTTCAATCCAGATCGAAAAGTCGAATAACTGAGGACAATTAACAACCTATTCGACAGTATTGAAAAAAGTGCTCTGAAATGCAGCCCCGGGAGCTGCGGGTAATAGAATTTAATAACTTTGGCGCATACTGCGCGTATGCATCGGGTCGGTTGTATGTAAAAACTGAGCCTCGTACGGCTTAAAATGTGTTTTCTCCTAGAATAAAACATGAGCCTGTATGATCGTATACATGTATATATATATGTGACTGAACTGTTACTATGAAGTGGTGTTACACAGAAAATAACTGCGTATATAAGCTCGAAGAATTAACCATTAATTATTACAAAACGGTCGGAGGTATAATTAAAAATAATTAGTAAAGCGTATTAAATTGCTGACCGATGACTAATTGTCACAGCGAAATTCAACAATATAAAAGAGATCGACGATGAACGGTGAACCATGAGATATTCGAGCGTGCGCGGCAATAACCGCGGTGTGTGAAAATAATGAAAATTGATCGATCCGTCGATCAAATAATAATGGAGAAATTGCATCGGCTCGTGCGCCTCGATCAAAGGTGGAAAATGTCGAGGGGAAAGGAAGTCCAGAAACTCGTCTATCCGAAGCTATATTATCCAATTTTCTTTTTTGTTCTTATAAATCAACCGGGTGCCTCTAATCGATCGCTAATTGAGCATATTTGCGTTGTACGACGTCCGCGGCTGGTAGCGGATCTGCAGCTCTTACGTCGGCTTGATTACCATTTGCTCAACATGTGCGATGAACTGGGTGTACTGCATGTACCCTTTTTTTGCCCTGTTATACGTACCGGCGGCCTCCGCTAACCCATAAGTTGACGCTCTTGACACACGTTATGATATGTTATTTTCAGTTACACGTATAATTTCCCGCGAGTTATACCAACGGTTGTATACCTGCAGACATTCGATAGGTTTCACCTATTTCCGATCATAAATAGGTATATCTCTGTAAGCGCATACTTTTTATGTACTACGATTCTCGAACGGAGAGTATGCGGTTTTTTAGCAGGTTGTACCGCGATACCTTTAACCCGTCGATTCGCTTCACAGTTTCTCGTATGGTTTTATTGTGTCGTTTACACCAGTTTTGTACGGGTATGGCGAGTGCCCCGGCGTAATGTGGGTAAGCAGGATAATAAATTTTTGACTTCTCTCAGTTCTAATTTCGCAATGGTCAATTACCACCATGAGCGGCGCGTATACGTTAAGCGGCCCTAAAACGAGCGGCGATACAAAGCTCGACGTGGATTTGCAATTCGCATTGGAAAGATCAATTACACAGGGACTGGGAAAATAGAGTCTTTACCAGTTTTTTTTTTATTTTCTTCAAACTATATACGTCATCGTCAAATTTTATCCCGTATGATATACGGTTACCAATTTTATTCAGTTTCGCAAAAGCCCGGGAATCGAGTTTTTTGCGATCTGATTCTAATAACGAAGCCGGGTCGCTCGAGGCGTTGTAATAAAGTTTAGCGTCTCATTTATTCCGACTAACATGATATGTAACATATATATATATATATATATATATACAATTTCGCAACATCAACTTGGGCAACTTTTCACACGTCAGAAATAAAATGAAAAGAAAAGAGGGGAAAGAATACCACCGGTAGAATCCGAACCGCATGGAGCGGAAGATTGTAATGTAGCCAGTGGCTGTAACAAAGCGAAGAAAACGGCGGTTATCGGATAGCGCAACTCTCCCCAGAGAGAAGAGGAACGCAGTCCCGAGTTGCTCCTAACTCGACTCTTTGTCTTGCGGATTCAACGGCGCTATGCACCGCGAGCAACGACGTGACTTATACATCCTTTCGTTCAAGGATGACTAGATCAAAGAGACTCTCGTGTACACGAACTGCAGCTATGAGGCTCACCAGATAATACGAAAGTGAGTCATTTGCATTCGTGCAATCTCCGCCGCTTTCAACGTAGGTGGATGGATGGATATACATACGTATACGTGCGGTATTATAACGTCTTCTCCGTATTATCTCATCTACACGCTTCGTACCCACTCTCGATGTATGATCCTTTCTAGGATGTATTATAAATGTATATCGCGATTTTATAATCGGATCACTTCGCTTCGTCTCAAGTGCAGCAGCTGTTCTTGCGGTATGCGAGGAATTCTCGGAAACCTCGCTTACGTATCGCTCGCGCGTACGTTTGACCCGCAGCGTCAATTAACGAGATCGCCAAACGATCGAGAGCCGCGACTCGCTACTTAGGGACTCCATATACTTTCCCCTCAACGTTTTGAGAGACTTTTCATATAATCAACGATACCACGCCGTCGTTAATTCGGTAATTCGTTCAACTTTATCAAAATTTACCTTAACCGCACTAGCCGGGTCGTTAAGGCCTCTTAACTGCCTCGGAGTAAATTGCTCGCTCCCCGCACGTTCGACCGATCGCAATAACGTGCCCTGCAACGGTCGTATCGGGAAACGCGGCGATCCTAAGGTTCTCGTCGATATCTTCGCAAAATTTGTCACTAAAAAAAAACAACGTGGAGGAAAAAAACGGAAAAAAACCGCATCGAATCATTATTATCCCTCCGTCCGACGCAACTACGAAGAGAAACCATAATTGAACATTTTTTTACGCTATAATTAAGCCATTCACTAGACAATAATCACAATTTCAATCTATGGGTCTGACTTGTCTCAAGATCGGAGCCGCACCGCGTCGGTCGGCCGATCGCCGTAGCATGCCTCAGTGTTATAGGTCGACGTATTCACGTGCGGCTGCCGTTGGTGAAGGAAAACCTTCCTCGGCTCACGGAGATCAGACCGTTTCAGTTGCTGCAGTTTCATGCGCTGCACGTGACGGCTCACTACCTCGGTCACGTGTATCGATACCAGGCAATCGGCAAAAATTTTATTCATAGAAACGCGCGTACGAAGAACTCTACTTCGACTCGACGAAAATACACATCCGAACGATCCGCGATTCGATCAGTTTTTTCGATTTTCCACTTTGAAAAAAATGAACGATCTTGAAAGGGGGAATTCGATATTTCGCACGCGTGCGACCGACGCGCCGGTCCGATTGCGGTCGCACTTGGGTCTGCTCGATTCTAATAAGTAATTACGGGGAGCTGGTGTGGGGTTATCGGTGTAGTGTCTGGGCGCTGTAAAAGCGCTACGCTACGTTCGGTGGTCACGGAATGCGGTTCTTGTAGCAACGATCGACCCGTTGCGCCTACCGCGCGGGTTGTTGAACAACAATTGATTTATTTGCGACAGGTGACCGTGCCTACTTTTACGGATTTATCCAATCGGGGTTGACGTTTCATGTTCCTCTAATACCTGAATAATTGCGTATTCCATCTACGGTAAATCGGTAGATTTGTCAATGCGTTTAATGTACATAAACGCTCGCGATCGAGTTTTCCGCACGTTAGAGCGGTGGCTGCTGACCGACGGTGACCAGTGACCGACCGATCGATCGATCGATCTGCGTTTCGGATTCTCATGTACGCAACGGTGCAACCGGTGGAATTGTAACGGTCAAACGGAGAAAGTTCGAAATTCAAGTGAAATATTTTTTACGAGGTGGCCGAGCTCCGGTCGATCGACCGATCGATCGATCGATCGAAATGAATGCCACGCAGCTTATCCATTTATACCGAGGTATTGAATCGCATTCTTTTGCTGAATCGCAAGTTTCATTCGCGCGGCTATTATATACCCACGTACGTACGTATCCCCATGTATACGGAGAGAACTTATTATATACCCTACTGGTAAAAATGAACGACGCGGAATTCGCCACAGCGTGGCGGAGAAAAAAAAAAAGGAAGGCAATTAACGCGAGGCATGTAAAAGAAATTACTCGTACGATCGAGCGAAAGAATTTTCTACCTTCTCTCTTATTCTCTCTCTTCTCCCATGAGACAATACGACTCGATTTATATTACAAATAAATAATTTCGCTTCCTGCAGAGAACCACGATCGCGACACGGCTCGCGTGTACGCACGTTATCCAACATTCTCATAGGTGTGTCATATATTCACCTGGATGTGGACGTACGCCAGAAAACTGGAGTCGAGCAACGCGAAAACGGCTTCATAAATATACCGACTTCTGCAAAGGCATAGGAAAATGAATAATTCCCCCCTGAATTTTACGAGTATCGATGTACGACGCGTGTAAATATTTCCGAGCGAGGTAAATCCAAGGGAAAATGGCGCTACACTTGATTTAAACGTCAACTTTCTATGCTGTAGGTATAGGCGGTCAGGTACCTTAATTAGTGTCAATCTTGTTAAATTTACAATATTTTAATATAAATCCGTAACTATTGAACTAGAATGGTCCCCATGGACCAAGTTAATATCTGGCTTCGCCGCGATCACATCTACGCGCGTACGCGTTACCCAGCAGGAAGTGCCCCCGAGCATCGATCGCCATTTTTCAAACATACTCCGGAGGAATTTTTCGCCACGGTTCGCCGCGTGTCAAAGATCAACTCTTATTAAGGACGCGTGAAATCATTTCACCACAACGTCCGGAACGATATATTAATTTCGATCTGCGTGGATGAAAAAAAAAAAAAAAACAAAAAAAATAAGCTACGAAACTTTTTACCGAACGGATAATCATTGCCGAGCAGCGTAAGAAGTCGTATGTTAATTGTACCTACCTAAACGAAATAGATTTGCACGAAGGCCGATACGCGGCGAGCAACCGTAGCCTATAATATAAGATAATACACATTATACCCCGTTGCTCCGATCGACCTTAGAATTTTTTCTTTCCGCATGAGAATCTTGGTATAGGACATTTGTAGGCGGGGCCGATATTTCCTCACCTCTTTTCTCGCTCGCGTCCTCGTTAACGATAATTTCATTGTCTTCGTGTCAGAAATTGCGGCCTGTCCGTTGATACATGAATATACGACGATCGGAGGGTCGAGACCGCGGAAACACGATATCGTTAATCCATCGGGCCAAAGAAATCCGCAGCATGCGTGTCCGCTGAGCGCAGATTATTATATTAATTAATACCTCTCGAGCTAATCGAATAATCGATGTGAATTGCGGATCGGAGAGTTCCTATTCATGCACAATCACTCAGCCAAACTTAATGACACGCAGCCCCGGGGCTGCGACTACTATATAATTCCAAAGCATCGCTCGTGGCTCGATCGTTTAACACCAGATAATTTTTACGATCCGAAAGATACGTTTATTCCACCGAGTAATCGATCTAATTGTCAATGGCGGAATATCGCGTTCACAGAAGCCGTTAACCGCACGCGATTCATTACGACAATGATATTATTTGTATTGACAATTATGTTTCGCTCGGGCGATTCGCGGGGCTACCGTTTTTTTTTATCTTTCAACACAATCTGACCGGCGATCGTCCACATTTTTATCGATTCCGTGCACCGGCGTCGCTTGAATCGGATATTTTTACACCGCATCCTGCGATGTAAAACAAATAACGAACCCGGTGCGCGAAGTCCTGCATATGCGGCGCACTTGCCGCGAGTTCCGAGTCATGAGCCACGTGCAGAGGATGCAGTCACGTGTCGCACGTGCCGCACGTGACTTTACACGTTGTGGGCAGAAATTATCCGTGCAAGCCTATGGTACACGAACCCCCGCGCCTGCTCAACCACCGACTCACCACTGCAACTTTTCTTTTTTTTCTATTTTTTTTTTCTCATGCAACTTCACGTTCGAACTGGAACGCGTGTCATCAACGTTCGGTCAAGGTTTACGCTTCTGTTTTTTTTTTTTTCTGATCCAATGAATTTTAGCAACGATTTCAAATGTGGGAATGATTGTTTTTGTTCGTCGAATCGGGATATCGGAACGATTCCCCGGATGCAATTAATGCGCGACGTTGATTCATCGTGGGGTAGCAGCGGGGTAATGACGAGTTTCAGTTTAGCTACGGCTGCAGAGACCGAACGAAGTCTGTCGCAGAAATGGTTTTGGAGATTATTAATATTAACGTCTGTAATTTGTGTACAAGGAAGCGGAGGCACGAAGCCTGCCGCTTTGGATATACGAGATTTCACTTTCCATTGCGAGATATAAAGTCAAAAGGATGAAACTATGCGGCGATGAAGACGCGAGAAGTAATTGCCGGGAAGAGGAGCATCGTCGTCGTTAAACCAGACGATAACAACAATCATCGACACGTTTGCTTACGGTCTCGATTACCGACGGAAATTTAACGACGGACGTTGAATTATCCAACTCCTATTATCGGAATAATTGACGAGAAATTTAAATTGGAAATATTGCTCTATGAATAGTTCGACGATAAAACCAGATAATTTTTATTCAATCAATATTTTCAAGTGAAATGAACGACGTTATTTAATCGCTTTTCAAATACCTGGCATGAGTCTTTCCTGGGACGGATATCCTAGAACTCGCGTGGCCACCATGAGTCCGATGACCGAAATGAAGAAAGTCGTCCTCAGCGTCATGTTTACGTATTGGCTTGTTGTGAACTCTTAACGAACGTTTTTGGCCGCTTCTCTCTCTCTCTCTCTCGAGTATCGGTAAAACTTGAACTTCGAGTAGACAGGGGGGGGGTCTGTCCGTTGCACTCTTCTTAGCAAAAACTTATTTATCTTAACTGATTAAAAGTGACAGTGAGCTTCGATAAACTACAAGTATATCGAGAGAGGACAGAGCTCCTACCGCTGTCAGGCTATACGGGAGTCTGGAGGGCCGCTTGCCGCTTTCACCGGTTTTATACCACCGGCCGGAGCTCGCAATCAGGAAAGCTCCTCTTCTGGGAAAGAGAGGAGGGGATCCCCTGCCTTACTCCCGGCTCATTCCCTCATGCAGAAGTCCGGCAAACCATTGTGGCCGACGATATACCGTCTCTCGTTCGACCGGCCGACGAATCTCCGAACGAACTACATCGGATAAATTAGATGTGATACAGTTCGAATAACCATGTATTCGAATCGCGACACAATCGCCGTTGCATTCTCTTGAACGGATTCGTAAGCCAACGGAGAGGAAGTGACGAAACCGAGATCCTTGCCTGTAAAGTTTTTGAGGTCCCATTATAATCACCTCAACCGCGAGATATTTCTCGCGGTATTTCTTAACCGTGGTCAATTGTACGCCGTTTACGTAGGTGAGCATTTCTGACATTGAACTTAATTAGCAAAAACTCGTATTCGGATGTGTAATTGAGCCGATGCAGTTAGCGTGCGGTGTTTTTATAACGATCTTCGAGTAGCTAAGCCTTATTTATGCACGAGCGGAATTTACGGGGGGGGGGTCGAGTATTTCGTGTGGCAACGACGTTCGTTCGAAAATGATAAATTGAAAAAAGTGATTCGGGATAGACGTGTGTACAACGACAATTGTATCGATCGGGGCGATCGGTGGAGATTAAGCCGGATGACATGAACCGATCGAGAAAGCTGCGACGTGTATTTATCCCATCGATTCGGAGCGACGGAATACGAGCCGAATCAAAATATATATATTGAAGTAACGCCGCATGAATGAGACTGCCTTTTGTCAGGGGCCTTGTAATTCGTGTAAATATTTCGCAATTGCTTGTTAGATGCGAATTAAGATCCCGCGTTACCCCGATCCATGAGATAATCGCACTTTGAGCGCTGACTCTCAGCGGTTGGCATAATTACGTACGATGGATCGAATATGTGCTTTTAAGATTGATTGAAAAATTAATAGATCCATAAATTCTATATTCGACAGTCGACAAAAAAAAAGAATAAAAAATAAGGAGGAATGGTGGCGAACGATTGAGCAATACGTGTAAAGATGTATGGTGAATCGTGAATACAATTCTAACGAATGCAAGAGAAATTTGCAAGTTGCATAGGTCGATTTCATTTTCATGGCCATTTTCATTTCTCCGATCGAAGAATTCTCGCGGATTCGATATGCTCATTAATTATTCATCAGACCTTGCGATCGCGTTGCTCGGCGATCAGAATTTATGTGATCTAGTATATCATATACTAGTTGCGGGCAACGACGAGGCGACGTTGCTCGATCTTCCGCGTTCTTCGCGTCCGGCTTCCTATCCTTCGATCGTGGGTGCGGTCGACGTTTCGACTACACGCAAGTGATGTCACGACTAAATTCGAGGGGGGTAACGATGAACGGCCGGATGGAAACTCTTTCTTTTTATTATCGATCGCCTCGTACGGGGAGCAGCAGCAGCAGCAGCAGCGGCAGCGGCAGACCGAGTATCGCGATCCGTGATCTAAATGGCAAGGTTAATTTTGTGGCCTTGTAACAATGATATTGCACGGCGAACCGCTCAACGGATATCCATTTCACCGCTTCGAAACCGGAGACTGCAACCTAATTTGAACATTGACAGATCCCCCACGGTATTCGCACTCCTCGTCGCTGCCGTTTGACAGTTAAATGTCGCGCGGAAACCGCTGCGTTATCCGCACAGGTACGAGTCGTCGCTGATTTTGAATAACGGACGAGACGATGAGGTCGATTCTTTGAGCGAGTGTAACGCGTACTTCAAGAAATGACAATTCATCACGGGTGAAATGGCGAGGTCAGACGAGGAGATTTTTGAATACGGTTTCGTACGGGCTTATTCATCTGCTCATGTTTTTTTAAGTAGCTGACCACGGGAGGAATAATTTTTCGGCTCAAATTTCGGCTAATGGTCCTCGTAACTCTTGAGCGGCGTCCTACGTAACGAATAAGTCGTTGGAAGGATCGCGTTGCAAAGTACTTCGGCTCGGCACCGACACTGACATTTCTGACTTGCCGATATTCTTTCGAATGTATGATGTATACGAATTATATACAAGACAGACGGGAATCAAAGGTCAGACGTGTAGCGCGCGTAGCGATACATAATATAATTATGTACCCCGTCGCCGCGATCATCCTCTAATCACGGTTGATCGCCACTCGGCAATTTACAAGTGTGCGGTCGTCAATTATGACACAATCCAATTTTCGCACCATCTGGATCTCGACGAGATTTGCCGATGGACGCCGTTCAGGACTGTTGAATACTCTCGCACTCGGTCGCGTTCGCCGCGGCGGCGATCCGCCGTACGAAATATCGGCGTACCACATGGACACTGCACTTGAATTTCATTGCGTTGACGCGGTGCGTCGTACTTTCGTTGTCCTTGCCACGGAAAAATTCCTGACAATCTCCCACGCCGATTGGATTCGACTCACTCGCTCGTTATAAATGTATACACACACCACGTTTCAACATACGCGCGACTAACTCGCGAGATTTCGCCACGTACGCGGTACCTACCCGCGATCACCGTTGGTCGGCTGTGACCTGTTAAATATGTGTCAGACAATTCATCGCTCCTAGCTAACAGCCAACGGAAATATTGAGGGCAGGCGAAGTTATGAATTGCACATCGAGCAGTCGAACAAATCGTCGTACAGTTGTCCGCGCACGACGCGGTGCCGGATTTTCGAGATCATCACTTTTTTGAAAGGGACTAAGCGTTGAGCGCGCCTCTCGGTGCATATTCATATTTCATATCCGCCGAGCGTTCGAATTTGTTTTGATTTATCCGTCAACCGTGGAGGACGAGAGTCCTCGGTCGGAAACTTACGAAGTGTTGAGAAGTGAATGCTCCTCGAAATCAACTGTTTTAGGATTGGATCGTAAATAATGGGGACACATCGAGCGCTATCGCGAGCGGTGGTCCATCGGCATTGGATAATGGCCACGAAATGATAGGGCATTGAAAGAATAAGTTTGTGGCCACACGGCGCTCACCTGATCCGCAACTATCGTAATTGAATAAATCGAAACGATTTGTACCCGCGTATAGAAAGAGCGCGAGACGGTAATATCGGCGATGCGGTGGTATTCAGACGTTGCTTCGCTCCAGTCTACAGCTGGTAGAGACGATGTCAATTTGTTGGCTAATTGAGAGCGTAGCAAATTGGACGCGGTTGATCTTTGATGGTTGAGGTGATCGACTCGATATCTTGCAGAAATCGTGCCGCAAGAGGAGGCGATGGAGAAAAATCGTACGAATGCGCTAGATCCTTAGAGCGGAGTGAATCGAGAGCGAGACGCGTTTTCATCCTGGTTTCTGCAGACGCAGGAAATAATTGGCGATTTACTACTTCAATACGTACCAACGATCACGGCCGTCGCGTCATAGGAAACGGAATTACACCATACCGAATTCCTTTTCGGGTTATCGATTCCATTGAAAAATGATCAGACGCAACACCTGGGTATACAACTGGGAATCAACCGTCATACAGATTCCAGCTCTGTACTGGAAATTATTATTTCACGGAATAACATGCAAAATTACGGAACGATCGACGACGACGATGTACGCCGCATCATTATATCTAGAGTCGCGAATCGGGTTGCAATTGTGGACTAAAAGTAAGTTCGCTACTCGTGACCACGTATTCGTATATTACGCTTGGCCGTCCGATTCAGGGGGAAAATATGTGTCGCCGATGCGAGAGAAACACGGATGATCCGTGCGACTAACAAGATCGAACGCACGCGCTATCCGTCAGTGATCTATTTGTCCCCAATACGGATCCCATTCAATCCCCGTCCGCCATAACTCTATCTGCCAATTATCACAAATAGTAGAAGGTAAGAAGGTTAGAATGCCGATGCTGTTGTTGTACTAGATGCATAAGGAGCAATATCTTGGCATCTACATCTCGAGCGATCCAAGATGATATCTGCAAGGGCATCGCTTTTACCCGGCGATCAGAGTGTTTATCGATTCCATTTTGTTATTCCTAATGCTAAGAACATGCTCTTCCTTTTTTTTTCCTTTTGTTTTTTTTTTTTTGCTCTTTCGCGTATTAACGAACCGATAAAGAACAGGGTTTGCTCATCCGACGTCTTCCGGAATTCATGGTCACGCTAATTGTGAGCGATGGCAGTCGGGCGCCGATGGTTCGTCGATGATTCCACATTGATTAGGAGGAACACGTGTCCTGCGTAACGTATGAAAGTGTTGTCAAGGCGATCGTGTGGACTTTGTATTTCACCACGAGAAATTATTTTTTCAGTTTTAATGAGCAGCGTAGCATGTGGAAGGCTACCTTCTCCCGGTCGGGACGCAGGGGGTGGTTGATTTCAAACAATGAGGCGTTCAATCTTTGTCCCACATCTACGCCGTGCAGGCAAAGTTCTTCTCTAAGGTGCCACGGAGCGAAATTACGAGTCAACCGAGGTAGGAACGGACCTTTATAGAAACGAAATGTCGCTCGACGCCGATCCTACAACTATTCGCTGCGTCTCCCCATCCTCGAACACTCTTCACTCTTCGACTGAAATCGTATCGAGTGACCAGGAAATAAAAATGGGGTTGTGTACTATTCATTTATCCGTTTATTCATTTATTTATCGAACGTACGGACGAGGCATGTAATTCGCGTGCACATGTAGGTTTTGCATCACGGATGATTTATGGGTCGCGCGATTTCTTAATTACACTTTGATTGGCTACAACCATCATCGCTCGTGATCTCCTGATGAGTTTTTCCGCCCACGCATCACCTCGATCCACGGATCATCATCCGTGCGATGTTGAACGCTCTGCTATGAGATCGCCTCAAGCCAACTGAAAAAAAAAAACCTCCGCGTGTGCATCGTGAATTGCGGACTCGTGGAATATAATCATACTCGACGTACGTATGGTGAACGGATTTCTCGAAGTAAAGCTGTAAACACGCACGCGGTATTATAGAAATTATCATACACGAGAACCGCGAAGTACCAGCCCCTAGCTATTATTAGAAATCATCCGACATTATTCTCCACCACTTATTCCGAAGGAAACAACCCTCGGTCTTTGAAATAATCACCGCCGGTATCTCCACGAATTCAGGATCATTTTTCATTGGTTATTAAAAAAGATTCCGATATGAAAATTCGAGAATCAAAAAACCCTTTCGTTTGATTGATCTTTTCAACCGGGTCCGATGTTGAGGAATTTATTCATCTCCTTCTCTTAGTTTTCACGCCGGCGATAAATGAGTCGGTCAAAGGATATCGAATCGTTTGTATCCGCGTGCCTGACAAATAAGCCGTAGGCCAAAATCAATGTACAACTATCAAGTACTTTCTTATCTCCGATCAGGATGGTACTAAAATTTTACAGAAGGCGGTACGATAATTAATGAAGGTGTTTCCACGCCAAGATCGATGTAAATTTATTCTGATTTTATCCGTTAGATAAGGTAGATCTAGCCACTTTGTCCGTCGGGTGTAATTTGTCATGAGCTGGGGCACGAGAAAAAGATGAAAGAAAAAAATCTGTAATCAATAAATAAATTATACGGATACAAATACGGTGTATAACACGCGTGATTCAGCGGCGAAAACACGCGCGTTCGTACAAAAGAGCTAAACGTTTTCTCGTACACCGCGTACACATATGAATCGACGTATAATTTGAAACAGCAATTTCCACCGCAGGATTTTGTTACGAATTTATGAACGCGGTCGGATATGGTTCTCGCGATAAAAAAGAAAAATGTGCATGTGATGATAATGATAATAACCGCTGTAAGTTCAGCACCTCTGGAATCTTACTACTTTCCATGTTCTAAAATTAATGCAATTAACTCGAAATGACTCGTGGAATAGTATTATAATTGTGAGTAACTCTACCAGGAAAGTTGTTGTTCTCGCATCGTGTGCATATTATATTTGTCTGCAATGAGAAGGTATTGTTCTTGCGCCCTGCGGTCTACTTGAGCGACCGTGCAACAGACGGTCCTACGGGCTATACATCTCGTAAATATTTCGAGCGGATCGTTCGCGCGATAAACCCAACGAGGTAGGTACGTACCTACGGATTTACTTTCCATCTATAGAAAGAAAAGTGTTTCAACAATCGCGATCCGCAGTCTCAGCTGTAGCGCGGTATATGTATAATAGTATTATTATCCTGTTACCTTTGTGGAAAGGTCATCCGCCGCTTTGGTATCATCACCTCTGACACGCTTGTAATTGCTTCGAGAGACAACGAGATCTTTGCGTAATGGGTCCACATTGCATAAAATGAGTGAGTGAGCGTCTATTGTGCGCCCCGAAGTGCGTGCGCGATTGAGATCGAGTTTGTCGTTTCTCTGTCATCGAGTACGATCGTTTCGGCCACCCGAGACCATTGTTCCTACTCCTAAGTGACCGGCGCCTTAAAAGCTGATCGCGAAACACCTGAAATCTCGAGGCTCGGTCGCTGAGAAGAAATATACCTATGCATATGCAAATAATATATCGGCGAGCGATTCATTCAATCGGTTGAAAACATCGGTGACCGATGAACGTTGACACCGTAAAATCGCCCACGTAATTTTAATCTTGACCTTTGGAATATTCAAGAAGCTTGTTTCCTCAACCCTCGGTAATAAATAACCGCAGCCGATAAACATGACGAGTCGCACCGTCTCGGGTCAGACGAATTCCTGCCCACGACAGCTTAATATTGTTTACGTAATCCCACGGAGTTTCGGAATCCGACCTCGATCCTCATTCACGCTGTATAATTTCGCGAAATCGATTCATGGATCTTTGAATGTATTTCGGCGAGGCGCGATGAGAACAAATACCTGCTATTACATAGAAAAGATTCACACCTGCGGAAAATTCGAGGCAACGATGATAATCGAGGATAACCTTTGAATACCGTCGGGATGTTGGCTGCGACCCGCGGAGAAGATATCGGCCGGCGCATGCGAATGAAAAGTCAACTTCGTGGGATCCGTGAGAGATACAGATAAATTGCGCTCGATAGTTTCGAAGACAGCTTACCTGACTGTCGACACGAAATAAATGCCTATAAACAGTGCCGTTGGTAACAGCCTATAACTCCGTTCAAGTGGATTGTAGATTACATCGTTGCAGTCTAGGAGACTGCAGAGCGGAGGATACAAGTTGTATCGTTGGCCCGGTATTTCAACATCGCGTTTTACTCCGTTCCCCGATACTCAAACTTACTTCCAATCCACGAAACGACCGCCCACCGAGAAGTCCTGTTTGTATATTTATTGAGTTTTGTTCGTTCGTCGTCATTTTTTACCAACTGTATTTCAACGTAATCAATCCTGGACAAAGAGCGACAATTCTTTACGATCGCTTATTCGGGAGGCGCGCTTCTCCCGATCCGTGGGCAGCGAGTAACAATTGTAACCGGTGGCCAATGTGACATCGTGATTGCCGCGTCGATCGGCCCAGCCCAACTTTCTTCTGCAGCTTAACCGACAATCATCTCCTTCCTGATCGCATCTGACTACCAAATCTTTACATGAAACTCTTGCGTAACTCGACGTCGCGCTGCGCGTCCCGCGATCACGTTTGTCACGCCGAAGGTGCGACGATAGAAGCGAAGCGATTTTGCATTTGCTATTTTTCATTCTTTTCTTTTTTTTTCTGTCTCTATGATTTCTGGATTGGTCATTTCGTTACGTTCGTTAAAAAAAATCATCTTGCGGGTTCGTAAAATCGAAAGAATGATTCATCGATATCGCACGCTTAACTTTCGCCGATATTGTCTTCCCGAATGCGTAAAACGAGAGTAGAGAACGCGCTGACTATGAATTGTGTTAGAGAACGATAAAATCCCGTTTAACAATGCAGCGCAAATTATGTGGACAAAGTATAATATAACTTGATTAAGATAGGAAACGGTTATCCAACCGAAGTTATTAACCGGTGAAAAGGAACCGACAATCGATGTTGATTAAATTACATAATGAGCTGGTGATTCCACAATGGCGATGCTGTAAAATTTCTTGCACCGGCGAAGATGCAAGATAAAAAATTCACTTAAACCCCGGATCGGTAAAAAGACTAGTAAAATCTACTTCTGCTATCATTGATCCTGATTGAATGTGAGTTCTCTGTGCGTTCTTATGCCGATCTCCAACCCACGTGCAGATTTTATTGCATGTCTGACAATGAAAGTAGAATAAGAATAAAAAAGAACCAAGAATATAAGTCTACGCAAAAAGACAAAGTTCTCGGCTTTGCCAAATCATACGATGAAATTCAGGAGCTATAATGTCTTGCGTAACTCCACTACGTTTCTAACAAGGAGTTATTACATTGGTCAGTATATTTTCTAACGAATCAAGTGTGTCGTAGACATTCCAAGGGCTGACGTCGTTTATTCAATCACAACTTGATTGTTTTACCTGCCTCTCTAAAAAGGGTTATGAGCGAATCCTATCCTAGATGGAAGATATTTGGCAATTACTCGATCTATTATATGAATAGATCAATTCAGCTTGCAGATTCGTACTCCTAGGATCAGAACAGATAGAGATACACTGAAAACGAGATCTAAGAGAATGTTGATTTTTGGGTCAAAAATGAAGTATTTTAAAAATCGATTGTATACCACTTTTCTTACGTATTTTGATCTCAGGAATCCAAATCTCGAAGAAAAATTGATCTATCTATAAAATTGACCGAGTTATCGCCAATTTTCAGCTTTTTGGGGTCAAAAATAAAAAATTGATTTTTTGGTCTATCTTAATGTAATTTGAGCTCACGAATCCGAATCCAGAAGAAAAATCGATTTATCTGCATAAATGACCGAGTTATCCCCATTTTTTCGCATTTTTTGGCATAAATTTGAGGATATCTCGAAGGGAAAAAATCGTAGCTCAATTTGGACGACGGATTCGTGTTCCTGAGGTCAAAATACATAAGAAAAGTGCCATACGATCAATTTTTAAAAATAAAAATTTTTGACCAAAATTTGAAAAAATCGTAAGGGGTACCCCTTGGAAAAATCTCAAAATTTGGCCAAAATTTTTTATTTTTTAAAATTGATCGTATGGCACTTTTCTAACGTATTTTGACCTCAGGAACACGAATCCGTTGAGTAAATTGAGCTACGATTTTTTCTCATCGAGATATCTTCATTTTTATGCTCCAAAAAGCGAAAAATTGTCTATAACTCGATCAATTTTATACGTAGATCAATTTAACTTGTGAATTCGGATTCCTGAGGTCAAAATACATAAGAATAGCATATAAAATAAAATATTTTTTTTTGGCCCAAAATCGACGAAATTTCAAGGGGAACCCTTTGGGATTTTTTCGATTTTTCGGTTGAAAATGAAGTATTCGTCAATTGTATGATGCTTTTCTGGTGTATTTTGACCCCAGGAACACGAATCCGTTGAGTAAATTGAGCTGCGAATTATCTTCACTGAGATATCCTAATTTTTCCGCCCTGGAACGCGAAAAACTGACAATGACTCGATCATTTCGATGCATAAATCATTCAAAGTATCAAATTCAAATACATCAGAATACCCTTATGATAGGAGATGTGATTGTGCACCCCATTATTGTCAAAAATCTGAGGCCATAGTCACAATTAACAATAAACGAACTGTGAGTAACGCATAATGCAATGCGACGTGCAATGCTAGTGTCAATAAAAATGTGACTCGACAGGCTTCAGCTGAAAGCTTCTAGCTGAAAGCTGAACGTGAGTCGCTGCAGCAACTTGAAATCGAATCGGTACATCGTACGAACATCGAGTTCTGCTTTATGACGATCTCACTGATGTCAGTCGATAACACACCGTAACTATACCGATTTCTGCCGGCATGTAAACCGTAGAAGTTATGAGCCTGCAAACTAGAAGTGCCGATCGTAATAACCGTGCAGAAATATTCCGGGTACGAGTACTTCATGCAGTAAACTTACGGAAAGCGCAAATTCGACCCCTCAATATTCTAGTATTCAATGATCAACGTTGTGCCGAAGGTGTTCGACGATCCGAAGATTTCATTACAGAGATGTCTGTTCCAGTTACGGTGCAACCAATCGGATGAGTGGGTGTGGATGCGAAATCGGGTGCATGTTAGCTGCTACCAAATCCCATCCCATGCAGCCTAGTCTGTCTGTTCTTCGATTTTTCAACTCACGCGAGAATCGCACGTGTAGCGCATGAGGTGGTGAAAAGGTCTGAGCTGTATCAGCATCTGCAGCAGCAGCAGCAGCAGCAGCAACAGCAGCAGCAGCTAATGCAAAAAGTGATTGTAAGAGAGGAATTGGCTTGCATGAATGTTTTGAGCTGTAATGCATATCGCTAACGACTAGATGCGCGTGAATGCACGACTCGCATATATATATAGTGCAGCTACCCCGGCGCAGCACATTTACAGTGACGTTGGTTCATCGCACTTCGCTAAATCACGAGCGTGTTCATGCGGTTGAATCCGGAGCGGAATAGGTCAATACGAGTGGCGAATAATCGTGAATTCTTACGTTTTCCAGTAATGGGTACGTCTCGCGGGCGATGAATCGCACCTGAACGGCGCAAATTCGACCATATCCGCGAACGGCTCGACGACGCGGACGTAAAAAGAATCTCGCCGCTGCTCGCACGCTCGATTCCATTGTGTCCCGACCGTCGAACGGCTAATTGTCTAACGCTGCAAAAAATCGGACAAAAAAATGAAAAAATCCATTGAAATCCGTTCGACTCCAATTTCAATTCTCACACACGGCTGACTCTCCTGTCCAACGTACGAGTATACCTAATTATACGTCTAATGCGCTGTTGCCGGAAAAAATTCTCGAAGAGAGCATGTCGGATTGTTTTTCATTCACTTTTTCGAATCCCTTACTTTTTCACCCTCTTACACCGTGTAGTGAGTCAATTATGTTAACTGTTCTTTACTATCGTTACAACGGGCGAGCCGCAGCCGCCGTTACCTGTGAACTACATCACGGTAACGGGTCATAAAAAGTTATTACCGAAGCATTACCCTCTATTAAATAATAAATACAATGTTTATTCTCGATGAAACAAGAAGTATGTTCAAATTAGACGTGCCAATCTGTGCGCCACTGCAACTCGGCAATTATATACTTCCACCGAAGCTCGAGCGTATTCATTTACAGCATCCTGCAGCGCTCCGGCTCACCTGGGTATCTATCAATTCGTTCTAATATCCACGATGGAAATTCGATTAGTCTTTACAACCGGTTTAGTAGGTGCATTTTCACCGATACCTCTACACCCGACGAACGTTAGAAAGCACGATATCACGGAAGCTCTCGACGGTATTAATTCCCACGAATCTTCGGGACCTCCCAGGGACCCGTTGCACTTCGGGAAGGCAGAAAATAAAGGAAAAAAGGCAATAAGCCACGGCGAGGAGAATTATTAGCGAAGAATACCCGCTGCCTAGTGGAACCCAGTAGGGGAACCGGATGATTCACGGAGTCAGCGATCTGCCGCAGGAATTGGAAAGTATGAGTGAGATCCTTGGCCGGCATCGGATCGATGACAGTTTCGCAATAATCCGTACACCACGATGATCACTGCCATCTTTGTCCTCGCGGCTTTAACGCGATTATCAATTATATATATTTGTGATTTTGGATAATTTTATTTACGAAGGATGATCGGGGACGTGGTTCGGGACACGGTCACCTCTTTATCGTACTCACCTCGAGTGGCCTTCGCAAAGGTACGTACGTACGTACGTACGTACCTCGGACATAATCGAGATCGGACCCGGTGAGTAAAAGAGGCGGATCAAAGATCACACCTTGACCCCTGCAGCCTCGGTGAATAAACAAGCGCGTGAAGTGGGATGAGACTAGAAGTTGTAACTGAAAGATCTCCATTGTTCGACGTACGGTGTACGCGGACTTGTACGTATACGCCGGCGCGATCATCGACGTGAGCGAATAATCGGGCGATTCGTATACATCTGAAATAACACACTAGATCGGCACCGCGAAGCAACACCAACGAGCGATCACTCTTTACTCGTCACACATTCTAGGTCACGATTACAAAATCTTATTATCTTCGACTCGTGTTATTACAACCGACTCTCCGTCGATTAATCCATTTACGTCAGACGCCAACGAGGAGATGAACCACCGACTACTTCAGATCCTCATCAAAGAGACAACGATAAAAGGATTAAGGATAAACGGAGAAAAATGAATGGAGGAAGAGAAAAAAAAAAAAAAAATGAAGATAATCAGGTACGCTCGGTGTAACGATTCACACGGATCGTCGTATACCATACAGCGGACGGCTGTACGATGTTCGCCGCGTACGGAGATCACGCGGACCTCGATCGAAAGATCTCGCGTGCATTATGCCCTTGCATACCTAGTCGTTTGCGTCCCAAATGCCAGGCGCTCCCTTCTCGCGTTCCCCGTACCACATGCGACGGCGGTACTCGCGGTGGTGCGGGCGTAACATTTTGTCTCCTCGTATACCTCCGACGGCGTAGGACTACAAGGTATGCGAAAATCACTTATATACACCTACCAACCAACACCTGCGCACACGTGATCGGCAGATCTTTGTTTGCCGTCACGCACATGCGATTCAAATTAACCAAGAGGCATCGAGCGGTAGTTGCAGCCAGATAGACGTACTTACGTACGTACCCGGGAAAGTATAATTACGCGTATCATAAAAGCGCGAGGAAACAATGCAGAAAAGATATTTCGCGATACTTATGTACGTACGTCTAGCTACCGCACACGCGGCACGATTCGTGTTTCTCAACTTTCGCATTCACAGAAGTAAGTTTTCACGAATATGTGTAATACCGCGGTGATTTTTTAACGGAGACGTTCAACCGCTACTGGATTTTGCGATTCGTCGACGAAAAATGCAAATTAGATTCTACGGATACCAGAGAACGATTTCAATCGACGCTTCGATATGCTTGACATCGGTAAGTGAAGAGGGCAAAAAATCGCTCAAGGTGAACGAAACTTTCGGTTTCAATTGCACACGGCGCTCGGAGCTCTCTGGACCTGTGTCCGATACGTACGTACGCGAGTGTATGTATCCTTATATTCGATGGGTCTCTGGAATCCGGAGACACCGAGTTCATACACTACACTCAGGAAGTCGTGGGGACCACGTGCTAACTTAATTTTTGGAGCTAGTCGCTCCGATCTAAACATGTATCCAGGCGTGGATGATTGTTTTTTCTTTTCCATTCGTGGGTGCCGCGCCCGCGGCGGAGGCAAGAGGTCAGTGGTCGAGTAAGGGGAGCCGTTCGTCGGTTTCTGGGTAACCTGGGCAACGTTCGTTCCGTATGTGTATACGAGATACTATTACGCGATTATGAATCGATTTTTCACATCCGTAGAAGCTGAGAGTACAGAGGGGAGAGACCTTGTCACCTCGATTAGCTAGTAGATGAAAAAAAAAAAAAAACATAAATATAGGAATAAAAATTACAATAGTCTGTCAGACGGTACTGCTCTGACATTTCCTGAACACCCACGATATTAACAATTCTAATTTTATCGTGTTATGGGTAGGCTACCATGTAGACGCCTGTAATAGACGTAAGCAGTTCGCCGAGACTCTCGCTAATTATGCACGATCTTATTTCGGTATTACATTCATCATCAGCGGATGTGGTATTATAATATGTAAGATTTTTTATAATTAATTACCCAGCCGGGAGTACACTCGTAATATCTGTTTGGTAATTATATTGTTTTGTTATTTTCTTTTTCTTTTTTTTTTTTTTTTTTTTTATTTTTTCTCTCTTGTATAATTGTGCACAGTGATTTAGATCGGGATAGGTGTATAATCTGCACCGCGTACGCGCGGTTACTAAATTCCCAGAAAGATGATGCTATGTAACAGAAGTCGGACGAACGGCGGATCGTAGATTAATTTCGGAGTTCACCGAAATGAGACTGAAAATTCAACGAGGATGTAATTATACGAATCAGAGAGAAAGAAAAAAAGGAAAAAACGCGAAATAATGGAACGAGAAAGTTTCAGCCCAGACGACAAACCGAGCAACGACTGACCGCCGCGAGTTGAATGAAGCAAAATCGAAACACTATCCGCGAAGATAAAATTAATATAGATAGGTAGGTAGATATGTATATAACAGCGCTCGGGGTCAAAAATCGCGATGAAATTTCGCCCGCCATCGTTTCTCTATGATGGTAATTATTAATTAATCCGTCGTATCCTTATGTAACTGGTTCTACCGCCTCGCGTGTCCTCGCCATTGTTTATTCAGGGGCATTGCGAAAGAGATCGCGCGAATTTATGAGTAGAGGAATTTCGAACGACGCGATCCGAGCCGTTGTTATAAATACGAGGAAGACCCGGTACGATATCGTTCGTATCACGAAGCTCACCACGCGCTCTTACAGGCCCGTGTACATTTAGCTGTTGTTCGTGGTATTGCGTTGCACCGTAGCAGCGGATCACTCTTTTATTTTCATCTGTACAACTACCTCGTTCTACACCTGAATTATTCATGCGACATGGGAGCAGCGGCAGCGACGCGGCCGTAGTTTCACATCGGGTCCCATGCATCAGATGCTTCTGCTGCCGCTGCCGCTGCTGCCATTGCTGTTGCAGCCTCAAGCACCGCGCGTGCCTAGTCACGCGACAGACAGCCGGAAATCTCACGTCTCTTGTCGCTCAACCTGCTCTCCACCGATGCTGGTCGTCTACTATACCGCCACGTACAACCGGGCTCCGCTCCGCAATTCATCAGCCTACCCGCTACGGAGTTATCGATAACAGTTCCGTCACAAGAATTGCGCGGACGAAACCGTAAACGCGGACCCGTTGGAGGGAATTTTTTACTCCTCGCTCCCCTCTCGTCTCAACGCTCGCACGGATTCGAGGTGGAGACAAACGGCGATTCGAAATTTCGTCATTTAACCAGCAAAGCAAAATCCCCGATACCTGAATGTCATCTTCGTGATCGAGCGTTGAGATGAAACATTCGCGAGCTCCGATTATGTATATCGCGTTCTATACTCTCTCTTCGGAGACAATAGGCATCAGAGAACAGAAGAGCACGCAGCTGCGGCAGCAGGTGCATGAGCCGAGAGAGCCAACGTTGATATTAATTACAGCGGTTACATTTAATCGTAACTTCCATCATCGAGTGACACGTTGTATGTATTTCGCCCTGCGCCTCGCGTACCGCATAAAATTATATTACCGCCGTGTTTTCTGCTGCCCTCGCTGTAAGGATTTATAGACTTTGTAGGCACGATCAATAATTGGCTGGATTATCATACGAATTTGAACTTTGTAAGCCATAAATTATTGCACGTGTTTTCTACCGAGGCGTCTACGCCGACAATGGGACAAGGCCGGGATAAGGTAATTGTTTGATTTCCCAAAAAAGAAAAGGCGATCGAAATTCGAACTTGTAGATCCGATATCTTCGGTGATTTGCAGTTAAATACCCATTGAATCGCTGAAGAATAAATGTACGAAAGGATATCTGAGAATCTGCAGCTCGCGGTGAACAAGCATGCGATTATGGTAGTGGAGGTACCACGCTGAGGCGAAGGTAAAATATGAGCGAGTTCGCCTATGGGTACGCCACGTTTACTTACCATGGGAAGACTGAGGTGGGCGCGGTTCTTCGTTTCATATCGCTGCCGCGCGATGTTGTCCCAAATGAAATGCCAGGCTAACATTCACCAGAGATGAAACGATCCAATCCTGGTGAGGAAAGTTCCTCGCAGACGAAGATGTGATTATCCGATTCGAAGAGCTCATCGGAGGGTTTTTACTCGGTAAAATTTACACGGCGACCCTTGTAACCGAATAATTATTCGCCGCGCATTTCGCTCCACTATTCACGAGAGTTTCGCTAGTACTGTCGTATCGCTAATTGCGGTTTATATAGAATCCAGCCAACGGCTGTGCGTTGTCTAATCATTATGATCTGCGACAGTTATGCGAGGATAAGTATACAGTTCGGATGCCCCGCGAAGAGTCACGTGTTGTTGCTCTATCGCACGAGGTTTCGCATATAAACAGAGACTGTTCAGAGAACTGCGGTGATCGAAGGAACGATCCTTGTTCCCGACGTACCTTATAACGGCAGACCGTGGTACTGGAGTACCGACAAACAAAGAGTTGGCATTTGAATGCCATGAGATCAACCGTACAATAGATCAGGACTGTACGGTGGATAACTCGCTCCGCTGGATCTTCAGGTGAAATAATTCGTTCGACCGATTTTTTTATTCAGTACATTCCGAGTGATTTTTTTTCTCCAATCGCCCGACGGTCGTCACCTCCGAATATCCTCGATTGCCGGACATCGAGCGGAATCTCGATTACCGCGATGAGTTATTGCGCAGCGTACCCCCGCGGGTTCGTTCGCGTATCGAAGAAAGTACTACGAAATATGCAGATTATTACTATGATCAATCGGCCAACGCACTTAGCCAGCTGTCTATACGGTTCGGGTATTCGGTACCCACACGCTCTTTTTTGTTATTATTTATTTATACGTGGCCATGACGTGATGCCGAGCCGAAGCCACATGCCAAGACCACATTCCCTCGTCGCCCCCGCAGCAGAACAATCCAACCGATGTTCGTGTTGATATTCCATGTGTCACAGGTCGTGCAGAGGTGTAATACCCTGCATTTTTCTCCATTTTTTTTGTCTCCATTGTTCTTCTCCATTTCAACAAAGTACGAAGATATTTTTTTCTCCATCGAGCTGCACAGAGAATGGCACGAGTACGTACATTCCGTATGGATTTTCTTTATCGGCGCTGCATGTACCGGTGTAATTCTAACTAGTTGAATAAATTATGCGTGATAAGTATAATTAAATTACCGCGGTGAGTCGGTTCGCGGTTGGCTCGTTAAGTCAGTCCTCTCATTCCGCGTTTGAAAAA
This sequence comes from Athalia rosae, assembly GCF_917208135.1. Taxonomy (NCBI): domain Eukaryota; kingdom Metazoa; phylum Arthropoda; class Insecta; order Hymenoptera; family Athaliidae; genus Athalia; species Athalia rosae. The sequence goes on along the minus strand of NC_064026.1, from coordinate 4,607,443 downwards.
AGTTCATTAGAACGAGCTGCTCGGATCGGTTGCAGAGGTTGGGTAGCAGATATCGAGGGATAATTGCAAATATTACCATCAGCCTTGAATCCGGGCACGTGGCACATAGGTTACTTTGGGTTCGTTAGCGGCGACACAATTCGTACGACGTACGAGACGTAAATTAACCGGGATTGTAGGTGTGTCTGTATATTATACACATGATATATCTATGCGTGACTAAATAAGGCCGTACGACTTTGGTCGGGTGCAGGAGATTGAGCGAAAAAATTTTACACGCTCGATTGTGTTGCTCCAAAACCTCGAAGCGACAATAATTAATTGCCACTTTGGTCCGTACGATGCAAATTGCGGCTGCGAAATAGCGCTAATTGCATCAAATGAAACTGTTACAATTGGGGTGATGAAAAAAACCAACTACCAGATCCGGACCGTTCGATGCAAAAAACAAAGTTAATTTATCAAACGACAATCAGCCACGAACGGTAGCCCACATAACGCGACACTGCGCTCTCTCTGCACCGTTCGATCGGTGATTTTTATTGTTATCAGATAATAATCGCGTGTGAAAGTATGAGAAGTCATGTGTGAGCGTACAGTCATTTGCATAAGGTGAGATGATTTCCTCACTTAATCTTTGACCCTAACGCGGAATTAACTTTCGCGGTTGGCATAATATCCTTATGCGATTCAGGTGCGATACACCATTGCGTGCGCCCTCGCCTTCTACTTCGTCTTATTATTATAGGTTTCGAATTGAAATAGCACACACGTAAATTGGGTGTTGGATTTTTCAAACGTCGGAGTATCGAATATCAAAAATTTTCAACTTTCAAACAATTTCCGCATTTTGTTAATTTCCAATAAATTTTTCATACGCAGGCGTCGGTTTGAAACCTGAAACTTGGAAAGTTGTGCGCTGATATAGGCGAGCACAGGCGGAACGTGCCGACGACGTCAGTTGGTTTCCGAACGACCGTTGCTCGGTAACTTTCACAAAGCCACGTACAACTCCTCCAACTGGTTTCAGCGCAGCTGGGACTTATCGCAGGTCGGTATAAGGCCCGTTCAGCGACTTCAGGTAAGAGTGAAATCAGTCTTCTACCTGCGCCTGATTATGTAAAGTGATCCAACTTTTTCTACCGTTTATCGTCAAGTTCATTGCACACGCGTCGAATAACTGTTGTATGAGCAATTGGTACATTAAAATCCTGCGCTTATGTGACCTGTTGAAAGTGGACAGAATTATCGGGTGTTCGATTAATTATTGATTTTTTTTTGCAGACAAGTCAGGTTTAGTGAATATTTTATCTTTTATTATGAAAATATAAGTTAAAACGACCATAAATTAATATCACCTATTCCGCAATCATACGTGCAAAGAGATTCACTCGTTTGTCCAATATTCACACTGGATATAATAATATATAGGTATTGCGATTGTTGTAAATTACATAAAATACTGCCGTGTTTATTATAAATAATTATGGCCTATGCGTGATAAATAATTAATGAGGTTTTTGAGCTGACTTTAGCACAAAGAGTGTTTTCCTCTTATCGATCGAAAGAGTTCTCCAAGAAAAATCTTGAAAAAACACTCCTCCGTCGCAGCTAATTCGAATAAATAAATAAATAAGTGAATAAATAAATAAATAATCACTATCACTATCCGATACCGTCGCTAAATGGAATTACTTGAATGATCGAAAATTTTTTCAAACAAAGTTCACGAGCTCCAGTCCATTAGTCGAACAGTAATTTGGAATGTTATCCTAATTTTTCTCATTACTCTAATCACATATGATATGTACTTCGCGTTAAGCGCGTCTTTTCAAGCAGATACACTCAAAATTTTTCATTTCAATTGAATAATCGCTTCCACCTTGGCCCAGTGTTCTTCACTCCCGGTTCACCATTGTCATTTTAATTCGTATTTTTTTAATCCTCGGTTCTTCCCCGTCGGATCATCATCATCTGTTTTTCAAAACACTTTCCGTCTCAATTCTGAAATTTTTTCCCCGACTGACCGGGCCTCAGATTCACGGTAGCTCATGTTCATCCGTTCATCCCTCGGATATTTCCGTATTTGATGAAATCTGGTGCAGGTGAGAACCTCGACTAATTATTTTCTGGATAAACGCACTCGCGGCTTAGCCTCCACTCGACGCATCGGAGATCCACTGCATCTACGTCACCTCTTGTTTTCCTGTTTCTAAAAACATTCCTCTTTCGAAAATCTTCCATCCTTCACGCTCCAGCAGTTGAAGAGCTGCATCGGCTATCGATCGCTAAGTTCAACTTAGTAATCAAATACGTGTCTCCAGGCGTGTAAATAGTCCTTGTATTTCAAAAGGACTCCCCAGTCACGAACCATCCGTCGTGTATCGTCGACGGGATTCCTCTCCGCGTGGCTCATGATGCTCCTGTTTATGCGGCGCGGTATTCTCAGGGGCGGAAATGTCGACAAAACGCTCTCAACTTCGCAAAGTGTCATCAGAAGGTAGGACTGAGTTGATTTTAATGTACGGTGAATATTCTCGTCGTTCTCATCCTGGACGAGCTCCTCAAAAGCAACGGCGAACTTCTGGAGATCCGTGTGAAGCTTTGGCAGGTGGTTGGCGATCTGTAAATCGAAAAATGGAGATCCGTAAGTCGAGTGAATAATCGGAACTCGTTGGTCGTACGTCGGGTGTTCGAAGTCTCAATTCTAATCACTGTTAAACGACGACGACTCAGATAATACCAGCCGACAATCAGGCTACTATGAAAATGGTGGACCGATGGGATTTAAGACCCGTGGTATCTTCTCCCTATAATACAACGTACGCCGCGACGACCTCTACACTTCTGATACCCCGATACTTAACAATAATTACCACCTCATTAATATATTTTGCTATTCAAATTTAATCAGCGACACTCGACGCGATTTGTTTCATTAAATCGCAATGTTCTCCCACGAATGAACCGGGGGCTCGAATGGCCTACGATTCATTCCGGTAATTGATTTCGCTACACAGTGCAACGATTCGTTCTTCGGTTACTCAACCCCTGATACTAAAGTTTCCCAACATTAAGTGCATAGCGATGCATTCGGACTTGGCTTGAGATCTTCGTATGGCTGAAGATAACTTCACTTACCGTTTCGATGCTCGAATTTTTCAGCTTCTTAACCGAGTTGACGTCCTTTTTGCCGGGTACCCAACTCGGTATGTACTGATGCTTTTGGACTCCCAGTCTCGCTCTTTCGTACAAAAAATCGTAATCACTGTACAGATAATTGTTGAGGGTGATTTGGTGCTGAAGGGCAATGTTGTCGATTCCCTCCCTGATTTCCTCCTCGAAATTTTCAATCACTCTCATTACTTGCACCAAACTTTGCCCGCAGGGTTTGTGCCACGAAGGGACGGGCGTTCTACGTTGTCTTCTCGGCGCCGAATGACTAGCGGCGATCAGCATCGTGAGAATAACCATCGAACATTTGCCCATCATTTTTGTTTGCTTTACTACTTTACGTTACACGTATGGTGAGGTAAATTTTTCAAATCTTAGTCGAATGGTTTTATGAATTCTTAACACGACGAGAGTAGCTCGACTCGTGGTTGGACCAAGTAGATGGGCGATTGCGAACTGATATGCCAAACTGAAGACGTCCTCCTTATATACAGCGGAGGCTGATAGCAACTTTTTGTAGAATTCCTGGGACATCGTTTTAATATAAACAATGCGTGAACGTAATCGACGAAGGCTCACCGACTCCCGCGCTTCTTCTTCTTCTTCTTCTTCTTAGCCGACTATGACGGTGACGGAAAAATATTGTCCCATGTACAAAATGCCCAAGATTATCCCCGACCTCCGGCGCGCGGACTCCGAGTCCCCTGACTCTGTTACTTTGACGTCACGAGACCTGCAACGCGGTCCAGCTGGGCCGGGCTAAACGCACGCACCGTGGTAAAAAAGGCTAATTTTATCAATCGAGTTAACGGTGAGTCAATCTTCACTTCTTTTAAAATCCTATGCAAATCCGGACGGTTAAGTAAGAGTGGTTTATAAAAACGACTTTTACGATCTTGGACTGCAAGAGATGCAGTAACCCGAACGAGATGACGTTCATACAAGGAAAGCCGGTGTGCATGAATCGGGAATCAGTGATCGTGATGAATGTTATGAAAATTATTCATACTTTCGGCTTAGAATTCCCCGTGATTCAAGGCGACGCAAGGTCACGTACTTTCGACCTCGTTAATTTAAGCGAAAGCATATTGCACTTCCCATCCTCCTTCCCTCTTTTTTTTATTTTACTCGCGTAAATCGCAGATGATCGGGATGACTACTGCCGGAAATTTCGCGGAAAGAACGGGGAAATATGCGAAAAATTTACTCCGTCGATAAATATCATCGAGTAAATCATCGCGGAACTTCTGAGCGATTGCTGCTCGGTCCTAACTACCAGGAAGATTTAAAAGCCCGGCATTCTATTTTTCCGAATTCACACCTATCGTCGAACAACATTGTGGTCGCGGGTTTTGCCGCGCACGCGAACCACGGAACAAACGTTACGCCGTCCGCGCTGTTACGTGCATTTTAAATCTACGTAGTACACATACAACGTTATCCGTGATCCGTCCAGTAATCTGGAGGAACCGGCGATCGACCACACCAAAATGCAGATGGACTCCTCGACCATCGGTGCGGATAACGTAAACACCGACGCGTATTTTCATCAAATTGTTAGGGGAAATGTGAGATGAATCGACTTGTTAATATTTTTACCGCTGCGTTTTCGAGACCCGTTACCGCTCATAACAACAATGTGCGTATGACGACGATTAGAATCACCTGTGATATAAGGTAAACAGGTAAAAGTGACGGCACCGGAGTTGCTCCGATATTTCGGGGGATCCCTGCGAAACGTGTGTAAATATCACACATGCGATCGATCCTACGATTGTTATTTCAGCCTGCACGGTGGGTGCGGATAGCCGAGTCCGGAATTACGATGGACGCTGCGGCGGAAACGGGTTGTATGGAGTTCAATGACGTAAAATAATCTTCGGAGCCGAAGCGAACGTTATCGCTGTAAAAAGTTGTGAATGAACGTCTACGTAATACCGGGAGCATCTGCTCGCTTCGATTGAGTATCGACAGTAGTGCGGCTGGTCGTGCAGAAAGAGGCGCGAACCATTTACGGCCTTTTCCTATTCGTGTAATGTATACAATACGTAAGAGGACGTCATTCCCACACGCTCGAATCCACGCGACATCCATTCCGTGAGGATTACGATCCCACAGAAAATTATCCCACAAAGATATCACATCCGCGTCTACGTGAGATTTCACCACTGTGGAGTCAATTTTTCTAAATGACTTATTTCGAACAAGAACACGCGAATATTTGAAGGAAAAAGATCTGCGTACATCTTTCCCGTTCGAACGCGTCTGATACGAGATCGAACACATTTTCTGAGGTCATCAGGAGTGGACGATAAGCGCGTGGGACCGTAAACTTGATATTAAGAAGAGCGTCTCCCTGAAGGTAGAGATAACGGCTTGCGACGAGCCGAAGATAATCGTTAACATTGTCTCCGATGATCCATGAAGATTCCAACGAGTGAGATTAAGATAAAGCTGTTAGCATTCTAACAGTTGTCTGGAGGCGATAATCTCATTCAAGTATCAATCTTACGATTTGGCTCTCGTCAATCGGTCGACATATAAGCAGTAAAAGTGTGCGGAATAGGTTTGGGAAGTTGATTAAATATATGTTTCTGATTGTTCGTTTGGATTTATATAAAATATTGGATTTATTACAAAACGATTACATAAAAGAGGAATGATAATAAATACATGCATGGTAACGTGATATAATAAATAGTTATTAATGTTACGTACGTTTTTGGGCCCAATAAATATATCTCATAAAATACTTGGTATTTGAAAAAAAAAAAAAAAAAAATTTATCTCTCATAAATACTACGATTATACTAATCCTGCTAGAGGGCTGATTATTATCTAATACTATTGGATTAATTAATAACTAATGATAATTATTCCTACTTATTGAGAAACATACGCGTCACGTATTTTGTTTTTCAATCTTGAAATTTTTGTTTTAGAGATGATTTTTGTCTGAATTGATATCGAATTAGAATACTGTTGCGTTCGGACAGACTTGAGATTCTAGTCTTCGGGTATGAAGATGTTGTCTTTGATAACGTGAAAACGCGATTACGTCAAGTTATATGAAAAATCAGATGATACACGTAATAATTAATTAGTTTCTATAAAAAACGTAGGAACTTTGTATACGTTCACGCACGTTCTGATATCACAGTTTACTAGTTTAAGCATCGTCGCTTGTTCGAAGCCACGCTATAATAAATACTTTTTCAATTGTCTATACATTTAACGATACGCTGTACGATAAAAATACGATTAAGAAATTGGCCGTTTATAGTACAAAATGATAATTTACAAAAATTAGGAGAAAAAAAAAACTTACGAACAATTATCTCTACCTAAACGCAATAATAATTGGCACGTTATACTCATATACATACACACTCCGCACGATAGCGACGAAATTGCGCCCATCTAAATGCCTGGAATTGGTAATCGCACTAATTGTGATTCGATTTAATACTGTTTTAGTTTGAAGTAGATCTCGTAATACTGGTCTCTAGTCCCGTCCCTCGTTTCGCTCGAACATATTTCATCCAGAAACACGGTAGGACCACAGATATTATCATTAGGCTAATTAATTATGTATACATTCAATAAAATGATCGTAGTGTCGATGAAATAAATAGTTGACGAGAGTGTTAGTGAAATTACTATTCTATCGCGAGAACTATTGCGCGTGATAAATGCGCGTTTTCCGCACAACTAACGAAAGTCCGTCCGTCTTTCGTTTACCAAAGTTGCATGTGCGCCGACCTCTCCCTTCGAGGGAGATTAAAATTTATACCATTTTTTTTCCGCCTGTTACCATTGAATTTTCTGCGAGGGCCCTTTCCCGGGATTTTACCGGGTCTGGAGAATTTCTTTCCCTCGGTTTCGGACGCACGTTGACCTTGCTTCTGTTTCTTGACCCCGACGCGTTTCTTGCCGCCATTTTTATTTCCCTGGTGATTTTTCTTCCCCTTTTTGGGCGCAGCTACGTACGGCGGGAGCTTCGACGGATCGCAAGTACCAGTTCCCTTAGCGGTCGCGTTACGCAATGCCCTTGACCAGTCGTCGAGAAATAATTTGTACAATCTGAGTATCCCGCTGTCCTGCACCAACATACGCGTGAAATCCGCTTCCTTTGTCCAGTGAGGACTTTCCGTTACTATCACCTCTTCGTGCGCCAACGGCAGTTTGATACCGAGCGTAAGGATTGCCGTCTCGACTTCGCAGAGCATCTGAAAATTGCGAAAAACGTGGAGGTAATTACGGCCACCGTCATTGAAGTGACGTTATTATTTCGATCAGGGTGAAAAAATAATTCTTCAACTCACCCTTAGAATTTCGTGGTAAATTCCGTTGATGACTTTGTTTCGTTTCTCCGGTGCGGGATCGTTGACGTCCGCCTTGAGTTCGAAAATCTTGAGATTGTGAAAGGTGATCGCGTACCTCTGCAGAGTATCGTGGAGTTTGGGTAGAGCGACTTGGGCCTTCTTCGACTTATCGAGGCACAACACCTCTTTGTAATACCACTCGAACTGATTTTCCGGTAGCCATGGCAGCTTGTACTGCTCTTCCAACTCTTTAGTCACCTGCAACCGGAAACCGGACACCCATGTGTTAGAAACAGTCGCCTCAGCATCCCACTTACTCACCCTCCCCCCTATTGATTCTCTTCTTCTCTCTCTCTCTCTTTTGGCTAACGAATAAAAATCTAGCGGAGGACTAACGAGAACGAGACGCCGGCTCAGCGCGGCCCCACACCGATCCATAAACTCAGGAATGATAAAAAGATATAAACAAAATATCGCGCAGCGCGAAGGAACCGCTACAACTGCATATAAGCAGCTTTGACCACCGAACGTGTAGACAAAACAATAATAGCTGTCATCTAGCAACCTGCACTGCTGCGTTGCGTTATGTAAACGCCGAGTCCTATCTCACGTATCCGTTTGTATTGACACCTTATATCCTCGAGAGCTAATACGACGCTCCGTGCATCGTCCTTCATCCGATCTCACTCAATTTCAAACGCGCAGTTATCTCAAATATTTTCGCTCTCAAAATTCCCCTTATCATATTCAATTGGCGTTTCTCACCTGCGAGTAAATTTCCCGTACATCTTTGAGCTCCTTTCGATATTGATTTTGCGCCACCTTCAGCTGAGTTTGTACGTGTTTCAGGGTACGATGAACGCTGTGTCTCTGGGCGGCCGGTCTTTGGGCCGAAGCGACCGGCTTACCGCAGGATTGGACCCAAGGCTTGTCCCGCACGTTTACGTGCACGTCGAACACCGGCGCTCCCGAAACTCCGGCGAGGCCCGAACTCAGAAACAATGCGAAGATCGTCAGAGTAGCCGTTTGTGCCACTGAATCTGCAATGAAAAAATGTCGAGGGGATTCACGTGAGTGAGATGCGGTAAAAAATTTTGCAAAAAAATACACACTAGGAATATAGCTAAACATATATTTCATATTGGTAAGGTGAGAAAAAAAAAAGTCTCGATAATCTGACTAGTTCTGTTCTATCCGGGTCTGAAATCTCGACAGCTGATGGAAACTGAGATAAGGATCGGAAATGACGCGTTTCAGAAAACCAGCTCAGAGCGTTCGCGAATCATAATACACGCGCTGCAGAGATGGGCAATATATCAGGGCGATCGAGGTGGCAGAGGACAGGAAAACCTGTCGTTAGTTGAAATTTAAAGAAAATCTGAACGAACGAGCGGTAATTTTACCCTTCGAGAGAATAGAAGTACGCGTATAGTAAATTGCATAATAAATTCTAGTCTCTCGGCGGAGCGGCAACCTACTTCCTATTCGCGTTGCGAGGGCGGAGGAAGGAGTCGTTCGGTATTGTAAGTTTTCTACGTGGGTGAGTTTCGTAACGGAGTAGTAGGCAGTCAGGTAAATGGAGGAGGCGATGAAAGCGACGTGGAAAGTCCTCGGTATAGAGAAGCCGAGAAGGCGCTGCGGCGCAGGCTAGGACCCAGGTCCTTATCTCGTCGTCTACCCGCTACCCGGAGCTTTCGAGCGACGACAAACTCCGTGTATTTCTAAAGTTGAATAGTTACGAGCTTTATACACCATATAATATGCATTGTGGTTCGCCTGCGCTCTCAAACTCCGCAGCTGCTATATTGGAGTGCAGGTCCGGAGCGACCGAGGTGGGCTGCACCACGCGGTGCGTCAGTGTCTTTATCCACCTTGACTAAGCGCTTTCTCCGCATGCGGCGGAGTATAAGTTCACTCAGCTTCGCTCTATCACACTTTGTGTCGCCGGTTTCACAATGCTCGAAGTTAGTCTGCGTTAAATTTCCGGGCGTTAAGAAAATATATACCGGAGTTTTAAGCTTTCATTTCCACCGCAGTCATATCTTCGATCCCTCTCCGATACCGCGGATCGCAGGGACATTACTCCATGAAATATCAGCGGATGGAAAAAAAAAAAATAAACTCAGGGACATGAATTCCGTTTTTTTTTTATTTTTTTTATTTTCAAAGTAGCCACCACCTCAGCCACGCTTGCGGGATTATTGCGCCTGCACGAACAGGATCGCGGAGGAGAGCTCGTGCATCTGCATCGTATGTATATATGACGTCAGGACCACGCCAGACAGATTAGCTGAGGTGTACACGTGTGCGCGTCGCACACGCGAAAACAGCCGAAACGCGTCTGCGTCGTGTGCAGATTTGCATGTCGCGTCTGGCCTGTGCGCTCGCCGCAGCACCACGTAGCGTCGCGATCCCTCGCACGCCCACGGAGGATGCAGGAGCAGGCTGGAACGGTCCGTCCGACCCTTTTCTCTCCTCTCGATATCCTTTCCCCCTGGCGAACTGCCGTACGCGGGTCATCCCGTGCTCGACGAATCTCTCGTTGCCTTCGGATGCTGCTCGTCGGCGATATTCGCATCGTCATACGCAGCTGCAGGTTGATGTCTCGCCGCAGCACGTGCTCGCCGATGGATATGTCAGAAACGGAGCTTCGAGGAAGCTCGCTCTCCACGTGGACGAAGAGGCGAAGAAGGTGTAACGTTACGCTACAACCGTACACTGTTAATATATCGGTGCTGCAACAGCGGCGGTTGTATCGGGGTAGACGAGGTAGAGAGATATGGATCAGTGATGTCAGTTTACAGACATGACGTCACGTATCATTTATTTTCAGAGGTGACAGCCGCGCTGTGGCGTTGAGCTGACTTGGGTGCAAATATGATTGCTGTAGTGACATATTTATCGGCTCTCAAGGAAAGCACGTGATGAGTGCGCCGCGGATGGTGCGGCGGCTGCTTTCAGATCTCTCCGTACGTAACTGCCGTTGGACGAGCGTTGAGTCCTTCTCGTAATCGTTGGTTGTTCACATTGTGCGATCTTTGCATACGAGAAACATCGGCTTGTGAGTTTACAAGCGTGGAAATCGTAGCGTTGCATCATCATCCTCGCGGGTTGTCTCGGGTCGTCGATGATCAACAGGTGAAAATGCTCTTCGAACGAGTTGCGAACAATATTTCAGTTCGTCGCGTCTCTGAACGACGAGCGAAACGGGACTCGCTTATTTTTCACAGTCACGTTCGATTCCGGGAGCTCTCGCGTTGGTCGCGAGACCCTTCACGACCGTTGCCGCTGTTCGCGGAGGACGTGCGGAATTTTTGCGTTCGAATTCGCGCACCGGCTCTCTTTCGCTTCTGCGACGTTGCAACTGCTACGGGAGTCACGGGTGACGGGCGATTTCTCACCGCGATTCACTTGGCCAGTGCTCCAGGGAGCGCCATAACACGCCCATCGATTTATCCGACCTCCTCATCCCCCTCTCGCTCCACCTCCGCTTCTCCGCCGTTTGAATAATTACTTCTCTTCCTCGCAGCTATTCCGTAGAAGAGAAGTAAGAAGTTCGGCCGAACACGTATAGCGGCAGGCCCAACCTGCGACCGGAAATCTACTTATATTCCGTCACAGGATATTGACTTGATTACGACGACGTTGGACGCGGGACTCTGAATGCCGGAGGGGTCGTAAAGCTCGCTCACCTCAGGCCGAGTAATTTAAACATTGCTTCTACTCGGAGTAAAAGACTCGGGCTCGCACCGCCCGCGGTACATATGGGAGACCTCCGACGTCGACGCCGACAACGGTGACCGTTCATTTGCTAACCGACGATATAATCGTTGAAAACGCACGCGTATCCGGGTGACCTGCAACATTCAGATAAATCGGGACCGGTACTCGAAGGTGTCAAGTTACGAGCTAGTGCAATGAGGCGGTGATTGTGCGAATTTACGAGTAATTTATCGACTCTTCGTTGAGTGGTTCGCGCACCGGTCTCCGTAGCTAGAAGTTGTATTCGCAGCTACACCCGCTCCGCTAATGGGCTCGCGCACCTTGACCCGAGAAATTTTTTATCGAATTAACGATTTGAGGGATGAAATGGATCGACGAACCGCATCGATGCAACGCATTGGTACGGTTAATTAGGTGTGAGCGTATCATCGTCGCGGACGCGGCGGTACCTTCGTCCTCGTGAAATACCTATGCGCTTTGTAAGATGTCCGGCAGCCATCGGGCTCGTCGAGAGAGGCGTAGGTACGGAGTACGAGCGCAAGAGATCGTCAGGGCTTGACAGGAATTTATGAAACTGAATTTATTTCAAGCCCGGTTTGTCGAGCGTCTCTTCAGTCCGGCAGTAACGCAGGATCGAGAAGCTACCTGCTCGACTCGAGTAAGTAGGTATAACCCGTAACCGCGATTAACAAATTGACACAAAAAGTTGTCGACAGATACCCTCGCTATACCGGAATCAGGCGGTAGTCGTAGTCTGTACCTGGATTCTGATCGTTCCGTTCGTCGCCTTGTCCTTCATCTTGTAATACAAGATTCGTCAAATAGATTTTCCGAATTTCGACCCCCGGAGATCCGATCGAAAAAATTCCGAACAACAGAAACCGATAAGGCGAGCTTTCGAGAGCCCCGGGGCGATAACAGCTGGTAATGTGGATACGCCAACCCTTCGGGAGCGTCGAGTGCATGCTCGCGTGTCATAACTCCCGTGAATATATTACAACTAACGTTAATAAAAGGGCCAGTTTTTTCGAACAACAACTCGTGTCAAATTAACGATCCCATAGCTTTAATCTTTACTGCTTCGACGACACTTGGATGTGCTTATGCTCGCGATCCGGTGGCACGCAGTTACACCGCCACGGTAGTCCAGGTTCCATACGAGACCGCAGCGACAACCTCTAATACCGCACGCGTTACGGTCGTAGGCTCTCTCGCGAGCTTATACCGACGTGAGACCTCCACATACGCGCGCCTTTTCGTCACACCCCTGCCTCTCGCTGCACCCCATGTGGAAACCTGGGCTCCTCCGAGTGTGCGTTGGCATAATATTTTCATTTCACGGTGGAGTGCTCGCCTGTCCCACACGAATATACCTACTCTTACGTTACACGATGACAGAGGCGTGCACTCCCAGAACACGTACGTGACTACTATATTGGCTCGTGTGCGTCGTCTTAGCTTCGTGAACCTCGGTGAACTCGAACTCGGCCGTTCTACGAGCCCGGAACCAACCCGAATCGGTACCGCGGATCGGTATTCACCTGACCGATTAATAACGCCGAAACCATTTGTACGATCGGATCGATGGAAAATTTTCGAGATCCGTGCGACGTGAATTTTGTCAGGCTAACGCGGTAGGAATGGTACCGATCGCGATCTGCATTCCAACGGCAGTCGTGACGCGAGAGAAGCGGGACGGGAATCAAAAGGTACGGTGCTAAATCTTTCGCGGATGACAAGTTGGGTATACGCCCGGAGGGGTTCGTGAAGTAAAAAACACGTATCAGCGTCTCCATAACGGAGGCAGATGTTCGATTAATAAGCGCAACAGTGAAGGCGTCGGTCGTGACCCAGTCACGTGAACTTGTACGGATCCTCGTTCGAGCCGATAAGTGTCCTTCGAGACGCGAAAAGGTCATGAGAAATTCGCCTCTTTCCGTTTACATTCGCCTCGACCGTAGGATATGGTCGTCTCGCGGTAACCCCCCGCGGACACGGGGACGCGTGGCGAATGACGGTAGAGCATGTTTAGGGCCCCGCACCTTTACACGATGCGCGTGACTATAATAGGCCAGACCGACTCCGATCTGACTGTGAAACTTGTAACGAGGGTCGTGTCTCCGCGTCCTTGTTCGCTCCCGCTTTTCTTTGCCTCGGATCCTTCGCTTCGCTACGTCGAGAGTTAGTCAGTCCCGGCCGGCGCCCACCCGGGAGGCGATGATCACCTCGGTAACCCCGACATACGAGCCTCCGTTCCGCAGCGCGAGACCGACCGACCGACCGACTGACTCTACTCCGCCAGGACGCCGGAGGTTCGGCCGTTTCGGGACCCGGTCCCTGCTGCCGCAACCCGGGCGAGCTCGAGCTTTGCCCGTAGGGCTGAGGCCGGCGCGTCGTACATGACCGCTTGTTTGATAAACTGGTTAAGGCCCATCTTCGGATCTGTTTGCCTTTGCTTTGTAACTTTACTAGTGTTGTGACTTGCGCCGTGAGGAAAGGGTCTCCGTGATCATTGGGCCCAGAGTAAACACGTGCGTTTGCTCCGAGCACACAGCTCAGTCATCCCATCTATCTTTACACCGGGGCCGATACGTTCGTTGTTTTAAGTAATCATGTGATTTGTCCTACGAAACATGGCACCTTCCCTCACCCCTCCTTCCTTCCTTCCCTGACTCCTCAATGTCGGACGAACCTCCCGATTCGCGTTCATCGATCGAAATCTCCCGGTCTCTTGGACCGACGTCCGAAGATCCGCAGAGGAGATTCGTCCCTCGTTCCGCGACCTTGTCGTGAAAATTCGGTTATCGACCAGCTCGACGCGATTTCTCTCAATCATTCGTATTCGGAAACATCATAGCTCTATATGCGGCTGTTGAGTATAAGCAACGAGCATCGGGATAAGATCGTCTCCCTCTGGGCGCCTTACTCCTCGTAGACCGAAGCCAAATAAACACCGTAAGACTGACTCAGTTATAGCTTAGTCACGCGTTTACTAATTTGGATATAAAAATACCGTCAATCGACTCGCGGACCCCGGGTCATTAAGATATTTGGTATCAAGGATTGAAATTACATACAATATTATTTCGAGTGATAAACAATTGAGTGATATTAAGTACTGCGTCGGACGAGGAGTTTGCTATATTTAACCGCCGAACTGCTGCACACCCGATACCCCGTCGGTACTAATTCTTATCTGAACGTAATTACAATCTTCCGTGATCCAGTGTCGAGTGAATAAAACGGTTATCGCGATCGGCGAACGATAAAAATGAAACATTTTATTGTGATTATCCACGATGACGTTTCGCCGATGTCGATGAAACAATTTCAAAAACTGACGCAAAAAATGACGGTAATTTTGGCGCCCGTGGTATCCCTTTTCGATTCCCGTTGCATTCGTCGACCGATCGTCAGATCTGTAAAGTTAAGGGTAGACCGAAGTGGTGATACCGAATAGTCTGTAAATTTGCATGGAATTGAAAGTTTGAGGAGTCGGATCGAATGACGCGACAACTTTGCCGTTTCACTTCGCAACTCTTATTCAATGCGGCCTTTGGTTTCACACCGCAACAAATTACGCCGATGTACGAGAAAAGCTATAATCTACAATGCGATTGAAACTCTTTACGTCGTCGATATATTAGTATACATACATATGCGCACGGTAGAGTGTCGAAACTCGAAACCGTGCTCGGTGTGGAGAATAAATACCAAGGGTATATATGTATACCTCCGTCTACTTTCATCGCAAGAATTTCAGCGGATGTAAAGAAACTGACAGAAAACATGGCGCAGTTGTATCTTTAAGCTGGGTAGCCACGATACACCTGCCGTTCGAACACCTTGGAATATCATCGATTTAATGAGATCAACGCGGGTAATGAGCGAGAAAGGGTAAGACGAAGAGATCTCGGATCGCGAACGCAAGCGACCGACAGCTCAGGGATGAAAGAAGATGGCGAGGCGCGCGGGACCTTCCGGTTCCTTAACGATCTCAAGTATTTCTTAAGATTAAACTAGCAATTGATAAACAAAATTTAACAATGTACACACACCGCCTGAGTGTGGCGAGGGCGTATGCTCCGGCCACCAGCAAATCGAAGATCATCTCTTGCGCGTTCTCCTGTTGCAGGAGCAGCTGCGTCGCCGCTTCTTCCAGCGTCGCTTTATCCTTCTTAGCTTTGGTACCAGAAGTATCCTCCGCTGCAGCATCCACTTGGGCCCGCGGCTGACCGTTGCTTCGGGAAGGGGGCGGTAATTTATATTATCGTCGTTTCTTCGTTTATTTTTTCTTTTATTTTTTCTTTTTTTAAACGCAAGATATATAACGAAAACCACAACTGTAAAGATCGCGATCGAGGTATCGATGTATCGATCACTCCGAGGCGGCCATCAATAAATTCAGATTGAAGTTATAGACACGTAACAGCGCAATAAAAATGTCCACATCTTTCGTTTTCCGAAGCAAACCGTCCCGTTACGATCGGCCTTCACTTCTTTATCGTCAATTATCCGTTTGTCGATCTTTCGTCGATCTCCGCGGAATATCTTCGAGGATCTCCCTGGCAGTGGTGTGCACTTTACCGTGAACGATAACGCGCCGATCCCTTTCGGAGGCTCAGAGCTGTCCCTTCGATCTTTCTCGGTCGAGCTTATTCCTTCCGTGTCATGAAATTACCTCGTTGTTTTTTGTTTTTTTTTGTTGGTGTTGTTGTTTTTGCTTTTTTTTTTTTCAAATTTCATAAATTTCTATCCCACTCCGATGTAAGAAAATAGTAAGTCAGCGTCGCTATAACGTGATTTAGAAACGCGCAACTTGACCATTCGGCAAGACGATCTCGTGGTGACTGAGCCGGGCGCGCGCCTGACTCGCTTAACTCACTGCCAACTCACTCGGCCGATCGGGCCCTCTTCTCCCTCCAGCTTCCTCCTCCACGGGGAAACCGCTCTTCTCGGTCTCCCCCCTATCTCCCTCTCTTTCCATTCCCCCTGCCCCCATAATTTTCTCTTCACCCCCGACCTCCTCCCCCATCTCGCACACATGCCGCCCTCGCGTGCGAGGATACTTGACCCCCGGGCAACATAATTTCATTACCCACAGGTACATATTATTAAACAGAGAGCAACATACCGTCCGACTATGTTGCATGCTCATCTATGCCGCGGACATTAATGCTGGTTGTATTCTCGGGTGATAATCGGGAGAGAAGCGAACGGGGGATTCGGGTGCGATAATAGCGAGCACGGAGTTTTTGGAATTATTGTTCGAAGCATCGATGCGCGGACGATGGAGTTACGGGAAACACCTCGGGGTGTTTAGAATGTTGGCGATATTTTTTGATGCGACCGCGGGATTTATGGAAAATTGAGGTGCGTGGAAATTGACGATAAAATCAGAATTAGCGTGAAACAATTACGGGTCGCAATCGTGCCGGTCGTAAAGTTAACGAACCTCGATGCAGCTCCACGCGTCATGCCCCCGGGAATATTTCACCGACTCGACGTGAACTAGGGTCAACTCCACGGTTTCACTCGAAACGTACAACACTTTTGATTCCTCAACCTTGAATATCCGGAAAATCACCGTTTCGCGTTGCGACGATCGCACGGCGACAGAAGTACATCGATTTCGACTGATGTGCTTTCGATACGCGTGCACGCGGATGAGCTAGCTGGGAAAAATTCTCCCCGCAGAATCCGAATGAAAAATATGAAGTATAAGAAGCGATAACGTTTGCACACGCGGAATAAATTGGTGGCGAACCGCAGTTTCTGCTAATGACATACGTATCTCACCATTAAAGATGATTATACGTATGAGTAGCGGTTTCCAGCTCGAAAGAGATCACGATCGCACGATACCACAATTACTGCCTGCCCATGCAGGAAAAGTCGTCGAGGAGGGACTTTCGAAGCCGCGACGATAAGGATGGGGTTACAATCTGTGAAAACACACGCACAGATGTATCTGGATCTGTACACGTGACGTGTGACGTCATTGATAAGGTATCCCCCGAAGGCGAACCCCGCGACGGCACCTCCCTCGTTATACAGCGACAGGTGAAGCCGCACGCTGCCAGGTGACAAGACCCCGGTCGGTTCTTCCGTCTTATTAGTCATACATTATTTTGGCTCCGTGATCGGCCAACTTACTATACGGGTTATAAGCGCTAAAGACCATGCATGGGCCCGCCGCGATTACATTGACGTAACAATCGGCTATGACTCTTGGTGAAAGCTTGCGGCCGTTAGAGAATTATCAGGGAATGATCGTGGTCGTAGATTTTTTTTTTGTTTCTTTTTTTTTCGTTTTCGTTTTCTTCTTCTTTTTTGAGTCGAGTTGTACAGACCGCGTACGCAGTGCAGCCGTACATATTATCGAAGGATCTGAACTACACCGAAGCGACAATTCCAACAAGTTTTGCTGCACGAGAAAAGAAACGGAATCGTGCTTCCGACTATAACGACGCGAAGTCGCGTGTCCTGAAAGCGAGGAAAATTATACACACGATTTAACGAAGGCATGACTTAACATTGACCGACAATTTTTCTTCAACAACAGTCGTCATCCTCATCGGTGAAGTCATTATCCCACCGTATAAGATCATCGCAATTATTTCACATTATATTATACAATGATAACTTTAACCGAAGAACGAAGCTATTTCTCGCGATTGCCTTACAATAATATCTATAATTTTCATGTGCAATTTGAAGTCGCGAAAAAATCGAACAACAAACGAACCACTTGTACTACGGTAGTGTTCCTACCGCGTCACGATCGATAATATCGTTGCACAAACTCCGTTCGCACGCTAAGGGACGTTGAATTTTCGTCGGCTCCCTCGTACGACTTTTCGACGACCGAGTCATCGCCTGCAAACAGTTCGATTGAATATTGCGAATATCGTTTATACTTCCGGCGAATAAAACGGAAGAACGACTACACCTGCACCTCGTCAAGTGCAGGTCGCTTATCAGCCGCGAAAGGTATATTGACGCGATTAAGTCCGACTTGGTTTCTTCAGTTTCAGGCACAGTTCGATTTGATCTTCAATTGTCATTTGTAATAACTGTTACGTAAAGAAACGAGTTACGTCACGTGTGTACGAGAATCGCGTACGTATTACATCAAGGGCGTCGACGGGCTGCAGTTATAATGCATCCCGGTAGGACGGTAGCGAAAATTGCACAGCAATATACGGTACGTCGCGTTACCAGTTTTTCTTTAGTTTTCCGCTGTTGTGACTGTGAATCAGCGTCGCGATTATCATGGAAAACTCTTCACGCCCCGCCGCGCTCTCGATCATCCGCTACGCAAGAACTGGAATATTACGGCTCGGGTAAATAGTAACGAGCATCGGTGAGCTTTCTGCGGTTCGTTTCCGTCCGTTACGATTATTCCTCATTCTTCAAACCGTCGACTTCTCTTTTTCCTTCCCTTCACCTCATGCGTGCTCGCGACGGGACTATCGCGTATGTATACTCGTATTAGTTTTTCGCGATAGTTTGAAAAAAATTCACAACGTACAGATTCAGAGCTTTGCTCGAGTCGTGTCGAATTTGATCGCGGATTACAATCGATCGATAGGGAGACTAGAACGATGGTCTGAACAGATTCCGTAGGAGAGACGCTACCGTGGGCGCCGATCGACTGATTCATTATTCGGCGACGTGAACATTTTACTGTTTTTTTTTTTTTTGCCATACACAACTGTACTTGAAGCGAAAGTCCAAAGATCGTCGCATACTAGTGGATTTTAGATATCCGACAAGTTCCTCGAATCGATTTCGTTTTTGATACTCTGTAACGCGCTAATTAAATTGAATGTGCCCGAAGAAGAACGTGGATCGTTTTGGAAATAAAAAAAGATTGTCGAATCATTGTATGTATACAATTACACCTGGCTTTTTATCGCCACCCCAGATCGCGACGATAATGACGTAATGTTCAAAGTTGCATGGAAGAATTTAGCGATAGATAGCTGGGGCATTCTACACGTTTATCGTGTGCAGATACACGCCGACTCGAGTACCTGTACCTGTAGCGTTAGCATCGGTGTACCGAAGTGCGCTTATCACATGTGTTTACATTCGACCGTCGGTGCACGGGACCTGGAAGTATTCCAGGTGAATTTCGTAGCCGACGACGGAGGTGTGTTCATCCAGCTTAGGAAAGGCACGCGAAGTGAAATGATATTTATTTATAATTATTCGTTGACGATTCTTACCGTATAACATGCTTCGTCGTTGAGTATCCAAAGGGTTGATCGACCGATGAGTTTTCCTCTGATATCCCCATTCACTGATTCGTCGAACTGTCGATCGACGCTTCGAAAAAGAAAAGCGTCGGAGACGATGCGATGGAGTGAACACGTGTCGTCTTGTGTGCGTGCGTGCGTGTGTGTGTGGAAGTGTGATTCTCGGGCCCTCGTGAGAGCGGGTCGTCGGATCGGATTAATGAATGACTATACGCTAGAGTGGAGACATGAATGAACTCCGCGTGGTACAAGAGTGCTATATAACCAACCGCGGCGTGGGCGGTTCCACCAATCGGACATCACTACCGACCACGACCTTATTTTTTCGCAGAATTTTACTCGTCAGCACTGGAAGCCGCCGAACTATATTGGCAACCATTGCGGAAATTGCCCCCGTGATTCCAGCGGTCCGCAACCAACGAAACTGGAAATGCCCGACCCCAAGAGGCAAACGATTCGTCCTGGACACGCTCGCTCGCCCGTACCCACCCACCCCTAATTGAGACGCCGTTTATTATTTCAGGTATCGACCAGCGGCGCGGGTCGCACCCCGTGAGATAAGATGGTGTCAAGTGGCGCTGACCCATCGCCTGTAAAAGGTGACAACAATCGCGTTGCACGTTATGGTGCAGTTTTACGAATAGGTGGTGGTGGTGAATCACTCGGTTATACGATATATCTGTAGGTGTGTGAAAGACTCGCGCGCATATATATATATATATATATCAATGACGGGACAATTATTATGTAACTCGTCCGGCGTGCGTGTGGTACAGTGTGAATATAGATATATATAATGTAGATCGTGGCCGGAAATCAAGCGGTGCCCGCGACACTGCGTACACGCAAGCTCTGTAAGTAAACATTGAGGCGTGAACTCGAGGAACGTCGTCGTATACGTTGTCAGAATTTGGCAGTGAAACCCCCCTGGACCCCCTTCGCCGTTTGGGACGCGGATGTTTAAAACGTCATAACCATCGCGTAACGACGTGAGAATTTGTCGCAATCTGTAAAGATGACACGCCGCTCGGTGACACAATTGTGACCCTATATAGTCATATAGGAGACGCCGGTCCACGTGGGAGATTTTATCGAGATCGATGATCCCCCCGCGGACATCGCGATCTCGAAAATTCTAATCTCCCCCGTGACTTTGGCTACAGGCGTACCGAATGCCCGAATGATTGGAAAGTTGACTGATTTATTCGGAGCACAGGTGCGCAGTGCGACAAGTCGAATCACTTTCGCTGGACGTCGTATCCGTCGTACGATAAAAAGTTTTTCAACCAATTACCGCAGCATTGAAAAACCTACACTGGATGATAATTCTCGGATTGAAAACTGCTGGAAGAACTATGAAAAGAATTGCCTCCCGGAGTCCCGGGTCTCCGGGTCTCCGGGTCCCCGGGTCTCCGAGGAGCTCGATTCTCCGGTCCTTAGGGTCGGATGACGGTGTGCCGCTGCTGCAGGGGATAAAGGCGTGCGAACGAGAGCAAAGAATCCGTCGGTTTTTTCAAACGCGCGGTTATCTGATGGCGGGCACCGTTGAGTAGGCGAACCGAACGCTAGTTGTGCACACGGGGACAAACTCTATCCGGACAAATCTTCGGGCAGATCCCGGTCGGGACTCCCGTGGAGCGAGCCATTGTGTTCGCCAACCCAAAAGCCGTTGCGTTCCCAGAAACCTATCGGGTAAGCAGTAACTTATTAATATTTTTGGTGGAAAAAGAGCTACGTCGCACCGCAAACGGCTCCGCTAGAATATGCTGCTATTTCTGAATATGCTACACCCCGCAGCACCCGCGCTGCTGCAGTGCGGTTTGGTCAGGTGAAGCGAGGCGAGGGCGACTCCACTTCCGTGGCCCCGTGGGAATATAAGGCAATCGTGAATTCCTTCGTACGCCGCGGTCAAAATGAAAGACCAGCTAGCATACTAGCACCTCGTACCGATCGCCGAAGTAACAGCGGCGATGCAGCAGCAGCAGCAGCAGCAGAAGAAGAAGAAGAAGAAGACGAAGAAAAAGGAGGAGAAGAAATAAGACAACGGACCACCGTACCGATTGCCACAGGGTTTGTTCCTAGAAGATCTATGCTTTTCAGGAAGTGGAGGCAAACACCGCCCCCTGAATCATACTTCGAAGTAGAACCATCCAATACGCATCCGTCCGCGATCGAGTCCCTCCGATCTTCGTGCTTCTGATTGAGACCGTTTCCTACCCTCGTAATTCCACCGGGATTATCTTACCTGGGATCGAGTCGGTTCTTCCCGCATCGGCCGGTCGAATGAATTACTTCGGGAATAACGAATGTGTATATTCGGTATGTAAGTCGCACGCGATTCGAACGGCATGAGGTTGCAGGCGACACAATATTAACTTACAATTAGATGGAATCCCTGGCGCGTATATCCTCGGTTCTCTCGGTTCACCTACTGGTTTGTCTCCACCCTGAATGAGAATACCTAGGAACGGGATAAAAAGAGTCGAGAATAATACGAATTTCGTTGAAGATACCACGCGATTTAATCCCCGATGTACTGTTCTCTGGATTTTAATTGACCACTTTACGCAGGTAGAATGTTGATTGGTCTCGGACTCCCCGTACAGGTAGCCTGCTCGAGTATAATTTTATCGACATACCTCAAGATTTTTCGTGATACCGGACTGAAACGCGACGTGGATAAGAATTTCATTGCCTATCTTTTTGCACTTCTCAGTCTCCCTTCTGTATTCAACTTCATACCTCCGCATAATACCTGGCTGACGCAACGCGGCCGCGGGTATTACGGGTATCGCTTTAGATAATATACATACACACGCACACGAGACGCATAAGTAATATTACCAAGCTTACCACATCCTCGACAATTTCGACCGACGGATTAACGGAATTCGATCAATAACGAAAAAATAATAATAATAATAATAAGAAAAAAAAAAGTAACGAATAATATAGAAAAAAGTTCAAGAAAAAACAAAACTTGTCCGTATCCCAGCGGCGGGTAATCATTATTTAATTACCATCGAGTCTCCTTCGTTTGCCCAGTGTGACTATAACATATCTGAATATTTTCGAACTCTGTCGCGCGACCTAGTTTCGCCGGCCCGGATTCGATCGGAGAACTAGGATGTAATTTTTGTGTATCGATACCGCGAATGTATATTGCGTCACGCCAAAATCATATGACAGAATAATCTCAAGTCATACTCCATCCGCCGGTCTAATCGTGGAACGGACCACGTAGGTACGCACGTACGCACGTACGTGTGGACGAAAACGCTGGAGGCGCGGTAAAATCGAAGACACCGACACTACGACATCACGTTTGAGGAGGCATGGCCCTCCGAAAATGCCCGGTATTTACGGGTTCCCACATCCATAATTCGTCCGATTAATAAGCTCCGAGTATACATCCGACCGCAAAAAGGAATCCTCCGCCCCAAAGACAATGGGAGAAGTGTGCGCTTCGTAGGGATTTTTAACGTATTCCTAGAGATCGTATCCTTCGGGATCGCAGGAAAGGATGTACGGTATAGATAGAACGCGGGCGGACAAACTCAATGGAAAATAATATAATGGAACGGAGTGGAACGGGAACACTTTGGGATGTTTGATTCACCGTCTTCGATGAACGACGATTTATTACGATCGATGAGATATCCCAGCTGTTCGAAAAAAAAAAGAATGGAGAAAGAAAAAAAAAAGTTCGAAGAAAAAAAAAATTAAAATAAATAAAATAATAAACGCGGGGGTATTGAAGGATTATTTCCCCGGGACACCTTCCGTAACGCGCGGGGCGTATGGGTATTACGATAGAACCTAATGATACTCTCCGTATGGTAAATAGATTATAGGATAGGTATTATACGTGTATAGGTGGCCGGGGAGGTACTGCAGGTACAGGGACTCGGTATCGTCTCCGGGGTATCTGGACGCCACGAGACGTAGCGGTGGGAGGATTATCTCTCCTCGTCAAATATTCACGTATACGCAACTCGCTCCTTTCTCTCAGCCTCCTCCTCGTTATTAGACGGAGGCTGCGGGCAGGTTAGAGCCGACCGTGTATACCAAACGTATCATCGAGGCTGATAGCTACGGATATATACGTACGTGGGATCGAAAGATTTTTCGGAGCAGATTTTTCTTTTGACGAAATATTCGGAGCGCATCCGTTTGATCCGTTTAATTATTTTGTTCGGTTCCTTTTATTTTCTCTCCGAGAAAACTTCACTCCCGCGGATGAGCCGCGGTGAAAAAAAATTGACTGAATTTTTAAGTTCTGTTCTGTTCTGTTTTTTTTTTTTTTTCCACACGGCTCGCCCGCGGCGCACTCCCGCCTTACGATTTCTCCAAAAAACCAGCTCGGAAGTTGTAACGTGGAACGAAGAAATCGTACAAGGACTTTTTCACCTCCTCTTTCGATCCTATACGGAGGCTCGCGATCCTTTCGGCGAATCGGAAGATCGACCGTCGAGAGGAGGCTGCATATCGCCGCGAATTACGAAACCCCGGTCGGAATCGAACTCGTCGCGAACCGCTCGATGAATATGAAAAAATAATGCGAGAAAAGTAACGCCCTGCACTTAACTGCATCGAGTTTCTAGACCGCGTTCGAGTATTCAACTCGCTAAACGGAGCGTCAAATATTTGCGGATAGTAAATCTCTTTGGAAGCATGACACGCCGTCCCTGCCGTGAGAATCACCGTGTACATATTTGTAAGGGGGGGTTACATGTGGGATACGAGGACTCGCGCGTATACATCTCCGGGACTCGCAAGAAAAAGAAATATTACACAGCTCCGGTGCACCATACGTGAGATGACTTTAATGAAAAGGAAGATGGAAACTGGTAATGATTTTATCAAATTCAATCGCGATCGCTTTTGAATATTGACCAAGTTTCTCACAACTTGTCGTCGAGCGTGGTTTCAGATTTTATCGGAGGTAGCGATAAGCTGTCGCTCGCGTCTCGATTTGCGGAACCTAATTACTTGCTCTCTCGTTAGAACTAAACGCTGGGGTTTTCCCGTCGGATCCGGTTATCGCACAGCGTGCCACGCGCTTCATCCGGGCACCGTCGTTGGTCCCTCACGTTCGTCTCCCCGCTCATGTTTGTATCTATACTACACTTGTAAATTCATTCAATCCCACCGGCGGAACTACCGCTGCTGCTGATGTTGCTGCTGCTGCTGCTGCCGCCGCTAAACCCGTCGCACCTCGGTCGCCCCCGTCACCCAAACGAGCATCAATTCACATCTCGGGAACACTAACGAATACAAATTTGGCCGCGAAATACACCTGTTCGCTTACACGAAGTTTTCAACGACCTGCACGAATGACTCAGTGAGTGCTGATGGTCGCGCCTCCTTTTCATTCGAAGCGTATTATACAGAACGATCGATAACTCACATTTAAAGACCGGATGGTTGTTTGTTTGCTTTCGATTCTGATTTTTTTGGCGGAATCAACGCGAAGCATCTGGACGAAGGATGCGTCAGAAGTAAGGCAGCGGGGATGATGATCGGTTACGTTATTTTATCCAAAATGAAACCGGTCATCCGACGCATGGAGGTGGACATCGGTCGCGTAGAGGTCCGTTGCCCACATACCAGAAGTGGAAACCCGGTAGGAAGCAGCTCGTGAAGACAAAGTGAAGACAAAGCGTCGGATCTCTACGGGATTGTCCTTCGATGTACCCTGCGAGAAATGCCTTCCGTATCAGTAGCACGTCAGAGCGCGTTGCCTTACGTTGGCTAATGGCTTGAATAAATTGATCGAGACAACGAACGATCGCTTAGGGTACCTTGCACCGTGAAAACTGACCAATGACGTTACCGAAGTGGGTCAACGCTGGCGTAATTAATAACGAGAACGAGGAGCCATTAACCTCTCATGGGCTGAGCATCTGATTAGAGAGAGCAGAAGTCGAGCTCTGCGACGGATGATCGATTCAATGAATAAATGGTACGATCGCTTGGGACAAATACGTGAAACGATCGGTCGGAACGGTGATTCCGCAAGTTTCCACATCCGTTGTCGAAAACGCACTCAGGAAACTGCCTGCCTTCAGGTCCGAATCTCATGGCCACGTCGGGCTCGCGTCGAACCTTCCGATTCTTAGATTTTAGTCGGCGACTAATATTCGGCCCCTCCTCCTCGTCTATTTTAATAGCTCGGTTGACGTAGTCCGACTAAAATAAACAGATGTCAACGACGTTTTTAAACATTTTTTGCAAGCCAGTCATCGTCATACCGCTATATCTCCGGTGGCTCGGGGGGGACCTACATCACGTTCGTTGACGATACGTCATCGATAGGACGCGCCACGGTGGCGTTAACCATGACGTTGGACGACGACGTCGATACTCCTCAATAAAAAGAAGAAGAAACAATCCGGTGAAAAAAATTAGGCCAAATATTTACACGAGATTGTACCGTCATTCTACGAAGCTCGAATCTATTTGGATTAACATCGCGCGTCGTTCGTATAAGGAAGTTTTTCGAGGCGCTAGTCACACGTCATACATTACTATCAATAGCGCAAGCCCGAGCGTATCGCTGGAATTTTGTCTCTAATTAGAATTTTTCTGATTATCCGAATGTCGTGCGCGTGTATTCACGAGATCAGGTTTTACTCCAAGTCCATCACCGGTAGCGGTACATCGCCGGACAATTCTTCGGCTTTGACTCATTTGCCTAGTTGTAAGACGCCCACGTTCACCTGGCGCACGGTTGTAATCGTCACAACTTACACGTCTGCCTACCGGATGAAAAAACGTTTCACGAATTGATGGAAAACATTGGAATATTCGTTTCGTTGCGTGGAATCAGGTGATCGGTGACGATGGAATAAAGAGAGCGTTTCGGCGCCCATCTGCTCGATAGAATCGATTCGTTCTTACGCACGCACCGTGTCCGCATGCAAAGTTTAGCCCGCGTTCGCAGTCTGCAGTCACTGGTTTATTAGCGGCGTAAAAAATTTTAACGTCCAACTCGGCGGTATTGAAATTCATTACCGACGTATATCGCAAGCCAGTCGATTCGCCGCTCGAGCCGACGGGCGCGAGGCCGTTATATACGCCAAACATTTCGGATTTGCAACTTACAAATTTACCCGTTAAATTCACAGCGATTCGCTCGCGACGAAGCGACTATGTTTCTCTTAGAAATGTGGGCCCGTCTCGATTTTCTCAGTTTTATGACCACCTTTCGACTTTTTTTTCCTCATCCAGTTCGGTCCGCGCGAACGGTATTTTCCGCTCAGGTGCAGTTTTGAAAAATTACAGGCGATCTCGTAATATTTTATCAGGCTGTAGTAGGCGGGAAGATCTGAAGTGGAACTTCGAAGCCAATTGACCGCATACGTGGTTTGCGGTTGATCCACCCCTCGGGCATTTCAAAAGCAAATAATACCGAAGTTTTTCGCAAATTTTCTCACAGTAATTTCGAAGATTGTTAAAAAAAAGTGCTACCTACTCTGGGACGCGGGGCATTAACGGGAGCGAGGATATATTGGCGAACGGTGTATAATTTCGGAGCCGACAATTCGGAGGGCCGCTCTGCATCATTTACGCAAATTATAAATTCATCATTTCACAATTATCATAATACATTCACACAAATTCCGAAGGCTTGGCTCTCAACCAGAGCGAATCCAGGCTGCTCGCTCGACCCCAACTTCTTTTACAAACACTCGTAATTCTTCGCTTTCTTTTTCTTTTATTATTTTCTTTTTTATTTTATTTTATTATTTATTTTTTTTTTCATTCATCTTCTTTCATTTGGTCCGACCGCTGCAGCACAGATCCGTCGGTAATTCGCCAAATTGTTTCGACGAGTGTACGAAGTGATCGAGAACACGAAACCGAATTCAGTTCGGATCAAGTGTGAGGCGAAGAAGAGGGATCCGGGTGGATCGTCGAACAGTCAGTAATTCGGCTCGATGTGATCCGCGTCGTGGTAGTGGTGATTTTTTAAAAGTTGCGAACCCTCGTTAGCGTCTCGCGAATGACCCTATAGCTTTGAGAGAGAAGTCGGCTTTGTTCGGTTGGTGGTTTATTTAAATACACATTAATATTTAATACTTGGAAGGGAGGGTGTTTAAGTGGGAGGCTGTTCGCGAACCCGCCAAACTGCCAGCCCTATGTAATTACCAACAGCCCACTCGCTCGGCCCTCCAGCATCGGCTCATGGCTCACAACCGCATACGTCGAGCACGCCGAAACCTCGGGAATTCTATAAAACTAAAAACTCAAACTCATCGCCGAAACCCGCGAAATACGAATACAAAATTTCCGCTCCTCGTTCCGCCCCTTTTTCCTCGACCCCGTCGAAAAATCCGTCCTACTTTTGGCCAACTCTACCGCAACGTTGGCAGCTCATCCGCGATGATAGGCTCCCGAAGTAACCTGGTCTAAGAATTAATGGGCGTTGTGCGAAGTAAAGAAAAAAAAATTAAGCTCTGAAAGGATTTCACTTCGGCTCCAACTGTATCTCATTATCGGTTTCATTCGTTCTTCCGTTTTCGTAGCAAAGGTACGCGTCGGTGTCCTCGGAATTCCTGTCCAGATTCATTTTTATCCTTTTGCATTCCAACGGATGTTACCGCGTACAAACGAAAATTCACCGGTTACAATGTGCGTACGTGTGTCGTGCATACGTGATTGCGAACACGCGATTTAATGTACCAAGACCGCAATGACGTCCTAGGAAAGACCGAACCTCCCACGGTATATGAGTAGCCGCGATATACTCTAAACAATGCCAAGTCAATTAAGCGGTGATATTCTCCATTGTTGCGAACGCGATGATTGTGCAACTTTTCTAGGATATCTAAGAGCGAATCTACGCTCGATCTTCGGGTGATCCCCGCATACTCGAGTGACTCGCGATCGTTGTATTTTTAGAACGTGCACCATTCATCTCGCCGTTCATCCATTGATACCTCCACGAGGTGAAAAAATTTTGCGAAAGGCCGGAGACGGATTTCTTTCGTTTTCTCGTCGTTCGAGAATCATGTGGATCATCGATGACGATAATAAGGATCAACCGTTATCATTTATCACATCGGTATTCGACCAGGTTCATACTTATTATCCGAGGCGTATAATCACCTCCAGATAACACCAGATCTGACTCACTCGACAATCATGCGGGGTATCATTGCGCAGCGAATTAATAATGCTTCTCAATACTGACGTGTATTTTATCTCGACGCAAATATATTTTGTCTTATGTAATATATCCCCATGTGTCCGGATAGGTGTATACATATATATTGATATATTCATTACCAACCGATATACAGTCGATACATCATTCGGACAACAAGACAAACGTCCAGGAGGCGTCGTTCGCACGAGCGACGCCTCGGGGTGCAGCTGCGTTCACTGACCACTGACATACCTATACCGTACGCCTGCATGCCCCTCTACGGTTAGAAGCAACGGCAGCATTTCGCTGGATGAAATTTTTTTCGCATCAAAGTTAAAAGCTAGTCCCGATTATGTGCGAAGATTATGACGAGACGGTGTCGCTCCGACGGCAGGTACATATCTCGTCAGGGATTAACTCGCGGGGACCTCAACCACTTTATACTTATAATAGCGATAGAATGAAAATGTTAATATCTCAGGAAAAGAGATGGAATCGCTGAGATGACTTTAGCAGAGGATAGAATACGCGGAAAATCCTTAGAAATATTTCGTAATACAGGATGAAAAATATCTCAATGGCGTGGATATATACGATTTGGCGCCTCCTCGCTGTTTGCATAAAGTTCAAACGATTCTTCTATGGGTTATTAACTGCGGCTACTGTCAACGCAGATCTTGTTAATAAGAAACGCCCGAGTTGTGGACAGGATTAAACATCGCAGAGGATTATATGGAGGACGAACCCCAAGGCGCTCAACCCACCGCAAAATCTTTGCGATGCTAAAAAAAAAATCTCTCGTCTCTTACCGCGACTCGATTTCCACCGTCCGGTGACGCGAAAATCTGCCAGGTGATTTTCGGACTCCGTTTCAACGAGACGGCGGAAACTGGTGTTCTCTAATCCATGTGCGAACGGCATAGAGTCGTTGACGGATAATTGCGAACCGCTGTGCTCTTGAGAGAGCTGCATGCGGGGCGCAGCAAGGTAGCTTTGATAGAGAGATATGTAAATTACGAGGGTCCGGTGAGCCTCGGTATGTAAAAGCGCTGAACGACCCAACAGCTTGTGGTGACCGGGAGGACACACCGAGGTGGATAAGCAAGGGCCGGCCACTGGTGGTTCTGGGTGCTCTGGGTACGGCGACCGGACGCCCACCCTACCTCGTTAACCTGCTAGCAGTAGGGACGTCATTGCCGTTAACATCTTACATGCATTAACGACATTCATTGATCTTGTAGTCAGACACTTTTGAACCCAGCCTTCTTCTCGCCCTTTACCTCTATCAAAGATTTCATCTCACGAGCCGCGCGTTCGCCACTCGGCTATACTGCGGCCCGTGGTGTCGCCCGGCTAACCGTCCGTTCGCCCGATGTCATTTTGCAAGTCGCGTGCTGCAAAATACTACCGAGGGAGATTCTCGAGCGCGATAAAAAACAATGGTCTGTTAGCACCGCTCCACATCGTCTAGTCCCGTTCATAATCGGTAATCGTTCGTTTCATTTGCAAATACACATCCCAGATTCGTAATATCTTTATAAACGCTTTTCATTCAACTCAGGGGGGAGGGGGGGTCGAACCGGGGGGATAATTCTCCGCTACTTAATTGCGCTTAAATCAGTTGGCGTTCGCGTTAATCACGTAGAGCGAATTGCGCGGGTCAGGTAAGACGTGTATATGTGTATGGCGGTGTACACGTAATACTCCGGCGATCGATACGATGTAATTGCGTCTATCAACGATCGATGAAAAGAAGAAGAAGAAGAAGAAGAAAAAAAAAAAAAAATGTGATAAAAATTATAGAAAAATGACTCGTTCCCACGAGATGATAAATCGCCGGTGATAAATTAAGACGTTCACTCCTCCCACTACTACTCCCGGGGCCAGATACAACATCCAACTACCATGCGGTTTATATTTATGGAGCCGTGTACGTGTTTCCTGAAGGTATTATATGAACGTGTTACATACAACTATACGACCTTACATTTCCCCCACCTCCCCCCCCCCGTCACGTCACGTAATATACCTAGGAGACATCGACCATCGATAATAACAGATCCCGAGTCTCGATCCGTATAATACATGTGCTCGCAACGTTTGGATATCATTCGGTATTTAGTGATCGTAAGATGTTGAACGCTGCTCGGCCCTGAGGTGGATCTACAGCTTCCCACCCGAACGCCGAGTGAGCGAAAACCCTGTCGAGAATCGTCGTTACAATTCGTCGAGGAGTTGGACGATGGACGCGCGAGGATGAGATGAAAAGCGAATCGCTGATCGGAAGTGAACTTTCCGCGATGGACTCTAATGTTCTCGCGGACGTTTTCAGCCATAAACCATTCGAAAAACCCTCGTTCCGACAGGCGACGTACCTCCCATATATCTATCTATCATTGGGTTCCGAGCGAATATTGGATTACCTCGCGTTAGTGGGACGAATGCCGTAGGCATCGAGCACACTCTACGGAATGGTACTGCTTCGAGATGAACGGCGATGCAGCATCCGTCGGTGGGACGTTGCCGTAGGTAATACACATACCTGCGGTACACCCGTGTACGTGCGGTATATCCATACCGAGAAACATTTTACGCTCGAGAGAAATTCACTTAGTTGGAGGTGTGGCACCGTCGGTTCGCTCATGCAGACTAGATTTACGGAGCGCTCGTTCGGTATGTGAAAAACCAAAAAAAAATTACTCCTCAATGCCGCTCGAAATCTATGTAATGAAATGTGTGTGCCTTTTTTGCGATGCTGCGAATTTCTTGTTTCACACCTGGGATGGCCTCGTATGAATGAACCGCCAGCGTCACGTGCGGTGGTCTAGACTGGTTGACTGTATACCAGATTATTGCCTATAAATTACGGTACTTATGCAAATCGAACCAAGTGCAGCCTGCTCACAATTAGTTAGCGGATTCGAGCTTTCGGTCTTATCTACGCGAATTTCCCGTTCCCCCCTCCACCCACTCCATCCACTCAAGTCCTCTCCTGTTGTCTGCTCGACTTCCGGTTCCTCCGGACAGGTGCAGATCGTCCAATTGATACCGCGGCAGTGCGATTCGTACTCCATGTTGTGAATAGAAGACGTTCTTCCAGACTCCGTTGAGGTGAAAGAATTTTCCGACCCAAGAGTTTTTAGGTAAACGTATGAGATTGGGCGCGGAGGAAGCTAAATGATCCAGAATCGTCGAGGGTCCAAAGTTCACGATCATACGCGCTGACTGTAGAACGCCGACGAGAATACTCGCGTCACGGCGAAGTCGATCAAGATTATACCGTACCTATCATAAAACGTTTATTCTCAGGCGATCGATTATGGCTCAGCAGATTTTCGAATTTCGTTTTCACCGAAAATTATTTTTAAACCATTTCCACTTCTCCGAAGACTTTGATCTGCGTCATTAATTAACTAAAATATTCATGGAAAATCGATGTTTGCCTATTTCATATAAATACAATCGGTCTCCAGGCCCGATACCCGTACCATCCGTAGAATCGAACGAAGAGGTGAATTTTTCCATCCAAACAGAAATGGCATGTGCTCCTCATCGCGACCATGAAATCGGACTTCGAGGGGCATTGACCCTCCAATGGTGCCGGTCGTCTCTGCGCAGCGAGACCGATTGAATTCCGGATCTCCGTGAATTAATACGGGGTACGTTATAAGGACGCCGTTCTAAAAGGGTCGATGACGAAAGGGTTCGGAAATCCACGGCCCACGTTCGGGTGAGTTTACGGAGCGGAGTTCCTCTTTCACTCGCCGCTCCGGGACCGGGTGTGTTCCGCATATCTCGCCATAGACCATCTTCACCTCCTCCTGTCTGTACGCCCACGCGAAAAGGACAAATCCTTAAGCCCGTACCATCCAAGAATGCGAGAATTTTCGCGACGCTAAAGTTAAGTCTGTCCTCATCTCCGTTCCTCTCCGAGTTTTCTTTGTTACCGTGGCGTCGTGCGTTCGGTCCAAAGGGAACGAGAAAAAAATCAAGCAACTTCTCGCAGGTGTCGTCGTTCCGCCGGGGTTTTCGCGATGATCTGCAGTCAACGCGCGCAAGACCTACGCAGAGTCATTACAAAGAGTCGCTCTTATACCCCGGTCAAATGACAATTCCGCGCGGTATATTATATTGAACACGTGGGTTAATAGGCGGTGTGATTCACCGGAGAGAGTAAGCTGCAGAGGTGCATTGTGTGCGACGGCGCACGGCGTCGTCGAGCGAAGAGCCGGCCAATGTTGTCCGTTGCCGCAAAGAAAAAAAAACAAAACAGAAAAGGTTGAAAAAAATTTCAATCGAAACTAAAAAAGAGATTTTTAATGTGCGGGATTCTAAGCGCATCGATCGTCCGGAGACCCTGCGGAGAAACAGGACCGACGAATCCCATCGACGGAGGGAACGGAGAACGGCGAACGGACAACGGTATGGAGATTCTGCACGGCGAGTCTGCTGCTGGGTCTGCTGGGTCCGCCCGAATGGCCCGACTGGCCCACATCTTCGAACGCCCACACGGCGCACTCCGTTCCGCTTGCGTGTGCATTGTTGTCTCGCTATATCACGCCAGGCCATTAACACTTCGAAAACAAACGAAAACCGCATGAAGTTTCGCGCGTGCCGGGTATCCCCGTTGCACGGGTAGGTAGGATCCGTGTCCGACGCGTTCGTGAAATGGAAAGCGGGCTCGAGTCAACGATATCCGTGAAGGTATTAAACGTACGCCGATACGTTCGAGTTGAAAATCGGCGAGAGATCGTATGAAAGCTGAGACGATTTTGTCGATTCCCTTTCGATTCCCCGGCTTTCGTGCTAACGAGCGAATCAACGAGATCACGTTTTCTACTCATGAATCATTGATAGAATTTATCAATCGATAGTACCGAGAGATCGCGGAGACTAGACCCGGCGATCGTCGACCGTTCGTTCCCCGCACCCCCCTCGGACAACTTGTACCCACCTCTTGCGCAAGCTCCTGTCCATAGTATACCCACTTGTAATTAGCAATCTGGTCTGTCGCATTTCAGCTGTCGCGTCCGCGGCAGCGTCGGGCGTCGAACGACAAAAAGCGAATTAGCAAATGAATAAAAACTGCCACTAATGAAAGATTTTTGCTGTTACTCGACGCGATCGCAGCAGCAATGGTATACGGGAACGATCGTACGGGAAGACAAAGAGCGTACGTTTCGCTTCGGCCTACCGACGTTCTCCGGATACATCAGCTGGCACCTTCGCGCTTTCTCTAATCTGAACGCGATTCGCAAATCCTCTTAAAATAATCCGTTCGTTATATAGCGACCGGTGAATTCTCACCACCTGGTCGCGTACGTAAATTAGGTAAAACGTGCCGCCTCGTGACTTGGAAATTATTTATTCACACGTGGGAGCCATTATAACCGGTGCGAGAGCGGCCGTAATGGCGAAAATCGAACGGGCGATCGTTAGATTTCAAGAATCTTCTGGCTGGATTTCGTCGAGCCTTCGATCGAAACGAAGGACAGATTCGCGCGGCGGAACGGGGGGAGAAGATCAGGTGAGTCAGTGATCGGCGGTTTTCGCGAGCAAAGAACTGTCAGGATCGCCCCGGGGACTCGACGATCCGGCCAGACGAGCTGGCAACACGTGTCGCCCCAGGTGAATGACGTCATTGCTGACATATCCCGGCACCTGGTTTACCGGAGCTACCGCTACCAGAGCTGGGCCGATCGGAAACTGTAACCGGCAAAAGGCAAATGTACGTATGCTCCAGTGGTCAACGGACACTGCATATCCATTAAATCGTTGCGTTCCAAGGTTACGCAACGATAATTAATCCGTGATATTTAGTTATCGCAGCGTTCGTGCCGCGAGTCGATCTGAAAAATCGTGAACCGAATCCGACGATATATTCGATCTCTGCGAAGGAACGAGAGCCGGTCGATCGATCCGTATCTGCGTCAATAGATCACGAACCGTTTCGCCATCGTCCTACGCGCTCACCTGTACTCAAATTTTTCTCACGCCGCGTTGACCGGGCGTCATCATTTTCATAATAGAGTTTAAGCCGTACACGAATAACAACGTGTTCATATACGAAAGTATTAAGCGTAAATCGCCCGTTCACGATTGAGACGTGGTTTTCATCGTGCTCGGCGATCGGATCGAAGGAAAGGAGGTGTCGCGTCGCTACGCCGTAGGAGTAGTTGGTCGCCAACTCTTCCTGGCAGGCGCCTCCGGCAAAACCAATCACTCGTAAAATTAGACCTGATCCGAGCCTCAGCTGGCGTTTTACGAAGGTGCGTCGCCATCCATTGACAACCGAGATGGCCGAACGTAAAGCATAATCGGCGGTGTAGAAAGCGCGGACAAAAGTGACGAAGAAACCCGGGGATTCGGTACGATCTTTGCCGAACTCCTGAATTTTTATATCCGTTCATCATCAACTTGGAAAGGAGTAAACGAATCGCCACGTTAAATCACAATTACGTCTGTTTTCAGAAAGTGGGACGATCAAACGGAACGTGCGTATTGAGCGCCTACTCCACGGATACTTGGATTTTCATGACTCAAAAATTCTGTCGCCGGCGCCACGATTATAGGTGTTACGCGTGAGGTAATGCAGTCATTAGTAACGATTTATCTCTAGTATACATCGTCGCTATGCCATAACTGATAGGAATTGTAAACAATGACTGATCGATATCGAATACGGACGACGAGTCCCGCCATTCTCTCATGCTTCGCGCACACGCGATTCGCCCACCGTGCACGTATATATTCGAATTTCTGTTTTCTTTCAAAATACAGTTTCAGCAGATTCAGAGATGAGTTATACGTCTGGACTTATACGCTGTCAGCAGAAGCTCCGTAGCGTCTCCCAGAAGGTCAAGTCAGCTACGTGAAAAATAACAAAAGTACAAGTACACTACAAACCAGACACCTGTTTACTCCGATTCTCTCCGTTCGTCATTGTTATCGCTTAAAAATTGCACCACTGCAGCAGTCATCGGATGTTTGACCATCGATATCTGCGTTGTGTTTACTCTGGCGAGCGGAAGTGATTCAGATCCGATCATTACCTCAGATAAGACGATGTCTGATGTTCGTATACCGCGGTGCATCAGGTGGTACCGCAACGAGCCCGGGAATGCCCGGATTTCGCGAACGGCAACAGCTTCAACCTACTACCAGCGATTAGACTCTCTTCGTTTACTTTGACTGTACGTCGAGCGAACGATAAAGTTCAGCGTTTGCACGATTTGAACTCGTGAGCTGCGCAGTTCGCGATAAGTCTGTGATTAGTGATTATTACCGTTTATCGAAGTTGTCCGATTGTCACCTAATGAAGAGGGGAGGAAAAAAAGTCCCCCCGCAATCAGCGAAACGGGCGTAATTAAATAATTCCTTCGTTTGCAACGCGCGCGATGATCTTAAAAACGAAGGCCGCAACACTATAATTGCAGATCGTATCGGTTGTAGTCGTCGATGATAACGAATGCGACGTTAACACGAAACTTTGATCTAGATTTTCCCAACGTTGATCCGAGAGCGGGCGATCGTTGTCATAATTATTTATTCGTCGTTGTCTGATGTATCGCGCTACCGTGAGACCGAAGCGAGACGTAGGTACCATTACCATTGTTGCTCCGAGAGTCGAGCGATACAGGATCTCGACGAGTGTGACACTCTCGTTGGATCGGTGGAATTTCTGTGACGTCATTGTTCCATGGCCGACCCTAAGGCAGAGATAGAATAAAACTCTTCAACTGAATACCTTCGTCCGAGTGTAATGCCGACTGCGTAATATCGACGTCCACTTCCACTTCCACCTCTATATACTTCCACATACGCCTCGTTAATTCTCGTCACCTTGAGAGCTCGCCAACCTACATATCTCGATCACTTTTACCGACAAATCATCGCTAGGCGTTCGTTCTCCAACAACGACAAAGTCATCTCGGTTACCTACCTCCGCGATTGCTCTCGACTACAGATCTCTCTCCCCCCCCCCCCCCCCCCCCCCTTCGTCGTCCGACACACCTGACGTACGGATCATCGCCGCGAGCTGCACCCTTTGTCAGCAACATTACTCGACGTGACCGTTTCTGCTTACTGTGAAAACATCTCAACTCGTCCGCCGCCGAGTGGGAGGTCCTTCCATTCTCCCGATCGTCGTCGGGCCTCTTATTACGAGTCGGCGTGAAAATTTTCATCAGATTTTCTTAAGCGCACAATCACCGACGGGGCAAACACTCCCTTTGTATCGTCGATATTTGAATATTACCCGATAATTGGTTGAGATGACGTCGTGCCCGATGCCGCGGACGAGTTAGCTCGCATTCCCCCGTACACATGCGCGTCTGTACGCGGTCTTCCTCTGAGCCACGAAAGTGATTATCAATATAAAAATGCGAAGCGAATTTTGAACCATAAATCTAAGATGATGAGCCCCGTCGAGTCCCGGGCAGCATACCAATCAGCCGACCCAACTAGATATTTGCTTCGGATCTGCATAAAGATGGAAGACTGGTAGGCGGGGGGGAGGGAGGGGGCGGGGATGAAAATTATCCTCCGCTTTGATTTCGGCTATATGAGGCATTTTCGGACCACTCGGCAATCTGCCGCGCTCGCTACACCGTTCGTAGCCTCCGTACGTATACAACGACGCGAGCGTGTGGAAATTTTCATCTACCTGTGTAATGCCGGGAGCGTATTTCGCTGCAACAACCGCTACATCACATACAGTTGAAGAGAAGAAAAAAAAACGAGAGAAAAAAAAATAAAGAGTAATACATTCCACAGAGAGCTGACCATGCCGACGTATGCGGCGTATTCTCAGCGTGATAGGGGGGCATTTCAATTTCCGTCATCCCTTTTTCCCATACATCGATGTGCGAAATTGTGAAATTTCGTTGCCGTATACGTTGGTGAAGAATGGTCTTGAGGAAGGTCGGGAGTAACGTTCACTCTGTAAAAAAGAGAAGGCAGCGCTATTATCTGAGGTAATAGTGACTACTATTAGCCGGGGTTGAGTTTATTTGTCACCGGGAGGCAATCCGTAGAAGAAGACGTGGCCGATGTTGGTACCGGAGGACTCACAATCAGAAACACGAAGCTTCCAGAAAGGAAGGGGTAGACCACAAAAACCAAACTGGCTTCCGAGAAGGCGCGTAAATCCACGGCGTAGATCTTAGGCGGTCTCACCCGACAATGTACCAACTTCTGACCGCTAAGCCTGTGCCCCGTCCTCCGCGGAACCGTGCTCGGAGATCGTAATTATCTCCTGCCTATGTCTCTTCGATCGTTCGACCTCTTTGTTCAACGCCGCGTGCGTCCCGTGAGTCAAGGGACTTGCGGGTAACTTGCGTGTAGCGGTCCCGCAGTCGAGAGTCCGGCGGAGGCGCAACTACGACGACCGCGGTAGTAAGTTATTGTTAGTAAAAGTCAGGGATCGTTTTACGATTGTCCGTTCTCGGCCTCGCGTCGCGTCTTCGCGTGAAATTCGACGAGCCGCACGAAAATAGGAGACGAAAAATCACCGCGTTCGAGTTTTCGAAAAAGCTACTTTTTTTTTTTTTTTTCCCCAACCGATTTCCGACTCGACGATCATGAGCGGGCGCGATCGGCGGAGCGATCGTTGAGCAACTATTCAAAGCAGAGTGGGTGTACGTTGTTACCCCGTGTCTAGAAAACGACGATAAAACTTTGGCTATCTGATCGGTAAGAGGTTATTAGCCCGTCACGTGCTTCACGCCCTTGGGACCGATCTCTGTCCGATTAACAAGCGCGGAAGACTCCACGATAATAACCAGGACCGATGTGCACCCTGTCGAATACACATATAGGCACGCGATGCACCGACAAACGTCTGCGATAATCACACTCGAAGCCATTCGATTCGACGTCGAAGAATATCGAGCGATTTCTACCGACGTTGCTCGGAAGTTGCACTAGCAGCGGCGACTACCACCTGCACATTGGAAATAATTTGGCGAACGGGATCTCGAGCGTCGGTCAGCGGCGGTCGGCGATGTGCAGCGGCGCGACTCTGGGGCAGAGAAATGCTTAAGTACAGGAGTTAGTGGTACGGCTCGTATAAGCTGCGAGAATCGCGATTCACGAGACAAGAGAGAATCAGGCTGGTATTCAATTGCGATACCGAGTCGGCGTTATAAAAGTATTTATGCTCGGTAATGTCGGTTGGCTCCGCGAGGGCTTTTTCGTTCCTACAATACGAGTAATGCTAATCCAGTTTCATTGCTCGTTGAGAGCCGATTAAACGGGCTCGGGAGACTCGACGTCCCGTAACCAGAAGTCCTTTGGTACGACGGAGTGCCACCACGGTGCCGCACGGTGCAACGGGGACTTCGATCTCGATTTAAAAATCGTCGACTGTCGCCGGGGTAGCTTATCTTCGCGCATATTTAGAATCCCTGACATATCGCGAGACGTACGTCGTCGTTCGTAAGTCGGCGACCGGTTAAGGTTGCGACTTTCAACTTGCGAAGTAAGAACTTGTTTTCTAGCGCACCGAGTAAATATTTCATTAGCGCTCGATACAAACGAACTGCATCATAGGGGTGGGGGGCGGGAGGGGGGAGGGGGGGGAACTCGAATGGCACGCTTGAAAGAAATGAATAAATGAATGAAAACCCGCGTATCCTGTCTTCTACCTTCCTATAAATCGTTCGCGTATCCCAACAATTTATATCTTCATTGTAAATTAACAAGACACGGTTTACGTGGGGTTGACAATTTGTTTGGTAAAAATTGCGAATGGATCTGTTTCTATGGTCGCATTTTTTAGACAAAAATTCGAGTCAGCTAACCACCAACCTCGAACTGCAACCGTAAGGACCGCAGAGTTACGTCTTGCGGTGGAACGGCCTGCATTCCATGCAGCGAATTTGAATATCGGCAGATCAGTGGAAGTTGGAACCAGGCGATTTCCACGCCGGTTAAGAACGTCGACGGGCATTGTGGTGGCCTCATACCAGCCCCCCGGTATCCCTGCGTTTCTTCATTCCTGCAACCTGTGACCCCTTTTGTCTTCAGGGCCGCCCGGAACCGGCATACCGACCAAACCGCACCCGCTGACCGAATGCGGTAGGTACACCGCGATGCTCCCGCCCCAATAATACCCCTAAGGATTACCATAATCGCATAACTAGAAGCCCGACTCTAAGTCAGGATGATACGGTCGCGCAAACGCAACACGTTCCGATATTTGCTCACGTTGTGCAATCGTTCGCAAATATTTTCACCTGCATCGACTCGTCGTTTGCGCACCGTCTCTTGGTGCATGAGTCGACACGACGTATGCGAAGTTGGCCCCCTGAACTTTGAAATTGTTTTTTTTTTTACTTTTTTTGCATCGTTTCGCACAATCATAATATTCGTTTGCGAGAAAGAAGAAATGTAAAAATGAAAAACTTAGGGGGGGGCTAATTTCATATAGGTGTCGATCTGGTTCGCGATGCGATTGTGTATTCAGGCGTGCGTGATGGAGGAGGTGTAGGAGGATAATTAACGATGAGTTTGGCGAGTGTTTTGAGAAGAGCGCGGTATATTCGTGACAATTATGGGAGCTGATGTTGGTAGGAACCTAATAGCGAATACCTACTAAGTGAAGAAACGCCAACTTTGATTATGCCCAAAGTTTAAAAATCGCTCGAAGGTCACTGATTTATTTTCGGTCCAATAGACTAGCATGCTAGACCGCCGCCCGAGGCTTCATACGTGGGAACGCGAATGTTAAGGTTCTACCTGGGTGGCCGTCTGCGCTCTCCCGAAAGCGTCCTTGGTCCAGGACAAGATCACGCGTCTGCGAAAGACCCCGTTGAATCTTTCACCTAGAAATGATCGTCACCGCTCATCACTTTCGAATGATCGAAATCTCCTCCTTCACCAAATGGCTGTAAAAAAATTTTTCCAACCAAATAACGCCCTCGATTCTTTGTCGGCGATGAATTAAGTATGACTCCTCTCGGACGTTCGAAAACATTCCACAAATCATAAAAGTTGAAATATATTTTCGGTAGGCGAGAGCCTGCCCGTTCAAAATAATTTCGTCCCCCGTACTCCTCGACTGTATGTATGCTCGACGACTGCGGGCAGAGACGGTTACCGTGAAACGAGGACAATGAGTCCTCCTTCTTATTCTCATCTCGGTCGCACTGGAGAACCAGAAGATCACCTACTAATATTTTTATTGGCCATAAACTCGCGCTGCAAAGACACGCCGGACCCCACGCTTGCACCCAGCGGCAAGCCCAGGAGATTGCTTAGGCCATCTTCGCGCGATGACTAAACACGAGACGCTCCGACGACTATTCACATTGGAATGAGCGGGTGGAAACGGTGAACGATCATATTCCGAATAAACGTCACCACCTCACTTCACCACACTTACCCTTCCCCCTTCGTGTCCATACGCCTACGTTGAAACTACTATAAAACTACCGTCGGCTTCGTTTTGGGTGGTTTTTTTTACATTAACACGCGATCGGATGCGCATGTCAGTAGGGCTTCGGACTTTGGGTCTATTAATCGCTCTGTAGTTTTCCGGTATTGGTCGAAGACAAATTGAGTCTTTGAAATATGGAGTGAAACAAGCAATAAAAATTTAGTTGTAAAGAAGGACCTCTATTCGGCCTGGGGTCGGACAACTCTTGCTCGCAGGTGTCGTGTGGCTTAGCGCAAAGAGAAGAAGAAGAAAAGAAAAATGAAAAAAATCAACAGCGAACGGCACGTTTAGTATAACGAGATGTAAATTTGTTTGCAATTCTTGACTCGCGGTTCCATGTGTCGGACCGGTCGTTGAGTAACT
The DNA here is from genome assembly GCF_917208135.1 of Athalia rosae. Lineage (NCBI taxonomy): Eukaryota > Metazoa > Arthropoda > Insecta > Hymenoptera > Athaliidae > Athalia > Athalia rosae. Next base: position 4,566,001 of record NC_064026.1, on the reverse strand, counting down.
ATCCGATTCGACTATTTGCATACGAATTATGTAGATTTTCCAAGTGCAATAATCTCCGCGAGCGCAAACGCCTGATGTATTCAATCTAATTTGATGTGCTTCGCGTGATATCGCGATGCCACTCGAACTCCCGAGCGGGTTTCGCGATTGGATTAGACCGAGAAAAATATCCGACGGGCATCCAGAACTTTTGAAACGAGCGAAGAGAGAAAATTTAATGCGAATCCTTCGGCGGAGATTCGTCAGGTTTGGTGTCCTCCGCTAAACCCTCGGTGAGGTTGTAGCCGGGCAATTCGGAGCATAAAATATGGTATTGGGTTGACAGTAAGGACACGGGTGTATATCCATGCAATTTATTACATTATCGTGAATCTAATTTATACGCAGTATTCCTGCACGGGGTGATGTAGAGCCGGGTAGAACTGGACGGTCGATCCCCGCGTTCTCCTTGCACAATGTCTCCGATCTTAACGACCTGAATAACCCGAGTGGAGGTCCGAAGAAGTATGCCAATAAAATATAACTCACCGATCACGAACGATCGGAGTACCGCCGAAGAAATTGCTAAATATTACTCGACGCGATCGTTGCCGCGTCTTCCTTCCTTACCGGTCAAATCGAAAAGCCTCCGACCGCTTTAGTTGTCGAGCTTCACACGGCGGGGACTCTTTCCTGCAGCTCCAAAAGCTTCCGGTGGAACGAGAAGGAATTTTCATCCGTCTAAAATAACAATCATCCTTTTTCCTCGATCAGCAAAAAATCTATTTTTCTGACTATAGCTATCTTCGCCAAATATTCAATTTTCGAAGCAAAGACGGATCGTCGCTGAACGCGCCAACCAATCAGCAATCCACTATACAGAAATAACCGGCGTGTTGCGTACGATCAGGAGAAGATAGAACCAGCGGTTGAGAGCAGCCAGCCACTTGTTGCTTCGCAGGGTTCGCGCATGGCGATATCCTTAGAAGATTAAAATCTGAATGTAAACGTGGCGGTCCAAACGGGCGTCGCTCTTGGCTCCCATGCAGCTAGCCCTACGTCATCCGGGATGACAGGTAGGAAATCTGCGATATTTATGCTTCGGTATAATTCAGCGAGTTTTCTTTGGATTTTCGAATTCTTCCAGGATCTCTTTTTCAAATTATGTCACCTCGGGAGGATCAGGTTGTGCATCGGAAATGCGCCAGCGATCCCCGAGGCTGATTTCATCCTGCGCGTGGACGTTGATCGCGCGTTTTACATTTTACAAAGGATTATTTGCCCAAATTCTTCGGGGTGGCAGTAAATCGAGGCGATCACATCGGACGGCTTGGGAAGGTATGCGCTATCTCCGCTCCTCCGAGCTCGTCGACACTGTGTGCCTCGAATACCGAGAGCGAGGACTCTCCGCTCGCTATCATCCGCTAACAATCTAGGACGGTGCTTTGTTTTATGCGCAATTACTTGATGAGTCATTTCCGTAATTGGGGCATATTTTTTCGAAATTTATCACCCTCCGCCGAGAGACAACGGAAACACGAAGTGGGTGGAGGCATATGCCGCAATTCAAAATATTTATTGAACGAATTCGCTCTCGGTATCTTTCGAACGGGTCATTCGATGGTTTGGTAGCGTTTTATCGAACGGTGTCGGTCGTCTCGCTCTTCGCGTTGATACAGCCGTCAGGGGCGTCGGTTTATCGTGTTTCAAAGCTGTTTCGGCTTAGGTATCGGGGAACTCGGGATCCCGAGATACAAAGTGCACCCTGCATATTTATGCGGGCAGCCTTTCGCGCCGCGTGCATTAGTAGATACATATCTTTTGTAGCATACATTTTTTGGTGAACCCCGAGCTAAATGGCATGTACGACCGGTACGACGCTGCTATCTAAACTCGCCAACCTGAGGAGTTGATGAGCTGCGGGGTTCAAACGGCGTCGAAGAAGATGTGGCCTCACCCCTCACCCCTCCCCCTTCCCCCTTCCCCTGTCGCCGTCAAGACTGGACTTGAAAAATTAGATTGAGACGTCCCGAGCGGTAACGGCGGTAGGGCAGTCCTCCGGTGGTACCTTATGGAATCTTCGTCATCCGCCGACTCCCTGCAAAGGTAGCGGGAGCAGCGGCGATTCAACCGTCGCAGCTTGGGATAGGACTAGGTGCGGTTAGACTAGGTTAGGTATGTTAACAAGTTAGGCGATACAGGAGATAAGAATCCTTTGTGGTCTCCGGAGTAACGCGACACCGAATTCTGACGCGGTCCCGCCGCAGCCAAAGACCTCGACCCTCCGGGCACACCGCGTGCCCTGGCTATTTTGGTGGCTCGATAGATGCGAGGAAATTTCGGCGGTGAATGTTGCCATTATTTATTTATTTATTTCCTTTTTTTTCGTTTTCTCTCAGAGTCTTCCAGTTTGCGTAAACGCCTGCGGGGTTGCAAGAAGATGACGGAGGCGACAAGCCGTAGTACATTTCCAAAGAAATTTCCAAAGCCATTAAATTATGTGGCGAGTTTGGATGTGTATTTTGACGATGAAATTTTTTTCTTTTTTTTTTTTTTGCGAGAACAGTTCGAGAGCTGAGTTGAAATAAATTCTACTTTGATTTCCGAGCAGCGGGGTCCAGCCGGTCGCCGAGAGAACAAAAGGAGTCGCTTATCTAACTCCCTGTCTACTACGGTGAAAAAGTATTCCCCCAATCGGTCGGCTAGACTTTGCCCGACGTAAAGTGGACCTCAAAGAGCGTTAACCAGCGCCAAGGATAGGCGAGATGGGCGAGAGGAGGGCCTGAGAACCGTAGAGAATTAAGGGCACAAGGGGAACTTGATTTGTGAGCTCAGGATCGCGTATATACGTACGCGACTCGAGGAAGGTCCGAGCGAAGAGAAGACTTTTGAGACAGCCGCCACACACCTCGGTCAGAATTTTTCAAACGTTACCAACACCCCGGCAATGTTGTCAAACACTCGACTGCTCCAGTGGATCTGTGGATACACTATAACTGCAGTTGCACGCCTACTTCTTTCCCTCCCGTACAGCTCAATTTTCCTTCCCTTTCTCGCTCGTGTAGCAGTTCTTTTTACCCCACCTTCTCAACTTTCCTCACAATTAGTTCGACACTTAGGATAATCCTCCGACGCAGAATCAAGCGATTCGAATAACTGTCAGGGTATGTCAATCGGTATGGAAGAAGTATACCATCTTGAATTACGTTCAAAAGTTATACACGAAATTGCAAAGAACAGGGATCGTGTTACGAGCGCTGATATATCAAGGAATAGCCACGGTCTAGAATTACACCTTATACGGTGGAATTGATATCAATTTACGAAACATCTTAATAATTTTCGATCTCAACGATCGAACATAAATCGTGAAAACTTACACGTCTGAAAATCAAATTCAGACCATATTTCATTTGATAACTTTTCACGTTATTTTTTTCTACTTCAATACGATATGGCGAGGAATGGAAAAAAAAAAGGAAAGTCGTTAGAAGCCTTGTCGTTCGTAGAGGGGGGAGTGTTACCGTCGGTGGGAAATATTGTCACCGGTGTGATTCCTATATTAGTCCCCGAGCCCCCCCGCAGCGTCGAATCGACCCAACTATCCGTGTCCCGCGTCGTCTCGGTCCTTTGGCGATGCTTAGCCGGAGTAAGACGAAGTGTAGCTCCTAGGGGAAGCAAGGGGAAAAGAAAGCGCCTCCTCGCATCAGAGGTAAAGGTAAGGCCTCCCCGAAAGACGGAGACCTGGTTAGGCCACCTTTGAGCTTTGAGAAGCCGCCGAGCTCGTCGCCCGACAACATCGTGATTTCACCGATTTTTGGAGAATCAGATACGAGGGACGCCCGCTCGTTCAAAGTGCCCGCTTTTAGGAAAGGATGCTGCTTTGTTGGAGTAAACATATTTGTGTGACCTCCACTCTCCTCGACGCCTGTAGCTATGCTCAGAGAAAGAAGGGTGGGAAAGTAGTAGAAAGGTGGTAGCTGCACCGGCACCCTTCCGCCGTTTCGTGGCATAGCAGCACGTCCGCGATCCCCTCCCTTCCTACCCCCTGGCCGCTGCACAGTTTTTAACTACAAATGGAATTGAGATGAGAGCCTCGATAATTCGAAGTCTCGGGGTGTCACCCTCGCTTTCTCCCATCCCGAAAATTTTCCGACATTCTACTTGGTTCGCTCATGGTTTTTTTTTTTTTCTGCTTCTAAAAATTGGCGAAAAACTTCGGGCATCGGAGTCCGTCGCGGATTTCTCTATTGATTTTATTATTGTTCGATCGCCCGGAGCAATAATGGAGTTCTACCAGGACTGTACGGGGAGAGTGATTAAAAAAGGAAAGTTGTACGTCGCAGTCGCGGGATGAAATCGAGAGTTAAATTATTACGAAGGCCACTTAGACCGACGGAGGGACGGTCCAGCGCCAGAGAGGCTGTGTGGGCCAGCGGACTCCCCTCCCTTCCCTGCATCCTTTTCCCCCTTGCGGCATCTTACCCCGACATCCGTGGACCCGTGGGCAAGAAGAATAGAGAAGAAGTTTTGTTTGTTTGCGCGATGGTGTGCATCCGTGTCCGATCGTGTTACACGAGGTTTCGGTATGTGTCCCCTGCGGGCCCGACAACTCAATAGCAAGCGTGCAACGCGCCGGGGCCCCGAGCAGGCCCTAAACGGGGGGCAGGGGGCATCATCGCCCCGATAGGAGCTGCTAGCTATGCTCGTCGGCTACCCAGGTAGGCAGGCGCGGAGAGAGAACGAGCCCCTTTGCGTTGTCCACATTCTCACGCTAATTGGGCGGCAGAGCCTCCCTGTAATTTCATTAAGGAGCCTCGTGCCTGACGTGGGTTTAGGCTCCTTCCGAAGACTTCCTTGCTCTCCTGATCCTTCTCGTGCTTCTTCTCCCCGTTCTTCTTCATCATCTTCTTCACCGTCCCCGCGTCTCCGCCTCGGAGTCCCTCGCGTCTTCTTCTCCAACCCAAATATTTGCCGGAGGTGATTTCACCAGTTCGTCCCGTACCATCGGCGGCTAACGGTGACCTCAGAAACATGCCACGTACCAATCAGCTCTTCTCCCATGTTAAAGGTTCCGTCGCGGATCGATTCTGCGATTTTTTTCACCTCCACCGCGCTACGACTCCCGACGAGAGAAATCTTCGGGTGCGTCGGACACCGGTGGAGTAACGTCGTGTGGGGTCGGGGTGAGTCCGGTCCCAACACGACCGAAAGCCGCGCGTTCCGTTCAGGAATCTGCGAGCACTTCACAATGGGTCAGGAAGTGTACTCGGGTGATCCGGCGATTCTCCGATCCCGAAGTAAAGGAGAAGCGAAGGCAAAAAAGAAGGACTCGAAGCAATGAGTGTCGGTGGCACCCGGGTCGGCTCGTGGCTTTGAGACCCATGCAACAATGCTTTGCCAACAAAAGCTTTTGCACTAGACCATCACTGTATCCTAACTAGATGCGATTTTGATGAACCGACTCCGCCCACGGGCTTACAGACCCTGCTTGGGAAGTTGGACCACCGTAGCTAGGTAGGTAAGTCACGCCAAGCACTCCTCGCTCTTCTTTCTCCCATTCCTTTTCTCTTTCTGTTTCCCGATATTGTCACGGGTATGAATGAAAAATATCCACCTCGCCGTCTCTCTCCGTCCACTCCGTCCACTCCGGCACTCTTCGACACGCTTGTGTACGAAACAACCACCTACGGGACTTGAATTTGTGTTGGAAAGGTTGAAAGCTCCTTTAGAAGCGTGAAATATGACTTCCTATATCGGCGACGAGTCGTTCGCCGTCATCTCGCACCGTGGTGTGAGCCCCGTCTCCGCAAAATCTCATGCCTCTCGGTCCTGGTATAATTCAGATTCCGTGTGACCCGAACAATGTACCCCGCCGGCGTGCATACAATTACCTCCTATTAGCCGGACCCGTTGTCAAGCCGCGATGCCGTTTCGAATCTGTTTACTCCTCGAGAGTGGTTTTTGCTACGTTGTACGGTGCGACGCGGGCCTCACGTCCCCCCCCCCCCCCCCCCCTCCCCCTCAATGTCCTCGCTCGTATATACGTATGCACACATCGGTAAGGCCTACGTGACTCGGACGTGCCGATGCATGCGATCTGCTTGCTAACCGCGAGTCGACCGGAGCGAACCCTTCCACCGATGGCCCTCGGGCACCGCGGCGAGCTCCAGGACCCCGCGACCGTCCGACCGACCGACCGACACCACGCTCCCGCGGAAAGAATGCTCGCGAAGTCTCCTTCGTTCTCGGCAAACGTATCCTTCTCCCTGGTGTATCAGACGCTAAGTTTATACGTGTTACCCGCGACACGTGAACGGACACGACAAGCTCGAATTTCGAACCGAGTACCCGAACAGATATGAAAAAGTATTCTTTCAATATTGATTGCTCAACGAGAGGGGAGAATGTTGTATTTTTTTGTGGAAACGGTAGCCCACTGTCTTACCTGAAATGTAAGTTATGGTTTCTCGTTTGCGATCGCGATCGCGTTTGATGAGGCATGAAATCGCAATTTGGTTTGCCGATTATGCACGGGGAGATCGGCAGAGCTTATAAAGCGTGAAAGCGCAGGGCGGGGCGTGACGGCGTGTCGAGAGGGTGCTGTTACAGGACAGAGACTACTACGAGTGTTTGTTTAGTGCGGTGGTCACGCGGGCGTGCAGTTGTTCAATCAGAGGGACCCTTCGCCGTTGGGAGGGTCCCAGCAGCTATGGTAGCTTTTGACGACAAGCTCTAATTAGGGGGACAACCGTAGCAAATGTTTGGACTCCCGTCGCTGAAGTTTCAGGTCACTCGACTTTTCACGCCCTTCTCATTTCCGAGGGATAATTCTCCCTTTGCTTGTATTTATTTTTCCTCCGCTCTCAACTGCCGACCGATACGGATTACGTTACACCGCAACGAATCGACGAGCTTAACTGCAATTTGTACGGAGATCCGAAGGCAGTTAGCGGATCGATGCCTGTTCTCTCGGACGTGAAGTCAGGTGGCTCCTCGCGATTAGACCGAATCGTAATCCGCTTATTGTGAAGATGGCACACTCGGGACGCCGCGGACCTTGAGGAAAGGGTTCGTGGAGATGACTGAATGACGAGACGTCGATCCTTGAATTCTCGCCAAAGCTAAATAAACATTAAAAGTATTGAAGAAGAACGTTCCTTTTGTTCCCTATGAGTATAGTATATGTCTGCGTGTGAGAATTTTTGTGGCGTCTCGGTGAAACTAAATACAAACTAATGTCAGATCTATGGATAGAGGCTAGGTGGCTGTTTAAGAGTGACAGCAATATAAAGCGGGAGAAAGTAAAAGAGAAAGAGGTCCACATCCGAGATGGGACAGTTCAAAAGAGATGCGCCAGTTTCTCGTGGGTTTGGTATTGAAGATAAACGATGAGGGGTGAAAACGGGGTGGTACGAAGGAACGGTGGGATGACGGGACGGGACTTCGGGGCGTCGAGGCGGTGGGATGGTGCCCAACTCTAAATCATAGGCCAAACAAGCCTATTGTCGTCCACTTAGCGTGTGAAAGAATGTTGGCAAATCTTAAGGAAAGGCTGCATGGCGTGGAGAAGAGAAGAGAAGAGAAGAGAAGAAAAAAGAAGAAGAAAAGGGACCGGAGAATCGTCGGCGATCAGGTGGGGGCGACTCGTTGAAGAGGGAGAAACGCTGTTCGTGTACGTCTGATGATATAGGTGAGAATAGTCGAATAGCCCTCCGGGTACGGGGTGAGAAATGTGTGCGTAGACATTCCCGTATGTATGAACAACCGAATGCGAAGACATGTAGTGGCGCCTGAGCGTCGGGCGTCAGAAGCAGGAGGTAGCGGCAACGGCAGCATCAGCAGCTGAAAATCGTCGTAGAGAAGACCGCCACCGACCTGCCGCAGGTTTTAACTCGCAGGACGGAGAAGACCCTGCGCGGACCCCGAAGGTATCCACGAGCCCCGATCCCACACAACAACGACGAAACTTCGGATTCCCGAAGGTTGAAGCCCGAAACCTGCGGAAACCTAGAATTTCGCGGGGATAGGAATGTTTTTTTTGTTTTTTTTGTTTTTTTTGTTTTTTTGTTTTTTTTCTTCTCCCTATTCTGGTATCCCTCAAAGGCGGCGAAATCTGTTAGTGAAGGGCATTGTGAAGTATTTGTGAATGAATGAAGCGGGTGAAGTGGCCCCTCGGCTACAGGATAGGAAGGGACTGATCACCGCGGGGACTCGCGCGGGCCCCCGCACCACCTTCCCGAACCAAGCGCGTTTCCATTCCATTCAGGACCTCCACGACCTGCACAAGCTACCAGACATTGCCGTCGGCACCTTTTCTGCCAGTCCTCTTGCACGCCAGTTCCCCACATCCGCAGGTATCCGCACGCCCATATAATGCATAGAACAAGTATTTGCTCTGAAAATCCTTGTATCGCGATAATTACCGATGTTACAACCATCCGGCGAACACACCGTCGTACCGAAACGATCATTATATACATCACTAATATGATCGGGTCAACATTCACTCGATTGATAGCTGACCACAACTATAAGAGTGCATCGAAGAGAAACAAATTCTGTGGTGTTGGGTTTCGGGTTCTGGTGTAGCTGCGTGATTTTTCCACGATACGCCGTGAACCACCTAGGGTGACTAACTTCTCGCGATAGGCGAGTAGTTGGAGCTGCCGGTGAGGAGAGTGATTCGGTAACCTCGGAGGGCGAGATCCGCGGCAGCTAATATATTATCAGGGACCCTTTGCGCTGGGTGATGTATTTGACGTGGGTGTCGGAAAAATTAAAGCAATCCTTTTACGGTGTCGCTGGTGGTCCAGGGAGGGAAGGGGGGGGGGGGGGGGGGGGGGAGGGGACCATCTTCTCCCGACGTTCCGAGTTCCAACTCTTTGCGCGCTGTAAGAACGATCCCGTGGGGACTATGCGGCTCTCCGGTAACCGGAGCTGCTGGGATACAAATACTCGCGCATTAATAGAGCCGAACCGCTAAAACTGAGAGGAATGGGATACAAAGAAAAAATAAGGAAGAAGAGGGAAAAGAAGAAGAAGAAGAAGTAGAAGCAGAAGTAGAAGAAGAACAGAGAAGAAAAGAGGACCATCGGTATTGGGCTGGATGCGAGGGACCGGCGCGGACCCGCAACCGACCAACCAGCGGAAGGATGAACAACCGACGGAGCGGAGTAGGATCTCCAAAGAAATACGATTCCGTATTGTGGGGACACCGAGAGGAGAGGGGAAGAGAGAAATATAGCGGGGCGGGGGGGGAGAGGGAAGGGGATGGAACCCAGGACCCCCCACGGCCACGGGCGAAACTCGCACTTTCCCACGTGCGGGCGATCCTCTTTCATCCAGCCGCCAAGACGGTCTCACCTCGACTTCGTCTACCCTCTCCTACTACCTTGCTCTACCTTTACCTCCTCTTCCTCCTTGCTCCCCGCGTCCTTGCACTCTCAGCTCCTTTCCTTCTTTCGCTTAGTTCTGTCCGACACGTCATTCAACCCACCCTGTGATGCCTCGTACCTCAAATTCGCAGCCCACGTCATGCCTAATCCGACCGTGTATACGAGGTGTATCATTATGCTTCAGTCGGACGGCTCCACTCCTTCAATCTCTTCGAATCATCCGCGCATTCGAATCCCCTCGCTTGACTTTTGCTATCTCTCAAAAGTTGCTCGTTCAAAAGCGCATGAAAAATTCCGAAGGAATCGCACGAGACTTCAAGATGAAATACGCAATATTGGAGCCCCGCCCGATTCGAGCAAAAAATAATCCGAGCAAAAAAATTAATTATCCATTCGGTAGGATTTCGCGGAGAGTCAGATGATATTGTTGCGAATGGCTGAAAAAAACACATTTCTCTCCGCGGTCCGCTCGCTTCCTCAAATACCAGATCGTTTGATCGTCGGATGTTTTTTATAGCGGTTCCCGGGTCCGACACCGTTTCTACGTGGATCTGATCCTCTGTTAACATATTCCGGGCAAACATGGCGCTTCGGGTACCGCCGGGGGATTTTTGGCCAGGTCGAATCAGGTTCTGGTCGCGCGCGTCACGACTACAAGATGTACAAATCGCAGAACGTGTCCGTTCTTCGGCGGAACATTGTGGAGGCGCGCAGGAGGGCGCCAGGAGGCTCGGAACGAGCCTTGCAACACGGCCCCCGAAGTTCCTCCAGCTAATACGACAAGCTCTTAGGAATTTCCAGGAGCGGCCATTTCGCGCGTGTGCTGCTCGTTCGCTGCCGTTCGCTATAGATTCGAGTTCAGCTCGGACACATCGAGGACTCGTGTACACACATGTATAACGTAACGGCATGATATGAGGAAATTTACGTCCTTCCAAGGATCACGCTAAAATAATTCGCAGCATGTTTTGCGGTTTGGCATAAGACCCAACCGAAGTTGCAGTTAGTTCTGAACGTGTCACCTTTCCACATTCGCCGATCGTAAGCCCGAGGCTTTAACGTGACGCAACGCGATTCTCTCTTTACTTGGGAACAATTGTCTCCTTACCTCGGCGTCGTCAGCCGCTATCTCACGAACGGTAAGGACCATTCTTAGCAAGTCAAGCCTACGGCGAGTTATGAAAAGCATTTCCGCCACGGTTTCTGTCGCCGGTCACTCCCAAAGAGCAACGACGCGCTATACATGCTCAACTTTCCTTGACTTAGTTTCATCTCCCCAAGATTACAGTCGACTTTTGCTGTTAGACGCTATGACTTATCCGTGATTCGAATTATGGCAGCTGGTGACGCAATGTCAGATTGTAAGGTGCGGTCTGCGATGTACGGATGGAATCTCCGTTTTCTATATATTAACACCGGTTTGGCGGCGAAGAATATTTTTGATGAAGCTTCGCAGGGTGGCAAGTAGCGAAAGATAATATTTGGGACAACCTTGTCTCAGGTTTGTTGTTCATTTATTGCACTTGTCGGAAGAGAATTGGTGCAAAGATGGCGGTCGTAAAGGTGGAAGTGTAGAAAGAACGGATATCTTACAGTGTGAACCGTAAGTACAACGGCGATTTGATTTAGGGTGAGCAAAGTCAGTCGGGTCATCATTTGCCGTTGCCTGGACTGCAAACGGTGCCGACCAGAAGGCTACCTCCGATCTTTCTAGTGGTCCTTCTCCTTCTTCTCTGACTCGAGTATTGGGGTTTGCCGAACAGCTTAACGTCCCCGTGTATACAACCAACAGTTTATTATCGCCGTTGTATTGTACCTCGTACCCACTGTAATTTGCAGTCCACACTTTTCACCGGTATATAATACACCGTAGCGAGGATTAGGTTTACAACCTTTTACGAAGTCCTTTCGCGATTCACCTGGTCAGGCTTGAGCACCTCTCGTCGATCTCTGGAGTAATCGATTTACCCTCATACCTTGTACCCAAGTTTCAACTGCGACTTGTGAGACAACTGGAGTTGTTTCAGCCATTACATTGCCAATTGATTGCTCTGAAAAATGAAAAAGTCCAGATATCACGATGAAATTGATTCGTACCTCAATTAACTCGACGGATTCGTGTTCCTGAGGTCAAAATACAATGGAAAAGTACCCTATGATCGCTTTTGAAAGTACTTTATTTTTGACCTAAAAATCGAAAAAATCCAAAGGGGTACCCCTTGGAATTTTGTCGATTTTTGGTCAAAAAAACATATTTTATTTTATGTGCTATTCTAATGTATTTCGAGCCCAGGAATCCAAATCCGGAAGTCAAATTGATCTATCTACAAAATTGATCGAGTTATCGCCAATTTTTCACTTTTTGGAGCAGAAAAATTGTGATATCTCGATTAGAAAAAATCGTAGCTCAATTTACTCAATGGATTCGTGTTCCTGAGGTCAAAATACATAAGAAAAGTGCCATACGATCAATTTTTAAAAATAAAAATTTTTCGCCAAATTTTGAGATTTTTCCAAGGGGTACCCCTTACGATTTTTTCAAATTTTGGCCAAAAATTTTTATTTTAAAAAATTGATCGTATGATACTTTTCTTATGTATTTTGATCTCAGGAATCCGAATCCGGAAGTCAAATTGATCTATCCATGAAATTATTCGAGTTATCGCCAATATTTCACTTTTTGGAGCAGAAAAATTGAGATATCTCGATCGTTTTCAGTTGTAGGTCGATCCAGTTGACGAATCCGTGTTTTCAGAATGAAAATACGCGAGAAAACAGCGAAAAAAAATTAAGATAGGACGACTATGAAAGACAGGGAATGGTGGAAGAGATGTAGGTTTGATTCAGTGTAAGAGAAGAGACAAGAAATGGAGGTAACGTGGGTTGAAAAACGAATGTCGGTGCTCCGGCCAAGATCAACGTTGGTGGTTTGAGGATAGCTCGGAGAGTCCTCGGGGGTTTGTCGAGTCTACCAGGGCGACTGGGGTGACCAGGGTGACCCAGGGCCAGGCGTCTGGGTCCGTACACTATTACGCGGGTTCCTCTCATCCGCGTTGGCATTCCAAAACAAAGAGTTGCCACGGTATACGCGGCTCTCTATACCCACCGCGCTGTTGGACAATATGTAAATCAGTGGTTGTCTCTGGTCACGAAGTCGCGACCTCGCGCCGTCTGGTCATCTCACCGGTCTCGATACCTCTGGGTGTAGGTAGTAGGTGCCCCTATTCTTCTTATTTATCTTTATCTCCTTACCTCGTCCCTTCTCTCCTCTCTCCTTTTCTATACTTATTCTTATTCCGCCTTCCGATTGAATTATCATAACGCGAACAACGGTTACGATGTTGCGTACACCGCGGACAGATCGTGGCAACAATTGCGTGCGGGGTATATTTTCAGCGAAGATCCTCCGAGCGAGCACTCCCGCCCTTCTTATCACCCCGTTCCTAATGGCAGTCACGAAATACCGCTATGAGTGAGCAGGCGTTTATGCGGTCTTGTTCCCATGCATTTCGCGATGCAGGAGGGGGGGAAGGAGATTTGATGTCGTGCATCGATACACTCTCGCGGCCGTTTCCCATTGCGAGTAGCGTTGATGGTCTTCTTCTTCTTCATCTTCGGGTTGGCATAGTTGGCCGGTTTGGAACCTTCTATCTCCGGCAATTAGCCACTAAAAGTGTTCACGTGTCCTGGGCTATCTGTTCCCCACCCACGCACAAAGCCATCCTCCTTATCGCGGTACAAAATGCATCTCATTGGCCCGCCCAGTCGGAATCGTCCGAAATTTAAAGACCTACCGAAAAGACCTGACGGCGGTTAGGAGCGTGATCCGAAGTGACGGAGCTCGTGCAAAGCGACGCCACTGTTGCCAACTAGTGAAATTTACATATCACCTTCTCCCTCATTTTTCGTTTTCATTTTTTCCTAGCTTCTTTTCACTCGTTTTTCATCTCTCAACATCTCCATTGCGCCCGGAGACTATACTTCTGGGAAGCGACGCCGTGGTTCCCACGAAACACGCTGCTTTTCTCCGAACCTCCGGAGCAACGCGAGTTTCTAAGACGCGATTTCCCACATCATTTATTAACCGCTGACTGATCCTTAACACCCAATTAAAAATCGATAATCCACCGAAAAGCGGCGGAAATCATTTTTGGCCCTCTCACTCTCGGAGTGCTTTCTGTAACAATCCAACCCCACAACTGGCGATAACGATTTTCGATATATTCGCAAACCGACGGAGGGTAGAATTATTAATCGCTGACTCTCAGACAAGCCAAAATTAGCGGTGAAACAAATCTGTGATATTTTAGAGAGGTCTTCGGAACAGCGACAGAGTGTAGCGGGGGATGAAACCTATTAGCGAAGCGCCGCCCCGCAATCAGGAGCGGTTAGGAGTCTCCGTAGGACGAGGGGCTCTCAGGCTCGTGTCTTCCATCTCGTTTCTCTTCTACCTCGTTTGCCTTTTATCGCTTTTCCCCTACGTTATTATTGTTATACGCTCCTCTCACCAGAGATTCGACATTTTCAGTCCTCAAAAATCACTCCGAAGCAGGTTGTCAACGCAAGGGTGACACCGATTAGCATTCGGAGACGGACACCGAATGAATTCTCCAAAGCTAAAAAGCGGACGCGATCGAAGTTCATTGTCGGGAGCAAACGAGGGCGAAATTGTTGAACGGGGTGGGGTGCATCCGGGTGGAGGCGAGGAGCGGAATCACGTGCGGTAAACGAGCGAGACCTTTTGTTTTCTAATTCAAGGCGGTTACGGTTTTATTGGAAGTTGTTTTAAGGTATCGGCGGGGGTCACAGGAATGTAACGGCCACAAGGAGGTCGCCCGCGGCGAAACGTAGCTAACACGGGTAAACGGTGCCGGAGCTCTTCTCTTCTCCTTTCCTCCTTTCCTCCTCTCCTCTTCTCCTCTCCTCACCACTCCTGCTTCTTAGCTGATGCGGGCGCACTGTCCTAATTACTACGGGACCTCCTATTTTTCGAGCTGAAAGGGGCCGAAGTATTTTTGCCCGCGGCACAAAACTCCGTAGCTAGACATCACAGTCCCACCTCTATTCCTCTCTCGCTCTTTCCCAGTCTCTCGAAGGACCTTTCGGTCGTGCAAAAGGAACCTCCGGGCACCGGGTTGTCCCGCGGACGATCCCCATCAGGGAGCAGGTTTTTCGAAATAATACTACAGACTTTCATTAACCAATTCTGCTCCGCGGCGTGGAACTCGATTCACAAGGATCGCTCGTCTCTTCGCTTCGTTTCACAAAATGCATAATAAATCGATAGTTGGGAAATACTGGATTTCAGAGATGTGTAAAAGGTGTCCCTGGATCCGTATTCTCTCGGGCGAGAGTGGAGGCGAAGATGCGACGGATATATAGAAGGCTAGTAAGCCGAGATGACCGTGCGGAGGAACCCGGTGGGATACAAGGCACGTCAAACAGACGGACGAGAGGGTGGCCGGAGGTAGGAGGGGGGAGGAGGGGGAGGAATCCTCATGAGAAAGTGAGTTGGAGTCAAACGAATGAGCTAAGACAACGAGCTAACAACCAGAACAAACACGGCGGCACGAGACAGAGCTCGTTCGTCGGGCGATGATCGACGTCACACGCACCTTGGCGTAAAAATACTCCCGAGATTGTAGGCGTGTAAACGTATATATACGTACCTAACAACCTACCACCTCGTTTCCTCTCAAACACGAAACACCACGGTACCCATATAACCGAACACCGAGGGACGACGAGTCACGCCCGTGCAGATCATGGGAAACGATATTTTCCCCATTCATATATTTTAACTTGGGTTAGCGGTATTTTTCCACATGCGGATACAGGGGAGGGGGGGAGGGGGGATAACAATTTCTCTGATCTCAATTTTTGAGACGTCATTTTTTCATTCTCTCTTACCACTGAATTTCGGGAGTTTGAAGTTGACGGGAGAAGGCGAAAATAATTGGAGACAGAGCGAAAAAATTCTTCGATTTTGAACGGTCTTTGGTTTTATATGATACAACAGAGCGGGCGATTATCAGCCCTATTACATTCACATCCACATAATTAATATATATATATATATGTTTTATAGTTTATCTATTGTCATCAGGCCTATCCATCTATTTACAGCGTATAGTATAATTCGTTGGTTCTACTATAATATATATCAGATATGTCGACGATAATATTGTACCAGTTACAACTTTTAGATTTCTTTCAATATCGAGTGAAACGAGATGGGGCTGGATTTTGTCAGCGTAATCGAGTGTGAATACACACCGGAGATGTTGATCTTCATCGATAAACAAATACATGGATCAGAAGGAGAATAGGAATAATATAGACGATAAAGCAACACGATTTGACATGCGATCGGCGGCATTTATCAATTTTTACATTGGATTATAATGATTTTTTTTTTTTTTCTCATCCCTCCATTCTATCCAAACTCTCGCAAAATATCGTATTTGAAATGTGGTGGAGATGGTTCGGGGGGCGTGTTTCTCAATTTACGTAAATATGACTATACACGATATTCTAGTCGCCCAGCGCGATTTTTTCCACGCGCCGCGTCGCGACCAAATATTCAAAACTGATCGTAACAAACGGATGAGAAATCGCATAATTGATTAGCCGATTGAAATTTTCATTTCAATCGTGATTTCTACCGATTATCATCATAGTTTTTGCTAGGAACATCTTTCGAGTGGTAGCGATAAGCGAGCAACGATGTTGCCGCCGCTGTTTCTGGTGGTGCTGCTGCATCTGCTGCTGCTGCCGCTGTCGCTTCGGCCGTACCGATCATGTGCGAAAATTATTCCGTTCACGTAACTGTTTCTGCCAACGTGAACGGCGTACAGATCACAAAAGATCGATATAGTAATACCAATATTTAATTAGGTTACAGTAAATACTACAGCGTTATAATATACAATGATGGAAATAATAACGATGACTATTGATTGTGGTATGAAAAAATATTAATTTAATTTAAATAATAATTCTGTTTCAAATGTACATATGAATATCACAGACGCGATGATAAAACAAATGGCTATTAATATAGTAATAATAATAAAAATAATTATAATGATAGCGATAAAAATAATAGTAATAAGAATATCGTACAGTTATGTAGGTATAATGTGTTATAATTGAAGTATGACATGGAGGCTGACAAAATTATGCATATTACAGCGGCGTAATTATACGTATAAAAATCATGCGAATCAGCTAATAATGGGAGTTAGTGAATGTAATAAATAAATTACGACGCATTTGAGGATATGATATTGATGGAAAATATGAAAAACCCTCGGACGTTGTCTCAGGGGCGGTTAAAAGTCGAGAAAATTCAAGTTTCAGAACTCCTTTGCGGTCAATACGTGTCGGTAAAATGAGTCTAAAAGTAAGTCGATGTTAAAAGCCAATCCTCACGACGGCTCAGCGGCAATCGTCGAAGACCGGCATTTTGAAAAATAATTTTTATACCAATGGACAGTAAAATTTTCGAAGAGCAAAACGTAAGAATAATTATCATCGGTCAATTTTCAAGGGGAAAATAAAAGTTTTCCGATCTCATTCAAAACGACGGTGAGTCAGAGAATTCGTAAAATTGCGGAAAAACTAAAAAAATTCGGTCACGTTGTTATAAAATATAAAAACGTGTTAAAAAAATTTCGAATCGATAAATCACGGTTAAAACTTCGATCGGCTGTTATTTATTTCCCCGATCAAAAATCGACCGCAGATTATTTACGATTATTGACGTGAATGTTCAATTGTTCGAACTAACAACTCATTGAATTAATTCATACCAAAAAAAGTAGTTCGATGTCAGACGAACGCAGATGTTTTTTTTTTTTTTTTTAATCTAAGATAAATATATCAGCAGCAGCAGCAGCAGCAACGCAGCCCATTCGGGGGGTTTGTGCCACCGCATCAATGTGAAATTTCTATTTTTTTTTCTCATTTCATTTAAATATAGCTCGTGTGTAAAATCTTTACAAAAATAAAATAAATAATCTGAATAAATACAATATAATATTATAGTTAGTTAATAAATATCTATTAAGTTTAAAATCGATATGGTTTAGCGTGTTTCGATTTTTTGCCAGTTTCTGGATCAGTATAGAGCGATTTTTCCGATTAATAATTTTCTATTTGTTTTTTCCTTTTTTGTTAATTTTTTTTTCTTTTCTCTTAATAATTTTTCCATTTTTCCTTTTCTGGTTCACATCATATGCGGCGAATAAAAAAAAGAACGAGAAAAACTCGCGCGGAATACCGTGCGCCGCGACGTGATTGTTTCTTTGAACACCTCATCGCGGTGACAAACGAAAGTATATAAGCATTCCGCATTCGGCGTTACAGTTAGCATTTAGCAGCATGCTTCCCAAGGAAAAATAATCTAAGAATACACCGAGGGACAAAATCTCTCGTCGCTTCTGTTCCTGCCATCTTCTTTCGTATGATAACAACATTTGAAATTAATTCAACGACGATTTTGGTTGAAAAATAAAATCGGAAGAAAAATCATGCATTAAAAGAGGAAAGAAGAGGGCGGGTTTCGAGATTGTCCCCCGTTGCATCCGTGTCGTCCCTATATAAACAAAACCGTAGTACGAACTGCGTACGGCCCTAATAATTAAAAAACGATACTATAGATTGATCTATGTATTTCGTGGATGATGAGATATTTGTTTGCTTTTTTTTTTCTTTCACCGCGTTAACGTGCGCCGACGTTCACAATTGTACGAATACGGTATATCGCGTGTCCACGTGTCCACTTTATCGGTATATATATCGACACACATATAAATATTTTGTAAATATGTATGTATTTATGTATATGTGTGTGTATCTATAAGCGTTGAATGTTCTATGTATATTATAACGAGGGGTGGAGAATGGGCGAGAGGGGCGAAAGCCTGCGATGCATGTGGCCTGACATGTCTATGATTATCGTTTTCGCAAAAAAACAAAAAAAAAAAACAAAAGTTTTCAATCATTTTTCACTATCCGTTCAAACTTCAGGTTCACTTTTTTTCTAATTTTTTTGCTTCGGTAATCGCATTCTTCGGCTACGTTATCGCGTTGTCGATTAACATATATATATACTATAATTTTCAGGTGCAGTTGGTGCAGGTTGAATCAGAGAAATTTTGTTGTTCGTCGGAAGTTTACGTACATTTATACCAGGGGATCGGGATTCGAATGTCGACACAAATTACGGACTCCGTATTAAAACTCCTCATTTCCTACCCTGGTCTCTGCGTTGCGACGGCGTTATTCCTCTAGGCGAGGAGAGCCTCCAGATAGGGAAGTAGCGATTGCGAGGTGACCTTTCTGAAGTGAGCGAGCCGCCATCGAGTCGTCGACTCGTTACGTCGACTTCCGCCGTGCCGCCCTCAGGAGTCGAGGTTCTTGCCAAGATGTTTGAACACCTGCATTACGTACTCGAGTCCGTTCATGTAGTCGCGGAATATCAACCAATCCCTCAAGTCGCGGAATGTGTCGGATTTCGACATTTCGCGATATTCCGGCAACATCAGACTCCTGGACACGTCCGGACGAGGCGGCACCTTGCGCTCCTCACGCGCCATTTGAAGCTCGCATAAAACCTGAAGGTGACACAAAGAGCAACGGGAAGATTAGCCATCGTCGACCACAGAACCAGATCAGCGAATTTGTTCGAACGATGTTATGGTAATACGATTCTTACCGTGCGCAGCTTGTACTCCGCTGCCTCGAACTCTTTGTGGAACTCGAGGTTCTCCCGATCCCAGACGACCTGTTCCAGTGCAACTGCGAACATCTGCATGTACTCGTAAGCGTCTAGCAGAGCGGTATCGAGCTGAAAGTTTAGAAATAAAAAATGAGACTTTGGCGTCGTGCGCGCGTTCGGGATTTGAACGAATTTTCTATGTAAACGAGGGCCAGTTCCGAGACGATTAGATGAAATGGTTTTCAGCAAACTTACGTCTAATTTATCGAGGAACTCCTTCTTCAGTGGTTCGCGAAGCTTCTTGGGGATCGCGGTAAGACTCGGCAGCCAGTCGTAGTGGGTGTCTTTCCACAGCGAGTGCAAATCCTCGAAGTCGGTGTTGAACGTAGCACGGGTCTGAAAATTGCGAATGAATCGTCACGTTAGTCAAACCATTTACTTATATTCAGATATTTTTATCGTTAGAAACGCGCCAGTCGTACGAAGTTTGCGTTCCGGTTGACTCATCGTAACCCGGTCGATCTCCGCGTGTGATTCCGCGAGTCAAAAACAATTAATGTGTCTGGCTAGCGGCTACAGTTGCTGCCCCCAAACTGCTAACGATTTCCGAGTAAGTTCCGAGTAAAGCTGCTTAACGGCCCGACACCTCGTCGTTTCGGTTTTCCCAAAAAGATAAAAACGACCGACCGTATCGCGGCAGCCCCACCTGCAGCGTTGTACTCCGGTTACTCACATAATTTTTGCACTTTACCGAGAACTTGATCTATCATCCTCGGTCCCCGGCATGCCCCGTTAAATAATTGATGACTAAACGAGCCGAGCGGCGCCCGGCTCCAGAGGAACGTAACGCGACTTCCGAAAATCCAGGTTTAAATTCGGGGAATGGATCTGTCGCCGCGGGTCCGGCGCGCCAATTTTTGCTGCGGGATATATGTTTGTTTTATTCGCGGCTCGCGCCGGCAGCAGCGCTTCGGCGGGTCGAGGATCGGCGGAGAAGAGGTTGGAAGCTAATTGATTTTGGCGGTGAAGCAGCGAGCAGTTCTGACCCGGGGTCCGCCGACCCAAAATCCTCGGGCGAGACCCGCGCCGTGATTTACGATTATATTTCGAATTTTAGCGAAGCCCTCAAATTTTTACGAGACACAAAGGAGCGAGTCGAAGAGTGGAGGCTGCCGATCAAAGAGCCAGCGTTCGAATCTACGCACAAGAGAGTCCGGGCCAAACGCGCCGTCCACGTGACGTGAGTTTTGGCGGTAAAAATGTATACGAGCCGGTCGGTCGGACGACGACGTTAAGAGACCGCAACGCGTCTGGCTCGCCCTCGAAACCGCTCGGGCTAATGTATTTATTACAAAAACTCGCTGACGTGAAATTATCGTAAAATCGGTTGAGATCGTCCCGCGCGATGCTACGCAGAGGAATATATACGATGGGAAACTCAATCGCGGCCGTGTAAACGATGACGCAATTAGGAGTCGCCACGCGAGGATCCGACGAGCTTGCTCGTCGTACACACGTACACATGAAATGCCCTCTCTTCTGACCACACGCTGTGGCCTGTCGTCCGCCGGACAACTATAGCGAATTTTTCAGGGCCGATAATATTCGCCGATCTCTCGGTTACGCAATCTGTAATCGGAACGAGACCAATCGCTGTTGATATTATTTTCATTTCACCGGGAGATAAGGGCGCAGAGAATGACGTGAGCGTATCGGTCAGCTGGCGATCAGACGACAGCTTCGCGCGATCCAAGGTGTCGATTCGTTCGGAGACGATCGAGCGGCGATCGAAGAAACGAGGAAATCGAAAGTTTTTCACTCGGGATAAACAGATCAAATACGTCCACCGTACTTTGGTGCGAAGTTATAAATTGTCCGGGGACTCTGGAACACGAAGCGACGGTAATAATAATATCGATGTGGGTGTACGAGACAGCGGTGTATCCGGTCCGGGAGTTAGTATGCAAGACAGAGTCCCGGTGTGGTAGCTGCTCACTAGGAGGGGCAGCTTCCGATTCTGATTTATTGGAATTCACCACTTCCGATATTTTATGATTCCCGTACGGTATGCGCGCACACCAACACCTTACGAGCGGTGCGACGTCGGCACCTACGACGACGAGGGCTTCGTTCCCCTCATACGTACGATCGTTATCTCTCCATCGTCAGGATTCCTCCCGATGGCGCCAACTCCGTTCGGCGTCCCCCGCTACTTTGGACGTTCGGCCGACGTTCGTCAAAATTTCCTCAAAGTGCCGTCGATCGTCGCTGAGTCGCGGGTGAATATGTATATATGACGTTCCGATTCGCGATTCCGCCCTTCGAGAACCGGTCGTCCCTCCGATCGCCCGGTGTACGACGTCAAAGGCGACGCGAGCGTCGATTATATTCAAAACACGCGTACCTAGGTTCCACGTGAGGTGTCAGATCGCGGGGTACGGTGTTGCGGTGTTCGCGCGCGAACACCTGTACGCGCCTTTCGGGGGCGTCGAGAAGTGGGTATATCAGTGGATCCTAAGTAGTGCGCTAGACGTTGCCCCCTCGAGTATCTCGAATGGCTTCCCCTACGACGTTTCTCAGCGATCGCACACGCACGTCCCGATACTCGGCTTGGGGCGATTGACAATATCGAAGATCAACAGCACCGGGTGGTCGACTCGCCATCATCCGGGGTTACGTCATCTAGCTGCGATACGTGAGACCCCGATGTTTTCGAAGTCAGCGCATAACTTGATCCCAAAGACCGCGAAAGCTTTCTTCTATTTTTCGACCTCTCTCTCCCTCTCCCTCCCTCTCCCTCTCACTCTCTTACGCCCTCTCTCTTCTTTTGCTGCCGGTGCTATACTTCGGTCAAAGTGTACGTTGTGTTTTGAGATCCCGCGAACTCCGCTATCAAACGAGACGTGCAGGTGTGTGGATCGGCTGTCGAGAAACGATACGAGATAGCCGAGTGGGCGACATACTGTCTGTCGTTGAAGAACGCTTGCGTCATCGGCAAGGCCTCGGTGTTGTTCCGTCTCTTCTCTACCGATTTCATACCAAGATTCTCACACCTCTTCGTACGTGGTGCAGTGCGTTTATTTTCTGAACGAAGTATCGGATGCGGTACCCCCGCAGCGACGCCGATCGATTCTAAGTCTCGCGTTTTCCACCACGTCGGCATATCAAAACGACACTTTATTATCGATTCTGTTTGCGTCCGGTCTGCGTATTGGCCGTACAATCGCACCGTACAGGAGTGCGTAACATCGTACGACCGCAATAGCTGTCGCTGCAACTTTTCTTCTATACTTTTGCAACGCCTCTGAATACGAGAGCATCCGCGAGAAGTCGTCGTCCGGGAAAGAAATCTTACAAGGGCTTCGGTCGCTTATCGTAATCGTGTAACGATCATCTGTTGGTGAGCCCGAAGGACCGTGCGGTACGTACAGCGAACATGTAGCAAGGAGCTGAGACCGTCGCGGTATCGCTTGTCCGGCCGGAAGTAGCTATAACTGCCATCCGTTCGCCCTTCTCGAAGCCTCAACCTTCGTCGTCGATGATATCCACCCACGAGGAGCGCGGAGTTTCCTATGAAATTAGTCCTTCGATTCGCGATCTCGTTTTCTTCCATTGGCGGCTCTATGTTTACTCCTAATTTGCGCGACGATCCGCATCGAGTTGGAAGAATCTTATTTAGCTCGTGACGAGACGACCGGGACGCGGTGGATAAATATGAGGCGGTCGTATGATAAAGTATGAGAATTAGTTGGAGCGGATGGATGAGCGCGAGTAACGGATTCTTTCTAACAACGAGACAATCAGCTAACCACTCGGTTCGAATGATTGAGAATGTATTCGATACGACGAGAAGTAAACGTCGATGACTTAATTGGGTATAATTTCTGGCCTACTATAGTACAGCTGCAGACGACGATATTCGGGGTGTGTGACTCACATTATGAAATTAGCGACATATGCGTCCCAACAAATACACGACGTTTCGCTACCGTATCGTTTTACGTTTTTGACCCAACGATAAGTCGAAACGCGTTCGCGCTCCTCTAATACGCGAACCTAATTATTTGGAAATTATTCTTTTCCCTTCTTTTTTTTTCATTTCTCCCCACTCTCTTACACGACGACCACCTTTGCAGCTCGACTTGCGCTCTAGCAAGTGGGTTTTCCCGGATGAGACTCACCTCAAATTAAATTACATGGGTGTGCACTTACACATCCGTACTTGCATGCGCACGTTACACATTCAACTCGTCGTACTCGTGTGGTCATTCTTCGCGATGGTCAGTCGATATAACGCGTTCGTGCGAACCGTTATATGTCCCCCGATTTCGTACTAATTAAGGGTATAAGATTTCCCGCAAGGTTTTTTCACCTACGAAGGTACGATATCTGTGTATTGGATAGTATTTCGATCGTATGATACGATCGTGTTGCCGGCGTATAACGTAATCGATGATTTTCCGCGTGTATCACGTATTGTTTCTCTATTCTCTTCCTAATACTCGATGCGTGACGTGTCATTTGTGTCACTACGTCAGAGAAGATTTCTTGGCCTGGCAAATCCCCCTTCCCTCCGACGCGTTTCATTCGCGCGTAATTATGTAACCGACATGACATTCGTCATCGCGTGAAGCTCGGACCCAGTTGAGAGATCGGGGAAAATTTTTCACACCGGCACCGCGGCGCTTCGATGCTTTTGACAATCGACGGAACGGTACGCGATACGACGGCGCGTTTCCACATTTATCGAAAGAAAAATTAATTCAATTCACTCACGAATTCTTCCCCTAATAGTTGAGCGTGCATGAGGGCCACGTCGGCCTGTACCACGATCTGGTCGAGAAGGTCCTTGTCCTTGAGCTGGATGACGTCGAGGCTTCCGGAGAATACGTCGGACCCAATTCCGCAAGGATTCACCCACTTCCGCGGTGAGTTGAGACGTTTCTGTTCGGAAGTCATCATCGGAGCGCCGTGTATCGACGCGACAAGCAACGTCACCAAGAGGCTGCCTAGCCCTGGAAAAAAATAACGGTCGTAATATGAGTCCGAGTTCGCAGTGGTAATTACAGGTGTGCCGATCGGATCAACGGCGGCATAAAAGTGCGACGTATCGAGGAATTTGCGGTAGTTCGTCGATCGGAATCGGTGAATTTAAATTTCACCATTATACAGGAGCGGAGAAGCGATCGCGATTATAAATTTCGTGGGTATGCGTATGCGTATGCGTATGCGTATCGTACGTAAGTACGTACGTTCGACTCCACGCCTCTAATTTTAAGTATCAGTCGTACGGCGGATCAACTTCCGCATGACCGGGCCAACTATACTTTTCATTAATATCGTACCAGATCACCGCGTCCTGTGATCAAACGGCCATTCGGAGATGCGCCTCCGTCCTTGTTCGCTCCCTATCCCCAACCCCCGCGTAACGATCACTCGTTATTTCGTGCGTTACGACCGTTAATGAAAGGTTTGCCACCCGGCACCGGCGACAAACGGCACGAGGTCTCCTTCTACCTTCGCATTAGCGGCCCCGCGGGTCCTCTGCCAATTTTCTTTCCGCGATCACGAAGGCGTGTTCAATTCCGCAGACTCCGCGTAACGATTTTCGACAAGTCCATTGTAATTTTCGTCATTTATCCTCGACGTTCGATTGGAAATAGCGTGGAGTTTGTTTGTTTGTTTTGTTTTTTTTTTTTTTTTTCGTTTCTTTCGTTTTTATCTCTCCGCGCGATAAAAAGATGAGAAGGCAAGTGCAACGCCGGGAGTTGGGCCTACCTCAATGCGAGCGTCGCAGCGTTCCACTGAAATTCCTGGGAACCTGCCGCACCGCGGAAAAACACATCACGCTACTCCGTCCGTCGAGGCGCGCCTCTACGTCCCGGAGCTTCTTGCCCCCGCTGGAGCAGCAGCGGAGATCATGGTAGCAAAAATGCGGTAATGGTGCGCTGTCCTCGCATTGCTCGCGACAATTATGCCCCATTAGGCCCCCCCGTACGGGCCCGGTCCCGCGGTGCGGTAGGTCGCGTACGCAACACACATTTGCCGATTTATTATACTTCTCTCCTTTATGTACATACGTCTACCTCCGCGGTATCTCACGTTCGTATAGGTATACGAGCGTGCGGGTCGTGTGCGTGAAAATAAATACATAACTCGTAACTTAATATAGCACACCTGCCAGGAATATATACGGTCTAATTTTTTATCAGCTAATACTATCCGCGATCATTCTCTCCCATATTAGTCCTCCCGTTCATCACATTTCTCTTTTTCTATACGCCTGCGGATAACCGAGCTTCCGAGCTAAAAAAGGGAAAATAGTAAAAATAATAAATAGCCAGATAATGAACATCATCCATCAATGGGAGTATACCTGAATGAACCACCTATAGGCGCCGCCGGTACGTTGCTGCACAAGCCACAGGTGGTTTCCGGGAGTTACCGAGTCCGCGGGGTCGCCCTGTAGCTGCGCGCGTTACGTACGTACGTACCTACCCTACGTACAACCGTGCAATCGAGAAGAACAGAGTCGGTTTCGGCGCGGGCAACGCGGGTTTTCCGATTTCGCGTGACTCTCGGTTGGGAGTGCGTGCAACTCGCGTGCCGCTCTTGCGTGAAAACAATTTCATCCGATCGGATTCGCGACATTCAATCGAACCGAAACGAATCCGGCCTGCGGGAAAACCGGCCTCACCCGCGATTGTTCGAAACCGACGATCGGTCTGAAATTGTCACTTCTTTCGTTTGTTGTTGTTTTTTTTTTTTTTTTTCAAAATCCCCAGAGGTCAGAATTTTCGGAAAAATATTCACCCCGATATTTTTGTCGCATAACATTGACGGAAGATAGGAATGACCGGTTACACGCGTAACGGACTTTGAATAATCGTCGCAGGTAATAATTCTGAAATCACGCTGGGTCTCAGCGCGGATAATTATTCGGCGATTAACTCCGTTGCCCTAGCCGGCTTAAGCGGACTAATAGATTTTGGGATATCGGTGTATCAATTAGGGGACAATTGTCTCTGGTAGGGTAAGAACTAATTCAAAAAATTTCAAACAAAAGAGTCTGACCAGTAAGTCTCGCATAATCACCCCGTTATTTTGTCATCACGAATGTATCGACTAGACGTTGGTCTAATTACACCATGAAAAGTGGTCGACGTCGGATATTGTGAGAATGGAAATTTTGAGAACGCAAAAATTTTTACAAGGATCGAAATCATCTACCGCAGTGCCGGGGGCATGAGTTAAAAATCGAAGTCCGTCTCATTATTCCCTGAGATAAAACCTGTAGCTAAGAGTTAACTGCATTCTAATGCATTTATAAATGTAACTTGTTCACTTGGGAGTAATAGTCGTCGACTCTACGTTTCAGTTGCTACCGCAGCTGTAAAGGTTGTGTGTAAGAATCTTGATCGTTTTCCGGCCGCTCCAAACGAACGCATAAATTTGCGCGGGACGAAGCAACGATGATATGAAAATACGTCAACGACTCCATCGTAATAACATCGATACGAAAAAAAGGATAAGACTATTCAGCAAAAAAATTTTCAGAGTCCTGATTCAATCCCTCTGATGGAAGAACTTACTCAGCCATGTGATCGTGAATCCTGCGGGGTATCCCGAGTATCCTCGTATCCTTTTACTAGACCGATTTCGCATGTGCGACGACGAAGTGGAAGGAAAATATCCACTACCGATGTTTTTGCTATTGGTGGGCGCGTCGACGCCAGCTGTCATTTTACCGGATATATTGTCGGACTTCCCGATATTCTCTAATCGAACTTCCATCGGAGCTTGCGAATCCGTCTGAAGTTCAGCGGAACGAGACTTGCGAACTCTGTGAGACGTCGTCCTCTGATCGCGGGTGAGAATGGCCTCCATGGTGAGCAGCTGATGATCGTTTAGCATCGGTTTATCGTTCGGTAGATTGTGCTCCAGATCGGAAATGATATCCTCTTTTCTCAGGGTGCCGGTCATCTTGGCATGACACTTGTTACACTCGAGTTTAATTCGGTTGATTGTTAGCGACGCGAGTGGGGGAGGCGGCGACAGATCGATGATCGGTATAAGAAACACTTGGGTATGTTCACTCGGCGTTGGCGTTGATATCGTAGATATTTAAAATACTATATTACAGGAATAATATTAACAACAATAAAACTAGCAACAACAATTGGAACAAGTACAACCGTTACAGGTTGAATATATGAAAACTGAAGATAAATTTTTCTTTTATAGTACGAGGGTCCTTTGGGTGCAGCAAGTGTGCAATTGTATCGTAACCGTGGGTTCGATCGCGACGAAAAAAGGCGAATAATAATTAACACGTCGATCGTTCTCGTTACGATAATAATTTCGATAGTCGCGAAGAACTAACGATCAGCACTGATACACAATTCGATTGACACTGGTCCCGACACACTCGGAGCACTGATTCTTATAAGGGTAGTGATGGTAGCGTGGCGGTGGCAGAAGCCTGTGGTGGTGGATGTTTCTCTGCGGCAGCTCCACGGCGAGTGACAGGAGCTCACTTGACTAAGTGACTGAGTATCACCTCTACTACATGTCCAAGGAGGCAGCGGCACCACCAACGGCAACGGCAACGTCAGCGGCACCGGCAACAGCAGAAGGAACAACGACGTCGGTGGAGGCGGAGGAGGCGGTAGCTGGAGCGGGAGCGGGAGCGGGAGCGAAGAACCAAGGTAGGTGTGTGGAAAAGAACGTCCAAGTATTGGATTGTATACGTGGATGAAGATACGGGTGTGAATGTGGACGTGGATTCGGATACGTTCGTATATGTGCGGCGGACTGTTGGGAGAGCGTTCTTCAAGGAGGAGTGTAAAGTCGAGTGTCTTACGGAAGGAGAGTCGGTAGGTAATGGTAGATGAGATTGTGATGGTGCGATGTGCTGCGGTTTGATCTTTCTCGGTAGTAAATGATGTATATATTCGTCGTCGCGTATGTACGTAATTCATGTACCGGACTTACTACACGAATGTAGTATGTGTTATGGTCTCGGTCGAGTGATCGCTCCGAGTCTATATACGATTCTAAACCCGGCAAAGCACGTGGCCAGCAAAGTCTGACCTACCCCCTCCGTAGATTCCAGATCGTCCCGAACCCCCACCCTGGAGATCCGATAGGTTCGATACTTGAAACTTGCCTCTTCTTTATCGCGTTGCTCATTCATAAGTCTCCCCGCACGAGTGCCTCGCCCCCCCCACCATTCCCACGTTCACCCCACTCCCGGCGGATCCCTCCTCTCTGCTCTCTCTGTGCCTCTTATCCTCTTTCACCTTTTCCTTCTCTTTTTCTTTTTCTTCGTTTTCTTTTTCTCCTCGTCCTTTTCCTTCTCTTCGTTCACCTCGTTCTTCGTCTCTCTCCCTTGCACCTCCCCTCCGGACACCCTCCCCGCCCTCCCTTCCTCCCTCGAAGACACCCGCGGGCGATGGGCCGCAGGTGCATAGCGTGCGCCAGGGTTTTCCTCAACAGTCCGTATAGAAGGGGGAACAAACCAGGGTACACGTATATACGCGTAGGACACCAATACGCCGATACCTGAGCCAAAGCCATCCCACCTTTTCTGCCCTCCCTCTGAAGTCCCTCTATCGTTTGAAAGTCAATCGTAAAATCGACTCGATATAACCCACTGAGGGAACGCTTGCAATTTTCGGCAATGAGCGTTTCGATTTAAAGTTCCTTAAACACGAACGACACCGGACCTATGCCGAAAAATACGCGATATCCTGAAAATGAAACATTCGGCGATTGTTTTCACTTTTGCGTCTCGCGGAGAATACAGGTGTGAATTTGAGCGTTACCGCGACCTTGACCAGATTGCAGGTCCCGGATTCCGTCGGGGTGTGAAATTCGTCGGTAAGAGTCTCCGGAGTCCCCGTAGAACGGTTTCCCCACCCTGCGGGGGTGCGAATCGAGGAGATATTTTCCAACTGGACCGATTTCTCCTCTCGCGCCGATCTCCCCGTGTCGTGTCCGAGAGAAACCCCCACTCGGATTCTCGGCCCCCACCCACCTGGTGTCGATGACGTTTCCTTTCACTGACTCTGAACGCGGCTCGCCAGACGGTCGAGGACCCTTGCCGGAATCGTGCGGCTGGGAGATTGTTCCCAGTTTCTCGTAATTCCAGCGTTCCCGATTCTTCTCTCCCTGGGGCTACGGGAGGTCCCGGATTTAAACGGAACATTCGCTTTCCCATAAATCAAGTTCTCGGAGGCCCAACTTGGTCGTCAATTCATGTATCAAATTCTTCGTACATGATTCGCAGTAACTGACTCGGCTGATGACGTATGAAATACACTCGATTCTCAGGACGAGACCACGCTTTCGTGGAAAAGGAGTCGCTGTGATTTCTATCGTGTACGATAAAGGTGATGCGGTCGCAACTGTGCGACCGCATCGAGATAGTAACTGGCTCTTTCTTCGCTTTTCCTTATCACCGGGATAAAACAACTCGAGTCTCTTTTCGAATTTACAACGATCAAGCAATAATCGTAATCGATATCGTTCCACTACATTTTCTATTTCCTCGATTGTGAGTTAGAAAATCGACTTTTCTCAATGAGATCGCAGAATCGCTGCTGTTACATTTCTCACTCACTATGATGACGATACGATGTCACGCGAGAGAATTTACGCAACACAATTATTGTAATTGTCGCACCATTTGCGACGTAATTTTCAAACGCTGGGAAGCTGATCTCCATGTCACCGCTGCGTTTCGTAGTCGGCCGGTACACGATTCTGCCGATCTGTCGTAGGTGCGAGAATTAACGAACCATCGATTTAAAACAACGTGTTAATTATCGGGCCGCAGCCAGATTCCAATCTACCCGTTGTAAGGTATAAATTTTCGCATGCGGACATTCGACCCCCGCACGAATAGCGTAGTTCGGCCGGGTCCTCTCCCCGATCTGGACCTTTACGTAACTGGTTGACCGTGACCTTGAGACATTGGTCGTAGATGCTGTATCATGATACTCGGATCTGCGGGATGATCGGGATGACGACGTTACCGAACGGTTTCTCATGGTATGGAATTTGGGTTATGGTGTCACACGCTGTTTCCACTCACATACTCTGCATATTATTGCAATGAACTTTCCAAATTGTGGCAATACAGTCATCGTCCTCGTCGTTGTTGTCTTTCGTCCCATCTCATGTCTTCTTCTATTCGATTCGCGGCATGTGTCATTATTACTTCTCAAAAGTTTCTTCCGGATTCTCTTGTATCCAGCCCCCTGTTCTTGACGTCAGAAGTCCCGATCCGAAGAAATGATTCGGATACCGGACCCAACGACCATTGCGCGAAAAGAGAGTCGCTTTCATACTCCGTCGGGTGGACCACCACCTCTCAGCATCCGCGACACCGGCGATAGACGGGCGCGCCGTACGATCGTTTCGAAGAGGGGGTATGTCAGCGATGACGTCGCTTGGTGTTCCGGTAACGGTTATGCGAAGTGTCACTTGCGCAATAGTTGAGATTCCGGAGCCACCTACCAGATACCATAATACCAGGTATACACGCCACTCGGCATTCGGTACATCGGTGACCACTGATTCACTCCTCCTTGCCAAATTCAATAGCAAAATCTCGCGAGCTATACCCGCGCAGATGTGAAAAATCGCGGAATGACTTGCACTTTTCTATCGACCTCGAAAATCAAGCAAATTATCGGGTAACGGTCGATCGAAAGTTTGACGTAACGGGAGAAACGCCCCGGAGTCCAAAGTCAAGATTGTCTCATTGGCTCCGTATTGCGTTTTAATTTTGTCACGCGTTTCTCTGAATTTTATCTTCTCTCCGCACGCTAGACAACCGTTTCGGTTCACCTCACTTCTTCCGCACTCTAGTGTCTCTATAACGGATAGGATTCTAAGTGGATTGCGGCCGGGGGAACGATAAGATAATAAAAATGTCAGCTAAAAATTAAAATAATACCATGACACAAAAGGGTTGAGAGTGCGGAACTGTTACAGGCGCGCGACCGTCTGCAGGTTTATACCTGTTGTCCAGCTTTCGTTCAACAGTTTTTCAAGGGTTAATCCGCCCTATTCTTAGTCCCTCCCTTCTCGGCCGCTCCTTTCGGAGCCGAAACTCACCCTGCGCGTTCGAGACGTAGCTACTTATACGCTACCATCATAAATACCAAACGTCCTGTACCGTTCGATCCGAACGACCGACCCCCGATCCATACTCTTCAGCTAACTTTACTCTTCAGCGTCGGTCTTCCACTTAATTTTGACACGTCCAATTCAAGCCCCAAAATTATTATACGGCAGATCAGTGCCGCTCCTAATTTGTTGTGTTTTGTTTTGCTTTACAGAATGTAGTCCTGATTTAAGCTGCGCCATGGGGGACGACCCCCTCGATTTGGGAAGCCTTTTCACGGACTTGGGGTGAGAAGACAATAATTTTCTCTAATACGCGTGCGGTGTTTGGAAAAATCGAGAACCGGGTTTTCGAATATCGGCGTAAATTTTTACTCCGATATTACGAATTCGAGTTCGGAACCGCTCGCCAGTTTTCGAGGTAGATGAACTCGGCGGTCCCGTGAATTCCTCAACGAACTTCA
The DNA here is from genome assembly GCF_917208135.1 of Athalia rosae. Lineage (NCBI taxonomy): Eukaryota > Metazoa > Arthropoda > Insecta > Hymenoptera > Athaliidae > Athalia > Athalia rosae. The sequence goes on along the minus strand of NC_064026.1, from coordinate 4,534,301 downwards.
TCGATCGGTTACTTATCGCGTGCGAACGACGATGACGTATTGGCGAATCACAATAATAACGTAATACGATCGTCCGGACCACTTAAGGGGTCAACGAAGCGATCGTTTATTACTGCCCGTCTCTGAACTACGTTAAACATTGCCCACTCGCCGATGGAGGAAAATATTTTTACCGCATATATTCTGCAATAAAATATCTCCAACGGGAAAAAGTCTGTAAAACATGTATCTGCCGGCGAATCCGGTACGCGGTGAAAGTAAATCTTGGAGATTAATCTGACCACCTCTGCGGATGGATTTGCTGTCGTGTGTACGTGAGGTGCGGAAGGAAGAACTATTGCGATTGTTTCCGTTAATCGTCATCGGAAAATCGTCGAAACAAGAGCTCGTAACCGCTCAGTGTCGAACAGGTGCACGCCCATTCGCCCGTTACCTCGGGGTCATTCCGAGGTGATCAGGTGGTCTGGTGAATTTTATCCGATTATTATTGCGGTGTAGGAATTTCACTGAACAAGAGACGAAATTTGGTCGATCGTTGATGAAATGGAGCGGCTAATCGCAATTGAAAAACAGCATAGAGTATGACGAGGTGGAAGAGATAAACAGAATGCATCACGGTGGTTTATCGTAATCGTGGATTATCTTCTCGCGCTACGTACGAGCTCGACTCGCGCCAACTCGTGACCACTGATAATAGATATGAAGTAACGGGAGCGCAGATGTTTACGGAGCGTCGTTGAATCCGCCTCAATTGCATCTAATTAATTCCGAACAGCGGAAAGAAGGGTCGACGAAAAAGGACGGAATAATAGCGTTGACTTTTCGGTGAAGGGAACGAAGTTTCACCTTTGAAAAAAAAATGGCAAATTGTCGAATCTCTCAACTGATTGTTCCGCGTGTGGAAAGTAATTAATGCAATACCAATATCGCGTTTTCCTCTCTGACGAACGATTCGCAATCGTTTGGGATATTATGCTCGCCCATGAAAAATATATTCATTTCCAGGGTGATAATTACGTAGGCATATGACGGACTGTGAGATAGTATAACGCTTGGATATCTAGAGACTGTACCGGCGTAATGTTACACTCCGGGGAATCGTAACGTAACGTCCGACTAATTTGCTGATTTTTCGCGCTATTGAAGCTGGCAAACAATTGAGACCATGTTCGTACGTACGTATGGATCGACGTGTCCGATGCTGAAATTTATTAAAATCTCCAGTCTGAGTTCGAGTCGCAGACGAACGTTCGCGAAGATATACTATTGGCGGAGAGGGTAACGAAATTCGCGAGCTACCGCGCTCAATGAATCCCCTATTTAAGATATTGGAAAGACCGGGAGCTCTCTTTGAATACAAATCAACTTCCTGCTGCTAAATAACTGCAACGTACGGGGAAAATATTTACAACAATCGTAGCCTCAACGTGTCAACGATGAGACCGACAGTTGAACTTACTTATGCTAATTGTCATGTGTTATCGTGAAAATTGCGGGCGCAACGCTCGTCTCACATTTTCTGTACGTCTGAATTTTTTATACACATTTTTTTTTTCGTCTCATTGCCCAAGTAGGTGTACGTTAACTAAAACGACGAATAATAATGATTACCTGGAAAACAGACGCGTTTTCATACGAAACATTTGTCAAGTTGACTCACTAATTTGTTAAAAGTTTTTACCGGCGATACGACAACGTACGTATAGCTACCGTTCGGATGACAAGACAAATTTTTTTCTGACTATACAGTTGCTCATCACTTGACTGTTTCCAGTGGATATGCTGATCGGGGAATGAGAGCCGTATGGTAACGAGCCGCTCGTCAAATGTGCGTGGGAGTCCCCCCCGCGCTGTGAATTCCAAGAGCATTCCGTGCTAGGCCAAGGTGATATTCTATGGGCAGGCTGTTCGTACGATCGAAAAAAATTCGTCTCTCGTTCGTTCAATTTTTTCCGAACGATCGGAGTCGCCCCTAATTTCCGCGTTTCGACCTTGCGATTCGCTTCCTCATCGGCGCAGGTATACGCGGCGAGGTTCCCGGAGGATGCGAAGAACGCGAGGATCGGGTCCTCTGCGCGCGGAATACGAGGGCAGAATACGCGACGTCGAGTTGAACGATTCCGGAGGCGAATTCCACGTCGGGCAAATAATGCCGCAAAAAGTACGTTTGGCAATCTGACAATGAGGTGGAAAAATCGCGTGGGTAATTTTCGAGTGCAGAAGCAACCGATGTTGTGTGGTCCCCGTGTATATTACGCGTGTGGTCCGACGGTAGAAGAAGCGGATAGAGACATCGGCGACATTCCCGCGGCAACCCGAAGCACGCGGACCGTTCTTTCGGCTCGTAGCGTTTCATTTCGGACCACCCATGACTGATTCCTTAAACTTTATTTGCGAAAAACGGCAACACGCAGACTAGAACGAGGTGGAGCACCTTTCAAATTGGTCAGTTCCTTCCTCCCTCCGCAGTTCGGGCGGCGGCTACCGCGTGTTAATTATATTAAACTAGAAAAGGGTCGACCGGATTACCCGAGCGATCGGTAAAACATTTGCGGTAGATTTTGAATGCCGAGGAGAATTTTTTCGGCGAATATTCTCATCGTTGTCGGGGAGAGAAATGACGAAAAAATTGGAAAAGATTTCAGCCGGCGGATGGTGTACGCGAATACATACCTGCTCGCGACGACCGTTGAATGGAAAAAACGACGACAATCGAGCTACGTCAAAAGAATTTCTTTCATAATGAAATGAATCTATTACACGAATTGTATGTAGTTGGATGTTTTTCAAACTCGTTTACATATTCCTCGCATATTCGGCAGGTGTATGTACGTACGATGCGAATCGGCGATCTTTCGCAGGAGTCGACGATCTGTTGCGATTATATTCGGTGTTGACGGGTAAACAAAAAAAATTTTTATAAAACTCTCTCGCCCACGTGCAACAGATTATCCGAAAATTTTTAATGCGCCAGGCCTAACTGGATCGGTGTGGGTGTACACCTCGTTCACCGATCCCCTACGGGTCACTAATTTTCTCCTATAATCGGATTAAAGTCGGCGAACTCAGTCGTACTTCCTCAAACAATGGGGAACACGCGTCGCGAGGGAGGTGATGCAGGCCGGCAATTTAAAACGCGTTGACAGTTTCGTTGTATAATATATTGAAACACGGCGTGTATATAGGTATCCATAGCTTTGAAAATACCCTGAAAACCTGTAACTTTCCCCCCCTCCGCACTCTCGCCCCCTCTTGTCAAATTGCGGGAATCAATTTCAACGGATAATTAGGGAAGCATGCGGCTCTGAACTTTGATAATGTTATTGATATCTCGCTTATCGATTATCAGAGAACGCAACGGAATTCTCCGACTCAACAACGCGTTAAAACGAAACCGATCATCGTTCCTGAGATCCCAAGCGCGGTGGGCACGATTAAATGGTGCAAGCTTACCAAGTAGCGGCATCAAGGGCGCGACGGCGGGTGAATTTAGCGGGAAAAACAATTTTCATCTGTCGCCAGCGATATCCAACGTGACGATTTTACGATCGTGTTCAGGGTGCTGTAGGTGCGGTGCGATGAAAAATTTATCGAGCTCGTATACCTCCCTTGAGGAGTCCACGGCCCGAAGACTACCCGGTTATTAGGTATTGCAGTTTACATGCCACGCGGTGATGATTTTGGGCAGTTTTTGTTACCCGAAAATGAAATATCAATGATAATTTGCTTCCTTTGAAAAATCTGTCAGAACCATCGGCTCAAAGAACAAACGCGGTACTCGCGCACGTGACACATGTCAGATTATATTCGATCGAGCGAGATCTGATCGGTGAGATATCGTAGGGGAAAAAATCTCACATCTTCATATTAATCGATGTACCATTCGAAGCGCGTTAATTCCGATTCCTAGTTGGTCAACAAAGTATTATACCACGGACGACCTCAACCGCAGGCGACGTTCAACCGGTTAGGTGTTTCCATAATATTTTGGCGCTGGTTGTATATCATTTGTCAATGAGACTCGGGACCGTGCTGTACGATCCGCGGCTGTGGTAGGTGAGCAACTACGATCGTCATTTCCATAATCATTTCGCATCTCGTTGGTCTCTGAATATCCATAAAAAATTTAATGGCATTGCATAGACCTTGCTCAAGTTGTGCTTTTTTTATTTTTACAAACAAGGACAATCGATTCGGTAAATAAAGATACGCCGGTTGACCCGCAGTCGTCGTACTTACTGGTGGTGATGCGGCTCCGAGAATGGCACCTTTTTGGAAGTGTCGCGAACACGTTGTAAAATTTAGGTAAAGGTAGAGACGCCATGTCAAGTTCAGGACGGGACCATTTCGCGGCATTTCAACCTGCACCTCTGATTAAAAAAAAAAAATTACACTTCACTCGACCAAACTGGACTGAAATTCGCGAGTATTCGTCGACCACGTCGACGGTAAAGGACGCGTCAATTTCGGCATAGAGTCACGGATATAGTGCGGCTCTCTGTTCCCGTATTTACTACACGACTCGACGTCTCTCTACCTTCCTCTTTCCCGTCTATCAATCCGCGTCTTATCTTTGTTTTCCGAAGTTACTCCGCTCTGCTATCGCGAAACACCTACTTGCTGCTCGTACCTGACGTGTACGCAAAATTGGTTCGATTTATTTCGCAAAAATTCGCTTCGATTTTTTTTCCTCATTTCATACACTTGACATAGTGCAGTCTCACGTGAGGCCAATTATCATGAATCGTTAATTTTTTTTTTTTCTTTTCTTTTTTCTCTTTTTTCTCCTCTTCTTTCTTTTCCCTTTTTCTTTTTTCACATTTAATTACGAGGTAATTATATGTCGATTAGGAGTTAAGAAACATGTTACATAGTTACATTTAAAACGCTACAAGCGTTAATAACATTATAATTACGTTCGAAAAATCTGTGGAATTTGTTATTTGTTTGCCATGATACCTTATCTCATATACATTACGAGTTAATTTCCAGTTAATCTAATATAACCGAGCACTTCCATTGGTCTTCTCACAGAAAATTGCACCTGAGCGCGCCCCGAGCCAGCTGGATCCACGATGCAACGAATCGAAACTCGGCGGGGTCAAAATTTGGATGACGCTAATCTGCATCGGAAGTTGGACCGTGTTATGGTGCAATTCCGACACACATCGCTCTGTGGTAAGGCTTTCCCTGCAATAACTTAGCACTCGATCACGAGCTAAAAATAAAACCAGACGCCGCACACTCCGCGCACAGCGGGTGTGAATCACGGAAATATTCTTCGCCGAGAAATACATATCTTCTCAATTTGGCGCCACTCGTTATGCATACCTACGCCCACGTACACGTATATAGGCTATCGCGATCGGATGTGTTCTACCGAAGGCTTCTCGAGTACGTCAAACAACCTGATGCAATTTCACGATCCCCCTCAGCTCTTATGGTCGGACTGCTCTGTGGTTTTCGGCCTGCTGCAGTTACGATCGAAGGAGTTCGACCGACTTTGACCTTCGCACGTAAGTTTGAATGAAATATTTGAGCAATGAAACATTCTCCTGCCGATGTATGTTGTACCTATATGGCCACGTTCGATCGTGAATCGGTCGGTGTCAAACTGTTACGCCTTCACGGTATTCGCGAAAAAAATCCGGGAACCCTGAAGAATTTCCGCATTTTTTTAATTGACTAATTTTTTACGTGAATTCGGATTTCAAAATGACCACGTTTTCGACATGATCTCAGTCGGTTGTGAAACAAGGTACATCTCGTATATTTATCGAATAAATCGCCGTGCCGAGGAATAACGGAATCTTCTTACCGTCGCTATCTCACGAACCGGAAATGACAAGTTGCATTACCGAGTGACGCGTTCTTCTTCGATTCACGAAATCGTAGATCTCAATGAACGCGATTGTGTTAAGCGACGATCGGCGCTGCAGAGACCGCATGACACGATGCGCCAGCGTTGCAAAGTCTCGCGTAAAATACCAAATATAGAAAATCGCTGGTCGATGTGGGGCTCGAAGTTGGTAGGCGCTAAGCCAGTACGGCGATAACGAAAGCGTGAGGCGTGAAGAGGAAAGAGTGAGTAATTCCGGTCGCGGGCATTCGGAGGTACAGACAACGGGGTACGGGGAGCGTCGAGCGTCGCGGCGCCGTCACCGACCCAAAAAGTTGACGGCATCGGTGAATCGGCGAAGAGAGGATATGAACGTTAACTCGTTGCGGTTTCTAAGGGCAATGGGAATGATCTGCTTCGTCTGGCTGGTATCCTTATTTTTTATATCAAATTCTAAGAACAACGCCCTCTGAGCCGAGAGGCCGGGCTCTGCTGTGCCAATTGTATGGGGTCAACCGGGGAGCGCCGTGCGCCTCTTCGCCGAGAATCAACTTCCGTTTTTCAGATTTTTCACGGAGGAACTGCAACCGTCGGAATCCGAGCTAACGACGAACGTGCCGATAACTTCCGGATCGGGAACACGTCCGCCGAGCTCGGTCGTCTCGATTTTATCGGGTAACTACAAATCTACATCGTACGAAGGTAGAATCGGAGATTGACCGCATCGTGGTCCGCACATCATGCGTGGTCCTACGATCTTGCGACGAGACCCGGAACTCCCACGTGATTCGTTAAATTATACCAAGATGTATATTACAAGTTCGTCAGAAGTAACAATAATTGTCATTCACGGCATGGACAATGACCAGGCGTATCGTTCCAGGAAAATTATACGCCAGATAGGTACATTTCTAAGTCAGACGTGAAACCTTAAAATTTATCCCCTTTGAAAAGTATACTCGAACTTACCGTAAGTTGTCCGCCAAGTTCACCCCCTCCGAAGTACCGCTGTCGAGTCTGAAATACAACAAGAAAAAGAATTTGTTAATCGTCACATCCTTTTGAATGAAAAATTTTTCGGATCGTCCATTACAGCGGATCGACCGTGCTCAACATCGATCCGCTCGAGACAGCAGATTATTCTTATCACGGACCGATAATAATTGTCAATACCGCACCGACTATCAAATTTCATTTGCTAAAGTTTACCAACATCTTGACTCGGTAGCCATAGCTGGAAGGCCTTTGCAGTCATATCTGGGATCTTTTCGAAGGAAAAAATTTCAGCCTTGCGCCAAACCCGCAATACCGCGTTCGGGAGAAGACTCCGCGAAAAATCACAGTTTTTGGAATTAAAAAGGCAGGATTACTCCGAAACCGGTGACAATTGACAGAAAAATCTCGGTGACAGTCATGAGTCTGTACGGAAGTGCCGGGCATTCCACATCGTGAATATATAGGTCTTGGTCTTTCGAGACAAGAAAGTGAGCCGGATCTATGCCCCGAAAAATGACTGATGATAAATCACAATGCGATGAAAATGTCCGGTACAAAAGTATAACGGATGGAATTGAGGAATGGACGAATATTTTGATATGGGTACGAAAAAAATTTCGCTCTGATATCTCCATCAGTTGCAAAGATTCAGGTACAGGTTTTTACAACGGTGAAACCTGCAGCTAGTCCGTCAAAGATCAATATGCGCCACCGCCATGCAGCAGCAGCGTTCGCAACCTCAGGAAATGGTTGGCATACCTCTTCTCCTTATTTTGTCCTTAACGCGCTCGCCGACCTCCACCTACTTAACCCTGGCAAACAAACTCTGAATGATTTCTATCCATGTGCTTCTTCTCAAACTCAATTTGCACAATTGTATACGCTCACCGCGCCGTGGTGGTTTTTACTCGCCGAGGACCCTTCGGTTTTCTGGCTTCGGCGGGGAAAAAATTTCCATGTTGTGACAATTATGACGTAGCGCGTGAAACTCGACGGCAATATCAAAGTTACAATGCAGTTGCATGCCTTGCAAAAAAACAGCACGTACAGTTCCAGACACGATTTCTTACACTAGCTTCGAAAGCGGTTGGAAAATCCCGGAGGCTTCGTAGAACACTGCGGAGCTAGTAACGGCTTACCTTGAGGTACGTGACCTTGGTCGATTGACCCGGAGCATTTCGTCGGACCGAAAGCGACTGGAAAGGACCCGACAGAGTCGCGGGAATTACATATCGCGCGGAACAACCCTTTGGGCCGAATTTGGCGGATCGAGAAAAAGACGTTGGTAGATATATACATCTGCTTATGTACCCGTGTATGTAATAACGTCTTCTCAGTCCGCGAACTCCTGAGGATCGTGTGATGAGCAAAGAATGCGTGGCGCGAGGCGCAGGTGCGCACGTGGGAGAGAAATCGGACACCGTGCGACGCCCGGTGCCCTATGCTAGCTCGCAGGTTCATCTCATCCCGATGATTCACCGGGAGGAAATGATCCGTCGTAATCTCACCGTGGACATTCATAGCGGACTTACTTTATACCGTGTAGCCGCAACGCCGTGTGGATCGTATCCTGGCTCAAAATTACGTGATCAGGATCATGGAAAAATTGGAGATGCACTCGCAGATAAGTACACAAACGTCATTAGTCACAATTTCCCATTTGAATCATTGCTTGTAAGACTCCCTCCGCGGGACGGGGTCTCGTGTCACTTAACAACCGCCTCGAAGTTGAATTCAACGATGATGTTCAAATTCTCTTTTCCTGGTTTTCCGTCGCTCGGAGATTAGCTTTATGGTTCACACCTCGCCCACTAAGATTTGCCGTGTTCATCCGCGTTTATGTTCGGAAAACTCTGGGACTTGAGTGACGTGTGAGATTAGCGTTGTTCAACACTGCGATCGGCGAGAAGGAGGCTTACGGGGTCAAGTCAAATAAAGATCTCGGACGTCACAGAGCCGCTCCTTTTTTCAGAAAAGCCTATCTACACATCGCACCGCTGGATGGGGGTTTTTCGAATTGTCATGCAACCCGCAAGTGAGCGAGTACGTTTACGGGCAATTTACAATTGATCTCAGGTTGCCACTGTGCGCTATGGTTCCTCGTCGATGGATGATTCATCACCGGAATTCGGGGTACTACGAATACCACCTATTCATTTCAAAGCAATGTCCTTATGCTTCGGTGATACTCACGCGTGTGATGTTCGCGAACGACGCCATCCTCTCGGCTCTTTCCATTCTGCAGATCGAATATTGTTCGGAGGATATATCGAGTTTCCTACCGTGCCTTTAGCACTTTCGGGAACACATCGCCGGTGTCTTTTTACTTATTGTCGATTTTTGCCATATATTAAATAGCTTTTCCAGGACCAGCCGACCCAGCTACCTGAAATCGCGAGGAATTCAGACTTCGATCTCCCGCTTTGCAACAACCTCCGAGAACAACGATTCATTCAATCGGAACTCCTTGATGAATGGAGTCTGCCCGCCCAACGGACATCAGGGGCTAGAAACCTCGGCTCGAACTTGAGGAAAAATAAAGTAAAGGTAAAATATTGGTTTCGGGGCAAGCTTAATGTGTCGGGCACGTCGGTTATTACACGCTAGTATGAAGCGAGTGTTGACTCCACGCGATCGTCAGGGTCGGGTACCCTGCGTATCGTCGGACCTATCGGCGTTAAATCTCCTAATTATTATATGAGTGGTATGCGGTAAACATAAAATCGGTCATTTCCCGCGTCACGATGATACTTGCAATTAGCATAACATTCGAGCGATTAAAATGAATCGACGATACCATTAGCCCGCCGAAATGCTCCGCGGGGCTTCAGCTTTCCTCGTCACTCGTCAAACAAGCAGACGGCTTGGCGCCGCTGATTTTATCACCGTAGACCTCGTGTAGCCCGCTTGTTTTCGAAAAACCGATCTCGTTTAATGTACCCCCGACTTTTCCTAGGCCTCTTTCCATCGCGGTGATCGAACTTTACGATATCCTCGCTTTCGAATTCCGATAACAAACCAAACGTCTCGACATTTTTTTCGTACGCTGAAACCGAAGACAGCAGATTACTAATCCGCCTCGATTTATCTCTCGGAGTCCGAAATCACAAAACTTGCTCGGGCATTGCCTCTTCTAAAGTCGATTCGATTATGTGACAATTAATTGATGTCATATCGACGATGTTGGCGGAAAAAAAAAAATAAGCTCAAAGACGTAATAAATAAAGCTGCCGTCAATTAATATCCCACGCTTTTACTCATATCTGGATCTATTAATATCAGCATCCTACATTTATCTACAGTTTCGTATTTGCAGCTCCAAGTTCTACGTCATTTCCGGGAAAGATCGGTTGTTTATTCGCGGGCATCGATCACCTCTCGTTACGAGAAGATTCCTCGAAACGTATCCTCGAGCAAATACTGCAGATAACGGATAGCGAAGCAGGATACACCTTGTGACGTTATACGAGTTGCGGATCTTCAGGTGCGCCTGTGCCCACCGCCATTATGTCAGTGCGATCCCCCTGACGCGGATACGCGTGTAACATTTTCCAAAGTCTACGTGATGTGCGAAAACGTACAGTACAACGATAATCGGAGACAACGCGTCGGTCTCTAACGGTTGTAGCCGTTCCACCGATTGGTCGAGGTGAAGTAGGTATGCGGAATTTTGAGGGTGCGTGAGGATCGCTGCGACGCCGATGGCTTACGGCGCGATTATGCTTCCGTCTCCTCGTTGATACACCCGCATGCACACGCATGGCACGTCCATACGTACAAATGTACGTGTAGTATAATGAAAACGCGTCGCGTTGGCACGTAACCGTTGGCAGACCACGCCGGGTATGGCGCGTACGCCTAGGTACGCTTATGTATCGCGCTTGTCTGTCTCGTCGTAGGACGACGCGAAGCCTCGATTTCAGTGACGTCACATGACGTAACTCGATGACGCGTCGGTGGTGTTCCCATGCGATTCGCGTGGTACCGATGTGTACGTACGTACGTACGGACTCTCGGTCGGAATGGAGAGGCTACACGCGTACGTACGTAGAGTGCCGGTCTTCGAGCAACGTTCGACCGAACGGGCCGCGTACTCGACAAATTCAACGAGAGCTACGCGACCGCGTGCCGAAGTAGCTGAGTCATCGGACACCCGGGGATCGGCGAGTATCGCGGAGACTATGAACTCTGGAGCAATTTATTAGACATTTCTAAGCGATCGTAGGGTGCGGACGCGATCGGACCTGCGGTTTTCCTTCAACCGGGATACGATGATACGCGATGTCTGTAATACAAATTACGGCGGAAGTTTGATGGAAGTGTGAATTTATCCGCATCGGAACGCGTTTGTTCCATAGATCACGGTTATTTATAACAGCGGATTATTTAGTTACCCGCTCGAGTCATCCTCGTACTTCTTTTCATCCGGAATTCTTTTTTTTTTTCTCGTTTTTCCTCGGTCGCAGATGTCGTTTGTCTACTATTGAGATACCTGTAACCATTACCTAAACCGCGGCTGTAAATGCAGTATCATATTTTTGATGCGGTAGATTTAACTTTTTTGACAGAACAGAACCGGAACTTGAACTAAATTTGATAACAGCAATCGATTACACGATCGGGAGAGATCGAGAGTTTCTTTCGACGGAGTTCGATCGAGCGACCTAGATCGGAGTACCGGCTTTGGTTCCTGATCGTCAAATGCTCGATCGTGCTTCGCCGGTCCTCGATCAGGATTCAACGGACGAACGATTTCCGGAACCGGAGACGCTCGTTCCGTCCGCTATATCACCTCATGACGTAGGTAGATTCTCGCGGTGTATGTGCGTTCAATGCCGCCTCGTATACAGCTGCCGCCGATTGCGCAAATATCGAATCGACGACATACAAAGCACACAGCGACAGATCAGCTGTGAATCCCCGGCCAACCTACAATGATTTCGATTGTTCTTTTTTTAACACCGGTGTAATACTCGATGTATTGGTAAAATGATCGCGTATGGTGACATCATTTTTTATCACTGTACTTGATGTACTGACCTATGCGCGGTGCGATACTACGGCCCTATTTGCAGATAGAACTTCGTCCTTGAAAACCGGTAAGAGTCCACGACCCGTTCAACGTCGCGCAACTGGATGGGTACCAGGGAGTGAAAGTCGAAAATAAGACCGGGTATGAATCATGACGAGTACCTACGTACGTACGTGTATATCTATTGTGCTTTTGATTCTCATAGCCGATTCGATTGATCACCGTATAAGCGCATACTTTATCGACATCATTCAGAGATTAATAATAGCGAGACATTCGATCTGGTTTTGTTCGAAAATTTCCCGGACCAACCAACGTTGGTGGGATGAATTATTTTTTATTAATCATACCTCCCGTGCAGAGAGTGTTGATTATTATGAATTTTTGTTCGGCGGAATGTGGGTGTAATTTTCTGTTAATTTGCTTGATAGAAGATAAGCTAATTACGCTCTATGAGATGGGAAGAGAATGCTACCACCTGGTCACGCCTGCGGTCTGATTGGATACGATTGATGATTATGGATTTTAGACGAGTCTTTGATATCATCTTAAATTCTTTCATCGACATTTTGCAATGTCACGAGTCACGCTGTAGCATCTAGTTTTCTAGTATATTTTACTATAAATCACTCTGAACAAGTTATTGAAATAATTTTCCTCAAATTGCTATCGATATTCTCAGAAAAGTCGCCCTCTCGCGATGCTTGCGGATGATGAAATAACACGGCACGCGACTCAGTATCCATTCATCACGTAATCGTTACAAAAAGCACGATGCCAAAGCGGTTTGCGGTTAGCTAGCTGTCATCGCATCGCATGATCTAGAGGAATTGAAAATACATTTCCTGCTTCATTATCATTCTGGCGAAAGACAATGTTATCACTGTCTTCTCAGCAAAACCTCAGGTTCCAAAGTTTACCGGAAAAATCTTTTCCCGTATGCTAATCGGAAGTGAAATGTCTATTACTTCGAATTTTCATTTTTGGAAACATGAAAAATAAGCCTGTCATTGAACTTTCTTTATTCGTTCGATTGTGCAATTTTACTCGCACGGTTCACCGCACACGGAAATCTTTCATATTTATTCATAATTGTTCGTTGTCGGAGCGTGAAAATCGAAGCATTTTCCCGACAGACCCGCGCGTCAGTGTTTACAATTTATGACAGTCGTCCAGAATTGCATAATCATGTGATGTGCGTTGTTCCCGGGGTATTCCCGGATCTCGCGGAAAATCTTGGCGTATTCGAAAGCTGCGGTGTTCCGCATTACACAAATCATGTTTACAATTTCAACTCACAATGAATGAAGCCAGATCGGTGTTATAATTATATCGATCGATTGAATCCAACCGAAAACGTTTCGATGATATAGCTAACGAGGGCTGATATAATGATCCGTGTCAATCTCGATACTACGATCAAGCGTGTAATCTTTGGTTAATCTTGTTGACGCGCCTCTTGGATATGGAGAGTATGATTTTCACTGTTATGTGCCTCGTTTGAAAGGTTAGAGACCATTAAATGAATTTCTAACGCTGAGGCTACGTGAATCACGCCACGCGTCGTTTGGTTCTTCAAGATATACCAGAAGATAAGCTACACACGATCGAATACTGATACATTATGCAGCAGGGGCACGAATAGCATAGCAATTACGGGAGTATCATAACAAGAACCAATGTGATAACGCTACCGCGGCGAACCCCTTCCAACTAACTCGAGGAATATGAAAAGTATACGGATTTCCAAGATACGTTTTGTCCATCCTTCCTGAAAACTAGTCGCACGCCGATTTCGCTTTCCTTCAAAGGAGACTCCTCAGAAAAACCAAATCGCTTCCCCGCGTTTTTTCCCCCCCGCTCGAAACCACTCGCCGACCAAATGTACGCGCATCGAATTTATTGGTAAAAAGCGATCGCTCGAGCGAGGATATTCAAATTACATTTTCCATTATTTCAGTAAGCAGAACTCGTTGAAGATGATATCATCCGGTGCAACGTACAAACTGTACGAATGAATTCCCGTTTCCCGCATATTAACGGCGTGTCGACCTTGGCCTGATGACCGTCAGTCAGGAAGTTTGGACCCGATTTATGCGGCAGCTCGTGTCGCGGCCGTTACACTTCGCTATTTCTCTTGCGTGTGGTTATCGTCGTGACTCCGCGTGTGAGCGAACGGATCGTGCACACATCGACAAGTGTATATGTGTGTGTACACGTTATGACGAGTGCGTGCGAGACAGCACATATTACGCGTGAACGTCGCACACGTTGCCCACTTTCTCCTATCGTCGTCGGTCCGCGACTCGGTGGTATAGCTCGCACAGTGGTCGAGGGAACGTATCGAATGCGTCGTGACCGAGGCGGCGGATATAGCGCGATTAACGGCCTGGCACGCGTGCGAAACTCACCGAGAGTCTATTTTTTGCCAGGCTTTTAATTCGCCTGTGCGAAGCTAAAATGACTAATAGATTATCACCGCTGCGCTTTAAGTTTAACGACAAGTCACTACGACAACATTTTTTTCCCATCGTATGCACGCAGTCCAGGTGGTATAGCCCCGCGATAATGAACGAGAAAATAAATATGCGGCGAAAGTACATTTCTCCGATTCAACGATCCGGTTGTAGTCAAATACCGTGCAACCTGCTTCCGATTACTAATCGCTGTGTAAGGAGACCTCGTGGGAGGCCGGTGGTCCGCGCGCGAACAGGTCGGCGAGATCGGGAATGTTTGTTATTCACGTTACGAAATTCCGGTAAAATATTTCGTTCAGTTACAAAATTTGAATACGTGAGGGTTCGATTTTTTTGAATGGCGCGAGTCAGGAGCCTTTTTGCGTCAGCTCGTCATCGTCAGGGTTCCGTTATACTCGGGAGAAAGTTGTCGTCGTACGCATATACGCGGCACGTAGTACGATAGATTGTGATTCTATATTTTTCCGACATATACCGATTGTGAATTGGATAACGTGTTGCGCGGAGTTACGAAAGATTTGCTCATAAATCGAGAGCGCATCTGTAATTGATACGGTCATCGGATATATGCGGTGAATCAGATCTGATCTGAAATTCCAAATATTTAACAAGTTCCTCACGACAGATGTGCGGTAAAAGAAGGCGCTGTTCGTTTGACAACGGAATAAAACAGCCGCGACCGCGAAGCAATGAAGTCATCGCGCGGTTCGTTGGAGTGACAAAGATCTTTATTTATATTATTAGACGAAAGACGCGTGGCTCGTATTATTTTATATTCCGCAAGCAGGATTAACCCCTATTCGCGTATTTTCCAAAGTCCCAAATGCTATTCTACGTATCCCGGTGTGTGGTCCCTTTTTTTCTTTTTTTTTTCTTCTTTCTTTTATTCTGACGCTCTCAAGTTCATAGAAAATCGAAGGAATATTTCGCGAGTGGAATTCTTGAGAGAAAAGTCCTTGATCCTGTATTTCCATCTCGATTCCGACGAACGTCCTTGCGGTATTCGATGTTCTTTATTGTGTAACTAATCGGTGTGAGTTCACGAGATCGGAAATCCCAAGGTCATCGTATAGTTTGTAAGATTCATGCCGTGAAATTGCAACATTCACGCAATATTAACACAGCCGAACGGTTGAATCATCGGAATACGATTTATATTATGCGTACACGTATACAACTTTCGCGCCCACGACGCGGTCCGGACACGTTGCGTTGACCGAAGAACCGTTAGACGATATTAATCATGACCAGGAGAAAAATTTCATTTCAAATCTTCAAACCCTTCAGCGATTTGACCGGATCACGTACGGCCCGCAACCCACTTTGCGCGGCCTCCTCGTTTCATTACATTTCGCATCGACCGGAAAATTACTGTAATTCATTAGCATAATCCTGGTAACGATGAAGAAAAACTTGCGGTGCATGATCTGAGTAATCGATGCAATGACTGCAAGTTTTTTTTGCAACGCTCGATCGGACATTACATCAATTCCGTAAGTCACTCGAGTAAACGCGAGTAATCGGGTTCGCTGGTAGTGGGGGTGGAAAGCTCGATGAATGAAGTCTGTCGCGCGATGAATTGATAATTTGAAAAAAAAAAAATATTCGAATTGTAATGACAAAGCAATGACGGAGACATCTGTCGACGGAACAGCAGACTCGGCAGAGTTTATAAATTTAATGACGTAACGATCCCACGTGCAAAGGCGGTAGACATTAACATAGTAGCTGGAACACAACATGAGAATCGTATTATATGTGCTTTAAAAGTCCGCAGTGGATTTCTTTACCGATCTGGGCGAGAAATCTACACTGTCGACTGCGAGATTCGTACAAATTTGCACACCTTGTACGTGTGTGGGAGCTTGGGTGCTGAATACATGTACGTTCGTATATAGATGTGCGTACGTGTGTAGGTGGGTGCGTTCTACAGCAGGGTCTCACCCCTGAAGCTTGCGATCGATGAGAGACAAGAAATAGACCTTCTTTTTTGCGATGATTTTTTTTTAGCTAAAGATTGCCGTCCGAGAGGCAATTAAAAATATCTGGATAAGAATAGCCTCTGCTCGAAAGACCAACTGACCGCTTCCCCATCGGAAAAATCAATACAATCGCACTACAAGGGCTGCCGATGGATTCATTCAATTTTTCAAATCTCATTGAATTGGCGATTTTTTTTTTTCTCTTTGGATTCTGAAGCTCACAATCGTGATCAGTGCTGGATGTAAGCGTTTGATGAAAAGCTTTCGCGACTTCCGACTTACCTCGTTATTCAAAGTTTGATGTTAACGAAGATTTCAGAAATTTAAAACCTCAAAGTTCCACGGGATACCGAATTCGCGATGAAGTATTTGAGACTCATAAATTTCCTCGATCAAAAAAAATTGATGATCAAATATGTCTCGTAATTTCTCCTGAAACGGATGGAGACGAAATTGAGAGGGTCGCGATTTCAGCTTTGCCACGGACCGACTGAGGCAGCGCGAATTATTTCCACTCTTGCCTTCGTCCTCAACTCTAACTATCGATCCAATCGCCCTCAAATGCTGGAAACCTATAGATGAAATACGTGCCAACCACGCCGTTCCAGGCACCTTATATTCCATTGTAAAAGTTCACGCAAGTCATACGCGTTGTTATTTTTTTTTCAATAATAATCCAGCGCCGGTCTCCAACGAAAAACGTGATCATTGATTCTAAAAATCGTCACACAACTTTGCGTATTATACGGCTTCAGCGTAAATCTTGACTGGGGTATCACTGTGGCGGTGGGGGCTTTGCGTGCAGAGATCACCCCCTCGCTTGGTGTTAATATAGATCCGCACCTAAGCGCAAAAAACACCAATTAACGTCCAAGTCTTACGGTGGAGGCTGAAATTCGGAAAGAGAGTAACAGCTGTCCCGAAGAATACTCGGTTAGGTGAGGATGAGGGCGGCGAGACGACGAGGTGAAGTATTATAGCAGCGATACACTTGAATGCATCGGGTAACGAGGATCCGGAGCCCACGGTATGTGAGTTATACGTGTGTCGCCTTCCACCGTTGATGCTGCAGGACGTCGGATGTCGAGGAGTACAGAAAGGACCTTTGCGACTCAACCCACGCTGTATCTGACCCCACGACGATTATTATTGTCACTGTTATTACGATATCGCCTCTGCGAGAGCGATTGATTCGAGAGACCGTTTCCACGGTGTGAAACTTGAATCAAAATCATCGCCTCTTGCGATTCCATCCGCAGAATTTTCTCGTCGTGTCCGATCATTTTCCAAGTGAATAACGACGAAGGACGTGAATCTCGAGTTTGTGATCCGGTTGAATTGAATCGCAAACAACCCAATGCACGTGTCACGCCTATAATGTATATATGCGAGTCAAGTGGGTCGCAACGCGATCGTTACAATGGAAAGTAACGATTGTTCGAGGCCAAAATTTTCGATCCCGATCCACGCTGCACCCGTGATACCTACCGAACCTTACGGATCTACGTAGCAGCGTAGAGTAGAGGCTGTAGTATGTAATCAGACAAGGAGGTTCATGTGTAGTTGAAACAGCTGACCAACTCCAACTGCCGAGGTCAACTGCTTACGTAATACCCATTCCGTGGTGCTCATGCTGTGGGCGCGATCGTTTCACGTTTAACCGCTATATCTATACCTCCGGAACAAAACCGACGACGATAATTTTCTATGACGGATGCGATAACTCGACGCCATTGCTGAACGTTAATCAAATTGCAGCGGTTGAATACGCGGTGTTACCGTGCAGTGTAAATTCGTCGACCGTTACGTCAAGGTACATTCACAATTAATCAAACTGGACATAGTGTTTGTTTCATTCGTCGCTTACCGCCCCTGGTGAAAAATTCGAATTTGCTACGTTCGCTACTATCTCATACGATGTTGCAGTTCAATGATGCAATCGAGAGTCGCGTAACCGTTGGCTGCGAAGATGATCGTGACCGCAGGTGTAGAACGGATGAAACGAAGCTGTGCGATATACGCGAGTGGAATTTCCCTAGCCTTGAGGACTCAGGATTCCCGCGCTTCGGTTTGCCTTCCCGTAATCGAACAGCAATTTCCCATACTCACGACGAGGTACTGTACGAGCCAACGGATCGGGAGAAAGTCGCGTCCCAGTCATCGGATCAGCCTACTGTATACCTGCAGTTACGACTGCTTACATACCTGAAGAACGTCGTCCCTTTTGTCTTTTCTGGAATCCGCACGCTCGGACTTCTTCTGTCTTATCCACTCGGTTCTTCGATGTCCTTTTCAGGCCACAGGACTATTCGAAACACTTCTCGATCTCAACGTCAATCCAAAGCACTGCAAAGTGGTCACTGAACTGGAAGATCTTCTGATTCCTCGGCTACCAACAGCACCCTGACCACTGGTCACCGTGGTCTTAGGGAACTTTCCGGATAAGAAACTTGTTCACTTTGATTCACGTTCGAAAATCGATGCCCGCGTACCGCCGTACAGTAATACCAGAAGTGAACCGTTGCGAGTAACTTCATAAGCGACAGTCAGCGGTGAGTTAAGACGTTTCGAGAGCCACGGGGATACCGTTGAACAAACCGTATACTACGACGGGCTTGGGAGAGACTATAAGAGCTGCTACGGAGAATGGTGGCGATATAGCGCGTCGCGACAACCGAACAACTTGGTTTAGCTCGTTGCTGTTGGCCTCGCTCTTCTCGGCTGATCGTGTGGGCTAGAACTATGTAGATTTAGTGGTGGTACAACTCGCGGGTTCGCTCTTAAGGATGTGTGAAGACTGCGCCCGTCTTCTACATCACTGACTTGAAAATATCCACATCGAACACGATCTCTTCGTTCCCGTTTTATCTGCCCACTTGCTTACGGCCGGTCTTCAACACCGGAGGATGGAAAAGCGTTAAAAGGGTTCTTGAATCTCCGCCAAACCGAATAACGCGACTGATGTTATTGCTGGAGAAAATCGAGTTCAATTGCTTGCTTCGCCAGGCGAACGGCGTTAAGGCAAACTTCACCGTTAGAATTAAGTAGGTTGCAGTTAGATATAGATCAGGCATGGTCGAAGTGGATAGGGAGACTCTGGTTCCCCGCAGTTTTTGCCACTAATTTTGCATTTCCGATCGCCCAAACTTGACGACGACGTTTCCGATTCCTCTACTGCACTCGGTCTAAGATTCGTGATATTTTTTTTTCATTCGAGTTCGATGTGCAGAGAGCGAACGCCGGTGACAGGCGAATCTGCATGTTCGAGGTACGCTCCTGTGATCGCGGCAACGTACAACGTTCCAACGCCTGGTACCAACCGTGTTCGAGGAAACTGCCGACGCAACGTGTCAACACTTAAACAGACCGAAGAGTTTGCTTATATCATTTCAGCCCGAATTTATATTCCGCAGCCTTGAAAGTTTTTCACGATCAACATTTTCAGATTCCAGCGTGCTCCCATATGTACCGGATCCGCTACGCGCGAGTCTCCGATATACCGTTTCGTAACTCCGGCGAACAAATAGCTGCGGCGACGTTGGATCGTCGCACTTCGGATACTGTTGAATAAATTATTCAGTTAATTGTGTCAATTGTATGGGTTGTTCACCGTATATTTCAGACGTTCTCAGAACCTCGCGGGCATCGATGGCAGCCTTGGGATACCGAAGCACGTGCTCGTTTTCAACGTATTGTGAAAATACGTTTCGGTATCGGAGACCTCAGGTTTCTCTCATGTACCTGTACTGGTAAATTAGTATAACGTGATGTAACTCTCCGAGGTCTACGGTCAACGGACTCACTCGAGGAGTTGAGAACCCCCCGCGCTATGGTTAGGAACTGACTGCACGCCGCATCTATGTACACGCGGTCCGACCGGCGAGTATTTATAATATTACTACAGTGCGAAACCGATAAGACCGACGAACGTACTTTGTTCGTAGAAATCGTTACGGCTCCGCTAATTTGACCGAAAAATTTTATGCTCCCATCTCGCCACCCTGCCAATTTGCGATGGCGGGTAAACAGGGTGCGAATGGCCGAATCATCCTGCTATTACATACCTGTAAGTGTAACATATCAATACCCGGTTGGAATTTTTTAACCAAAGCTCACACAGTTAGTAGGGTCGGCATTCTTCTTGACATTCGTTAGTATACGTTGTTAGAGAGCAACCAAAAAATCTCCGAACGTGGGCTGCGGAGTGGGAAGAGCGCTGAATCTCTATTTCTAAATTTGGCCAACGATCCCCCAGTCTCCCCTGCTGCTCCGAATGGACGCGCATCGCCCATCGAGTCCCAGTATATTTCTGTCCTCGAAAAGTTCCATCATATTGAGGAATTTCGCCCGATCGGCGGTCACCGAGGGACATAATGTGCATGTATTTGGTCCCTCGTGGGCGCGAAGTCCCGCGTAATTATTTTATATTTATTCATTTCAGCCGTTGATTTTGAATCCTTTGATTCTTTAGTCGGACTGCTAATAATAGCGACAACGGTAATTCTTAGCAAGAATTTCTAATTATACAATTTTGCGGACTTGTAACAGCGCCAAGTTATGTAGGCGCCAAGTTCCTGTATGTACTTTGAAATTTGTATTTCCTGAAACTGGTACCCAAGTAATTCATCACGGGTTCGTGTATTTTTACTGAATTTTTGGCTTCGCGCCAGCAATCCTTCATCAGCTACGATACATCTCATTTGGAATCCCTTGACGAAACTTCCAGAGCCCCCGCATCGTCGAACATTGTAGAACATAGAAAATGTCCAAATCATCGATACACTCGAGTCGATCCGTCTATATTTCAAATTTCACTGTTCTTTCTCTATCTTACACGTTTTTTCATTCCTTTGATTCGCTCGATGTAACAACCGTCTCTATTTCAATTACAAAACGATTAGTGCTTACAGTATCATTGGCGCAATACCGTGAGCCGAAAGAAGAGCATATAGCTTATAGACCTTTTTATGCTCGGCAGAGTTTGCCGCAGCCTCGTGCCCGTGACTCGGGAGGGATGGGATCGGAGCTCGGCCCAGAAGATGCATACCTAGGTATACCGGGCCTCGGTGCATGACTCGCACTTCTCAACCCTTACGCTTTTTGCCTTCTCTAGACTCTCCCCTCCGCACCGCCTAGCGTTACATAATTGAGTTATAGTCTAATGATTCCTTGAACCTAGAGAGTACCTCACTTCCCCGAACAATCTATTATCCGTTGTCTAGCAACGCCGGGGCTCCGTGGCGCGAGGGTGTTACACATCCGTATTATAATGTAATAAACCCCTTGTTAGCTTATTATGCCTATCGGATCCACGGATCGATCGGCCTGTTCGGCATTGGAATCAATCGGAACGGGTTCCGAAATCGGCTCCAGGGTACCCACCGTCGTTTCCACGATTTAGGCAAGTATACGATCGAATTTTCTACTCGTCGGTGAATTTCATTTTTTCACTTTCCAAATTCTCGCTCGATTATTCTTTCAAGTCGCGCATATATCAGACTACAACCCGTATTAGGTACAATTACAGCACACCACGTATCGTGAGATCTCGTATATTTCTGCAATGTATAATAGAATGACAGAAAAAAGAGGAACAGTGTCAGGTTCGTTGACACCTTTCCTCTCCTTTCCTTTCCTTTCCCTTCGAAACGAAGAGCGCGCCAAGTTGGTGGTGTTGATGTAGCATGTAGTTCGTCCGATGATGAAATGCGCTGCTCGCTACCACCAACAGATCATGTATACGTATGTATTATATACGAGTCAGTTTCAAGCGCGAGGTCGTCGACATGGATGTTTCTGCGAACTGTAGAATTCCAAGTAGATGTCGGCTTATTCTCGCTGCTGATCGAATGATCCTTGGAACTCGTCTCCTTCTGCAGCCAGACCACCGCATCACAACTTCTCCCGGGGATGCCGTTCAACCAGCTTCACCAGACTCGTGACTCGCCGATCTTATCTTATTATACTCACTATCTGTAACCACGTCGTAATTAATTGTCGTCAAATCTCCCGATGTACGATCCGATTTTTAGAGGACCACGTCGGACGAACATTTTCGAACGACCGAAAGATTGACTTCCAGGATGCCATTAAGCTATATGGAATCTAACGAGCGACTTGCGAGTATCAGCCTTCCAATTAATAATTTATTCAAACTACGCATTCGATCGACGCATATCCGAAAAGGAGTTGGTATGAGGATTCAAGGACATCGGTGTCTCGAAAGGAAACAAGGGACATCCTTGGCGCTCAGCTATGCTCTGTCTTGCACCTTTTTGATCGAATGGAAGGGAGTTGCCTTTGCTTTCACTCGCACTGGTTGGTGCGACCGATGAATTCCGCCATCTTTGTTGAAAACTGCAATATAACCATCCAGGCTATCCTGCGTCCTGGATGAGTGCGTAAATACATTGCCACCCTATGAATCAAAATTCTACACCAGATGAATATCGAAGTGAGATTATGCCCAGAGCTTCACCTGTGGAGAACCGTGAACTGCGTTTTAAGAGACAAAAAAATTCCGAGGTGCAGGAAATTTTACGATCGATTGAGTGCGCGGGGGATTTCTAATCAATGCCGAATCTACCCCAACGATTTCAATGTTGACAAAATGACCATCCGGTCCAATCGTTATCAGGCAGCCTGGACTGTCCGGTAATCTAACCCAGTCGAGCTAACTCGATCCTCCGCTCCGGAGTCTGGTCTCTGTTCTTCGGTCTCCCGATCCCAGGACCGAACGAGGCGAGACGGGCAGCCAGTGATCTCGCGCACGGGTACCGGGGCGGCTCATGAGCCAAAGAGGCAAAGAGGCAAAGAGGAAAAGAGGAAAAGGGGCGTGGCAGCGGGAGATGTCGGTCGCACGATTGGTCGCACGATTGGCAGGGACCTTCCGAACCATCTACAGCGAGCTGAGGTCTTTCGCCTACCCGGGCGGCCAGGCTGCTTACACGGCGCACGAGTGGATCTGCATCCGCGCGACTACCAACGGATTCGCGTCTCGTTTTATTGGACGTGGTGGAACGAATCCCCAGCCTCACAATCGGGAGCCAGGTATAGACATACTTGCGCGCATGGAGATGGCAACAGGCTGCATTAACCCTTCGCTCAACCAGAATTAATACGCGAGGGACTTGTTGATCGTTGTTGGAGAAAAACGCGGCATCGGGGTGGCGCGCCACTCTTGTCGGTCAGTTTCCAGAGGTCCTTTGACGTTGCGTACCTTTTACTTAAAATTCATTTGAAATTCGGTCGACGCTGCGGTTTAGCCGCGAAGTTGACGGGCGCGTGAAGCGGAGTTGAAAGCCGTGAGTACCGCCTAAAGCGTGTCGAATCCGATGATCAACGGTTCAGGAGGGTAATGAGTCGTGTAATACGTCGATGTCGCGGTAGAGAATGCCTCCAAATTAGTTCCAATGCGATCGACGAAGTGTGCGAGCTAAAAACCCTTGTCATTCACCTTCCACCGCTTGAAAATAATCACCCCCCACCCCCCCTTACGCAGGCGTGACACTTTTTCTATACACGACTTCTCCATTGACCGATTACATTTAAAAAAAAAATCAGACTTTACCACAACTGTTCGGTAAGCGCGCGTGAATCAAGGTAGATACTATATTCCGACTTATGAATTTAGAGTTGAAAAAACGAGGTGTGCATGAATACTTGAATGAGTGTGTTAATGCGTAAGATAAAATATTCGGAAAGTCGTGTTGCGCCTGAAAGAATATCGATCAGGGGATGACTCGGCTTTTGGGGAAGGTCTTCGCGTCTCTGCTTCCCTCGTTCATGTTCCCGTTCCACTTCCCCGGTTCCGCGAAGAGTCTTCGCGCCCGGCTACCAGGAACAACCCCGACGTTTCAGCCTCGCTACAGCCCGCACACACATAACAGTCATATACGCCCACACCAGTCCCCCCACGATCTGATCTCGATTCCGATTCTGATTCAGATTCTGATTCCGACTACGATTCTATAACTTCGTTTCAACTTTGATGCCTGCCCCGGATGACTTTACGTGCCCTTTATTATAACCCGCGCAACCTTCCCCAAGTCCTAGCTCTCATTTTCATCTCACTTCGTGTCATCGACTCTGGTACGTGGCATTTGACGAAAAATCGAATAACGTCATTCGATTCTTCGCCAAGCCAAGAATCGCTATTTTGCACGAGATACGCCCATTTTGTCGATAGCGTTCGAAATTTTTGGCAATTTGTATGAGCGTCATAAGGTTTCCATGCAATCGGGTGTATAGAACCAGATCTCCTCTAAGCATACAGCTGCGGTCACGGCGACGCTGTCATGACTAATTATAGCGAGTATAATTGAATTAATTAATGGATAAAGGGGATACGGCGGCTTCCATGGTACCTGCAACAGCAGCAACGGCAGCACGAACACCGTGGGCACCGACGCGGTCCAACGGAAACCAGCGCATCATTATTCTCGGAAGCCTCCGCATTTCAGATCCTAAACCTCGAAGACGGACAGCACCAGAAGATATCCCGCGCCCGGGACGTACGTCGCTGCAGAGACTAGCCGGGTGGGTACCGCGTACATCCCGTACTGACACCTGCGGCGCAAGAACCTCCTCTCGTTGATGTTTCGGAAAAAAATGGATTATCCATGCGTTGCGGGATAATCGAAACTACTGAACCTGCAATTCCAATCGCCGTCGCAGTTATATTTCTCATCTATACTTTTACTAGTAGACGTTTAATGGCTGTAAACTCATCAAACGCGCGGGTCTTTCTCATGTTTCTTGTACACGAAAACGTCAGAGTGTGCGTCGATATTGCGTAATTAAGAAAATGGCCACCGCTGCCACTTTACCTCCTTATAGTCGACTGAACGTAATTTTTTTTTTTTTTTTTCACGTCGATCATCGGCGATCGAGAATTTCGGTTATTGTTTCGAACGGTTAACGATTCCGGGGATCGGATTCCATCGCACGTGCACGCGTATTTATCCGCCGGATCGAGTAACGGAGCTTTTTGTCAAACGTCGTGTTTTTTACCGAGGAAATTTAATCACCCGGGAACCAGTTGTATAATGATTCGGAACTGAATTTCAGTCACTCTTGCCCACCGTGCGAGTAATTGCGATTATTTCGTACAGCGAACGACGGTGGAGAATCAGCGGTGGTGGTAATTCTTATCGCCGCGATCGGCCCGACATTCCACTGAATTTCTTCCTTTCGTTTTCGACCTCGTATACCTCGTCGATCGGGTGACGCGGTGCATCGAATCGTGAAGCTTGTACTCGAAGACTCGGATGGTATAGATTGACGAAAGTCCGATCGGTGCCCCGTTTATAAGTGGTATAACGAGGCGAGGGAGGCATCAACTGGCATACTGATGGCCGCGAGGCCGCGGTGGACGCAAACACACCGCTGCAAACTTCGTGGAATTGTGACCGGCAAGATGCCTCCGTCTCTCCTTCGGGCCCGATCTCTTCTCTCGAGATCACCCTATCCCGCGGGAGCGAAGGAACCGTCGTGTATAACGCCTATCTTTACCAACTCCGCTCTAATCAAATTAATATTACACTCCCATAGCTCGTTAATAGGCTCGCCACCTCTTTCGGCCAGCCCCCCTTGGTCTCAACCGCTTCTCTCCAATCTACCCGACCTGACTGCTCTATTTATTACCTCTGAAAACAAAATTAGTCTCAACTCGTAACGATACCTACTTCGGAAAAATTGGACGTACACGTGAGTACCGGTTGAATCAGTAAGAGGAAATACGAAACTGCAGATCCGACCACAATGGCGAAGCGCAGTCGAGCGAACGAACAGACCGATTGACGACTGTGCGAGTCGTTTTACTAGCAACGTAAGCAGCATTCACCGGATCTATTGTTGGAGCATTTTATTTTACAGTTCTAGACGCGATCAGCGAGGTGTCAGCAACCTCCGACCGTTGGGCACAAACTCGCGATACGGCCGCCGCGCGTCGACAAGCACATTTTTCGCTATCAAACGATCGACGAAATTGAATAAAATTAATTCATGTATTAGATGGAATTCCCAGCCGATGAACCAACGACTCCGACGATTATTGTTATTTCTCTAGGCGGGTTGGTGTTCGGAAATCGGATCGAATCGCTCGACTATGTACGCGGTATCATGGCACCGGTGGTTCTATAAAATAGCTGGACGTGTTACAATAGGTGTGATATACCTACACCTGTAAACCGGCATCATCTGCAGCTAGTGCCAGATTCCCCGTCGCCCGCGCTCAGCACTACGTTGTGTCAGCTTCCTGGAAAAGATTAGGCATCGTTAGCGGCCTTCGCCGGGCAACGACCCACACCCCGTTCGTTTCTCTCCTGGCCGAAGAAGGCTCAACCGTCGTCGCGGACCGTTCTCGTTGCTCCTATTTATCCTCGTCGCGACGACGGCGATGCAAACAAGCAGGTTGCCGGGAGGTACCTAGCGAAATGCGCGATCTAATCGCCGATAGATTTTTCGATCAATATTTGAGCTCGGTGGTCGCGAAAAAAGTGATTCTTCGCACCGCTGGACATGGATCTTCTGGATCCTGCGTTTCGCTTCGGTACCTTCATTCTCCGGTTACCCGCGGCCATTTTGGAACCTTTCGACAGCGTCGCAGATGAGATACCCAGCTCGTATTAAATTTGCGTTCTCTACATTTCTGGGTCTTCTTCATTGTGATTCGAGACGGCGGAGAGAAATAATTAGCATCGTGAGAAGACCTGCATCTTTCGCTAAACAAGGTTACACGGTTCGCGAATCCAGTGTGATATTCGACGCGCCTACTACAAAAGCGCGGAGTCCTCGATATCGTCGTCGGTTCGGACTCGAGAAATAAGCAGTCTCGTGGAATGACGTACACATCCACTTCTACAGATATCGACGGCGTCGCTCTCGCTAATCCTTTTCCCCTCTCCAGCGGCAAAGCTATGTAGTCCCTGTCCCTTCACCCCGATCCGGAGCGACTCTTCTCTCATTCCCACTCCTCAGGATCGATTCCCCGCCCCGTTCTCCCTTTTTTTTTTTTTTCTTCCTTCCTCACCACGTCTCGCTCTACCGCGGTCCGTGGTCCACGCCGTGATCGCCACTCCGTTCGTTATTACACCGACGGAAAGCACATTCCCAAATGTAAGAATATGAACCCTCTCGATATCCGTGACAATTGAAACATTGGAAAAAACGTTGAAAATCGAGATCACCCGGTACGAAATAGTTCCACCCGCGGGATTTTCCCACCCGCGACACCGTCGCTTGGTAAAACGACACATGCCCCCGAAGACATCGAAGATATTGTCTAGGTCTGGCTGTTCGCGGAATCGATCGGATTCGTCGCCTGCACGCGTCAATTCCTCGATCGGTATGGGTCCTGCAGCTGTGCATTCACCTGATCGATGACTTACGTGATTTACTCGTTCCTATAGTTTCCTCGTGACCTCACATGTCATTTAGTTATAGATAAAGCTAATTCGATTTATACTCCCGCTGGGCAAGCGCTGACCAATCTTCCGAGAATCCATGTATATACATATACATGTATGCACGGCGCTCCACGACCTATGATCTATTATGGTTCGACATCTTATGGGGCCTACCCCCGTCACGTCTCCGTCCCAGGACGATAGCCGTCATGACGGTTTCGACGCACGCTCGTAGAAACTCTTTTAAAAATTTTTGTCCGGGGCCTCGAAATTTCATCGTTATAAATCCTCTGGAGCTTTGAGAATTTTTCAGCAAAATAATAACCGGATGTCCTTCGGAAGTCGGTATTACGTCGGAACGCACCGTCTACTCGGTTTCCATAGAAATTACCCGCGAACGCAACTCGAGTAGCTTATGGCGCCTGTTGCGACAACGACTTATGGCCAAACTCTCAGCTTTTCTGGGAGGGGGGGCGCTATAAGTGCGTGCACTTATGCATCGATTAATTAAACGAATCCATTAGCATGGCTGAGTAGGACGATTGATATGCACGACCGTGACGTCTTCCGGCGGATGTGATGCCGCACAGATGTCGCAGTTTTCGGCATCGCGTCTGACGACAATCGAGACACCCACGCCGTGTATAACGGCGCTTAAACTTCACCTGCCCCGATCGAATTTTATTTCTCATCATTTTTTTTCCCCTCTTCTCGCGAAACCCCGAGACAATTAGGACGCAGCGGTACGGAGTCTACGGTTGTATCTGGTTCGTGTGCCGATAATTGCGAGATCCTCGGTACACGGGGCGCCCGTTCAACTTTACGTTCGGAGTATCGTACGATGTGTGTTCGATGTTCATTCATTGGCGAACACGTACGAGCGCTCGTTCACCCGACTGTCCCGGCGTACTCCGCGTCTCGGGGACACTTCATTGTTTTGCGTAATGGTTCTCAATGGAATCGAACGCCCGGACTTTATTCCGAGCGGCAACTCGCGGCTCCCGGATTTCGAGGATATCACCGTAACTCCTCGGAATGAGCACCTCGGACAAATCGCGACGATTGTTTCCGACAGGAAGTCTGACCAAAGAGGAAGCTCCGGACTGCGTCACCAGACAACGAGTCTTGACGCCACTACTTAACACCCAGACTCGGTAGTCATTGATTCAAAATCGTAATTAGAACGTCCTGGAAACACGCAGCACCTTCTCAAATAAACCTCATAGATTTTTCGGCAAAAGTGGACGGTGCGGTCCACCGCTGCATTTTGTGCCCAGCAAAGGGAACAAGGGCAAGGGGAACCCGAAGTTGCGGGAGCGTCGTTCCGTTCTACACCCTGTCATCTGGACGCTCATAAACTCAGCGGCGGATTGTTACTCCGGTAATTCTGATCACAGACTCGTCAATTCTGAGATCCTCATCTCGACGTCCCTTCGAAATGACGAAAGTCTGTAACGGTCGCCGAAGTCGAATTGAATCGGTGATGGGAGAAAGTAAGGCTTTCGGAAAGGAATAATGAATATCACGCGAGTAGTAGTAGTTGTAGTACTGTACCGTACGTGTGATTAGGTAACAAAATAAAACGGGCGTCCGTTCGTTGATTGCAGTATAGCGGTGGGTTGGATTAATGGGCAAAAATAACTACTCCGCGAACCAGTAAACAACTTAAAGTCGTGAGATTGTTGCCAAACAAACTTCCTGTCATTCGTAACGAAATTATACCAGTAGACACCTGCGATTCCACATCGGTCGAATGGAAATCAACTCGGTTTGATAACCGCCCTTATTTCGTCTGCTCATTATCGGAAAGTGAAAATCTTCGGTTTGAAAATTATGATGAAAAATTACGAGATTTACTTCAAACATCCGAAAATTCTTATACCGTGGATTTTTAAGACAATGGCTAGAAATGGTCAACAGATACGGTTTGAGTCTGACAATGAGGTGTCCATAGTCCTCATCATCTCCGGACTATACGGCGCAGCATAGTAGAGCAGCGTGCGACCTGCTTACCCCATTTATATACCTGGCCAACGACGCAGTACGACTGGATATCCGTCGGGTTTTTGTCGCAGAATGTCGTAAACCAATAATAGGTTCGGCACCTTTTTATCTATATTTTCTACCCACGTATACCACCATAGACGTCATCTCCACCACGATGTGGATATTCTTGGAGCGGTGGTTTTTCCATGCACCCTCCCCAAAGAAAAGTCATAAACAACTTTGGCGAGTATAAATAATTGCGATAACTCCCGTTGCTATAGACGTATAAAAGTACTCGCTTCTTTCGGTTCCAATCAGCTGCAAAAAGCATCAGCCAACATCTGAGTGAAATTCCGAGAACCCCGGTAGCTATTTTCATCCACCGCCCACGAGCGACTCGGCTTTTCCTCGCGATTTATACGATTAATTGATCGATCGCTGAACGGGCCATCGAAAGAGCGGATGTTCGCTTCAAACGATCAGATGAAACTGTATCAGAAAATTATCGACTCCGTCAATGGCTGGATACCGCGTCATCTCGCAACTGGAAATGTTGTTTGCGGGGCACAAAAAAAAACTCGGAGATGAATATGTATATGAATATTTCCAACGAACACCTCGTCACACACACCCTCTCCAATTATCAAACCCTTGTGTTCGGAATTGAATTCCTCAGATTTCGAATATCCACAATATAACCACGAGGATCGAAGTTATATAGTCTCGTAAATGACTGAAACGGACTCCCGATTGCTTAGAGATTTTTTTGCCCTCAGCCAACCCCTTCGGGGCTGAAGAGTTCGACGGAGTAGACCCAACAAAGACACGCCACTTTTGTAACAATGGTATTGTTTGCAGCACGCCCTCTCTGGAGGTGGGCAATACTTCCGGTTCCAGATTTCAAGGATTGTCTGGGTGGATGACGGTCAAAGAAAACTGGTCAGTACCTCGTGACGAATCGAAATCTTTTGAGAAACACCCGATCATCTATTGATCCCAAAAACGGATGAAGCCGTTGCAGTATCGGAGAGTTTCAAAGTCAAGAAATACCGTTCCACTGTTTTCCAGTGTTTCTATTTCCGGTCAAGATTGAGATCTTCCCTAAGGATTCGTTGCGCCGTCGTACAGGAATTTCACGTTATTTCTCCAGCTTTGTTACTCGTCACAAAAGCTTTTTAATCATAACGCGACTCGGCGCAGCCTCGATCGACACATGAGATTCTTGAAATTCACCGATATAATTATACACACGTATCGCACGGGTGTCCGTCCGGCTACTCGCTATTCCCTCGCTTCGGGATAGGGGGTGTTAACAGAGCGGATGATTCGTACTGGACAGGGAGAACCCAGACGAGCGTTTAGCAAGGCCAAATCACTTTTAGTACAAGTTTTTCTCCTCCGGGCTATTATGAATAATGGTTGATATTATTGTCTCTGTGGTCCAGCCGCTACCGCTGACCCCCTCGGCACCTCGCGGTGCGACTAGAAAGAAGGAGTTAATAACGGTCGCGTGTTGAAATGCCGACCATTATACAGAAACGTGTAGATATTATGTGTCGGCTAACAAGCTCCTGACTAATGACTCGCGCGTGACGCGGTATGACGAATTCACCGGGATACGCTCTCAACTCCCGGTATATTTCTCATCCCGCGGGATAGGCGAAAAAAAAAAAAAGCCGTACACAAATTCAATAACTTTCGGAAGATGCAACGCGCGTGTAAAAATGTTCGGCGAAAATTTTCCGAAGAGAAGTATACAGCGACGATTTGCCGACTCGACAGCTGTTTAGAGGATCGTGAGGACAAGGGGATTCGAAATGGCTGGAGCTATTATAACCATCCGCGCTATCGAGAGAAACCGGCTCTGGAAGAACTGGGTCTCTTTCGTCGCGATAATTGTGTAATTTTGACCGCTCGTCTGTTTCTGCTGCTGTTGACCTCCCGCGGGACCATACGGAATGACGCGACGAAGGCAAGAGGATCGAAGGGGGGAAAAAATGAGCGAAGCGCGGCGCGCGAACACGTCTCAATCGTCTTCGACTCGCGTCTTAGAATTTCGAAAGAGGCGTCAGACTTTTAATTCACTAACGCCTTCTAGATCTACGACTTCTTGAGTTAAGGGCATGATTCGCGGACATTGATCCCGAAAGACATGGAATTCGACCGGTCGGCCGTAAAGCGAGCAACCACCGAACGAAATACTGAAATGCCTCCGGACTTGAGGAGTTTATCCGCCGTTCGAACTGGACATTCGTACGATATCCCAGGCTTCCCTTCCTCCCCGCGATCACCGTCAACCTCGCGGACTCCGGGGATATGATCTGCGGATCGACGTCGTGTGGGTCCGAGCGTGCCGGACATAGCACCGCGTCCCCGCAACTTTGTTTTGTCACGACGCGACCCAAGTTTTTCCCATCGTTCTCTGGCGGCAAATCCTACGGCCGGGCCTTGGCGCATTACGCGCAATTAGACGCCAGGGTGGCCCCGAGGTATGCCCGACAAACGGCACCCCGCCCGCCCGCCCTCCCCTTCCACTCGCCGTGCTCCCTGCCGTTTCTTCTTCCTCCTTCCACCCTCCGCCGGGGCTCTAAAAAAACTCCCGTTTCGCGAGCGAGCGAACGAGCGAGCGACTTATATTCCTCGGCGGAGTTGGTCGTGGCTGGTGTAAGTATCGCCGCTGCCCTCTTCGACGCGGCCCCCCCGGCTCTCGTCGTTTTTCTTATACAGGTATATTTCTCTACCCTCTTGCGGGACGACGCGCGGACGAAACGGAAAAGGGGACAACATTGTATCGATGCGTGTATCTGCACCGTGTACCTCGGCTCCGAGCAGCGGCGGCATTGCGGCAGCAACATCGACAATTATCGTTATTGTTATTGTTATTTACCGGACATAGATACTTGCGGGTAGAAGGCAACCTCGCTGGTTGTATACGTTCATGCAACGAGCTACGTGTGCGGTCTTGACTCACTTCAAATGGCTGCTGCTGCCACTTCGCTCAAGGCTCACGGCGATCGCTACCACCGTAGAGTATCCTGCTCTCAAAGGTTTGTAGCCTGGAGCTATTTTGGATCGAAATAAATGAAAAGATTTTAGGTAAAACGACGAACGTCTCTTTTATCGAATGACGACAAACGATGGATCTCATTGATTTTGGTGCACGATGTACATTTGAATCGTTTGGTATCGTTAGAAATCGGCGATGATCCGATCGTTGGTTGTGCGGCATAGCAACCGGCCGCTTCGCATCAGGAGGAAAGGCAAACTCGGTTTTCGAAGGACTGCGCGGCGGTACGGAGCTGCTTGCGTTGCAGAAGAAGCCGATGGCACCGTTTACTGCTACAGGATACGCGCAGCGACGAGTCGAGCACAATACTCAGCTGCTACTTCTGCTGATGGTGCAGCTCGACGTAATTACTGCCGGCGTAATTAATTTAGTTGGAGTCGGCGTTCGTTTAACCGGTAACTATATTGCCTATTTTTCCTTCACATTGCTTCACGTCGTTTCTTTCAGTGCTAGCGAGTTATATACCCGAGTGCCATAGCGAGGTGGAGTTTTCCATCCGCAGCGCGACGCACCGCCGGTTGGAAAGACAATCTCTCGGAAGGTGGTCTGCATTTTTAGGATCCTTTTTTACCCTCCACGCAGTCGAGACTGCTGTGTAGTCTTAACTTCGCCAACAGCCGACTCGTACCCGAATCCGTCGTCCGTCCGTCGATTCGTTAAACGCAAAATAGACGGTATAATACGACTCCGAGGGGATTTTTGTTTACAGACTTCCCAAGGATGCGAACGACATTCTTCGTCCCAAATACTACAAACGTGCCGCCCGGCTATCCGCAGTCCGCTCGTTTCCTTAGGAAAAGTACCAACTCTCGGTCGACGGTGGTCCCGAGACTATTGGTGTGGCCCGTGGCCCGCAATGTCACCCCGTATACGGCTTCCCTGAGGCGGTGATGTTAACTTCATTTTCCTTCATTAAACTCCACGTGACTTCGGGACCCCGTTCAACAATACCTGCCATTCTTGTAATCTATATGCTATTCACCTCCGCACTATTGAGACATCCTACCGATCCCATTGTTCGCCTTTACGTTTTACAACTGGGCGGAGAGAGTCCTAAATATTTTCAACCAGACTGCCGCTGAGCCATCTCCTTGTACCCCGCGCTGTGCGGACCTCGGCTATTCTACTTTTAAACAGCTGGGGAATATTACGGGGTGAGGATACGCCGCGGTCCTCCGCACCGTACGGACGACGGAATCGTTAACGTTCAGAAGTGATTAAAATAATTTAGAGGAAAAAATTTATCATCTCCGGTGCGGGATAATTTTTTTAAATTTGGATTGCGACTTTGTGAATTTTTCGAGTCGAAGCAGAAGCGAGGCTGCAGGAGCCGACGAGGAGCGTCGGTAGCCCTACAAATGGCGACGTTCTCGGTAACTCCGCACCTCGCCTTGCGACACTCGGACAGGCGCGAGTTCGTCGTAGGTCCACGGCGAGGTAAAGGCGGTTAACCGGAGGTTTTCTTGCCCCTTTGTAACCTCGAGTAGATAACCTACCTCCTAGGCTTGTGTCACTCGCTAAAGAGTATTAAATGCGTTTCCTTTGTAGGGGAATAGATGATTGCTCGGGACAGTTACTATCTGGAAACGAGACCTGGGTAAAACACGAAACACCCAACTACAGTTAGTTATTAGCTCGGCAAACAGCTCGTCAACAACCCAACATCTAACACCAAGTTTTTTCACGCCACCAACATCGATTGTACACGGTGTGCGGCTATACGTGCGCCTCTCGCTTATAATCGCTCCTTATTCTCATTCCGAGGAGTTGCTCAGCTGAAATCGATATTTCACTCCGCTTTCTGCTCCCCGACGCTGCCCAGGTGTAGGTATCGTCCGGAGAATGGTCAACGCCGGCTCTCACTGTCCTACCCAGATGCACCGGTAGGCCTCGGGAGATCGTGCCTAAGCTATTTCACTTTTTACGATGGACAATGCCCGGGACAAAACTCTCCTCTCATCGCGGTATACAGAAAAATCCATCGATATACCGATTCGAATGATTCTTCAAACTCCGAGAGAAAGCGTGGTGTGCCTTTTTCAGATACGTACCAGGGACCGACTTCCGGTCTTATTCATCTCCCCGATGATCGATAAAAATTATTTCATTATCGTAATTTCCTCGGAGGAGGGAGGGAGGGTCGCTGCCAAACGAAAGTCGGAAATAACAAATTTCATCGGAACACACGAGCCACGCAGATTTACGGTGTTTGATATTTAGTAACGGAGCAGCTGATATTGTCGTCTCTCCTCGGTATACATAAGCGTAAGCGATCTTCGAAGTCGTGACCATGGCGTGGGTGACGCTGGCCTTAGGCCAAAGACAGTTACCGACGCCTCGCGTTCCAACAACTTCGCGACGTTGTAGTCGAGAGTTCCTCAAAACGGGTGAATCGAGGGGTCACGGTACCTCGCATCGATGCGTCAAGTGCTAGTTTATAAAATTGACACGCTGATGGAATCTCCGATCGTCCGTCTCGCTCGTCTCCGTCATCACTTCTCGACGATTTCGATCGCGCGCGGATCTTACGAGTGAACAGGAACCGAGGGAGATATTACATCACGGAGTTATCGTAAGAATGATTCTCCCCTACATAATTTTATTCGGTTAACGTCCTCCTTTTCTCACTTCGTTTCGTAATCAAACTGCGAAACTCTGTCAACGCGAGCTCGTAGATGCAACGTTCTTAATATTGTCAAGCGCCTCCGATTCCACTCGGCATTTGATTTTTCACCTAACAAATAACTAACGGATCGTCTAATTTCCCAAACAATTCACAATATCGGCCCCGGATTTTGAACAGCTCTCGGCTGCCCCTATATCCGATTATGAATAATGTAAATCGTACGCGTGCGCCTATTGTCAGAGATATTTATGGCCGCTGGACGTTGTACGACGAGTGATACCCCCGCACTGTCCACAGAGTCGTTTTTGAATTCTCAGCACTTGGCACCGCGATCAGACACCTAGACACCACATGGGCTTAGCGGATGAGCTTTGCCGCGGCACCTCATTGCCGATCACTTTTTTCCAAGCTTTTCCCTCGTGATCCTTGCTCGTCAGTTTTCTAGCGGTGAAATTAGAATCTCTGGAATATACCACCGACGGCTTGTACGTGTTGGTAGCAAATATCAGATCCACCTCGAAACTTTATTCGAAACTCGTATTTATTTTTATGAGGTTTGAATATCAAAAGCCATCGGCAAGAAAAATATTCACAGAGATCAATCGGTCGACGTGTTTATCATAATCTATGAATATCGCCGACCGCGCGATTCATCCAGATTTTGTACATGGGTATATCGCTTGGGGAAGAGATGATCATTGTTAAAAAAATCAGAGGAACGGATTATTCCAGTGGAAAGGCTGCCGCGTGCAACCTGGCCTTATAAAATAAACCCGCTCCTAAAAATACACGCAATTGTGATACACTCAGGAATAACTCCCTGGAGGTTGAGCATCGTCGTCGAGTCGCGTGCCGAGGGATATCCGAAGTGGTTGTGTCAGTCAGTTATAGTTTCGTTGATCATTGAGTAGTAGCGAACCGAGATCCGCGAAGAATAAAGTTTGCGTCACTCTCGTCTGCAGCTGTTTGGGTTTCATAAAATCTAACCGCCGCTAAACAATGTGGGAGGACTTGGCGTTATCATCCTCTCGCGTAACGTATCCCGAGTGAATAGATCAGACGATGACGACTGGTCGATTCGTTTTTCTTGATTCCGCTTCCTCGTTTGTCGCAGAGTTCTTCTTATCTCGATATGGACGACTACATGGACGACTGCACGGAGGATTCTTTCGGCTCGGTGGACGAGGTCAATCGGACCAGAAGGACGAGGAGACAACGGAAGAAGAAATCTTCGTCGGGTCTGACGGGGCTCTTTCGGAAAGGTAATGACTCAAAAATTAATTCCGTTCGTCGATCGACACTCGGCCGCGTCTCCGGCTGTGAAAATCGATCGAAACTTTACAAGCTCGACTTTTGTAAATTTTCACAGCGTGGCGTAGGATTAAAGCGGGAAACGGCGAACTGAGCCCGGACGAATCGTTCGAAGATGAAAATCAACCGCCACATCGTGAGTAAATCTATTGGCAATGCTTCGTTTGAAATTTTACATTAACAACGGACGGTTGTTCGTATCACCCGAGTCGCGCGACGGGAAAGGTTTCCTACGGCTGGCGATAACCCGCCGCTTGTAGGTTACCGATGGTTGGAACGCCCTATAACGTCCGTAGCCTTTTGGCCACGCTCAGGTAACGCGTGACCCAGCCGGGGGGAAAACCTGCAGCACCTGAAGGTAAAGATACGATGGTACAACAGGTCTCGTTGACCAAATTTTGCCAAGCGTATGACTCTAGCGGAGAGAAATAAGCGAATCTGGATATTCTGCGATTCCGAATTCGAACTGAAACCACGAGACCGAACAGATCGAGTGATTTTCGCGGGTTCTATTTTGAGGCTTCTCACATCGGGAATTAATATTGCCCAGTCCGCCCATCGGAATCTTCTCTTGTGAGATAAGAGCAAACGTTCTCTTGACCCGAGGTCAATTGTTCCGGGTCGCTTACATCCGATATAATATACCTTGCATAAGATTCAAGCGCTCTTCGGCGAACAACGAGAGCTTCGGAGCATAAGCATAACTTCCACCGTCTCTTTTGAAATCCGTCGGAAATCTCCGGGAATTCTGATGGAAATAGGACGCGCCCGAAATCCGCCTTCGATGATTTTCAGGTCAACGTCGAGTTCTTGTCGTTATGCGAGCGACTCGACCAAATCGAAATCACAAACAGAGTCGCCTCCGCGACCATCTCCATTTTCTAATTTAGTCTCAACTCTGATTATTCTCTAAGCTTGACTTCCAACAATGGGCAGAATTACCGGTTCTCCCTCCGCATGAAATCCGTACCCCATCTAGACCCGTCCGATCGAAATTGCGGCCCGAGGTGTGAGGCTCCGTTTTACGCCTGAGCAATTTGCCAAAGATATATAGAGAGACCTCTGCTTCAGCTTTCCGCGGATCTGAGAGATTTTCCTTCACCTTCGAGGCGGAACAGCATCGGGTTCTCGGCAGCTTTGAGCACGTGTTGCTGTAAACGTTCTCCCCATCCAGCTACGGTAGACGCTACAGCTGCTCACAGACACACCCTGAAAATTTTCATGCCTTTTCTACACGTTACGCCACGCTACACCACGCCATGCCGCGCCACAGAACATGGCTGATAGCCACTTTAAACTTTGCAAAGTCAGAGCCAAACTGCTCGAGCCTAGCTGGCAACTCGACCCGGAGTATCGACCGATGTAATTGAATCGCCCACCCGAACTACCGACTAGAATTTCCTCCACGGTTTTGGTCACGATGCCTCTTTACGAATGCGCGTACTCGTATCTACCTAATTTCGTTGGAAGTCGACGACGAAATCCCGAATATCGCGTTCGCCTACTCGAACGATCTACTTCCGACAGATTTCCCGCACTCCGAATTCTCTCCAACGTTCATAGAAACGACGCGCGTACGCCGAACGGGAACTTTTCCGCGTCCTGATCCATCATCGCGTCCCCGCGGTTTCAAAGTTAACGTTGAATCGGTGTTGTTCTTATGTGTATCAAATTATCCGACTCTTCATAGATTGTTAACAAAACAACCGCGCCGAGTTTGAAACAGAGGCAATTAGAGAATCGTGCAGTAATTGAACGACCGGGTATACCGGAGTCGAGCATTTTGCCTCCTCCCGTCATAGCCGGTTACATATTTAATGTTCGCGGTGTAGGTCGAACGCGATGTTCCTTACATACGTTGAAATTAGCGATGAAGTTTCCAACAACTTTACCGCACTCCATCAGATATACGCAAGCTAAGAACGTTTTCAACGTACCCAGAGTATAACACCCCCCCATCCCCCCGTCGAGCGATCTTATTCTAGGCGGCAGTCGATTAATATCGGTCGGTTATATTCGCCCGCTTTGGTCAGCCGTACAATGATTGAAAAGCACCGATATTTGTCCAAGGAGTATGTATTTCCATTTCTCCGCTTATCCGCTCCGTTGAATGGCTCGGCACCCTCGAGTAAAGTATAGAAAAGAGAAGTGAACGTTACGAGGATCCGATACCGGGGCTGACTGCAATCCTGGATGAATCGGACTCTCTTCCACCTACCGGTGCCAAGAATCCATTGGAATCGAATCGATCGATAATAAGTTGTTATCGGGTGTGGGGTGTTTTATTAAAATAGTTTATTCTCTCGAGAAAGTAGCCGAGGGCGAGGAGAGGTCAGCGTCGGTTTCGCCTAGATAATTACACCTCGTTGACGGGACTGTACAGGTAGTCGAGTCAAGTATCATCCGAAGCGAGGTTAAGCATCGTCAGCTCGTACGTAAGCACCAGTTTTTTCTAATATTCCACACTTTGTTCTTGAGGAAAATTCGTGATATGACATGTAGAGAGGTAAAAATGAGAACTTTACCTGGCGTATCATCTTCCCTAAAGTACATGTATATACCCTATAGCTATTCATTGTTGTTCTAGCCATAAAACCTGAAGAAAAGTATATCCATTGTCTTACTGGAAAGCTGGATGAACGTTCTTCCGTCCCGTTCTCCTCATTCACCTTCGCTTTCTCCTCCGTTTCTTTTTCCTCCGCCGCGACCTCATACGTTCCACCTTCGTGTACTTACACGTGTCTATGCAGGTGAAGTCTTTCGTAGGTAATTCACGTTCCTTGGTTGGCTCATCAGAAGGATTTGGAGATGAGGATGGGGGTGGATGGGGAGGTACCGCGAACCAGATCCGACCTCGTAAGTTCTAGGCTTTGTCTTGAACGGAAATTTCTCCCTGTCGTTGGAATAGTTTGGTGTTTAGTTTGAAGTCACGTGTTTCACGCGCGTATTCACGTTCGCGCTGTAATACACGATGAATAATTTGTCGTTCGCTTGTCGATGGGGGCACGAGAAGAGACCCGACAATTTATCGATATCGATTCACCCCAGCGTCTCGGGTGAAGATATATCTCCGCACATAAATCAGATCCTCTTTAAAGGTTACGCGGGACGACGTGTATCGATATAATTGTCTTGACTGAACTTTTGAAAGCCGCTTGTAAAACTTTCAGGAACGATCAAAGAATTATACCGAAGCTACGCGATTGATCGGAGCATATGATCGAAATTAATATGGCGTCAAGATTCGAGGGCTCGTGTACTACTGCGAACATGATTTCTTTGTACGAAACAAAACTTTTTGGATTTTTTCGATTTTTGGGGCAAAAATTGAAGTATTTTCAAAATCGATCGCAGGGCACTTTTCTAATGTATTTTGATCTCAGGAACATGAATCCGTTGCTCAAATTAAGCTACGATTTTTTCTCGTCGAGATATCCTCGATTTTTATGATTTTGGAGCGATAAATTGGCGATAACTCGATCAATTTCATAGATAGATCAATTTAACTTCCAGATTCGGATTCCTGAGCTCAAAATACACAAGAATAGCATATAAAATAAAATATTTTTTTTTGGCCCAAAATCGACGAAATTCCAAGGGGTACCCCTTGGAAAAATCTCAAATTTTGACCAAAAATTTTTATTTTTAAGATTTGATTGTATGGCACTTTTTTTATTGTGTTTTGACCTCAGGAACACGATTCCGTTGCTCAAATTGAGCTACGAATTTTTCCCTTCGAGATATTTTAATTTTTCCGCTCTGAAAAGTGAAAAATTGGCGATAACTCGATCAATTTTGTAGATAGATCAATTTAACTTGTGAATTTGGATTCCTGAGGTCAAAATACACGAGAAAAACATATAAAATGAAATATTTTTTTTTGGCCCAAAATCGACAAAATTTCAAGGGGTACCCCTTTGGATTTTTTCAATTTTTGACAAAAAATTTTTATTTTTTAAATTTCATTGTATGGCACTTTTTTATTGTGTTTTAACATCAGGAACACGAATCCGTTGGTCAAATGGAGCTACGAATTTTTCCCTTCGAGATATTCTTGATTTTTGTGATTTTTGATTGAAAAATTGGCGATAACTCGATCAATTTTATGGATAGATGAATTTGGCATCTGGATTCGGATTCTCGAGTTCAAAATATACAAGCATATACTATGAATTGATCATGGTTTTGAGGACCTCTCAAGATGTCAAAAAATTTTCATTCAGTCCAACAAATATTTTGGAAAAAGCAGCCAGTCGTTTGACGTGGAAGGTCTCACACGTATACCTACATGTGTTTCGTACGTGTAATGGTCTTTTTCCTTGCCCAACCTTTTTTCATTCATTTTTTCATGGAAGCCGGTGTACTTGAGGTTTGGTCAAAGCGGTAGATCCTACTTGAGAAATTTCTTCTTTGCGGTAGCCAATTTCGGTTTCCACCGGCGTTCATTCTTCGGAGTCCCGAGCGTAAATTGCCTGGAATCAGACGCACCCGGGGGATCGCGTTCGCGTAAGAGATTAACGAGGCACCCGAAAAATTTTAATTTCGCATTTGCGGCTCATTTTTCAGAATCACTGCCGAACTGTACCCCGTGGAGCTCGGTAGAGCGTTCACCTATAGCTTTACCGCTGCTGCGGTCGTACCGATGCGATCGAGGGGTTTTTACGGTTCTCATTTCAATCGTGGAATGTATAATCCGTGGTATTTATACGAAAAATTTATCGCTCCCAAACGGATAGTGAGAGTGACGGATTAAAGAGACTATTGTCGTAAGTCCATCTAGCTAATTCATCCGGCGCGGGTCCTCCAGACGACGCGAAAATCGTGAGAGGACATAACGTATCCCGAGAGCTGTTACCAAACCACGATCCGCGAATTAACATTCTCGTCGCTTTTCGCCACGCTAATTGCGAAACTTTCCCACAGTGACGAGGGTGATGGAATTCGAGTACGCGTACGCTCGTCCATCGCTCAGTCTCCGTCTTCCTACTTTACGCTAACCCTGTACCCTCCACCCCAATTCCATTACGCATATTCGTCCGAACTCGCCGACACACACGTGTACATCACTTTACGCAACGTCCTTACGTCCACTTTCGAACGCAAGATTTTCGAGTGGGCAGGCTTGTGTGCTCACTGCTCAACATTCTCTCTCTCTCTCTCTCTCTCCGGTTGCGACTATCCTGTGAAACATGCAAACCATGTACAAAGTCCATCCCTAGTGGCGATCGTAGCTAACAACAAAGCCCGTTGGCTTACAGCTAACGCGGAGCTGCTCCAGCCAACGGTTCACATACCGACCGACCAGTCTATATGGGGAAAGGTCAGTTTCAATCCGTTTATCAAACGAAAACTTCGACCCTAAGTAAAACAGCTCAAAGCTACGCGTTAAACACGACTAGGTAAGCCCGATAATATCTCTCTAACTGGGGAGGGCAGGCTCAGGGGAAATATGAAGAACCCGCATTATCAATTCTCCGTGACTATCGGCCTTCGCGTTCCCCCAAATATAATATATCTCGGAGACGGAGAGTGTTGGGCGCTTTTACGCTCAGGTGAACGTCCGAGTGCGAGCGTTAGAATCGGAGCGGTATTCCGCTTATCGTGAAACTCGAAACATCGCTTCGGCGGTTTATAGTGCGTTACCCCATACGACGTGGGAATAAATGTCTCGTGTCCCTGGTTCGATTTCGATATTCGAGGCAAGTGCCGTGGAAAATTACGCCGGCAAATGTTTGCAAATATATTCCGCATCGGTCATCCCCACGTTCGTTACCCCGGCGTCGAAGAAACTCCGCTCATTTCATCCCACCGGTACGCTACGATCGATCGCTACAAATTCAACCGCTTTCAACGTTTTCCATTCCTATTTCGTCGATTTCATATTCCGAGCGGTGAGATATTTAATATACGAACTTTTTATTATTCGATCTCATCGGCACAATGAATCCTGAATATTTAAACGAGAAATAATAAAATGAAATCTGTATCTCGCACCCATCAAATCAGCTCGTTTTAATAAAATTAAGCGAGAGTAGATGAATTTCGACGAGCGATGATGAATTATTATAAAATGAGCTTTCCCGTCTACTCGGCCTGATTATTATCGCCGTAATGCACCGGGAAATCTTAGAATCGAAACCGATCGTTCGGCTACACCGTCGGTTCGGTGTTCGGTGGATTTTAATTAATTATTCAAGTTGCATCGACGCGCTTCGAACGAGATTACGGAAGTCACCCCGCAAACGTTTCCCCCCGCCACCCCGATATCGTCCACACGTGAATTCCCCAACCGGAATATCACGTACTGTCGCCTTACGTTCGTTTTTAAATAAAAAATATTCTAGAAGGGGACTCTCCACCTCAAAGTAGCGCCGCGCGACAAGGTAATAGCGGAGACAATTATGGCGTTTACGAGCCTTGCGCCGTTTGTTTCAGTGCCACTCGTTATTAGCACGATCATTATCGTAATCGAGAACACAATGCATTCGCCGGCGTAAAATTCGCTCGAGTTTCCGGTACGTGCGGTCGGGCGAAACCTGGGGCGCTTCGCGTCGGCGGAGACGAGGGAAAATATGGGCCGATATGGACTACGGCGAATAGACAGACCAGCGGTGATTTTTATTTGCTTTGGGAAAACTAATACATCGACGTGCCGCGCGCGGTAGTCGAATCCCGTTGTTGTAGTTCGCTACTACCTGCTGGTGAAATACGAGAGGATAAAGCAGTAGCTGCAGGAACAGCAGCGACTCGCGTTCGCCGCTCTTCTTACACAGCTTTTCTCCGATTCGCTTGTTTCTTCGCGGAGCAGAAACTGGGAGAGATTGTTTACAGGGACGTGTGTCTGCCGACGTTACGAGTTTGAATTGATGGACCGAGTAACGTAGTGCGTTCGTTTTCATATTTGCGGAGAAAATATCCACCAAGAGTTTTTCCAAATTGAATGTAACTCGCACGGTATACCTACGTGGTATTATACAGATATAACCGACGGAGGATCCAAGAAAGAGTAGCTAAATTGCGGGTAGGGGTGCGGCGGAAAGGGTTAAAAGTAGAGAGAAAAGGGGTTGGAAAGGATAGGAGGAAAAAGGATACGTCGGAGGTAAGATAGGCGGCAGAGAGAGAGAGGGATGAAGGAATTGGATTAGATCAGATTTATCGGCCGAAATACCGCGGTCTTAAAATGGGGGATGCGGCACCGGCCTGGAAAACACGGATTACCGGATACTGTTGTGCTTTTTCTTAAATTTGTTATCCTACGGGTACATCGTGTCCGACTGTGAACGGGTCGGCGT
Source organism: Athalia rosae (assembly GCF_917208135.1). Taxonomy (NCBI): domain Eukaryota; kingdom Metazoa; phylum Arthropoda; class Insecta; order Hymenoptera; family Athaliidae; genus Athalia; species Athalia rosae. Next base: position 4,490,285 of record NC_064026.1, on the reverse strand, counting down.
CAAAGTAGATCGGATAGTTTCTCCACATAATTCGCGTCCGACGAAAGGACGTATAGGTACGCGATTCCATCGTGAGAAATAAAATTGCCGGACGAAGAATATCGCTCGTTTCGTTCAAGTCTCGCTGCTATAAAATACGTAGTAACTACCCGGCGCAATTCTGTCGACTAGGCATCGTCGTCGGGTATCAAATTGGATTCGCTCGCTCGCGACGCGACGCGACGCGCGGCACTTTTCTGATCAAATAACCGATATACTCTCGTTCGTCCGGCTACGGCTGCAGGTACGCGCGTCCTATAGTCATTCATATACATACATACGTTATATACACGTATTTTCGGTATTCTAAATTGCCGCGATAATTTTGCTCCGAAATTCCAACGGATTCGACGCGCGAAGCGCATAAACCTCCCCGAACGTGACAACTATAGATGTAACGTATATCCGTATTTGTATACATGTATAAGTACCAACTATGCATCAAGCTATCCGTGCATTCGCGTATAGGATGTACGTACGTACGTTGCCGAACGTAGAGTACAGCGATATCCCCGTAATGTAGATGAGTACTGTTCCGGTTGTAAACAAGCTATGACGGTGCTGACCCGCGTGATTACCTGAACCCTCGCCTGAACCCAACTGGGTCAATGCGTGATAACAACCTGCGCAGCCGCCCGGTGCTGAACTTTGATGAACAATTGCGGTTCCCGTTACGTTTTTAATATCGCGTTAACGGCCGAACACGGCATTACCCATCTATGGAAGCGACGGGAAATTCTGTACTCTGCATAGACGCGACGGTAGGTATACGAGCAAAGTATTAATTGATAATAGATGTACACAATTAATTACCGCCGGAGCTATATCGCGCGCGGAAATAGGTCACTCGCCGTATTAGCGGTCGTTATAAACTTGGGGATTTTTTCGTTCCGAACAACGCCGGCGGCCCATCCCTACCAGCGGACAGGTGCTCAACAGTATTTTCTCGAGGACGCGCGAAAGATGGAAATAAACTCGTTATATCCCGTATCGCGTCGAATAGTTCGATTGACGATGGGTTTCATCAATCATTCATAGGGTGATCGATACGCTAGAGCGGCATGCGAAATTCAAATATACAGAGAATTTATTCAGGTGCACCTTACGTATGTACCTGTTCCGTACGAGAAGAACAGATTATTATCGGAGGTAACACACCGTACGAAGAAGCGATTATCGAGTCCTCGAAATTCTGACATCCTCGGAACTTTCGACAAGTTTTTCAGTCCCGGCATTTCATCTGGTTAAAGAATCGACGTCGCACAATTTTATTGGGGTTTGTTGTGGGAAACTCAGAAAAATTGACGCTGAAATCGCGTAGAAGCACGTGAAAGCTTTTCGAGATCATGCCGAATAATCGCGAAGAATCGCGTGAGTCCCAAAATTTTTTACCCATATTCGCGAATTCACAATGTTACGTAAATATACACCAGTCGATTCACCTCGGTTATCCTTATATTGTAATTATAGCCTTCGCAGTGGATTACATCGGTGCGTGCATGCGATCGTGCGTTTGGGAGCGAGACGGGGGATAGCGCGTATCCGATGATCCAGTGGAATTAGGCGTATCGGTGAGGCGGCGAGGGGGTGGAACGAGGGAAGAGAGGCCTCCGCGGTATGCTCAGTTACCGTTGCGAATAGTCCCCTAAAGTATAAACCTAAGGGGCACTTCGATTCCGCAGCGTCACGGGGGAAGACATTAGCATATAAATGACGCGCGTCCCTGAATTCTGCAGTCTCGTAAGAGTAGGTAGTAGTAGTGGCATAGATATATATCTATGGCGGTAGTATATAGCGTCGGTATCAGCAGCAACAGCGGTTCTCTCAGATCTTGATTCAGTGAGCCTCGCGCCGCTTTATTCTCACCAGGTCAATTTATTGTATAACTACGTGAAATATAAACGCGTCGTCTTTTTACCGAACTCCCTCTGTCGCGAAAATAATCCCGGAATGAGACGGAAACCCCAGAACGAACAACTTTCAGGGGAAACGCAGCTGCACTTATCGTACTCTTAATAATCATCGTTCATTTCTATACCTTTCTTCGTACTTGATTACTTTTTTCTTAGCTTATTCCGAATTCCCACCCGACGGAATACGCGACCAGGTCGTTCCGTTGTCCACTCCGCAGCTCGCACTACGGTATACACCGCTTTGTGCAGGCAAATAACCACGGTACGCGTCATCCTCGGTAGATCAAAGGCGCACTTAGCGTCGGCACGGACCAATCCTAAATCCTGGCAAATTGAGTAACGCGAACTGGTGTAGTGCACCGATCTCCACCACCGCGAGAACGCGAGATCATCGGACTCCAAGCGAAGAGAAAGGCCCGAAGGGTCTTCTAATCAAATCCGGAAGGTTGTGGGCTGTGGCTACCCACCTCTTGATAGAAAAAAAAAAAAATTGATCCTTAGAAAAGATAGGGGATGTGTTATACCTGTGCGAGAATTCAAGTATAATTATTCGGCGGGTATTCAAATATGAGTGTAAAAAAATTCTGAATTCAATTTCGACCCCACGATCCGGTCTGACTACTCAGTTTCGTTTTCATGCTCTTTTTAATTCGAAGATCGTGATGAGCAAAGTTCCGAGAGAGGTAAAGAGAAAATTCTGATTACGGGGAAAGAAATCTACGAAGAGAATCAGAGTAGCGATTAGCGGAATGGAAATGATAAAATAAAGAAAAAAAAAAAAAAAACGCTGAAATGAATAAAGAAGAATAAATACCTGCAGAAGAAAAGGTTTGGGAGAAAACTTCTCAAATTATACGGCCGTTTGAACAACGTTAAGGGGCAAAAAGTTCACCACAAATAACGAGCTTATTTGCTAAGCTCGCCCACCTTCCTCAAAGCTCCATCTGATCCTTCCTCCGTTGCGCGGATTTCGTATCGCTTATCTCGCTCTCTTTGTTGTTTCTTCCTTCGTTCACATCTCCTCGATTCTTCGTCCCTATCTGGACTTTTGTTGCGATTCTGATAGAACAATTATAACCGATCTCCAGGTTGAAAAACGATTCATCGTTGACTTCTTCTATCGTTACAGCTTCGTCGGCGCGTCTCATTTTCGCTTGAAAGCTGAGTGCGGTTAAATCACGTAAAGATTTATCGTATTTGCGGGAATAAAACAGGCGAGAATTTATACAAGAGGCTTATACTTAATTCCCCACCCCCTCCACTTTAATCGCCCAAGCTCCTCGATGTGCTCTCGATTTCTGAATTATTACTGTAATTAATTTATTTTTCTAATTAAAAGATTTAAAAAAAAAAACAAAAATTGCTCCGGGGTATAGAATTTTCAAAAATAACCAACCACGTTTCGGGTCTGTAGGGGTAAAAAATTTAATTACTCAATTACAGACGTTCTCGTCGGCTCTGAGAATCAACGGGCTTCCGATATCCTCGTAAACGCTACGAATTTCGTTTCAGATTCGCGTTTGTATTCGATCGGAAAGTCCGAGGGGATAAAGGTACGCTCGTATATATACATATATGCATGCCCGTATAGTTGGCGGAGGTATACTGTACGGGTCTTATTTGAATATATGCGAAACACACTTTACGACGACAACCTGGCTGGACGGGGATCGAACGAATCAATAATTTAAGTCGTACGGTGTGACGACGTCGGGCGAACGGTTCGGAATACCAATTCCAGGGGATTCCCGACACATCCTCTACACATCCGCGAGAACGGATAATTGCGGTTGAAGTTTCGAAGCCCGACGAGAAATTGTCGGATTAAAATAACCGAGAGAAAAAAAAAAAAAGAAATAACGAAAACCTGATTGTAAGATACGCGGGCGGAGTAAATTTGAGCGATTCTTTTTTCCTACTGGATAGGGTCGATATTGTATATAAAGAGGAGGAGGAACGAAGTGGCGGCGATTACGGATGCAACTCCACAGTTTTTGATACCCGCCAATATTGAAGACCATTAATTTCGAGGAGGGGAGCAACACCGGGAACGGAATTTATGGTCACTTTGATTAATGCTCACCAACCTGCGCGCCGGTGCTCCGCATCTTTATTGGAATTCCAGTAGATATATCCAGAATAAAAATGATACAATTAAATCTGGAAAACAAAAATTTCATACCCTCCATATATCGCGGACGTCGCTCGAACATTTCAATTATCTCCGTGTAACATGTTTTTTTTTTTTTTTTTCTCCACTACCGCGTTATTTATAGTCATATGAATCTCGCGTCCACCATCGACTCCAGCTACTGAAAAAATAATATTCTTCGTCTTAGCTACTTTTCTGATAATTTTACGGGCGCGAAGTTATCGTCAAACAATTGAGGAGGACGGCGAAGACCCGATGACCAATAACGGGCGGCGGACGCCGCTTCTGTAACGACTTTTGCGTGCGAGTTACGCGTACGTTTTCCGCGTTAGGTGTTGGGGAGGTGGCCCGGGAGTAAACGCCTAAGGCGAACCCAAGGCCCGTTAAGTGCCTCGTAAACTGATCTTCAATTTCATCTTGGAACGACCCCTCGCGTCACCATAAAGAGCAATTTATTTTCAAAGGCGCGCACACACCTCTACTCTCACGGCGCGAACGCTTCGGAAACGTCGAGCGAAGTTTTAATAGATCTCTGGCAGCTTTTGCTTCGCTCGTTTTCCCCGGACAGGAAAGACCGGGCTGATATTTACCTGAATATCGAAGCAAGCTTCGGAATTTGTCGAGTCTCGGATCGCCGGAGGTGGGAGGCAGGGAAACGATTAGATCTTATCGGAGGCTTTCGAGCAATGAAGAATATTGAAAGAGGCGAACTGCGTTTGAAATCTGCGGGGTACTGCCGGTACCTCGCGATCAGGTATCCCGGTCCGCCCCGCTGCCCCATGGGACTCTTACGCCTCGCGGGGTTGCAGGATCCCAACTGGAGATTTATCGTCTCCACCGTCGGTAGTCAGGCATTAATTTTGACCCAATCTGTCGGGAATTCGGGATAGAGGGGAGGGGGGGGGGGGGGGGGCGTTAGAAGAATACAGTGCGTAATTTCGTCTCGAGATAAGCGTAGCGAAAAAAAAAAATTCGAAAAACCTAAAAAAGCCAAAAATTAATCAATGATAACGCGAATAATATTCCGACGTCGTCGAATGGAATTCTCTTGCTGCAGCTCGGATTATACGGTGCAGAGGGCTGTACGTTGAAAGCGGACGTAATAAGCTCCGCACGGAAATTACCGGTTGGTTAAACGTGGACAATATAAAACTATAATTAAATGTTGAACGCGATAGAAAGTTGCACTATCCGGTCCTCGAGTTTATATTCGAAGCGTAATCGAGGAGTCTCTGCACTCCGTTGAATAAGTACCTACATGAATAATTTTCATTTGAATTCGGTGCCGGCGTAACGGGGCTCGGAATACGCGGAGAGCTAACAGAAAAAAAAACAAAAAAAGAAAAAAAACACAAAAGGAAAAAGGGAAAGCCGCACAAATCCGGTAGATACCCCCGCGGTGTCTCGTAATTTCTCGATGCTTCGATTCGCCCCTTGGGCGGGAGCAGGGCGACGCTGTTTAAGCCCTCGTATCTAAAATCTCTTTGCTTCGGAACTTCCAGGCGAAGTTCGCAGTTTCTCCGACGATATAGATCCGATTGAATTTAATTTATTGCTGCAATTAGCACGTATTTGCCTTATTCGGGTAATATCGGGGCGCTTATCGCCACGCGGGCTTTGTCTTTTGGCACCCCTCGGAGCTATTTGGCTTTAAATTCCGCCCACCTAGCGAAACATCCGGCGATCTACGCAGGCGAAACGTTCCGCTGGAAAACTCGGCCGTTCCACGCGCTCGTATACATACACATCTCCCGACGGTTCGCTAACCGCCGTATCACCTCCGAATCGATGGATGGTTCCTGACCGACCTGCATCTACATCGGAACAACCCCACTTCAAGTGTCACGGGTGCTTGTGCTTCGACGAACGCTCGACCTCCTTTGTGTCTCCCGTTCCTCCGTCTCCGCTACTTCTGTACTTCGCTTCACCCGCTGTACGCGTTTACTATACCGTACCTCTTAACTTTGGATATAGATATACACGACGACCAAAAGCTCTCTAATTGTGTCTCGAAATAGGATAGAACATGGCTTTCACATCGGTACCTGCGTACGTACGTACGTGCGCACACACAGAGACATTTATACCTGTATGCAGGACTCGTCGAAAACGATAGCAGCTTCTACAAACAACGTCGGCGTGATTAACCGCAATACTTAGCTATTCGTCGTTATATCGGATTCCGGTAGCGTACGTCAAAGCTCCGATCGGTTTTCATGATAACGTTAAACCATGTTAAACGTGCTCACGTCGCTCTAGATTTCACCGATATACCTACCTACCGGAATCGCAATCGCGCGTCGCATATATTTTCGCTGAATTCGTCATTTCGGGGCGCAGAGAAAAAGTGACGTCGCAGAAGCTCCGAGAGTCCGAGTCCGTTGGAATTAGGGGTTTACAAAAGAAGTTTCACCTACGAGAAGGAGCGAGGTCGATTAATGTGTTTGAAAAAGCTGAAGGTACCCCCGGGGCATCAAGGAGTTATTATACCCGCGGAGTTGGAAGAACTATAAAGCCGTATTTGTTTGAAGAGGGATATCTTCGAGAGGAATCAGCGTCGCTCGCAGGGATCATTCTCTATCGTAGGAGTTGGAGTACGTTTACAAGGACCGTCGTCAAGGTAGGTGTATAGCGTGTACGTACGGTATGGAGCGGGAAATAGAGATATATATTTCTTCGCCGAAGGCGATGGCAGAGCTTTGATAAAGCAGGAGCGAGCGACGTGAGGATAAAACTATCGAACTCTTCGGAAAAACGTGTCCGACCACGTGATTTCTCGCTCGCGAATTTGGGACACCTGCATCAGGAGAGAATAAGAAACCGGAAGGGAAGGGAAGGGAAGGGATGGGCGACCGCTTCTATCACCGTGCAGCCAACCGCGCGCCCCCGAAAACTCTCGCGTTGCGGTGGAAAACTTTTAATTCAATGAAAAATCGCCTTCCTCTGGTCGGACGGCACGGATGGCTGTAATACGTACGTCAAGCGTAAAGCTTGCAATTAAATCCCGATGTTATCCACCGGCTTAAAATCAGCCGATGATCCTCATCGAAGCAGGTATATAGCCAGGTAAATGTCATGCAGATTTATTCCATACCCGTCGGGCGAACTTTGAGCTTTGAGCTTTGAGCTTCCGTACGTCATGAGCTGCTTGCGGTCCTGAAACTATATGTCAAACTGCGATTCAAAAGCTTTTCGCATAATCAAATGCGCACGTCGATGGCGAGTGTAATATATAGGCGGGCGCCTGGTTTCGGTCACGTCGTATTACAGCGATAGATGTGTTACACACAATCGGGAATTTTGCTCGGTTGCAAGTCGCGTATTCCGCCTGTATCCGAATATCGATTTCCCTTTTGCCCTGCCCGCGGTGGCACCTTGACAACCGAGAAGTTACCACCCTCGCCCAAATTAATCCCTCCGACGATGACGCGATACGTCGAACGACGAACGCCAGATATTATATTCCTTTCCAGAAGTTGGCTGCCGTATATCCTCGGACTGCGGGGCTCTCGACCTCCGATCGCCCGCGTTCTCTTTTTTTCATTTCATCATATTTATATGTATTGTAATCGGATGGAACGGTTCCTCGGGCGAGAGGAACGCATCGGGGAATAATTTCGGCTGACCTTTTTTTGGGCTTAGTTTCTTATATCCCGAGGGGATCCACTACCGCGCGCTATTCGCGAATTAGCGTTATTCAATTAGGGTAAGCCTCGGCTAAGCTACGGCCATGAATTCAAAATCTTCGCCGAGATATCGCTAGACCCTCGCTTCAACCAATCGCGGTAAAATTTCTCGCTTTTAACGCCAGTTTCCGCTCATTTTTTTATTTCAATTTTTTTCTCTGTATCTCATACTTCTTTCGCACTTCATAAACGCTCCCTTTTGCGCAACTGAAATTGAGGATTGTAATTTCTCAAAGATAAAAATCTCAAAGCGATCACCGCGTTGCGGGTAAGGCTAACCGGATGGAAAGAGATAAAGTTATCGACTGGGCAGGTGAGACGCACGAGATGGAAAGAGGGGGAATAAAACCGGGAGAAGACTGGAAGAGAAATATTTCATTAGTTTAAGCTCCAATATTTTTTTTCTCTCTTCTTCACCTTCCTCTCCCCTCTAATTCCACAATCCGACTCTCTTCTACTTTGGGTATATATATATATACATACCATATTCGCGATGGTGGTACTCCGAACACGCCCGAGGGTTCGTTGTTCCCGTTCAACTCGTATACGTATATACGTACAGGCAGAATCTTCCAGAATCGGAAGTTCCGTCGCACCCCGGTTACCTCCTCGGTAACTCCCAAAGTCTCGAGGCGTCCCAGGCGCGGAGTTAGATTCAGGATCGTAAACGGTAACGAAGTATCGAAACCGAACGAGAGAAAGGGTAGCCGGTAGCGAGTATTTGACTTCGAAACGACGCGGCGGAACTGTAGTCACAAAACGATCGAATTGACGCCTTCGGTTAAACGGTCCGACGGCGAAAAGCGATCCCCGGTTGACGAAGGGATCGCTGGAAAATCACGAAGAATCCGTCGCATCCGCCGACAATAATTATGTCCATCGCGACTGTGTACGGCCATAACGATTATCTCCCACGAATCAATAGAAACCAATTGAGCAAATGGTTACGCCGATAACTATTCCAATGCAAAGTGCATGCGGACCACGGCGACGTCCGCATTTACGAATGGCAACCTTGTGCAATAATAGCTACAATTAACGGCGGTTCACCAAACAGCTGCGAACAACTTCATCATTTCAGTAGTAAACAAGTTTATACGCAGTTCCAGTTCCAGTAGCTGCAGTAACCTGCCATAGAGAGAACTCCCGATACTGCAGTTGTCGGCCGAATGAATAGAGCGAATATTCAGTCAGACGCATCCACCGTACCATCATCCACCTTTTTGAAGAAGCGCAGTTCTATCCTAGGGTATAAGGCTTGCAACGGACGGCTAATTAGTAGACGATCCTGCAGCGGGACGAGTTCAGGTGTATATGTATATGCATAGGAGTACGGTAGCTCGTTAGATCTTCAGTCACCAACTGTGATCGAGACGGGGGTTTTAGCATAGCCGTGTTAGCAGTTGCACGCCTTTGTGATGCGGATGAAGCTTTTTTTACTTATGGAATAGTTTTTCCCTCTGCAATCCTGTGGAAATGTAAGAGAGAATATTAAGAGTGAAATATGGATATTTCGGCCGGTCGATATATGTATACCATAGCTCGCGGATGCTACCGCTAATGGAGTAGGTACTACCGCCCCGCGTTGCGGAGAGTTGTGGATGGCGTACGTATACGAGAATGGCGAAAGATATTTCCTCTATCAGCTGCTACTTCGTGTTTCTGGTCGGGTAATCAATTCGCATTTCGACGATTTTGTAACGGGATATCTTGACGCCCCGGCTGAAAGCAGTGGAATAAACAACGAGAATTGTGGTACACCTGTGTATACACAAAGATGAATCGGACAAATTAACAAAATACTCGTTACTGCAGCAACGCGGATTCGCGACGGGGGTCGGATTGAATGAATTAGACTACACCCCCTCCCCGTCATTTCCGAATAAATTTTCGGGATGTTTGATTCTCCTCGTTGAATAAACAGACCTGCAATGTTTCTCGACGGGAGGATCAGCTGCAGGATGTTGTAGAGTCGAATACGCTGAGGCGGTGAATTTTCATCGCGAGCAGCTATTTTAATGAAGTTTGAGTTCACGATTCGATTTACTTCTTATTCGAACGGTAAGCGACTGTGCAAACAAGAGCAGTGCCAAAAAGGAGAAGCAGAATGAGAGGAAAGGGTGCTTTGCTTTCGGTTGAGCTTCGACTCGGTCGACCGCAGCGTTAAAATTTCACACTTAGTTGATCGACCGTGACCGTAACGCGTCGAATAAAATCGCTCTAAAATCCGTGGATTAGTGAAATCGATTAAAAACATTTTTCTCGCAAGGTGCGAGAAGATAATCCGTCCGGAAGAAGAAAAATACCGGAAATAGTTGATTCCCGCGAAAACCCCGCGGAGCAAAAGGTCGGCCCGAAGTCCGGGACGGTGCGTTTCCAAAATTCGAAAGGCACTTCCAAACCCGTTCTCGTCCCGCGGGAAATTAAACCGTCTTTGAGTTATCAGCGCGAAAATTTCTACCGACACTTATTTTCCCGTTACGGAAAATGGTTTCAAAGCACATCCTGAACTTACATTTATATACTCGCCAGGTGATATTGGCACAAAAATGACGATTACACTCTTACAACGTTCTCCTTTTAGCGTACAAACTTTTTTCGCTAGCGAAATTCTAATCAGCCACGCTGTAAACATCCCTCAATTATTCAGGGAAGGGTGCGGGAGTCGAATGAATTTTAGGGGTGAGTAATCATCGGTAATCATCCAACGCTCTCCGGGTAACATTTGTTTCGACCGTTTTTATTTCTGGTACACAACCCGGAGGAGCAGTTTTTCTATTTTATCCAATGGGTATAGGATCGCTTCGGCGGTGGGGATAATTTCGGGTCGAATTGTGGGCTCCTATTATTGCCACTGGAACGCTAACGTGTGGATAAACCCCCGTAGTTCAGAGCGATCACGGTTCGCGGTTGTTTCTCCTAGCCCTTAAGCCTTAAGGGACTCGTTTAGCTTTGAAAGACAGTCGGTGGATGTAGGTTGTACAGACAGATTGAAGGATCTCGCGCTGCTCCCCGAGGATCAACCATCCGTTCGCCGAACCGATGTTTGACCTTGGGAAATAGTGGCGAAATGAAATTCGAAGGCCGATCGTATGACGAGAGAAATAGATTTTTGAAGAAGAATGCACGAAGATAAATGAAACAACAGCCGAAGAGCGATGAGCGTAAGGAACGAAATAGCGAAGTGCACTCGAAGTAACGGCGTGTACGTACAAACTAATATCGAACTTGAATCGCCACAAATTGCAGTAGAGTGCTGAAACTTTGTTTGATAATCCAGCGAGATCAGGATGTGGCAGATTATACGCTCAGCACGTATCAGATCCCATCAATAATTCGCGATTCCGTTAAACTTCGTTAGATGGAAGAAGCGAGTTCAGACTTTACACGGACAGTTAAAGGTTAACTACATGTACGGAATTCTTTCGTAGCGATTAATTACGGCCTCATCGTCCGAAATTGCGGCTCAGAGTTCCGTCGCGAAAGGGTAAAGGATGGACGAAATTGGCGAAATTCCGCAATCAAACTCCGAGGCAATAGTCCCGCACGGGGATGGGAGACTTTCGGTCGAATTATTCATCACCGCGTACTTTTTGCGCCAATAAAACTTTCGCGAGGGGTCTTCCAATCGTGACGGATGTGGTTTTTGTTCCCAGTTTCGGTAGCGACCGGCCCCCCAGCTGTAGTAGATATCGAGCACACCGTAGCCCCACCGCATTTACCAATGAGCGTTGTTCTCGGCCGAAGTCTGTCTCCTATACAATTGCAAAAGCTTTCAAACTTGTATCAGATTTCTCGCCGCTATCACGCTACTCGTTACAGATTATGAAATTTAACCCAGGGTGATTCCAAGGACCTCTGTTCGTTTTGGTATCGCGTGTCGAAGCGATCGCTAAAAAGTCGTTCTCTATTTTGGAAACAGAAACAAAAATTCGTACCCCCAAAAAAGAAAAGAAAAATATCAACGAAAAATTCTACAAAAAAATCGTCAAATCAATCTTTGCCAAGTATACAATGCCGCGAACACTTCACAATACAAATATGCAAATAAAAAAGCTGATTCAACTGGAAAAAATTGATTAAAAAAAAATACCAATTGTGTTCATATTGTATTCGGCTAAAAACGGTCGATAAAAATCAAGGTTAAAGCCATTTGCCCTTGGTAAAACCCTTCTCGGTCATTTCTGTAGATAGATACTACAGAGAGGACGAATAATAGTACAATTGTAATGCTAAATTATTTGTATCCTTTGCGATTCGACAGCCTGACATTTTTTTTTGTGACCTCAAAGTCGACGTGAATTTCCTCTCACTTTTCTGCTCATCATGTGATGAATTCTCACGTTTTAACGGTCCTCTTATTTTCTCAGAGCCGAGGCTCCTCTCGCTGACACTTTGAGCCGTATAATTAAGATTGAAATATCCGAGCACAGGCGTCGATCCATTAAAGTAAAATTGAATTCACTTTCTCGGAGACAGGATAGGCTGTATGAACTTTACCGTCCCTCGTATCCCGCAAGTCTCATACCGTGCAGTCTTTAGGACTTTATTAATCCCGGACCATAAACGGGATGTATAGGTATATGAATGGGACAGTTATTATATAAAATCCATATCCGGGCCCTGGCCACTGTTCGTAGAACCCTTGCGTTGATCGTAGAATTAATTATGGAGATTATGCGTCCACCTTCGACGGTGTTCGTTATATCCTTTGAAAATCTTCACCCCGGAGCGAATAGTCCGGGTGAAATCTGCCGAATTATTCCCGCCGTTCCAGCATCATCGCACGCCGTCACCGCGTTCGCGTTCGATTTTAAAACACAAACCAACCCCCGGGCATTCAGAAATTTAACGAACCCTAGAAGGAGAAAGAAAAAAAAAAGAAAAGAAGAAACAAAGAAACAATGCGGTTGTTTTCGAAGCAGCAATATACCTTCTTTGTCCGATATTCCTTTATTTTATTGTCGGAACGGCGCGGTGGAGTCCTCGCTATTCGAATTTCAGATGAATGTAGCTGCTGCTACGAGATATTTAACATGCAAACATAGATGTAGAATATTGTGTATATGAATGCGTGAATTTGGATTGTAAATCTCCGTCGAAGGTACGGGCGCTCTGAGGGCCACCTCCTCTCCTGTCGCACCTGGTTTATTTCCCCGCGGGAAAACTGTCGCTCTTCGGGGGCAGGTTCACGGAATCGCGACCTCTGGGTCAGGAGAGTCGTTAAGAGCGGAGCGTCGCTACGCACGCTCTGCTCCGAAGACGCCGTGAGAATTGATCAGCCCGTTAATGAATATTAGGCGAGTTTAACCCGACCTGCGAGTCAGACGTCGCCGTCGCTCTTCCGAATCAACCGAGTGACGCAGTTCCGACGTATCGGCGAGGAGAGAAGGCCCAAGCCGATCAAACAATGTCCTTAGCGCAGTACTTGACTCGTAACATCAACGATAACTGGGCTTTCCTCCAATGTCTGTGCGAACCTGCGAGCAGAAGCGATTCGCGAACACGTTCCATTTTGCATTATCTGTACATAGTTATACACACTTGTATGTTATCTGCTTGGCACGTCTGGCGTACGTTTCAGTAGCTATAATGTTCCCGGTACGGGCAAAGGAGATGAATCGATTCCTGGGCTGGCTGGGAAAACACAAACCGCATATGTACGTCTTTTCGCGTGCTTCAACATTTACGATCGAGAATTGCGTTCGGTATATTATTCACATCTTGATCATTATTCAATGCAGGTACGCGCGACGTAATTATCGTTCTTGATAGTTTCGTTCATTGTCAAGGTGGTGAGTATTTGGGGAGACGTCGTCTCGGGGCTAAGTGGAGGTAAAAAAAATATCCGATGGAATAAAAAGTGGATAAGAGGAGAGCTGTGTTGCCTGGAGACGTCGCCGGGTGACGATGAAACACGCATAGATTGCGGTAAGCGACGCGTTGATTCATGAGGAGCAAGTTAGACAAATGGTCTCAATTCTCGCGTACGTCCGTGCGCCGTATTTGTATACATACCGAAAATTGTGAGCTTGATGAAAATTTCATCGTTATAAACCACCGTGGTAATCAACTATCAACGCCGGCTGCTTTTATGGGGCTTCTGGAGAATCGGATCGAACTACTTTGGGACTGCTTTGATTCACCCCTTCGTTATTCAAATTTAAACTCCCTTTGAGTCAAAGAGACTATCAGCTTTAGCCAATCTCGTTGATTCGATTATTTCCGATCGCAGAAACGCGATTTCTATTGTTTTCGAAAATCCATCTCCGGATCGCTCGGCGTTAAGTTACATTTTTAGAGAAAATGCAGACGCGCTACCCGACCCCCTGTAATTGCGAACGATGAATTAAATCACCGACTGATCCTGAGATTGAATTTTTCATTTACCACGCTGCTACCAGCTACTATACGTATATGTCGTAAATATTCATGTCTACTTCCCAGGGAGTAAAATCTGTCCCCCGATTCCCTTCCTCCTCCCCCCCACGAAGAGTACGCAGAATCGCAGATTCCCAGGATCTTTACGCAGTTTGTCTTTCCCTTGCTTTATTTTTCTCTTCGCCTCTAGTCCTTCCTTTTTCAACCAGTGTCGCGAAGCGGAGGTCGGTTTAAGGTCACTACGAAGTTTAGCTATGAATTCCTAGCCGCGTCACGTCTGGGTCGTTGAGCCGGACCCCCAGCCACGAGTTTCGTTACACGCCTACGCCACCGTACCGCTCGGACTCATCGACTCGTCGTACCTTCGAGATGAAATGACAAATATTTTTCGATACGCCGATCGTTGGAGTTAATTTCGCCCTTTTTTTTTTTTGTCGCTCGACGCCGATACAAATTTCATCCGATCCCGTGAAAGCGCCGGATTAATCCTGGATAATTCGAGACGCGGTTCACCCGCCCCATCAGGATCGAAGAAACTTTCTTGGACCCGTGGGAAAAGATCAGCAAAGTAGCTATACAGCTCTCAGCCCTTCAAGTGTTTCGCGTCAGCTGATCGACGATATTCGCAAAACCGGATACCGCTACGGCTGCGGAGACGAAGGACGTTTCAAAAGGGCAGCGGCAGTGATGACTCGTCCTCAAAACGAGGAGGTCGTCGTGTATCGGTGATTGGTTATCTTCGAGCTGAGTGCCTTTTTTTCGATCGCACCGCGCCAGGTGCGGCTATTCTGAATCGCCGAGTCTCCGATCCTCCGAAATTCGACACTCGAACCCCTATTACATCGCGCAGTTTGGACCGAACCCTGGAAACTATTTTTCATTCGATTCCTTTTTTCTTCTATGATTTTAGTTTCGCTCGATCTCCGTGGTATATCACTTAGCCCCCCCCCGCTAGTGTGCGGGAAACTCGAACCGCGCATGGTACACACACGGAATGCCAAGTGTCCCGGAACGGATTGTCTCCGACATTCCTTATAGGGCCACACCACGTATGACGGGTCATCCGGATTTCAAGGACACCTCGACTCCGCCTCGCAGAGTCGCGCTTCCCTACGAAGTACAGGGATTGACGTATTTTCAAAGTGACGACGGCCCCTGTTGGAAAATAAGTCGATAAGGATCGCCGGAACCTAACGGGGAGGAATATCGAGGGTTGCTTATCCAGTTGGGAAACTGTGTCGCTATGTAAATATGTCCGATGCTTGGTGAACTCCCGTGGAAATACCATCCGGGAAAGGATTAGAATGCCTATACGGAGCCGGTGAAGAAGATGTCCAAACTCTAACAATGCCGAGGCTACGCGGGGTCACCCCTTACGCGTGATATCTGGAATCTCAAGGCAACGGGACTCATACCAGCGAATTCCGGGAGCTCGGGAGTCGGAGGATTCCGGGAACAGCTATAGGGTTCGCGAACGAGGGTGGATGGAACCTTCTCGTCCGATTTTTCCTCGCTTTTTTCACTTTTTAGGTTTTCGCCTCGCAGCGGCGGCGGTGCACCCGTTCTTTTGAGGGTGAAGTGTTAAGAATAGAAAATTTTTTGGCTTACTCTGCTTAAAACGGGTTGATATATAATAACGGCGACGGGTGCCCACCGTCGGCTACCCCTCCGTAAAACCCTCGCGCGTATTCGTAGGACGATGATCGGAGTGCGCAGGGGCGTTGGCGCTGAGGATGGTATGAGGCGAGGCGACGCGAGGCGAGGCACGGTCGCAGACGTCGGCGTCGGCGTCGTTGCTCTCCTCTCTCTCTCCCTTTGCTCAGTCCGCGCCCCGCCACGCTCATACACGCACATCTGGTGCGTGTCGTCCGAGACTCTTAGTTGCTCTCTTCTCTAACGAGTACCCTTGTTTTTAATAACACCGAGACCTCATTGTGATTACCGACTTCGCCACTGGTTGCAATCGCCAAAAAAAAAAAAAAATTATACATATACGTATACATACCGATCAAAAACTTGCTACATTTTTGGGATTGTTACAACCCGGGATCTTCTCGATGTAAAATCGTGAGTAACGAATCTTTTTTCGTCCGATTACGTCCCGAATTTTTTTTTTTTTTTTTTTTTTTTTCTTTCGTCCATTTTTTATTCCTCACCCTCGTATGTAACGGAGCACCCCGCGGTCGCTCGGAATTTAATTCCCCGGAAAAATGTTCGATTCCTTGGTAAGGAGAGTTGGTAACAGGTGTTGGCAAAAATACCAATGCGGAAAGAGCGAAGCTTTCGAGTGTTTCCGGATCTGATATCGAAGCCAAATTATGGAGCCAAAACTGGTGAAATTTTATTTCGCTCACCACTCTTCCATTCGTTGATTTAGTTCGCCTAGAGGATAGTAGCTCGCGCGGAAACTCGCGAGGATTCGGGAGGGTTGTTCCAATGTTGACGGAGGTAACGAAAAGGAGAAGCAAGGGTGACGCCGGAGGTGGAGGAGGAAAAAATACAGAGCGCGAGGGTGGTTAATTACAATTTATTATCCGATATCGAGGATATAATATCCGTTTCACGCGAGCTTATGAAATCGAAAGTCTTGGCGTTGGCGTGTAAGGAAATAATTTAGTAAGAGATCGAAGAAAGTTAACGCCGTTGGATCGCAGCGCTCAACAAGTACGATAGCGAGTATAAAGAAACCAAAGGGGCCTAGAAACGATCGTCTAGAGTCAAAATATCGCTGCATTTTTCAACAACAGTGGAGATCGTGTGACGGATACTGGGCGAAAGTACCAAACGTTGGTGGTCGATGAGTGGTTTCCCATCAATTCAAATATACTGCAATAGATGGTAGAAAGTTTCAGCGGTCGCGTGGCAACATTTGTTCGGGTAAGCGAAATAAACGGCATTTCAACTATCATTTCGGGATAAAAGTTTCGCGAAAGGTCGCGTGCCGAGGCGCACTCTTTTCGCAACAATTCCATACCTCCGAATTCTACCCTCCTTTTATTTCTTGCCCAGAATTTAACCAGATTAGTATCGGCCAGTCGTTGAAACTTATTCAGCACGCTCGTAGAATAATCTCACTGATTAAGTTTCCGCTTATTGTTGGAATTGCTATTGAAAATTTAATTTGGAAAGTAAAAAAATTTCGGCGCCGTGTATATCGCGCCAAGTTTTATTCCTGTAATAAACCTGGGCGGACCTCTGGAAGGTGCCCTGGGAATTTTGTACAAATTTACAATCACGCAACCGATCGCCATACGAGTCGGTTACATGAGAAGGAATCACGAGAACCTCCCTCCGATTCGTTTTCACCCCGATGGCGGTGGAGAAAAAAAAAAAAGAAAAAAAAAAAAAAACCGACACTCGACGGGAACGTCGAACGGAATTTATTTTAGGATAAATTACATAAGACTCGCCGCATCGGACTAAATTCACCGATCGCTAAGTCTTTCGAAAATATTTGTTCAAACGAAATTGCAGTAGCTCATCTCGACTGAAATGCCAGGTTCTCTTTAAACGAAAGTAAATATTTCTCCGCACAAATGAGAGTTTAGCCAGTTGGCGATATCCGGACGGGATAGACCGACGTTCCAGTCCCTCGTCTCCGCCTTTGTCTTCCTCTTTTCATTTTTCTACAAATAAATGGGATTCTCGGTCGACTTTACTTTGTCATAGTTTCATCTAGCAAACAGTCGAATATACGGGAAAAGTTTCGGTCATCTCGGTATGATATTTACGCAAACCGCAGCGTAGCATATGTCATATAGAGACACGCGATCACGGATAAGTTCGTAGCGGGGCGGTCAACGCAGACGATGATCCCGGCCATTTTGACGTCGGCGAGAGTGAGGGGAAAAAATATAATAGTTATAATAAAATAAATCAGCTACCACCGAATGAAAAAACTTGGTCAACACTTCCATTGAAAAAGTTTAATCGTCTCCGCGCAGAGCAGCAGGTTCTCTTCATATCGCCGAAGTGAATTTTCCAACTTTTTAATAACCTTTATCACCATAATTAAGACCTTGTAAACATCAAAGCCAGTTAGCTGAGAAGTTTCCAGCCGAGTATATTTACGACGTGGGTGGGGCGAGCGGTACGTGGCTTCGGCTCGCGACACGACCCTACCAGCTACCTTGATTGCCCTTGTGTTTCTTCGCGGTCCTGCCCCGCGACCTTCCCTCACAGTCCGCGATTGTTTCGACAACAACGCCCGTACAGATACTTCGATTGACGAAATAATCACCGACCCGCTACAGTCGTTAGTCATATTTTCATTTATTCCTCAGCAGAAGAATATAAAACGCGGCGAAGAATATTACAAGGGAGTTCTTTCGTCGTTGTCAGTTTTCTCCCCCTTCTCCCACGCTCTCCCCGATCGAGTAAATAATGATGAAGAATGTACAGCTACTTTCACGAGAGACGGAAATGAGAATGAAACGGAGCAGTAGATCACGATGATAACAATTTTTTTCTTCCACGCGTTCCTTTTTCCCTCTTTTCTCCATCTCCCTTTCGCTCTCCTTCTCCCCGGGTCGTAACGCAAAATTACTTAACATTTTTGCAGTGAGCTTCGCGAGGCACCGGGGTGAGCTAATTCTAAGGGGCGAATTATTTATTCAAAGCTTTTTGTTTCTGCCCAAACTTTAGAGGATCTTATTTCCTAATCACTTCTTTCTTCGGGGTTCATTTCTACCTCTCGTCTACATCGTCAAAAGTATTCTCAGCTGTGCTCCGCGGTATTATTTTTCATTCTATTTCTTTCACCCCTGTACCGACGGGTAGACATGTATAACGGCGGACGTAAGCATAGCCTGCGAAATAGCCGCGTGTCATTTTTTCTCTACTCTTTTAGCCCTCCCCCAGCGCGATCTCCTCGCGCGTGTGTCTGAAAAATAATAATGCTTCAATGTCACTGTCGCGAGGCGTGGCATCTGCCGCGTATTCGCCGATTCAATTTTTTTCCCCAGTTTTTTTTTTTCGGTTTTTTTATTCTATCTTTATACATTTTTCTTTTTTTGCATCATTACTATTATCGTTTTCATTATTTTTATTTCCTCTCTAGCCTCACTCCGCCGCACCATCGGCGAAGCGACCGCCGCACCATCCGCGCAGCTGTCTCAACTCGCGCTTCTCCAACGTCACACTATATTTCATTAGCTCCCCGCGTCAGGATTTATACGTGACCCTCCTCCTTTCTCTCCACAGGGCGTGTATTAACTACGTGGTAATGGGAGAACTAATATCATTTACAATAATAATGATAACAGTATAACTAGGAGAGATGAACTATAACGTGCGGTATGAACTACCTGTGTTACGTGTTACTTCGCGCGTGTCCTGTCAAATTTTTATTTTCGCCCATAAGAAGCGAAATAATATTTCTTTGTTATGGTCATAAAGTTCGAAAACAGATATGAAAGTAAAATATAGCCTACCCAGAGCTCGCGGTGAAAGTAGGCAAAAGGTTTCTTTATTGAAGGAAACGCGGATAAGGCGTATGAAAAACAGCTGGGGGTGGAGGGCGCGGAAAGAAAGAAATAAAGGGGAAGGAAAAAACGCGGGACGCATGCCAAGCCACAGAGTGTCGTAATAAGAGGTGCGCGCGAGTTATAGAGGTGGATGAAAATCGCATCCATAGGTAAGAGGATTTTCGTACTCGGAATGGAAATCGGCGCCGATTTCGTTCGTAATGTTACACCGTTTGTTCTACTTTGGTTAACTTGTGTCTGTACCGTAGCCATATTACCTTTACCAGACGTTCGATGCGATAAATGGAGAAAAGGAATTCATCTCTCATGTGGTTCGCTGCTGGACCACACATCGCGGCCGTATACGGGGATACCTTATACCTACATCAAACTTCAAACTTTCCGCATTAATCAGGACCGATGCGTGGATAATACATCCAACACACCGGTATATATTGGAATACCCGATACGCAATATCCACCTCAGCCAGCTCCTGCTCCGCAACCCGTACCGTGCGTCCCTTCCATCATCCTCTTGCGATTCCCTCATTTCCCATGCCCTTCGTACGCGACTCGCGGCTCTCCCGACGCGTCGCCCTTATCTTACGTTGTGTAGGTAATACGCTACACGGCGTACACACGTGCAGCGCCCTCGTACTTTACGTACGCCACGAGCCGACACCTTTTACTATGACATCAGGAGTATACGACCCAGTTTGCCGCAGGGACCTGGGAGCGGGAAATGAAACATCGATATCATTCCTTGACATGGGGTGGATCGTATACCGAACGTGTATAAAACTTGCGTGTTTACACGTGCGTGTTGACCGATCAGTCGGTGAACATCGTATGGAAATATTTGTTGATCAAATTTTGTTTGACGCACCCGCAATGTCAAGTTTGCTTTTCTCTTGGTTAACGTAATGCGGTGGAGCTACGCTTCTAATTTCTTTACATTTACGTTTATTAGGAGCCGTTAGAGTGGAACACGTTGTGTCAGACCGAACGACGGCCGTGCATAACACTTCGCGCGAAAGTGTCGAAGTCCAACTTTTCATAAACCTCAATTATATCTGGTCATTTTGTACCGCGGTTGAGGGTGCTAAATTCATTATCGAAGTTTTCAGAAATCACCCCGTTTCACTTATTGAACATCCGAAGTCCAAACGCAATTGGCAAAATACGAACCCACCGCGGAACGAGCTTTTATATATACGTACGAATATCGCCTCGATTCAGTTTGTTCGTTTGTTAGTTTGGTTTTTCAGCCGAGTTTCGGAAGAACCTGATAATGGGCGATGGTCGGTAATATAAATCGAGCACTGGGGAACGAGATAAGAGGAATACACCGTAGGAAAATAGAAGTAATAAAAAACAAAAGAGCAGCCAGTAGAGAAGAAGAAGAGAGCGGAGAGGGGGCAAAAAAAACCAAAACGAAAATATGAGCGGAGAGATAGGAGAACGGAGAAATTGAGAGAGATAGTGTAACGTGGGGAGAAAAAAAACGCGCGCGATGGTCTCTGGGTGAGCTTAAGGTATACGCTACAGGGCGAGCTGCAACTCCCGGCATTGGCAAATGAGGTCCGTTAAAAGGAAAAAGAACAGATATGGGAAAAAATATTACCCTTGTGCGGGTCCCGTGAGGCGTTAGGGATTCAGAAGGAGAAATTCGAGTGACGTACACACCGCGCGGGAGTAACGCAGGTGAAGTACCTGAAATATTACCCTCTCTAGTAACCGAGTTTGTTAGCCGGGGCATCAAAAGAACTCTAATTGGCGAGCGTGTAATTCGCGCTTTTGCATATGTGCGACGGTGGGCCGAAAAATTTTTTCGTATCTAATTGAGGAGGGAGAGAAAACCGGGCGACGTTTACTTATGGTCAATATTTCACGTAAGTGACCCGTACTGCGCATCGTTTGTCCGGCAAAAAAGCATCAAATTTGACGTTTTAAAGAGCGAAGAGTGCTCAGGAATTTCTGGTAGCTGGTATGAAACGATGCATTTAATCTTGAAGAGGATATACTCGTACGGAACTACCCCATTTATATACCCCATAAGCGAGCGCGCGATGCGCCGGGACTTTCCGCTCGTGTTTCTTCCGGGCAAACACGAGTGGCCACGCCAGACCCGATGACCATGAGAAACTTGCTGGATGGATGGATGAATAAATAAATGAGAAAAATATGTGAGATGGAGAATTTTTAACGAAAATTCTTGCTCGTCGTATATAAAGGTATCTTCTTATGAACGAAGAGGCTACCGCTGTACCTAACCGCTTCGATCTTATACCAGGACGCCCGGATGGGAAGGACGGGAAAAAGTTGCGATTAATAAAGGTGACGTTTACTGGACCCGGCGGAATTCCATTCCGCTGGCATCCGCTACCTCGGGATCCTCCCCACGAGACATCCACCGCACCCGGACCACCCCCGCCGGATTATGGACTCTGGTATCAATTTACGGGACGGGAGATGACGTCCCCCCCTGCTTTAAGGGTGTCCAATCGCTTCTTCTTCATCTCAAACTCCGCGCCATATATCGTCCGAAGGCGAACCTTCGAACTCTTCCGATCGCGAAATGACGCGTGTATACATATAGATAGCGAGATGAGTAGAGTAGACATTTTATCTCGCCCCGATAGATTTCTCGTGTTCTTTCCAAAAACCCATTCAGATCAATTTCTGCACAACGTGCAATATACTAGCTCTTGAACCAATTAAAATCTAGTTTTAAAGCTCAGCTTACTAACAAAATTCTCAACTTGTTTCTCCAACTTTCTACAGCGTAATAATGAGAATATGAAACGGGTTATTATCTACTTTGTACAGAAGCCGAAGGACTTTAATACAATACTTGTTCCTAAGGACAGGGATACTCGGTTGTTTACATGCACGAAATTTTGATCACCATAAGTTCGATATTAGCAAAGCCATGGGGTTAGTCAAACTGACTAAAATCCCTTCTGATTGCGAACGAGGATCGAACGAAAAGAAAAGAGTTTCTGGAAAATCCAAGAAATCTCGATTGAAGAAATTCGTGGCTCAATTTGGCCAACGGATTCGTGTTCCTGAGGTCAAAATACGCAAGAAAAGTGCCCTGCGGTCGATTTTTAAAATACTTCATTTTTGAAATACCCTTGGAATTTTGTCAATTTTGGGCCAAAAAAAAATATTTTATTTTATATGCTATTCTTATGTATTTTGACCTCAGGAATCCGAATCTGGAAGTCAAATTGATCTATCTATAAAATTGATCGAGTTATCGCCAATTTTTCACTTTTCAGAGCGGAAAAATTGAGATATCTCGAAGGGAAAAATTCGTAGCTCAATTTGGACGACGGATTCGTGTTCCTGAGGTCAAAATACATAAGAAAAGTGCCATACGATCAATTTTAAAAAATAAAAATTTTTGGCCAAAATTTGAAAAAATCGTAAGGGGTACCCCTTGGAAAAATCTCAAATTTTGGACAAAAATTTTTATTTTTTAAAATTGATTGTATGGCACTTTTCTTATGTATTTTGACCTCAGGAACACGAATCCGTCGTCCGAATTGAGCTACGAATTTTTCCCTTCGAGATATCCTCAAATTTATGCCAAAAATCGCGAAAAAATGGGGATAACTCGGTTATTTTTGAAGATAGATGAATTTTTCTTTCGGATTCGGATTCCTGAGCTCAAATTACACTAAGACAGATTAAAAACTCAATTTTTTATTTTTGACCCCAAAAAGCTGAAAATTGGCGATAAGTCGGTCAATTTTCGAGATAGACCAATTTGACTTGTGAATCCGGATTTCTGAGATCAAAATATATGAAAATACTATATGAAAAAATAACTGGAAAAAATATTGATTTTAGGTCAAAAATGAAGTATTTCAAAAATCGATCGTATGACACTTGTAACGCATTTCGGTCTCAGGAACACGAATCCGTAGATAAAATTCAGCTACGAACCTAATTTATGAATGAAATCCATGGCCACGAAATCACGTATTCAAAATTTCAATGCATCATCAAATTCCGATCATTCGTTCCCGGGATATAGTGAAAAACGTGATGGCGGGTTAAGGAGCTCAAGATTTCATATTCCAGCGGGCTGGACTCGAGCGCTCGAGCCAAATTAATCAGTCTATCAAATTAATCCATATCCAAACATGAAATTCAAATCGCGATATTATAACAATAATGTAGATTGACGAGAAAAAAACTCTCAACATGCGTGTCAAATGTAATGATCTGAAATTGAAAAAAATTACGGGACAAATATTTAAACGACGAATAAAGTCAAATATGGGTGTGCAATTCTAGTGAGAGGAAAAAATTCATCAAATATTCGCTCGAATAGCGCGCACGAAGTTTGTTCTTTTCGTCTAATCGTCGAGTGAAAACAATTTCCCTAGAACGTGTCTGGTAGCCGTAAATTTCAACTGCTGCATGGGAAGAGCGGAGTAACGTGTGGTACAAAGTGCACGGATTTATGGTACCCGTGCCCCATACGGTAGTGGGATTGTTATACGATCAGAATTACAACCAGCGACAACGGCTTGGACTCCGCAACCGGATGTTGAACGGCGATCTCCGCACGAGCCATTGGATAGAAGAATTGGGGTTGTTAAAAAAAAAAATTCACTTTCATATCTCCGCGGTAACCATACCGACATAGAATCCGAATCTTTTTATTGCGGAAGAGAAAGTGGTGGATATACGAGAGGCGAAAGCTCGAGTGCTTTTACGTAATACTCCATTTGATTCCGTGGCGCACGTAACAGGTCGCTTGTAATTGTCACGTTGAAAATTCAGTATCGAGTGAATAACGTGCATTTGCAGATCTTCGAGCTGCACGAGAGTTGACGAACGAAGAAAATCAGCTTTACCTCTGCGTGACGGGCGCTGTGGAGAGAACGGAAAAAAAAAAAAAAATAACGGACTCGAGAAGAGGGCGGGGAAATTCTCATGCAAATATCACAACCTCCGTTAAGTTTCTAACGCATACAGCAGCTACCCATGTGAACTTTTGTCACCCGGCAGCCACCACTCAAGTATTACTCGGTCCCGAGCTCGCTAGAATAAGCAGCCAGCAGAAACCGACGCCAAGTTTCGGGGCTTCGAGAAGCTTACACAAAGGATTTCACGGAGATGTTTTCATCCGGGCCTCCGTACGAGAGCTTGAGAAGTGCGAAAAGCTCCTCGTACTTATTCTTTATTTTGCCGCGACGCACGAAGCTCGGCATTGCCGATTCGAGTTGCCACAGTTACCAATCTCAAACTTCATTTCCCGTTATCGCCACGCGTGTCTAAACGCTCGCGAAGCGCCCCCTCTGCACATAAAGTCCCGTCCCGAGGCGCGGCATCCCCAACGCCGGAACCGAATTCCTAAAACAGACAAGTATTCCCGGCTCGTTATTTCCCCGTAGCAAATTATTCCGTCCTCAAAAGGGGGCGGGCGGGCGGGCAGCTAGTTATTACGGCGTTGGGACTAAATTATCGCCCTGCGAAACACACGGGGGGGCCCCGAGTTATGCCCGTGAATACCGCGAATTAACACCGAAGGTCCTTTCGCGCCGCGCCAAACCCCGGAGCCCCGGAGCTACCACGGCCTGGTTCCGAAGGCGACCGAGCCCTCCGCCTCATCACCGAGGATAAAATAATTAATCCAAGTGCTCAACGGAGGCTAGAAACGGCGTAGTCGGCGCGGAAGGCGGTTCCCCGTACACCTTATAACAGCCCATCCAACGCGAGGGGCTGGGGTGCCCGTACTACATGTACGCGAGCAATCAATCATCCCTGATAAAACATTGTCGCCGCTCATTGTCGACCTTACTAAGCAGGAACGGAGTCTCGGAGCCTCGCCTTTACCCGTTTAATCGCGAGCCTACGCGATGACGGGGGAATTTCACACGTTGAATATTCATCCCCTATTACATTGGCGCATGTAAGAAGAATTTTCAATCGGAAAAGTTTCGCAACGCGCCTATATTATGCGGAATATCTTGAATTCGATTTGTGTTTCAAAGGTGAAACTAAGTTTGATTCGATTCGTGTCCCTTGTAAAATTTCAAAACGCTATAGAGGAGG
Source organism: Athalia rosae (assembly GCF_917208135.1). Taxonomy (NCBI): domain Eukaryota; kingdom Metazoa; phylum Arthropoda; class Insecta; order Hymenoptera; family Athaliidae; genus Athalia; species Athalia rosae. Next base: position 4,464,574 of record NC_064026.1, on the reverse strand, counting down.
CCGGCCTTTCGCTGAATCGCAACGCTGAAATAGTGTTGGGAAAAAGTTGCGTAATAGTCGGACGGTTTCGAACTTTGCGGTATAAAAGTTTTGGCCATTCAACGCGTGGGAGCTTAAAAATAGAAAAAAAAAAAAAAACGACACGATGAAGAGTCGAAAAAAAGGCGAGGGGCAAATATTTTCGAAGAAACCGATGAAAAGTGTTACAACCTTCCTTCGCACGCTACCGAGGTGCCTTTTATTCGTCCCTACCGCGGTCGCCAGGTCCTCCTTTCCCTCCACCCCTGCCTCTTATCCTCGTGAGCAAATTTCTTCCCCGCGCCGAAATACCCGAGTATAATGTCAAAGGGTCAATTTGTGGGCATTCGGGCTAGACTTCATCGTAGGAGCCGCTGAAGCAATTTTCGGTATCGGAGCTGCGGAGGTTGAAATGGGAGAAAAAAAAATAGGGACTAGGAGTCCGTTGCAGAAATCGCTTGGTGCACGGGACGATCAATCTATTTCACAATTTATAGTCGAACCTCCTGCACGGTGAAAATAATAGAAAAACACTTGATCTGACAGTAACAGATTTTCTGCATATCCCCCATCGTATTATTCCAATTGAACTAAAATTAATGTAACACACAGCTGTAACGGGCATATCCCAGGGGTGCGCAGTAGCGACGGTATAGTTACGCTACTACGAGCAAACAGGCCAAATTATGCAAATTTTCACGGATCGAGATTGCGGCTGGCAACGTCTGCCCCGACGGAGGGGTACCCACCTACGAAATCTACGACCGCCCCGGATCGGGGTGGATCTCGCGGCTTATTGTTACCACCCTCGGTATCTCAACGTTGGCAAGGGGCGATCCCTTGATTCGCAACAACTTTCGCGAAAATCTATAGAGGCTGTAAACGAATGCTCGTAACGAATCCTCCGTCCTCAACCCCCTCATGAATTTTGAAGATCCGAACGGGGAAGAAGTTTCGAGTCGGAGAAGAATTTTCAGACCGGCACTCTTTCCCGGTTTCGAATAACGCGGAGTATTCGATATCGCTGCGAGAGACGTAACCGTTGCCCCGCGAAAAGGTATCACGGTTACCCGGTAAGGTCCGAAGTTGGGTTGGTTGGTTCGTACGGTACAAAATTAGATCGCGCGCCCGGGGCTCGATTCTTAACGACGATGGAACTTTGCACTTCGCAATTAGAGGGGCACCTCCCGATTTCGAAGGTAAAATTTTAGGTAAAATAAGACTCCGTATAATACAGAATTACATCCAATAATCGTTTGTTCGGTTCCTCTCATCCCATCCAACCGTCGCATCGTTCTCCCGTCGTAACTACGTACCTCATACCCTTCTTCGTTCCCTGGAAAGCTTCGCATAATTACGCGTGAGTTATACCAACGAGAGGTAATTGTTGTATCGCCGATGGAAATTCTTCATGCAAAGCTTCGGACTTTGTTGAGGTATCCACTATCACTGCGGTATCCACTATCGTCACACCAGCTCCCACCGAAATGCTCGCTAATTATTGTAACATCAGCGTACCGCGCCACCACTTTGCGGAGATTTCGAAGCGCTTAAATGCTGCAAAATCCCGAACTGCAGGAGCTGCAGACCGCGTCCGAGTGCTGAGAAATGGCCGTTTTCATGCGCAGGATTTGGTATACCGCCGCGAATCATTTATGAGATCGAGCAAACGGTACGACGGTGAAAAAGTGGGAGAGGCGAAGGGAGACGGTAGGGAAGTCAAATGTATGCCTGATTTTATTAGGGTTATGGGATATCCATTTGAGTCCGAAGCCGAGATTCTCGAAGCTTCGGAGATCCCCCTAAATTATTCAACCGATTCAAAGTGAACCGGAACCACTCTCGAGTGCAGGCGAACCAAAGCCCAGTCTTTCGACCGGTAGCACGGTCAAAAATTATCTTCGCAAAGTCACGCAGCGGGCTTTTTATCCCTCGCAAGGTTTTACTGGGGCAACGGAAAGACGAGGGTGCGAATCGTATCTGTATTCGGCGCCAGGGTCGCGAGAATGAAATAGGAAACGTACACACAAACTTGGTAGTTATTCATTTCCGGTACGACGGAAAGTTCTTCGGAAGTTTCATTCTTATGCGAACTCGATTGGATCGAAGATGAAAAGTAATTACAGCCGGTCGGAAGTCGTTCAGTTCGAAGGTATACAAATGAACTCGTTTCATGCGCCGATTTCGCATCGACCCATCAAAAAGTAAACTCCTCCCCGCGTTCCCACCTGGTCGCAGTAATCGTAGTTGATCGGTGTTACTTTTATTGTATATGCTATCGTGAAAACTGCACCACCGACTCACAGTGTTATTAATCGTTGGGTAGACGTGCGGTAATTTACCGTTGGATTTCAGCCGTAGCCCCGATCTTCGGGTAAATCGAAGTGTACGACGTGGCCCGGAAATGTGAGTTCCGAAACGAATTACTCAGCCTGAGAACTTTCGAACTTTGGGAACGTACGGCTCGACGAGGGCCGGCTAACAAGGACGCGAATCACCGATCGTTAGAGAAAAGCTTTCTTTACGATACGTGCGAGAACCACAAGCCGGGAGAAACAGAGCCGCCGACCATTTCGCCGATCCATCCCCAACCCCCCGCCGATGCGATCAGGCACAATTGTCAATTTCACGGTCGAACTGGGGGCGCAACCGCCGAGCCAATAAACGAAATCAATGTACGCCCTCCCCAATCCGCCTTGTAAATCCTTGTAATATTCTACCGAGCCGGTTCGTCGTACGCGAGCAACACCGTAACCGAAATTTTACGAGGATTCTCTTCCCGGGGATCAAGTGCCCCGATGAAACGAGTATTAAATAAACAATATATCGTTTACAGGGGAAGACCGACCCCGTGTAACGATACAGAAAGTAAAGACAAGTTTGACGAATCGCAACGGACGATGGGAAAAAGAAGAATTTGGATAAAAAAAAAAAGAAATTGAAAAAATCCGAACACCCTCGCGAGGTATCCGATGTTACTCGGGCAAGAAATAAAACTACCGCGGGCATGTATTACACGTCCGTTTTTTTTTTTTTTTACGATCTGTTTATATGCCGAGTTTAACCGGTGTTGCGGTAGTTCGACACAGTTGGTAAAGTACTTGTTGGCATAGGTAAAATTGTTTGCAGCGAGTTGCAACCTCTGCAACCCTCGTGGGAGTGAACTGCGACATCGGGGCGTTGAAACGTGGTTTCCGTTCTGTTGGCTGGCCATTAACGTCCGGATTTAAGGGTTCCTGCTGCGAGCTGATATTCGCTTTTATAGTCTCGGGGCGACGGTATATCAGATGAAAAGGTGGAAAAGATGTCGTTTCTTTTTAATAAAATTATATCGCGCCAGGGATCAGTTAATTATATTACGAGCGTATTAATATTGGTATTATAATTATAATAATTTCACGCGACGTGAACCTTGAGCAGCTTATACGTCGCCCACAAGGGAACGCAATTTCGACCAGCTCCCGAAGATTATTCAGCTTAGCATTTTTTATCATCTGCCTTGAACGCGTGGCGGGGGTCAGGCGGAGAAGCGACGTTCGGCTGACTACGCTTTTTAATCTTCGCTCAGCGGATTCTGTTACATCGCGTATATCGTATATATATATACGAAAATTGAGGAAACCGTGAAATAGTGCAGGTTGCAGGTGCGGCCTTTTTTCTAATACCATTACACGTCACCCCGCGAACTCTGGTATTATTGTGCAACAATGTTAATACCGATAATCGAATATCAATGAACGGAAAACTTTTACGGTTTCTCACCGTCCCGGTGACCGGCTCATTACATCACGTAACGCTGGTCGTTATTCCCCTCACGCAGCTTCGAACTTTCATTCGATGAGATATCGCGGTACGCATCGGAACGACTTGTCAAAAATAACCCGTATGCGGAGTACGATTTTTGCACCGACGTTTGTCGAAGCCGGCGCTATGCGCCTCCATCCCCCGATCGTACCCCCTTCTTTCCGGCACTTTGCATCGTAAATCTCGTACGGCGCGGTCGATAAACGTTTAACGGTTCCTGGCTCTCATCCGACGTGGGCTCACCTTTTAATCTTCCCTTAATCGTGCAGCGCGAGTAACGTGCAGAGCTTTACCACCCCGAAACCTGCAACCCAACAACCTGACGTATCAGAGAGAAAATAAAAAAGGGAAAATAGGACAAAGATTCCAGGGGTCAAAATCAACTGTGTGAATTACCGCCGCATCTTCGCGGGCTATCGGAAAGTACTCGCAGTGGATAACGGCGTATCTGCTGCGCCCACGAAGTTTATATCCATCGTTTATACCCGTAGTCGGCCGCGTTCACCTCCGTTGTTTTACGTGATTCGAATGCCGTTATAATGTATAAGAATTTCATCGGATCGAGGCGATTTTTAAATCCCGATAAAATTCATAGCGACACAGCGAGTAATCGCGTCGAAGACGGTATAACACGCCGTATCTATACGTAATTTACGACGGTGCACGTCAAACGGGCGTCGTTTGAAAACTCGTTTAATTCAAAATTTTTATCACCGAGATACGTACCGGGGTACCATCTACTCCGCTGCTGGGATTCTGCGTACGCTCTGCAGGGGATGAAGTTTACGCGAATCGTAACGCAACAGCTCCCGCTACCGACCTGGTTGCTGGATATACGGGTTACTCATTTGGACCGATCCTAAATCCCTCGTGAGTTTACCTTCCGCCGCCCCCGAAACGCCCCCTTCTTTTTCTACCCATAGCGTTGCAATGCGTCTCCCTTATTTTCTCGTTTTTATTTTTATACCTCGTACAACCGAACGGCAGAACAAAGTCGACGCAGGGTATGGAATCTCAAAATAATGGAAACACGAAGGAATTTTCATTACGGATTTTAATAGCGAAGCGTGTCTATGCTAAAGTTGGATGAAGAGATTTTTTTTCTTTATTTCTCTTATTTTTATTTTATATTCCGTACAATTCATTTCCTGAACGTTGTTATTCATATAAACGTGCTTTCAGAAATATTGCAGCTACGTATGCAACAGTGTTTCCGAATTAATTACCGAGGAAAGAGGATATCTGTCGAGAGGAGGAAAAAAAAAAAAAAAAACAGAGAAAAAAATGAATAATTCGACGATAAATTTTTTAAATATTCAAACTTCCGCACGTTATACATATACCTGCGTCGTTCCGTGTGGGAAATTTTGGCACCGTAAGTTTCCCTGCAAACCGAGGACCATTCATTATTTCAAAATGAAGTCGCATCGGGCGTTGAAAATTTACCCAAGCAGAGCGCTGGTGTTTGCCGAGGCTCGTTGGGGTATAGGTACGAGCGTTCGCTCGGCACATAGGTATACCTACATATTTTACGATACTACGGGATGTAACGGTAATGCAAGAACGTTTCGCGGTGTACCAGTTGAATGAAAACGTCACACGAGTCAAAAGCGGAAAGTAACGTTGGTCGATTTTTCGCAAATAAAAGTTGGACAGAAATTAGCCTTATATATTTCTGCGTGACCGCCAGTAAACAGAACCGCGGTATCGCCGACCGAAAGGACTTCTGCTGGTGGGCGACCCTCGGAGAATAATTAAAACGGGCCACCGTCCAAATAAAGCAGCCCTTGGCTCCATTTAAATTTACGTTCATTGCCCCCCACAATAAACAACGCGTCCCTCGGAATTCCCCTAACTTTATCGCGGTTACGGCCTACCTATATAGAAATTGTTTTCCTTCTTTTTGGTTTGTTCGTTTTTTTTTCTCTCGCTTTTTACTCTCCTCTCTTTTTTGTCACTCGCTGATATTTTACCAAGCGAAACCCAAAATCCTGCAGTACCGCGAAACCGCGTTAACTCGCGGTTCAACGTGCGCAGGACGTCATCGTTCAACTTTCCCTCTGATTCTCCCCCCGTCATTCGAGGGCGCACTGATTCCGAGTGGCCCAGTCCCAACGAGGTGCCGGAGTTCCGCTCGCCTTTTTTTTTTTTAACGACTTTTCCAGAGCGCTGTTGAGCTAAAATTAGGGAACCGGAACCTCGAAATACTTCTTGTACCGAGGAAATTACCCCTTTCGGAATTTTTCTCTCCTGTCAAATACGAGATTTTATAAATATGACGAAGCATGAAATTGACTGTATAAATTATATTCGGAAGCGGAGCGCCCGGATTCCAAGGAGTATGTGCCACCCCGAATTGAAGGAATAAGCGAGGCGTTGTTTCTTTCGCTACATAAGACTCCACTGTTTTTCGTGCCTTTCATCCAATTTGTTGTGTTTTTATATTTCGTCTTTTAGCCGGAAAAGAGGCAGCTTTCGGCTCGCGAAAAAGGATATAAAAAAAAAATCTTATTGCGAACAGCAGGCGGTGTGGCAACGGCGAGGAACGACAACGAGGAGGAAATAAAAGGAGAAACAAGCTCTCCTGCGTTCGCGATCCGATAAACCGACACTTCGAACGTCTGCAGACGGCAGTCGTGTCATTCGATCGACGATCGCTTTGTTTTTGGAAAACCATTTCGTCTCAGGCCCCCAATTTTCGGTCATCAATCGACGGAAATACGTGGTGACGCACCGAAGCGCAAAGAAAAAATGTGGGAGATACGATGAAAAAATGACTCGCGCGACGTCGCTTGTAGTAAGCCACTGCCAATTTTTATACGCGATAATTAACGAACGGAAAAATCCGGTTGGGAAAAATCAAGCGAACGCGAGCAAACGAAGTAGAAAAGGTCCTTTAAGAATCAGACAGGGAATAAACGAAGGAACATCGATTCTTTACCTAGGTTGGAACTCTCCGGCAGATCGTTAATCAATTTTCTGTATCCTTATTAACACCGCGGTCGCTTGGGAGACGGAAGAAAGAAATATAGAAAAGAATACCGACAACGAGTATCGAAATGAGCGGACCATCGAATGGAGCGCGATATGGCGGAGTATAGCAGTAATTAATTGAAACGGACATACGCCGACTTTCATGAGAATGTCGTGGAATATAATTATACGAGTAATGAAAGATGAGAAAGTAGAATGGAAGCGGGATAGAGGACGAAGCTTCGGTCGGTCCTTGAAAATAATTGCTTATTTTTATTATCTCGTTAAAAATTCAAACAACCAACATGTAAAGCACCCTATGCAATCGCTCATGGGTAGGGAAAGCGGCGAACAACAGGCTATAAACTGGCTCGCGGTATTTATTCAACTGGGCTTTGTTATATTTCGGCAAAAAACGAACGCGCAAGCTGGTATACCCAACCGCGGAGCAACGGCGCTCCCCATCGAACCCCGCACGACGACGATCTCCGAATCCTCCGATGAAAAATTGCCCTGAGTTGTAAAAATGCGAAGTTCAAACCCTACGGTTTTTACGCTCAACTCTTCTCGCGCGATCGGTGAAATTTTTATTTCAAGTTCCGCATCCCCGATTCTTCGGCAGTTTTTAAATTTCAGATTCGCAACGGTACACAGGCAGTTGTACGCAGCTGTGCGTCTGAAGATCGGCACGCGGCGTTAGCTATTCTTGCGCGTTGTTAAATGGCTGGGAATAAGAGGATTCCCGTTCGATACCGTTTTCCTTTACCATTCCCCATTCAACGGCAGGCCTTTTTCCCCCTCATTGTTGAATCGCGAACGTTGCTACATATATACACAGACCTCGCGATGTTTACAGAGAAAAACTGGAACTCGGAAAAGGAATCCCTGCGGATTACTTTTCGGAGGGTCGATGCCGAGGACCGGATACATCGCCCGCTATACCCGATAGACGAATAGACAAACCATTTGAAATTCCGATCTCACGCGATTTTTCGCGGGCATAATATCGAAGTAAAAATTATTCCAGAGAAAAAAAGGAATCTCGCAACATCCGCCGGCAGAAGATCCGAGATGATTAATTTTTGAACGAAATTAATTGGATGCATAATTCCGGAGTTTGTAGTTTCACTACCGGTAAACAGAAGCTAATGAAGGGCTGCTACGCCGGAGTCGATAGCATTTTCTTACGAATAACATCGCTGTACTCGCCGGTATAACTTTCGAGTAAAAGTTTTGCGCAGCTGTGTCGAGCTCGCGAATTTATATTCGTAATACTTAAGTTCAATCCCACGTTATACAGCTATGCAATTCTACTAGTACAACTCCTAACCGTGCCCACGTATCTCGGAGGGGGGAGGACAGCGGCGTGATTTCGTATATAAAATAAATCCGCGAAAAAGACACGTGTACATGTACATGCACGAGGGTTGAAGAAATATATGTACGAAGAGAAACGGGGCAGAGGTATGCGTGATGCGTCGGAGGCGGTGAAGGGTGGCCTCGAATACCGCACGTGTCAGGGTCTCGGGAAGGCGTGAAAAATTTTCAGAATATTGTCGGAGGCTCTTATTGAATCGACAACGGAACTGCGCAACGTCGAGCTTTCGCAGGGCTCTGTATACGTTATCGAGAATCAAAATCGTTAGCCGACACGCTGCAAACGGTGCAAGTGCAGAGTCTGAAATCTTCGATACCGTGAACGGCGACCTAGACTCGCGGCCCGTCGTATCTGCGAAGCTAAAAAAAAAAAGAGAGAAAAAAAAAAATGGAAGAGAAGATAAAAAGAAAATTGTATGTACTTTGGAGAGGGAAAAATTCAATATTTCATCGGCATGCAATATTTATAGCGAGTACTGCAAAGATCGGAGGGTTGATAGGAAAGTGCCTCGTCGAGGAACATTTATCGTCGTCCTGCGACAGGTCAACCCTTTATACAGACACTTGGTCGAACCACCTTCGGCGAGCGAAGTAACCGACGGGGTGTTACGAAATTTAGCAGCACCGTGAACGCGTTGCCACTTAACTTTTGCGCCGATTTATTTTCTCGTTTGCTTGTATAATTTTTATGAGCCATCGTACCTACAGCTTTCACGTCACCAAATAGAGCGCCGACAATGAAAAGGGTATAAAAACTTGGTCATTATGGGAGGGGGTGGCCCTGTAGGGGTTCGCTGGGAGCTATGGCTTGAAAAGTAGGTGAAGTAAAGTTTTTCCGTTCACTCCGGGGGTGCCATGAGGAATGCATGAGGGTGAGTAGGAAAGTCGGAAGTTTTCGTATTACGAACAGCTGAATCTTTGATATTGTACAAGAAATTACAGCCGTTCGCGCAAACTTCGCCCTCCAGAGTTGACGCTGTAATTTACATCGCGATCTGACTCCCCACGTACGACTTCGTTATTCAGACAAAAAAAAACAAAAATTAGCAACACGATATTAAAATTTCAGACAACACACGTCGCATGCGATTCCTCTGCACCTCGAGTTACCGCACCCGCGTTGCCACCCGGTGTATTATAAACTGCGGTCGGCGTTCGCCCCGGGGAGTGTTCGCGAGAGGTCAGGAAGTTGTCGATTAGCTGGCGGTACGCCGCAGAGCGGAAGTCTCGCGTCGCGCCTCCCAAGGGCTGATACGGAAGGGTGCGAACAACCCTGTCACCGGTTTTCTTTGCCATGTATCCACCTTATATCCACCTACTTAGCTGTCCACCTATCCGGACGGCCTTCCTTTTCCCGTTCCCAGTTTCCGTTACGGTCTACCTACCTTATATCGACGAAGAGCTCGCGGCTCTTTTGTGTTCCACGCGTGGTCAATGGGCGGGGGTTCCTCGAGCATCGCCGGAGTCGTTGCGTGATGAATTACGCCCCTATGCCGTAACGGTACGCCGTCTCATCGGCGATCCCCGTCTCCACGTCGCCTTCGTCCCGATTCCTCATGCGGAAACCCAAAATTAATGAAACCTATTTTCGTCCATGGAAGGTGCACAATTTTTAAACGATTAGAGCCGATCCGGGCCATCGTCTCGGTGAATTGTGACGGGGAAATGAATAACGACGACGCCTGAAAACTCTAGCGGTCCATTTTTTTGGTGAAGGTTACCGCGGAATCGTCCCAGCTGCAGTGTAGCTACGTGAGATGTGGTTCGCCGCGAGCCTCGAGGTACGGAGAAATTCTTCAAAATTTTGATAAGATTATTCCGATTATTCCGATCATGATCTTCTATTATATTTCGATGGAAATACAGACCGCTGTTCCGGATCGAAACGTTATCTTGCGCGATACAGCCCGTTCCATTCCTCCATTTTTCACGGATCGTCTGATAAATTATGACCATTCGTAGCAACTCGCTCGAAGGGGTTTTCCCGTGATTTACTCGTGGCAACGGGGGCAGCTGCATCGGCTGAATTTCAGCCACCCCTCTCCGGGTGGATTTTCGCTAAGGCAGAAAACTCATCACCGGCAAATGTTACGGAAATGTCGTCGTCGTCGTCGTTGCTCCGACGATCGAATGGTCGGGTAGGCAGAATTATCAGGCAAGGATATATTGCGACAAAAGAAACTCCGTTGCCCCTTATTTCTGCCGGAATCTTTGCCTGCGTTACTTTCGATGGCGAACAAGTACATACCCTCTTTCTCTCTTCTCTTCGTTCTCCTTTCTCCCGGGAAATACTGCGAACTAGAGGGCGGAATATAAGACGCGGGAAAACAGAATAAGTCCGGGTCATACCCGCCTGTCACTTCGCTCCCACGTGAATAATATATCAGGACGACGTACGAATCTTCAAGTTTTCTTTTTTCTTCCCTCATATATTTTTCCACCCCCCCCCCCCCCCCCTGTCCTTTCATTCACCAGTCAACCCCGTTATTCCCTGTAGTTCCGTCTTTTCTTTTTTTCCTCCCCTCTTCCCTTCGTTCGCTCAAAAGTCTAGCGTATTCTCTGAAGAAGGTTATTGTTTCGGTTCAATCCCCGCTCCAAAATGTCAGAACCCTTTTCACGAAATGATAAGAAAGGTACGAGCCCCGGAGAGAAAAAAAAAAAAAAAACAAAAAAGAAAAAACACGCGTATCTTAATTGTGACTTTCGGTAGCGCACGACGGAGCGGCGGTTGTACCGCCTCTGGCACAGTCTTTGCATTTTTTATAAATTTACATATTTGTTTATCTCGTTCCGCGTTTGCGTCACGTATTACGCCACGCGTAGTGACACAACGCGGGGAGTTTATTCCATCCGGTTTAGGCGGCATCGCGTGTACGCGGGTGAATTTCGTGCGCCACTCGCCCCTTGGGCCTTCAATCCTCTCCGAAAAAGCTCGTTCGCCTCTGTCTCTCCTCTCCCTATCCGCGAACTTTTATACACAGGATAACAGCCGTTCGCATTCACGCGGCGAATTCAAAGCGGCACTAAGCTTAATTTTCAAAGCTCTCGCTTTAAACGCTCCGAATTTTACGGACCTCCCAGCGACTCGTGTCCTCGACGAGCTTTCTTCTTTTTTCAAATCTTTTTCTTACTCCGAAGAATATTTTAGAGCGCCTGCACGACCTGCGCGACCCGTATACCTCCTGTGATTAGACAAAATTTTGACGATATGCACGGCGAAAACAATTGACAAATTTTAGAGAGGATTGAAATTGATTCGGTTAATTTCGAGGGAGGGATAAAGGACATGGCGAACCATTTGGAGGCCCATCGCCGGACGGGATCGGAGCGATCTGTCAGACATGAATCGCTTGGGAATATGGATGTTATATATATATATATATTCCGGGCGGATACCACCTGGAATCAATCAAACCCCGCAAATTACAGTTAAAGTTCAATATATCTACGGTTAAAGCCTCTGACCTCTCCCTGCCCTATAGCGCGTTCGCTAATTGCGCCACTTGCGGCGTCAGGCCGGTCATACAACGCTATAAGTAGGTACGAACCGATATTCCCAACCCCCGCAATACCGCCGATCGATTATCTCGTCTCAATCAACGATTAATAACGCCAAAAGAAAGATTTATTTTCGAGATTCTCTCTCTGACTTTTATTTTTAGCAAAACACATTGACGACATTTTTTTTGATGATGCAAAGAAAAAATCCCGTGACATGATTACTTTGAAATCAACCCTCCGGCTTCTGTCGTAAGCGGAGGTTCTTGAAAAGAAAATCTCTCCCCCTCGGACTCTACTGCACCGCGGGGACTCGGTGAAATGAATATGCCCGGTATATATTATAAATACACCCTTTCTGAACTTCCTGATCACATCTGCTTCGTGGTACACTTTTTAGCTGAAATTCTACCTATAATGGTTTAGTAAATTAGAATATTTTCCAATACACCGTGTAGTCGCGACGGAAGAAAATTTGTTTTCCATCGCGATGCACCGCAGACTAGTTTCGATCGATGTTTTTTTTTTTTTTTTTTTTTAACGTCGACATGCCATTCCCTCGCGGGTTTATGAAGTGGTCTTCGCGGGAGTGCATTTGTAAAGCGTACCATTCACTTTCGCCTCAAGGTCAAACAAAATTGAGTGAAATATCAAACAGGAGATGGTTTTGAAGTTGAAAAAAATGTCGAAAAAAATGGTTCGCCTGTAGGGAGGATTTACACCGTTTGAGAGTCACCACTTTCCAAAAGTATACTCACGTACGATGTACGTACGTACGTACGTATTTACACCCTGCAGCGGTATACCCACCTACAAACCATACGAACCGGCTTCCAACGCGCCAGAATAAATATCTCTTGACACTCGCGTCAAATATAATTCCCGGTGGGTTCGTAACGGAGGTATTGTTATTAGATATGTACTGTAAAAAAGTTCTAGATTATTCACACCGTAGTGGCTTCGCTTTGAGATTGAGGAGAGTAGTATTTGAAAGAAGAATGTAAAAACCGTGGAACACGCCATGACTTAAAAGTATATTATGATTATACAGTTCGATAACTTGTATTCATTTTTCTTTTTTTTGTAATTTTTCTTTTTCATGAAAAGATGCACTTAAGGTTTTGCAAAAACTTCCTCTGCAGTAAATGAACAGGGAGAAATCTGAGAAAACTCTCGCTAAATGTATTTGAGTAAGTCGGACTCTTCAACTCAGTGTACATATTTCACACTATTGTGTGCGGTAAGCTGTCATTTAGTCGAGTACAGTACTTCGAGTGGCTGGTAGACTGGTTATTACGGGGGCCGATCGACGTCGCGCGTCTCGACGTCGCGGGAGGCAAAACTGTTGGGGATGCGACGCCCGACTAACCGGTAGTTGTTTCCGTAATATGCCGCCGGATCGTTAGCGATACCCGCGTCTTTGGCGCCGACGTCTTTGCCTAATTACCTCCCGTGTATTATTCGGAATCTCAACCGTTTCCCCGATAATTCGAATATTTTAACGCTAATTCCTTCGGGGTGTACGGCAGGATGGCGGTACTCGCTCGGTACGCGCCCGCCTGCAAAAGGGACAATAAAGGAATTATTTATTTTCTGTTTTGTCGTTATCGTTATTTGCCAACTGGTAATTCCGCGAGGTGAGATGCCACCCAACCGCGGCACGGGCTGGAATAAACGCGCTTTTTTCCAAACGGTCGAGGATTTTTTCCTCATTTTTAGCCCGCGAGAGAGTTGGCCGTGTTCCCAGTTGCAAGGTATTTGGCGCCGGAGTGAGTAAAATAAAATAAAATATAATGAAATAAAATAAAATATAATAAGAAACAAAGTCTCGACGCAGGACTGCAGAACTTTGTAATCAAAACTTTGAAAAGCACGCATTAAACCATCTCGAGCCTCCTTGAGTGGGCGCTGCGCCCACGCAATCAACCAGTGGCAACGCCTTAAAGTGTTTTCCCATCACTCGCCCCCTTCCCTCGCGCCTCGCCCCTCAGCTTCAAAACCATTTACCTGATTTATGTCTGAAGTTTGATTCAAATCGAAATCGCTTACCTGTCTTCTCCGTGATACGCTCAGCTGCGCGGAGATGGAACGGTAAAATGGAGGAGCCAAAGCTTTGTCAACCCGACTTGACGGCGTTGCGGCCCGCGACCTCGATCATTTTTTAAAAAGGGTAGTGGCCCGGAAAAAATATCATCTTCGGCTCTAATAATGTTGGTTCACGATCTCGGAATCGCTTCGGCCAGAGATATAACACGGCGCAGTGTTTATTCTGCGATTCGAATTGTCAATTGTCGATCCGACGAACGCCGGAGAGGGTTTTCCCCACGTCGGTCGACGCAAAAAATTCCGACTGTAGACGTTCATTTCCGTCATCCTTGATTCGACAAAAGCTCCGTTCAAACATCAAACCTCTGTCCTTTCATTCCGTTAAAGTCTTCAACCGTGTTGCTCCGTAATTTATCCCATTTTGCTCTCCGCCATAATTTCCCGGATCCCGGCTACGCTATCCGCTTCCATCAATGGTGTTCGTAATCGCCCACGTTACAATACCGCGGGATACGTAATTCATATCACCGTACATCGCACCGCCTTTACCTACTACATGCCTCTGATATTCTGCATCGGGCTCTCAAATTTCAGTCCCCTGACAGATTGATGCCTTTGGCCGATATACCAGATTCCCCGTTGCCACGCCTCTTCTCTGTAGCATAAAGGGAAATATTCATTAAAATCGCACCGTAGCAGACGCGCTCAAGCCACACGTCGACGTTCTTGTAACGCAAAGTCTTACGTATACGCGGAGTGGATTGGCAATCAGCCTGATAATCCTTGCGTTGGCAGTTACACGCGGTATCCTCGAATCGCTCGATATCTACACTACGGTCGAACGGTAAACGGGGATCCTCGGAAGCGGAAAATAATCGTGCATCGGAACATGAAACACCCTTGACTTTTCAATAATTTATTTTTCGGTTCGACCGATCGAGTAATTTCACGGAGTAAATTCATAGATCATATTCTCCCCATATTTATCCAACGATGAAAGAGAATAGAATATTGAAATACCGGGTGCTTTGATCTCCAGCACAAGAATCCAGAGACGCCTACCCAATTTGATATCTGCGCTGCCCCGAGAGGATGCTCCTGGTACTTGAACACGTGATTCCAGTATCTTTATCCGCTGAGGTCCGTAACTACCGTCTTCTTTTCAATACTTGAACGAAATGAATTCTGAACTATTGATATCGAAGCGCACGAATCTGACCTCCGGACCGAGCAATGAGGAAATTGTAAGCATACAGGTCAACGAAGGTCACAATTATTTTCCTCTTCTCCAATTTATTTGATTTCGGGAGGTATTCGGAGCTCAGAAGTTCCAATGTACTTCCTTCGTTATCATTTCCTTTGCAGAGATCGGTCGTATCGTTTTTTTATTTGTTTTTTTTTTTCACGTCGGTCGTTGATATATAATCCGAACGAACGGAGATGAGAGTCGGACTGGGATGTAGCAACATCCAGTTGGTACGTCAATTTCGGAACGAGTTGCAGCTGCGTTTGACTGGGCACAAATCGAAGGTATTTCAGCAACGAGCGCTCCATCGCCGTACAGCGCGAGGTCCCATTTCGACAATATACAGATTATACTCCGAATCGCGTTCCAATCTACTCTTCGTAAATTTCCCCCATCCCGCGTTGCGCTATATCTGGTATGTGCAGTTTCTAATAATTCGATCGCAGTATATCGAGATACAATATCCCCTTTACAGACGAAATTAAGGGATGCGTCATGCGGAAAATCAATCATCCGTGTACACGACACAAGATGTGCACTGGAACATCTCGTAATGCGTTTGCCTGTTCGAGGGCAATAAGGTAGACGGCGTTTTTTTATTTGCCGAGCAACGAGCTGTGGGCTGAAAGAGCTGCCGGTATGTACGCGTCGCGTGTCGCGTGTCGCTTCCAACCAGCTACGCCTGTCACGAGCCACGAAATGTTTCGCAATCGTGTCACAGCTGCTAAAGGCGGGACTCTTCCGATTCTGATACGCCTGACGTCATTTCCCGTGTATCCCCCCGGAGTATGTTTCCCTCCAGGAGTCGGAGAAACCGACTTCCTCCGCAATTGCACTTCCTCGCCCCTGTAGGTGAGCGGAATGACGTCATCCGAGGATCAGAGGAAAACCGGAAGCGAACAACGATTCCTCGTAACGCCCGTCGAGCGGGGGTTGAACGAGAAACCGGAGAAAAAAAAGGGTAGGAAAAAAAAAAAAAAAGAACTAGGTTAAACTTTTTGTTTACGCGTAGAAAGTTGTTCTTTATAGAAAGTAACCGACAGCTTGAGCGAGGGTGCACGGGAGGGCGAAGAACGTTTCTGGAAATGGATGAGATCAACTGTTATTTTTTACTATTTCGTTATCTACTGCTCTTTGTCGTTAAATTCCCGTCCCTGCGTCAAAATATTCTCGGATCTCCGGGAGAATTTCGTCGTTGGACGGTATGATACTTTTCTCATCGAGTTTCGAATAGAGAGCGTCGCTCGATCGAAGAGGAAAAAAAAAACGGCGCAATAAAGCAGAAAGAAAAATATAACACCGGGCTGAATAAATAAATAAATAAATTGAATAACGACAATCCGGTTATCAGGGACGCGCAGCCCTGAAGGATCAAATATTAATCCGCGAACGAC
Organism: Athalia rosae; assembly: GCF_917208135.1. NCBI lineage: Eukaryota > Metazoa > Arthropoda > Insecta > Hymenoptera > Athaliidae > Athalia > Athalia rosae. The sequence continues at coordinate 4,448,218 of NC_064026.1, read as the reverse complement.
GCTTATATTCGAAACGACAACGGTGAAAAATAAAATAATAAACACGACGCCGAATAGTCGAGGCACGAGCCAGCAGCACCGCGTCGTTGCTCCTGTGGGATCAACGACGGAAAACGACGAGTATATCGGGCAAACATCGCTGCAGTGGCCAATCGCTCGTCGGATTCCAAATGATTTCTCTCGGCAACGGGAAATAGAAACTGTTCACTTCAAAGAAAAGAGAGATAAGGGTCGTTGGGTAGGGTTGAAAAAACGAAAACAGCTTTTATTTTCTGTCTTGAAACTGTGACGATGATGGCGTTCGGTGATAAATTCTCTTCAACGCCGTTCGTCTGCCATTTTTGGAAATCGAATGTACACGGAGAATAGTAAGAAAAACAATCGCCTAGTAGGTTCGCTCATACCCATCTGCACTGTATTTGCATAAAGCTGGATGTACATACAATATGGATATACACGCGAGTCTATACACCGCTTATCGATTGGCTCTTTTCGCCGCTTAAGTTAGTAGGGCGCCTTTCTCCCCTTTTCTCCCCTTTCGGCATTTCGTTCCAATATAAGTTGAAGTCTTTTATCTCTCGTCGAACGGGAGGGAAGAAGAGCGGTTCGATGCGGGCTGGTTTCGCGAGATTCTAAATTCGGGAATTTTCATCCCTTCCGCATCCCCGCGTCCCGATTTTTCCCCCACAGGCGATTTTATCCTGTCACAATTCACCTGCTGTATAAACGCGCTACGACTAAAAAAAAAGGAAAAGAAACTTCAGCGAAGCGAGATTTTCAGTCGTGTGGTAATCAAACGATGCCATCTGCATGTATAAGGGTAGCGAGCAGGCATACCCTCCAATTTTAATACGGATATCTGACGTATACGCGTGATCTCCTCATGCATGGCTACGATTCTACATTTCCATACGGGAAAATAAAACGAGACTCCGAATCGAATCGAACTTTACTCTCCTACTCACAGCCCCACGTGTTCCGTCTGGTACCGATCCGAGAATAGAAAACAAAAAGCGTACACACGACGATCGGAATATGAAAATCGATGGTTATGTCTATCCACCGGCGTTTACTCTATACGCTAATCCGTGCACTTTCTTGATCAAAAGCTTGCGTAAATCAGGTCCGAGGGAAGAAAAAGTTGCGGAGGATGATGGTAAACTTATTACAAGAGTTTAGGGGGGTAGCTGTCTCAGGGCTCCCGAGTATAAAGAACACTTTCTTCCGTGAGGTGGTGCGTCGGTTGCACGTCCCTCGGTAATTGATCGGAGCTCTTCTCTCTCTTTGAAAGCCTCCGGACACTGGCTGTATGGAAGGTGAACGAATGGCCGAAGGTTCGTAAAAAAAAAGAAAAAAAAAGTAACAACAAAAAAAAAAGATAAACAGTGGCAGGGAAAGGGAGCTGCTCGGTGGACCCGGTAGAAGCGTAGAAGGATGAGCGTGAGGGAAATGGAAAGGCAAGGGCGTACGGAAGGGAAGGTGTATAGCGTAGCTGCTGGCACGGGGGTAGTTGGAACCGTAGTCACCGAGCGATCTTTCTCGCCACCTGTTGCCATGACTACGACGCACTGTAGGGGTGCAATATTGCGATCCCACTCGGAGGGTGCTTCAAGGGCGCCCGGTGCGGTACTATACCCATTATTTATACCAATCAGTTTTCTGTGTATAAAAGTTGAATGCGTATAAACCACTACACGTTATCGTCACGCGTCGAGGCCTGTGCTTACCGGTTATATACCTGCCTACCCCGTAGTCGGCGAGCAGCGGGGCGGTTAATTAGAAGCTAGATTTATAATTAACCGGTATAGGGTGCTACCTACGCCACTTACGGGTTTTTGAAATTGTGGCTGGTATCAGGCGATCCCGTTCGCCCGGAATTTCGTCGTCACGATTTGACGATTTTTATTTTCCATCAAAATTACGAGGCTCTGCAATTGCGCGGGATACGCGAGTCAGACGAGGCGAAGAATATTCAGGGATTCACTCATTTAACCGTCACATCAGAAGCGTCGACTGGGCGCTTATAGTCGGGTAATAAAATTTGTCTAACGAAGTCGGTAGCGCGTGATACTCGTCACCGGATTTTGAAATTCCGCGTGAAAGGCACATTATTCCATTCCCTGTTTAATCGAGAATGATATTCCCAGTTAACCCCGTGGCAGACGCTCAACAGTCAACCGACCCCATCCACTCCAGTCGTCCCGGCGCCCCGACCGGGGCTTCTCGTTTTCGCTGCCTATAAAATACAACGCTGCAAGATTCACGATCCTAGACAAAAGCGGGAGGAGCGAACGGTGTGGAAATGAGGGTGAAATCGACGGGCGACGTACTTCTGCATTCGAAGACGGCTCGGGTTCAGATGTCGGAGCGTTATATCTCGTGACAAGGGCGAGAGCTGTCAAGTCACTCGACATCCGTTATAACTTAGTCATGGTTATACCTATAGTCGGAGGGCCTTTTACACGGTACGCCGGAATTTTAACGGAAAATCATGTCCCGCAGTAAGCAACGTCTGATACTATTTCACTTCGGTATATTTCTCGCGTCTCATATCGATCGTGTCACGCTGGTATAGAAATGCATGATGCATATGCCGCGTTATACCCACCTCGTGTACCTATATTTGCGTCGTCTAACAAACAGCCCGATACAAGTCACACCTTGTACAGCCGCGACCGCGTTCATCTCACGAAAAGGTTGTATTTTTTATGATCTTCTATTTTTACCGATGCATCGGACTGGTTGGATCCAATCCGAGGGAATACAGATTCGAACTCTTATTCATCTCAATTAAAATTGACGCTAGCCTGCGGGATCCTCGCTTCTTGGTGTAGCCCCCCGATATATAATTTTACACATCCGTCAATCTTCCGTAAAAGTTTTCCGTGCCGGAGATCCGTGTACCGTCTATACCTACAGCCAGTCGTGATTCTTCTTTTGATTTCTTTCCTTTTTGTTTTTTTGTTTTTTTCTTTCGTTCAAGAAATTGAAGGAAGAAACTTCCGCTTCTCGGAGTCGTGCGGGGTGATAATGGCTGACGCGTATCGACGCGAGCCCAGGTTTCATTGAAAAGCGCCAATCTAAGTTGCGCTGTTACGAAAGTTAAATTGTCTCCCTTTTAGATGTCACATCTACTCGCACCGTCACGTCGAGTTATAAAACCCGCACCCGCGAAAGTTCTCCACCTCGTCGTAAATAAGGTGTCGATCAGACGAGGCGTGGCCGTTAATGCCGAGACAGCGAGCCGTAAAAATGACGTGATATAAATTTGGTAAAAGTTTCGGACGCGCATAAGATATGGAGATTAAAGAAAACTCGACAAGTAAGGCGGAAAAATCATATCCATCGACTCGCCGCGCGCCTCGCGTCAACCGAAACGGCGGCGGGGTGACGACGAATGGGATGAATCCCTAATTGGTGAGATATCAAATGAACTTACGAGTCGTCGAGTTCAAAGAAAATTAATTAGAAAATCGAGTAATTGCGCGAAGGTAAAGAAACCCTAGTTCTCCCTTCGACTCGGGAAATCCCCGGCGAAATCCCGAGTTATACGTATACGCCCGTACGTCTGATCCGCGAGATTTTACCACTGTCGGATCATCCCACCTCCGCGGTATTACTCGGTAGCAATTAATTACTCCGGTAAGAAATTAGAGGGGGCGGATATATATATATCTCGTCGTATTCGTGACTCTATTCTCTGAGCGCGCGTCTCCTCGGCTGCGCGGGGTCTTCGAGAGCTCGGTTTTTGCGCGAACCGTCGTGTAGCTCATAAAGACAATAGCCCGGCGATCGAGAGCTTGTTTTCGCTATTCCCTCGGAAAAAGCTCACCATCTGATCGATGGTTTTAACCCGAACGTTGCCGCGGAATAACCGAATTCAGCCGGCATAATTATCGGAGTGGCAATTTTGCCGGGCGTACGACGTTCTCGAGACGACGGAAAATCCGATTTTCCAATCCCACGGCGGCTGTATGTTTCCCGCGGAGAAATATTTACTTTCGACAATATTTTTTTGGTCGAGAAAAGAGATATACGGAAAGGATACAAAAAATATGAGAAAAAAATAAAAAAGATGACATCGCTCCGTGTGGTTATAACCGTTCGAGCGGAATAGAGAAGGTCTCTCAAATAAAACCCCGCGCCGATCTGTTTATTATACTCGAGACGCTGCTCCGGCGCGGGTTGAGTCTGCAGATATACTTTAGATACGTACGTACATACGTAGGTAATACATACGTATGTACGTACGTATACATTTATACAAGCGTTTACGTATTCCCCATACCGTGAGTCCCCTCGTCGCGCATACGTACGCGTACGCCTGTATAAACTTTGTTAGTTCGCCCATGCAGTTCAGCGCTACTCGGCGTGACGTCTTTGAATAATATTCTTGGGAACGTCCCCGTCCCGGCGACTCGTTAAAATGTAAATATCTCCCCACTACCGTCGCTCTTCTTCTTCTTCTTCTTCGGCCGATACAAAGGGCTCTCGGCTTATCCGCGGCGGGATAAAATCCCATGTAATGCGTCTCACCGCGCGCGTGCCACCCTAAGACGAGTGCAGCCTCGTCCGCCCCTCGACCACCCCCCGCCCCCCCCCGCTTTTGTCCTCGTTATCTCCTGTTTTATATTTGCAAATTGAGTCGACGAGGAAGTCTCGAGGCTAATTTTAGGCAGGTGAGGAGCGGATGCTCGAGCGGAATCTCGCGCTGATATTCAGCTCAGCTCCTCAAGTCTAAGACGACGAATACGCGACAGCGAGGCGCTCCAGACGTCTCAAGCCCGGTCGTTTAGGAAAAAAGCGAAAGGGAAAAACCACGGTCGTTGACGAGTACGTTTCCATTGTTTTTGTCGCGGAAGCTGAGCAATCATTGCGCAGGTACGCGAAAACTTTTCACACCGAACTCTATTACTTTTCATATCTATCGCCTTCTGCCGCCGCATCGAATCGCACCAAGATTTTTCATCGAATGAAAGGAGATTCCGAAATTCCACCGACGTTATTTAGCGACCGGCGAACCTGTAGAAATTCATTAATATTTCGGTATTTCGAAACAAAAAGAGAGATGGATGCAATCAAGTTCTAATGAAGTGAGCCTCGCTCTTCTATCTTACAACCCTTCTCCGAAATTTCCTTCACAATTGTCGATCTACGCAGACAGTATTGTTAGCACGTCATGAATCTACTATGGAAATACCTCGAGTTGAGCGATAGAATTTTCGCCTACGCTTAAAGGAGGGGGGAGGGGGGGGCATGATTTATGCAGGCTAGCACTTTCCGTCACTCCTCTTTCTATCTCTCTTCGTTCCCTCCCACCTCCCACCACGCCGTAGGGGATGAACATCCATCTCTGTGAGGTGAAGGCGTTTATAATAAGTAATCAAACCGTTTGACGTGGGGTAAAGAAACTTTCGGAATTTCGTCCCCAACTAAAATACGATAATTTATGACGTCGTCATCCGAATTTTTTTATAACTGCGCGACGCGCGCCACCGGAAGCTCAAGACGATTCCGGAAAAGCGTGAGACTTAACTATTTTTCCCATTCTCCCCGATTTTTCTCGCATTCTCTCTCAATTTTTTTTATCTGAATCGAATCCGTGCCGATCGATCGTTGATCTCCAAGACTCTCCGGTTCAGCCAAGAGTCGCTTTCTCTCTCTATCTCTCCCTCTGCCGCTAGATGAGCCCAATTTCTCCTCCAATCAATATCCCGTTGGGGACCCGTGACTTCCTGTAATATTCCCTGCAGTTCCAATTATTATTCGAATACCTTCCGCCTCCGGTCCTCGGGCACAGAAAATCGGAGAATCTCTCGAGTCGACCCTGCAAGGACCCGAGAGAAAAGGGGCTGATTTTCGGAGAACAGACACCACAGCTGCGACTAGTTTTCGGTATTTTCGCGGTTTTATCATTGCTCGCTTCATTCGTAATCTCAGCGTTACGTTTTACGAGGGAAATACGCGGTAGATTTCAGGGCGTGAGCGGCGTTCCTAGAGGATCGGTCGTTCGGATCGTTGAAGTAAAAAAACTGTTGACCGTCACGTGTCTGCCCTCGAGTAGTAAATAGCTGCCCCTGACGGTAATTCTAGCCTGAACTTGGAACCTCGACGATAAATCCCCGGCCAACTATCGCGACGCGGATGCGGCCGCAGCTCTGGATCTTGCTCTGGCTCTGGTTTCAGCAACGAGCTCACGATTACATCGGTCCTGCTCGCTCGTCCTTTGGTATTGATCACGCGTGACTCGCCTCGCGTCCCGAGAAAGCGTCCTTTGTCCTTGGCAACGGTTCGTTCAACACCCCTCATCGTCAGCGAAGTACGACAACACCATCCCTCCCATCCCCACTCCGCCGGATCCCCACTCTTCCTATCTCTCCCTGTCTTTCTCTCTCTCTCTCTCTCATTCTCCATCTACATACATTCGCGTACAAAGGTAATTGATGCCGGTGTTACCAGCTTGCAGAGTCCGATGAAAAAAAGGCTGCGCGAAAAAACGTCACGTATGTAAATCGCCTGATCGTTCATCCGGAGGTTTTATTCCATCGGGAAATGAATCTTCCGATTTAATATCTGCCGCTGCGAAAGTTCGGGAGTTTATATATTTTAAACATTTATGTATAATACGACGCCAAGTGTACCTATACCAAAGAAACGGCTTTATGGGTGACAAGCATTACTCATGGAATTGGGTGTTAAAGCAGGGAATTCTCTCCGATACCCGTCATCCCTAAAAAAGTATCGTATCTCCCTCAACGATCCCTCGAAAATCGAGTTACGTAATGCTCATAAATTAGGGATATAAACTTTCTTCCCTTGAATCAACTCGCGCCGTTGCGCCGGGTCTGAGATGTCGGGATGAAAAAAAAAAAAAAAAAAAAAAAGAAAAAACTCGGATGAATTCCTTACGGTCCTACACATTCTCTTTGATTTTATTTATTTTTCTTTTTTTGCTCACGGCGACTCCTGCAGAGATCAGAGCGAAACGATTTTCACTGTTTCCTCATGGTTTTCCAGGTACGTGGTCAAGGTATAAACTATCCTAGATACGGTTGGTAGGGCGTAACGGCAGTGAAAACGATAACAGGTTTCGTGCCGCGATTGCCATATTATCGGACAATCAAGAAACGAGATCAAGTTGTCAGTTACAGTTGCGCATCGTTTTACAGTTTCCGCTTCATACCACCGATCCATGTGTACACACTTTATACCTAGTTGCACCGGAGATGTTGAGAAGTACCGCGAGAGGAATCGCTCGTTCGTTATACATACAATGTGCCTCTCCGAACAGTACGGTGCAATTTTGAAATATCGATACCGTATTAAATAATGAGCGCTCAGTTTCCTGACCCATCGGTCTTACACGGAGTGCAGCGATTCCGATAACTGAGAGGTATTTGAATAATGGAAGACCGTCAGACGAAACGTTTCGGTTTCCGTACATATTTTGATCAGCTGAATCCGAGCGGGATAACTCGAGTGACAATTTCAAAACGATCCATCTGTACGTACCAAGTGCAACCACTTCGTAACGGGTCTTCCTTCGGTTCGTACAATACTCAGAAACAATGCGAACGTTAGCATACTCGTTCAACAATGTGCAAGTAATTAGGGAAAAGGTGGCCGGGGGAGGGCGCCCGTCGTCACAGAAACATCGGTGGCGCAGGGGTGCCGTAATTTCGCAAAATGTCAGTTATTAATTTCTGCAATTATTCCAGTCGCGCTTGCACTTTGAGCGACCAACGATCGGGCCGGGGTGTACGCGAACGTTGAAATCCAGACGTGGACCGGAATTTACTAATTTTTGTTGTTTGATTTTTTTTTTTTTTCTTTACATTTTCCAGCTGCAATTCGTACGACAATAAGCAAGTTTCCGCACGCGTGTCGCGCGGACGGATAACGTGAATAAGAGAGGGGTAAAATAGTGGTGGGATTGAGGGGTTTATGAATATTCAACTAGATTTTCAGATGATAAAGCAGAGACACGGATCAAACGACGCGCTTAACCGTATACCTGTAGAAAATTCAGTGACCCGGAGTTAAAGCCTCGAAAAGTAGTGGTGGCGGAGTATAAGTGTTAATTAATTCATTAATTATTTCACCGACGACTCTATATACACCCGGACCTACTGTCTGATAATTGCTAGTTAGCATTCTCGCAATCTTAAGGTTTCACCGGCTCTGCTCAAAAGATCCGTAAATTCCCGACCGAGTTCAGCGCTCGCGGTATCACCGTAGGTACCGCCTGATATAATAAACGGAATGAAAACGAATCGAGCGAATCAAAGAGAGATGATTATCCGCTATGGTTCTTTCAAAAATACGTGCCGAGCACAAAAATCGGGCAATCTGTCCCGGACGCGAGCTCCTCCTCACAATCAGTCGCTGATAATGCCAACGAACGGTGCTCGCGAGATATCGTGGAGGCAGAAATTGAGGGGTACGGAATTGTAGAATTGAAAATGATCAACCGACGGTGAAAACTGCAGAGTTTTCCTTACGCTGAAACACGTGTGGATATTTATTGCGTATCTTGTTACGTAACGGATAAGCCCATTGATTGAATTATCTAGAAACAGCAAACTGCAGTTGCGTACGTGCAACGGAAGCCCGGCAAATTTCCTCGTCGCGGTATTACCACCCCCTCGTACTACTTTCGCAACAGCTCCCGGTGATAATCGGGCTGTAATTATTCCACATTACCGGTTCCATTTGCCTGGACGACAACAATTATTATAAGTGGGCCGGGGAGTCCCGGAGGACGAGAGTAAAAGCACTGCGAAGCTTTCGAATGAGATTAGAAGATTTTTTCGGTCGTAAATCCCGTTTCTTATCTGAAACAAAAGAAATTTGGCGGAAAATATACGTGTGCCTTTTTTTGGTGCGCGAACGGTCCTCTCTTTCGCACTTCTCAAATCTCGTTTCTTCGTAGTGCAATTACGAGGGGTTGGTCTTCGTTGAGTTCCCCCCCGCTACCTCCAGATTTCCAGTCTCCGGAGAAGGCTGCGGGCAAAATACGTCAAGGTTAAAGCCCCATAGGGGAGTATTCGATGTTCTGAGAAGTTCGCCGAAAGCACAAACGCTTCGCAGGACGGACTCGCTTATACCTTCAAAGTTATAGGCTGAGGGGTGGCCGCCGGCGCAGACGGGTTACATAAGTAATGCATCCCCTACCTGTTGCCACCGGCGTCATAAGCGTTTACCTTCGGTAGCCACCCTATTAATTTCACGTTTTATACACTGCTACTGGCAGTCGGGGAGCCGCGACGCCCCGCCGATGAACATAGGTATACCTATACCGATGCCACGTAGCCACGCGCATGTATATATACCAATTCCGCGGATCCCTGTCACACACGTGCACGCGACATCGTCATCGTAATGCCTAGAGTCTAGACGATTATCGCCCCGACAATCCCCTCGCCCACTTCATCGCGCACCCCTGCATTATGCATATTTATGTGTAGATATACCCGCGATCGGTTATGAAAATTCATACGCGCGTTCTCATTAAAACAATACGATTAATTACTCCGTTCGACGAACGAAATTCGGAATATATTCGGATTTATCATATATACGACTGTGGAAATAGAGAGTGCGGTATCGGTATATATATATCGGTAGTATAGCGTCAGCTGCATCGGCGTAGCCGGGGTCCCTGGGCTAATTGTAATTTGCCATCAATGTACCGCACGATAATCATCCGCCAGGTAAATCCTATTAGCCTCCAGAATATATTGCATCGTAGTTATGCGATGCGGAGTGTGCGTTGAATTGTATCGGCGGAACGGCGAGTCGTACGACTCGATATGATCGTTGGAAATTTTGACCCATTCGTACGTTGCTCCCGCGGGGTCGTACGTAACAACGTCGTTGTGTCGCGGAAGCTCTACGACGTACGACGAAGAACGGCGCCGGTGGCGGTGGCGGTGGTCCCTCCGTATTAATCAACGACCTCGAAGTGGAACGAGGAAATACGATAACTGGCGGTTGCTGGAAGATTATGCGAAGATCAAGCGAACTCGCGAGATACACGAGGAGCGGGGAACGAGCAACCGGGCGCTTTTGTTTCATCTCGGAAAAGCGTGCGATTCGCTACGCTCGTTTTTACCCCCTACGATACCCGCTGCGACTTTATTCTCTTCTTTGGTTGAAAAACGGCCGTTGATATTTTCACCCTTACCAGTACTTGTATTTACTCTCGTTTCCTTTCTCCCTTCATCTTACTTTTTCCTTTCACTTTCTTCTCCCTTTTATTCGGGAAGAGCGAATGATTAAAGGGAATCGGTTTGTCTACTACGATTTGAAAAGTTTTTTCCACCGCAACTTTCGACTCCGAGCTTCTCGAAAATATTCCTACACAATTTTCATTCTGTTTCTACCGTACGTTCGGAATTATATGTACGCTCCCTCTAAAGTTTGACGGTCGACTTCCCGTCGCTATGTCAACGTCACTCTAATTAGTGACGTATTGATTTCCGCTGAATTTAATCCTCGCGCATGAATTAAGGCATCGCGTTATATCGACCGCGTTATAGAATAAGAGCGTCCCACACCGTTTCCGTGGAACTATCGCGTACCTACTTTACGTATCGAAGCATCCCACATCACGTCCCATCCATCAAAATTGATAGTTTCATTCCGACAAACGACTTGCTACGGCTACACGGTATCGATTCCACCTCGAAAAGACGTACGTCCGCTATTTTGAAATTCATAAAAAATAGAAAAATAGAAAAAAATGAAGAAAACGACGAAGATTCGAACATTCTTCTTCCAGAAACTCCGCGGTATCGACGTCCTTCCGTTTCGCCACTCCTCTTCACCGCCCGGTCTACTAATTGATTGTAGTTAACTACCCAGGCAAAGCAACGGTCGCGTATTGTTTCTGGTGGATTGTGTAGCCTATAATCGGCGCATGCCTCGTTGGTTAACCAACGCGTGCCTACATGATACGATAGAGCGGTGTGGGGGAATAGGATAATTGGGTTGGTCGACGGTAGTATATCACAATTATATATCGAGCTACTCTCGCACTTATATAACGGGAAAGATTGAGTCGTGTCATAATTGGAACGTGACGCCCGTCGAAGATTGACTAAAATCACCCCCGCGGAGATTTATCTTGACGGATACTTATTAACTTTTCCAAGCAACTAAGCTACACGGAATTGGTATAGGTGATATCGATCCTTGAATATACGCCTCTGGGTTATATCCGAGGATTTGTATCGTAACGATCCTTCATAATTGGTCTACATAGAATCGAAATAAAATACTTTTGCTCGTGGACTTGCAAAAAGACAAAAAATGAGAAATAAAAAGGAAAGAAAAAAAATGATGTATCTTCTTTCCAGATCATTATAAGATCGTGTCGTGTATCGAACTCCTTTTTATTTATTCACTTTTTGTCTTTTGTTCACCTCGTCTTTCTTACGGGTACACTATTCACTTGCTTATTTATATTCTTGTACCCAACCGGGTTACCAGTAGCAGCTCCCTCCACGAGCAAAAAGTAATACGCTATAGAGCGGATGCTCTTTTATTCTCTTGTCGATACAAATATACCATATTTTCTCGCTTGTAGCTTTTGAGCCATGAATATTGATGAATCTGTATTAGGGTGGGTTGAAAAAAAAATTTTTTTTTTATTCTCTTAGCATGGGGGCAAAATTTGTACCTGACAGAAAGGAAAAATTTTTCAAATGTGGAAAAAATTTTTTACTTGATATTTTGAGGTAGCCAACTCGTTTTTTGAATAAATAATTAATCTAGTGGGGTACTTCCAGCAAAAAGATTTTCGCTGTTGGAAGCAGAAAAATGAAGACATATCGATTGGTTTTAGTCGTAGACCCACTTTGATTCGTCGCAATCCATGCATGGGTCGAAATATTCGAATTTCTCGATCCACCAGCAAACTCGAGCTTTGCTGGAGTCAGCGTAGCCAGCAGGGTAGCGCTTTGTGTGAGAAGTCACCTTCGGGGCTGAGCAGAGGTGACGCTCCACAACAAACCGCTCGCCCGTGGCTACCTGACTCCAGCTAAGCTCGGGCCCCCTCGTAGACCGAGAAATTCGAATATTTCTACCCATGCATGAGTTGCGACGAATCAAAGTGGATCTACGACTAAAACCAATCGATATGTCTTAAAATTTTTCTGCTCCCAACAGCGAATAATTGCTGATTACTCGATCGATTGCACGAGTCAATGATTTTGGCTTTCAGATTTGGATTCCTGAGCTGATTACACGTGAGATTACTGTTGAAGAAGCAAAAAAAAATTCGATTTTTGAGCAAAAAATAAATCATTGTTTTAATTGGGTTTAATATGCTTTTCTTACGTATTTTGACCTCAGGAATCCGAATCTGGAAGAAAAATTGATCTATCTATAAAATTGACTGAGTTATCGCAAATTTTCAGCTTTTCGGGGTCAAAAATAAAAAATTGATTTTTTGGTCTATCTTAATGTAATTTGAGCTCAGAAATCTGAATCTGAAAGGAAAATTCATCTATCTTCAAAAATGACCGAGTTATCGCCGAATTATCGCATTTTTTGGCATAAATTTGAGGATATCTCGGAGGGAAAAAATCGTAGCTGAATTTGGACGACGGATTCGTGTTCCCGAGGTCAAAATACATAAGAAAAGTGCCATACGATCCATTTGAAAAAATAAAAAATTTTGGCCAAAATTTGAGATTTTTCCAAGGGGTACCCCTTACGATTTTTTCAAATTTTGGCCAAAAATTTTTATTTTCAAAAATTAATCGTACGGCACTTTTCTTATGTATTTTGACCTCAGGAACACGAATCCGTTGTTCAAATCGAGCTACGATTTTTTCCCTTCGAGATATCCTCAAATTTATGCCAAAAATCGCGAAAAAATGAGGATAACTCGGTCATTTTTGCAGAGAGATTAATTTTTCTTCCGGATTCGGATTCCTGAGCTCAAATTACATTAAGATAGACCAAAAAATCAATTTTTTATTTTTGACCCCGAAAAGCTGAAAATTGGCGATAACTCAGTCAATTTTATAGATAGATCAATTTTTCTTCCAGATTCGGATTCCTGAGGTCAAAATACGTAAGAAAAGCATATTAAACCCAATTAAAACAATGATTCATTTTTTGCTCAAAAATCGAATTTTTTTTTGCTTCTTCAACAGTAATCTCACGTGTAATCAGCTCAGGAATCCAAATCTGAAAGCCAAAATCATTGACTCGTGCAATCGATCGAGTAATCAGCAATTATTCGCTGTTGGGAGCAGAAAAATTTTAAGACATATCGATTGGTTTTAGTCGTAGATCCACTTTGATTCGTCGCAATCCATGCATGGGTAGAAATATTCGAATTTCTCGGTCTACGAGGGGGCCCGAGCTTAGCTGGAGTCAGGTAGCCACGGGCGCGCGGTTTGTTGTGAAGCGTCACCTCTGCTCAGCCCCGAAGGTGACTTCTCACAACAAAGCGCTACCCTGCTGGCTACGCTGACTCCAGCAAAGCTCGAGTTGACTTTTTTGTCGGGTACAAATTCTGCCCCCATGCTAAGCAAATAAAAACAAAAATTTCTTTCAACCCACCCCAATCTGTATCACTGTTCTATATCGTATGCAACCGTCTGCTCGGAGAAAATTCGCGAATTTCCATCAACATCTCCACGTAAAACGAGTTCGCAGAATCTTTCGGAACCCGTTCGTCTTGGATGGATAGTGAGAAAAAAAAAAGGGAATATCCGAGCGCCGTATCTACGATACAAGCATCGGCAAACGGAAATTATTGGAGGCCTTTGAATCACACGCGGCAAGTTCAGGAGAGTCGCTCCGTAGAAATTCGTCCGCAGCTTGATAAATACCGAGGCGAAAACGAGCGGGAGGTTGTTGCCGAATATTTATGAGGGTTACACGCCCGCTGAAGCGGTCCAACTTTGGTACAGAGAATCTAACTCATCCCCGCGATCCCTTTCTCGCTTTCTACGACCCCGAAAATTCTAAACGTACCACAGGCGGTGGTACGACTGATCCTCGATGGGATGTTTTCGGTCCTGTCGCTCCCCTGATTTACTTGATTGGAGGTAAATTTAAGCGGAGGAAAGCTCGGGGGAAAAAATCGAACGTGAAAATTACCGAGAGTTGCATGTATGTGGAACGCGTGAAATAACGAGCGAGGGATCACCGCTGGAACGGGGGGCGGGAGGGGAAGGTCAATGCGAAACGGTGTTTAATTAATTTTTAAGACAAGCTATATTTAACGAACTTGGATTATGTGAATCCCCGCTGGATTCGGCGTAAACCCAAGTTCATAAAATTAACCCGCCGGAACACCCCTTCTTTGCCCGCATCCCTCTAGCCCTTTTCATTAATCATTCTAAACGGCAACATCCTTTCGGTGGTACAGTTAAGAACCTCCGTGATTTTCTATGAATTTCAAAATATAAATCCCATCTTCATTTTTCGCTTCCACATTCCGTTTTATCTACATATATCGCGGTATGTGAAATCTGATGTCGCGTTGATAACATTCGTTGCGAATTTCGATCGGGGGAAATTGGATGAAAAACGTGGGTCGCGTCGATAAGTTGTCATTGATTGACTCGTGAAACAGCTGGGTTTTAAAAGGTGGGTTCGGTCGAGCCTCGGTCGCTTTTACGACCGTCGGTATATAAGGTTATTTCATCAAGAGAAAAATTATTGGGGTGGCTCTACAGGAAGAGGAATGGGGAATTAATTAATTGGAAGCTGCCATCTTCGAGAGTAGTTCAACTTCGGTACTTATACCTGCCTCTCATCCAGCACCATCGTTTCCATGCTCTATACTACGCTTCAATTATACATATACCCACTCTAATCAGAACTTTAATCAAGATTCAACGCTGGCAAAAGATCCGGGCTCCTTCTCCGCTCTCCCGTCATTTGAACTCTGCCCGGTGGATTTCTCTGATTTTTTTAAACTCGTGAGATCGCCTTTAAAAAATTACCCGTTAATTAAAGGGAATTGGATTAAATAAATCGTGAAAAATCTCAACCCTCCGAACTACGATACGACTTTAAAATCTTTCGTCGTTTATTTTCTTACGAACTGCCCGGTACAAAGACAACTTTTCTTCACTTTTAAAGAATACCTTTCCCCCCATAATCTCGCCGACTTTGATTCCTATTCAGGATCGAAGATAAGGAAAGAGAAGTCGGATAGCGAGTGGGGTTCGTAATTCAGCCACGATTGACCCTCTTTTCTCATTGTCAGTCTTGAAATCTCAATTTAATCGGCTCGTCCGATCGCTACTCCTTGCCAAAAGACGACTCCCGCGGTCCAACGAAAGATGTTTTCGACCTCGACAAGAGCTCGCTCTCCTTCGTCCTGATCCTTCGAGGCGAACGAGAATTTCATGGGTGTGCTTTTTCCGCGGGAACCAGCCTCAGTGATCTTTTAGAAGGTGACACTAAATCGATAGGTCTCCCAGTCGAAGAAAAATTTCTCATTCCTCTCGACGAGAAACTTGACTGTCAATGCTTCGAAAGAAAATTTAAAAAATACCCGAAAACCTATACCTGCTGGATAATGTATACGTATGCAGATCACTCTTATTCATACCGCGCGCACAAACACACCGTGCGTAGGGCATCGAATATATTCGGATCGATCAACGAGTCACGGAAGGGTGCATCTAATTTAATCGACCCTCACCACCGTCCCTCGAGCCACCGTTTCGTGTCCCAGTTTTTTTTTTTTTCTCTACTTTTTTTCACTTCTCTCGGGAGGGTGATCGGAAAACCTTGTGAAATATCTTGTGACAATGGCGGCAGTTGCTTGACCCTAAATTACATTAGGAATCGCTGCCATTCCGGACCACGGAGCAGGTTCATTCCAGGAATATTAATCGACATCCCTTCGGAAATCTCCGTAGCGTGTAGTCGGTTCGTCGCTACGCGACAATTTTCCTTCGCGAAAATTTACTTTTTTTAGTCACCTAGCGGTGGTTGGTATTCCCCCTGGATTTACCACGCCGAGGTAGGATATCCTAATTCTGAAGGGATCCCCGAATACCCATACGTCCATTCTTACCCTATTCAGGTGGTTTCCTTGGATTCTCGCCGATTTGGAATTATGGCAAAATTCACCCCCACCCCGATATTCCGGCGGACGCAGTCGGCCCTCTCAGAGTCCATTCCCACCCTCATACCTCGATCGCTGCTCGGCCGCCCCGCATCTATAAAGCAGCAATTGACTCCCGGTAAAAAGCAGGGTGCGAAAAATAGCTATGTCGGCCAAAAAAGACAAAAAAAAATACAAAAAAAAAAAAAAAAAGCGGAACCAGGCAGGCGGGAAATTCGCGGGCCGAGGCGAGCTGAGCGGGTGATGCGCGAAAACCGGGCTTAGCAGGGCGGTGCGAGCCTCCCATTTGTTTAAATAAACTGGACGGGCCCGGTGCACCGTAAAAATGCTGGACATTTTCAACTCAGCTTGCCGCGTGTTACCGGAAAAATTTTCAACAAAGTGGAGGCGTCTACGCGTACGTATATACGTAGGTGTACTATGTCTATTCTATGCCCGCGTTTCGTCGGTCTAAAATAAAAATTTGCACAAGGCCGCTTCATGACGTCTATCAAGCTAGCACCGCCACAAGAGAAATATTGAGTTCAGTATATGTAATAATTAAATGCTAATTAGATGCTAATTAAATGCTCTAATGCCGAATTTGTCGCTCTGCATTTTATAAAAAAAACCTGTGGCGGTGCCAGCTTGGATTCAAGCTAGCAGCGCCACATTGAAAAATCAGCTAAGAGAGGGTGATTTCGAAAAAGTGATTGGGCAGTAATTAAATGCTAATTAGATGCTCCAATAATACCCAAGGCCCGAATTTGTCGCTCGTCATTTTCGATTTTTTTTCAATTTTTTTCGATTTTTTTTACCGTCTGTGGGGCTGCTGACGGTGTCGAGGGTCGAATCTACGACGGGGATGATATTCGATATTCGATATTCGATATTCGATATTCGATATTCGATATTCGATATTCGATTTTCGATATTCGATATTCGATATTCGATATTCGATATTCGATATTCGATTTTCGATATTCGATATTCGATATTCGATATTCGATATTCGATTATCGATTTTCGATTTTCGATTTTCGATTTTCGATATTCGATATTCGATATTCGATATTCGATATTCGATTTTCGATATTCGATATTCGATATTCGATTATCGATTTTCGATTTTCGATTTTCGATTTTCGATTTTCGATATTCGATATTCGATATTCGATATTCGATATTCGATTTTCGATTTTCGATTTTCGATTTTCGATATTCGATATTCGATATTCGAGATTCGAGATTCGAGATTCGAGATTCGATATTCGAGATTCGAGATTCGAGATTCGATATTCGATATTCGATATTCGATATTCGATATTCGAGTTTCGAGTTTCGAGTTTCGAGTTTCGAGTTTCGAGTTTCGAGTTTCGAGTTTCGAGTTTCGAGTTTCGATATTCGATATTCGATATTCGATATTCGATATTCGATATTCGATATTCGATATTCGATATTCGATATTCGATATTCGATATTCGATATTCGATTTTCGATTTTCGATATTCGATATTCGATATTCGATATTCGATATTCGATATTCGATATTCGATATTCGATATTCGATATTCGATATTCGATATTCGATATTCGATATTCGATATTCGATTTTCGATTTTCGATTTTCGATATTCGAGATTCGAGATTCGAGATTCGAGATTCGAGATTCGAGATTCGAGATTCGAGATTCGATATTCGATTTTCGATATTCGATATTCGATATTCGATATTCGATATTCGATATTCGATATTCGATATTCGATATTCGATATTCGATATTCGATATTCGATATTCGATATTCGATTTTCGATTTTCGATATTCGATATTCGATATTCGATATTCGATATTCGATATTCGATATTCGATATTCGATATTCGATTTTCGATATTCGATATTCGATATTCGATATTCGATATTCGAGTTTCGAGTTTCGAGTTTCGAGTTTCGAGTTTCGAAAGCTGAGCTGGAAGATGAGCTGACAAATTCGTCGTTATAGCATTTAATCAGCATCTAATTATCATTCTATTATTATGTCATTCATTCTCCGGATTTGTCATCCCCATCGTAAATTCGACCCTCGACACCGTCAGCGGCCCCACAGACGGCAGAAAAAATCGAAAAAAATTGAGAAAAAATCGTAAATGACGAGCGACAAATTCGGGCCTTGGGTATTATTGGAGCATCTAATTAGCATTTAATTACTGCCCAATCACTTTTTCGAAATCACCCTCTCTTAGCTGATTTTTCAATGTGGCGCTGCTAGCTTGAATCCAAGCTGGCACCGCCACAGGTTTTTTTTATAAAATGCAGAGCGACAAATTCGGCATCAGAGCATTTAATTAGCATCTAATTAGCATTTAATTATTACATATACTGAACTCAATATTTCTCTTGTGGCGGTGCTAGCTTGATAGACGTCGCTTCATGTACGCGGTGTGATATTAACAGGCCGATTGACGCAGCCCATAGCGCATAGTGCAGCGGCACTTTTAATTCTGGGATATAACAATTTCAACGATCGCTGTCACCTGCCAATTATGAAAAAAAAATAAATAAAAGGAAGAAGAAGAGAGAGTTCATGGAGGTATGCGGAAAATAACCGTGAAAATATCTCATCGCCCACACCACGCGCTGTTCTGAATAACGAGGAAATTTCTTCAAGGTAATCCCTTAGCAAAGTTATGTTATATTGGATTATAAATTCCGAGTTTCGCGTATAATGAAGAAGTAGAAAAAGAGAAAGAAGAAACAAATTATCCAAATTTCCAACCCTTGCGATCGTGTAGATTTACCGGAGGGGGGCGTTAAATAATCGCGGGAAAACCAGGCGAGAACAGCAGCGGCGTAGAAGTTGGTTGAGCGCGGGTGGTCCGCACGTGTTCCCATTGGGTCGCAGGTGACTGGTTTGCTCGGTGGGCGAAGGGGAGAGTTGCCTGAAATATATATCCCGAATTCTCAGTCGAGGCACACGCCACCCCGCAGCCATAAGGGAACCGGCACGTCGGTGGCAACGAAATCTATTGCCAAAAATAAATCAATAGCAAATTGTTGGCAGTCAACTTCCACACCAACGTGCTGCCCCGAAACCAACTGCCTCCGTAACTATGCGGATACGAAACGCAAACGGATTCTTTGCATTCCCTTTCCTTTGGATTTCCACACCTGCTGTGAGTCCCATCGATGCACCTTAACCGGCCGCCCGAAAGAAGTAATTCTTTTTAAACTTTTTTTATCAAGAAGAAAGCTGGCGTAATATCAGAGCAAATGTATAAGTAAAATTACAGCTACTTTAAGTCGAATGAGTTTTCCCTCATCGTCGGCTGTTTCCCTCGCGAACCTGAACTTGTTCTCGGGTTTTCTGCTCTCTCGCGTCTTTGTAATCTATCTGCAGGGTCCGCCTCTGCCCCTGTAGCTTCTTTTGTCTTGCTCCCTTTGGACTGAAGAAAAAAATGAAGAAAGAAAAGGGGAAGGAGGAAAAGAAAACTACTAAGAGTGGCTTTCCTTGGAACTTTTCTGATTTTATACCCGACCGCTCGTCTTACTCCCGACGGTACCGTCGGTGTACGTACGTATAACCCGACGATATTTGCTCGTAACAGAATTTTATGCACCGCAACTCGGGCTTATTATTATTATCATTTTCATCGCATCGCTGGTATTTACCATGCATATAAAGCCACGAAAGTACCGGTATACGCGTATCAGATGGTTTCGGCTTCGTGCCAGCTTCGAATTCGATACGAAATAGGAAAATCACCTCCTAACGCTTCCACACCGATGACCCCGAAGTTGCTCTCGCGGGTCGTACCATTCGGATGCCGGACATACGGGTTAACGTCGTTACTGCCCTCAATTTAGCCGATCTCAACTCCTCAACGTTGGACTCGTACCAATATCGAGAGCCCCGACTAATTGCCAAACATTTACTCCGCATGGTACATCCGATTGCATCTACATCGGATAAGCCTGCAAAATTGATACGCGCTCGGAATAAGCCGGCGCAAAGTGGGTCCGGAGCGTTCGCGCTCCGATCGTTCATTAATGGTGATAAAACGGGAATTTATATCATCTCTCACGGTTTTTGTAATTTCGAGAGACATTCTCTCAGATCCCGATACCTAGGAGCGTTCAAATGGCGTGAAGGGAGTGAATAAAAGAAGGGAAGCGCCATAAAGTGAAATAGTTTTAGGAATAGCTGCGAGAGGTACTCCATTCTGGGCGATAAAATGACCGAGGATCGTTGCAGCGAGGCCCTTTCAGTTGTACGGCTGTAATAAAACTAGAAAACGAGACGAGGCGCGACGTGCTCGTAAGATGGGTACGCGCGCGACTTATCTCTCGTTGTACAGGGTTTAACATTGTTCGTAAAAATCTGAAGGAATAGCGTCACACGAGGAGAGAAGGTAGGCGGTAGAGGGTATCGAGACAAACTTCACTCTCAAAACTCTTGAGACGTACTACGGCTGACTTTGACAAGCGACAAAGCAGCCGGACTCCCGCTTCCACCCCCCACGCCCCCGATAGATCCTTACCTCCTATTATTCTTCCTTCACCCTTTACCGAGGAGGAGGATCTACTCGAAACCTTAACTGAGCTATTTCATGCATGAAAAATCATTTCCACCCACCCCTGGACCGCGAATTCAATTTCTCGCCACTCGATAGAATGTGGGGCATTTCACGCCAACTCGCACGCCTTCCACCCTGACCATTTTTGTTTAGACCTATCTTTTTTCTAACATCAGCCTCACCTTTAATGTACGGAATAATTTAACTAACGCCAATCCCCAATCTAGACGTTCAGGAGTTCAAAGGGAAAGTTCAGCTTTAACTGTTCCGCTTTTGCAGAAGCAACCCCTAATAAAATGCATACGACTATACGAGCTACTGCAACTCGACTTTGTGGCTATACCTTTTAACAAAAGCCTTCCGTTTACCTGTTTCAGATACTAACAGACTACTAACCACAGTGCCGAGGGGCCGCACGCCCGTGTCACACTATGTCATTGCCACGGAAGCCGCACCGCCTCAAGCCTTAAAATCCCCACCTTCGCGTGCAGGTCGTCGAGTGACGTCGCTGCTATCGTTGCGGTCGTCATTTTGGTTTCACCGCCGTTTGACGCTACGGATTTCACCTGTCCACGAACGACCACCCTGTGAATTTCGCCCTCGCTGATTTATTTTTCGTTCGGTGAATAGACCACCCCTCCCCAGCCCCCGGTCGTGATTCCGACAGAATAAAAATTGGGCGACGAATTCGGATGGGATTTAATTAACGCGCACCTTTTGGGTGAGCGGAGCGGGTGGCGTGACCCCCATAAGTCAAACCCGCAATTTCTTAGTCTCCACAGTCACCCAAATTACGTAGCAGAACCCGGGGTCTAGAGTCGACACCTCGGTAGATCGTCCACTTTACACTTCGCTCTAACGATAAGCTGCCACCCTTATTTCTTACCGAGATTAACGTCGGATAATACCGAAACTGAGTACATTAATACCCGGGAGAAGACCTACTTCTCCGACAGTAGTCGCACTGCCTTTTCCAACGACTGATTACCACTTGAGAACAACCCTCGCGTTTCATGGGTAATTATCGCAATTTAAACCGTCCGAAGGGTTGAGGAATTTTGTTCGAAAAATAAGAACAAGAAGTCGCCGAATCTCGTCGTGGCGCGTGGAGCAGAGACTCGAGGAAAGCGACGAAAACGGAGACGGAGGGAATCGCGAAGAGAGGAAAGAGGAGGGCGGAAAATCGAAAGAACTCTGAAAGTTCACCGAAAAAGGAGAGGCTGCGAATCGTCGGGCCCACCGTGGTGTTGTCGGCAGGGAGTGGAAGCGAAGTAGGTGAGGGTGTGTGCAGACGGCGTGACTTGGAGCGAGGTGGGGGCGGCAGGGGTTCCACCTGCCTCGCCACCATCAGCTCCTCTGTCGCGGGAAGTGCGGGGGGTTGCGGCCCTGTGGTGGGTCTCCCCTCCTACAAAAAGCGGCAAGGAAATGCCGCTGCCTGGGGTCGCGGAGGACGCGGACGCGGTCGAGGTCGCGGGGGTACCGGCGGGGGCAGCGGGATTATTCTCGGTCCTAATGCCACCCCCGGTTCGTATCCGCCGGGACTTCAGGGTGTGGGGCCCGGGCTGCGAGAGGTCGTGAATATCCTCGGCGAGAGGAATCAGGCGGGCACTTTAACGGGCGTCGGACCACCACCGGGATCTTCGGATCCCGAAGACCTCGATGACGAAGAAGAGGGAACATCCCCTAAAAGGCCACCGAGACCCTTGTACAGGAGGCTATTCAACTACGTTCGACAGGCGTGGACGGGCGTCAAGTTCGCACTAGGTATCGATAACATACACGTACATCATTCATTGGATTTTACAGCTATACGGGATAATATACACGTATGTGTTTCGCTCCCAAAACACGTGATACATCGACTAACTCCACGCCGGAGGACTGTACCAAAGCCCAGAATTTATAGTCAGAACAAACGCGTACGTCGTGTGACGAATTACCTTCAACTTATATGCTTTTGATTCCCCCTGTTTTCTCTACGCGGCAACCGATCCGCGCGATCTATTTGCAACGCTCGTGTTTATTTATTTATTTAGTTACTCAAACACTCACACTCCTCAACGTAGAATCCGAGCTGCCGGAATATTTGTCAAGATTTTGCTAGAGGAATACGTTGCGACTCGCGCAAGCAAACATCGTTAAGTGCCTCAGAGCTAGCTACTATTCATTCCACGGTTAAATCGCGGCAGCCGTCTACTAAAATCGTGCAGTAAGTAGACCTAATTGCACGGTCATGTAACCATTCATGTTCGTACGCTGAATATATATTTTTTTTCTCTTACTTGTTCAACCATTAAGGACAAAGAGCGGAACGTTAACAAGGAGTTGCTTCTGTGCTCCCTACATTGTCATCCCTTTTGAGCTTTGCCGCTCAGAAAAAAAACCAGCTAAGAAGTTCGCACAATTATAAGGCGTAGGTCTTCGTGTGAGTGGTGGCTCAAAGCGGTTTGCAGGTATATGTAGGATAGCGCAAAGTAATGACGGTGTATCATTAACATTGAGGTCTGCAAAACCGTCGGGCGCCTTTGCTGCTCCTTTCCACATTGTGACGACATGTTAGCCATAATTAACCCGTTTAATCTAAGGGGCCTGTTAAAAAAAACCATGCCTTCCCGTTACAAGAGCTTTCTTTTTTGTGGGACTCCACGCGGTCGACTCGGGTGACGAAAATATCGCATTGCGACACGAAACAACTCCTATATTTATTCGTATAGATCGGATAATCTCGGGGAGGAAAACACGCAAGTGTAATCATCGATCACGGAGGAATATTCTACTTGAGGCGGGAGATGGTTCGAGCTTGGAATTAGATATAGGCCCTCGAGAATGAATCGCGATCTGTCGCGGGCAATAGTTGGCTCCTATTTCTTCGTTGTAATAACGGTGCGCCGGAGCGTATACCGAGCTCGGTTCACGCCCTTTTCATTTATTTTCCCGTTTACCTCGGGAAAAAAATAAAGGTGGTTGAAACTGGAAGCGCCGGAGAGAGAAGGCACGCTCCCGGTATACCCGCGACGGGGATGCTGACTCTTTCATTATCTCACTACACAGTTCCCAGCGGGTATGAACGAGACCTCCTACGGATAGCCGGGAATCAGTTGTTCCTTTCTTTTTTTTTTCTCTTTTAGCCTCATTCTTTTCAACCAGCTATGTTAAGTCGCGAAACAATGGAGCGCGAATTACACCTGGAAAGTAGCAACAAGTAAACCGCATAGCGCAGAATCACCGAATCACACCTCGGAGCTTGCGAATCGGAGACCACGACGCCGAAGAGTTACCGAGATAAAATCCCCGAGCCGCATTTAAGGTATAAGTAAAACTAAGTGCGATCTTCAATCAGAATAGAGCGTGTTCAACGAACTCTGATTGTTGGTTGTCTCGTATTAAGTGATCGCGGGTATAGCGAGCCGGGGAAATCGCACCTTTGACCTTTGCCCTTAATTCGCCCGAAAGGGCGGAACTCGGGATTTCGGGATAAAATTTCAGGTAAGAGCTTTCAGGGGTAGCTCCGCGGACGCTACATCCAATTCTGGATAAAACGTTGCTTCACTCGTTTTAGCCGGAGACGAATTGCGAAACAGTTCAAAGGGTTCGTTCGACTTCCTTTTTCGGGGTGGTTTCTTCAAAACAGCCTAAACACAGATACAAAGACTCCCGACCCGTTTGACGTCCTTCGCGAAGATTTGAAAATCGTCGAGATCCGAGTCACGGTCAGGAAAGCGGGGCAGCCGAGGAGGAGATTTTCGTAAATTATTTCCCCGGACGTTTCACCAGCTATAGAAACTTTTCCTGGCCATGGAGCGCGAAGTCGGTAAAGAGAAAAGGGGGGACGCGGGGCTCATCGAGAGTTCGGAGCTTTGAGGGAGATGGTCTAAAAAAAAATCTTAACGGAGGGGGTGGCAGGGTCTGAAAAGTGCCGAGGGCTCGCCAGTTTCGCGAGAGTCCGTGTCTTGCACACAGGGGCCACTTTGTTACGGAAGCCCACTCCGGCTCTCTCCTGACCTCCGGCTACCCTCCCGTTATTCTCCTTACGCCGCTTCGCCACCCCCGCGCAGCCCTAGCAACGGAGACTACACCTCAGGCGCAGCCACCCCTCGGAGATCCGAACCACCAATCTAGGGAAACACGCAAACACTCGCGTATACGCTCTTTGTTCCTTCACCTTTAATCGGGCATCCTTGTTCCAGCCCTGGAAGGCTTCTCTCTTTTCCTACCTCCTCCGTTTCACGCACCGTCTTCATTCCCCTCCGTAGAAATGTTTCTGTACAGAGGGTACCTTATCGTAATTGCGACTTACGCGTGCGTGTTGATCAACCGGTTCGTACGTGCAAACGTTGCACACGTGTCGGTGATAACGTGTTATAAGTCCTTTCACCCCTTACTTCTCAAAACATAACAAGCAGGCTCTCGCTCCTGTTCCCTTGTCTCTTCATCTACTCGTTTCTCTGAAACCCGCATCCCTACGTCGACTAACGCCCGGGCAAAAAGCTTCGCGTCCCTGAATGTCCCGTCCCCCACCGCGAAGCGTACGAAGAGCGGAAAACGACGTACCAAATACAAGATAACGTCCTGCAGCGGGTGAGGGACTGCGCGCGCGAAAGTATAATGGAAGGCCGACATTGACCTTGATTAAAAATTAACGAGCGTGGTTAACCCGGTAGGGACAAGTTGGGCGGTAGAGAGGTGCGAAGTATGCCGTGGCTACTTCCGGTAGTCAAAGCCCTGACCCAGTTATTCGCTGGACCGAGTGCGGCGTAAATCCGAGGGGTGGGCAGTCCTCGGATCTTGCTTAGAGCCGCGCAGGGTGGTAATAACGCGCAGCGGGTTCTGGCACGCTCAAAATTTCGAGAGCTAATGGAAAAACAAAATGAGCGCGAAGAATCGCGGAGAAATTTACCCTGCGGGTAAAATCGGCCAAGCGGCCCATTTCTCGACACCCCGCCGTTCGCGGTTTTCAATTATCACGCAAACGCAACAACACCGAGGTACAATTAGATTACCGGCATCCGACGACGAGATATAATTGAATCACAAAAACGGACGAACGGATTTCAGTGGACGATTGCGATTACTATGCCGGGCTTCGAGCCGCCAGTAAATGATGTAGAAAAAGAGATGGAAGAAAACTAATCCAATTCTTGATAATTCCCAGACTCGGAATACGAGGAGGAACAGACGCCCAGGTACCGCCCGGATTCCCTCGCGAGTCTTTGCCGGGCTACCCGCTTCACGGAAGCTGAGTTGAAGCGCATCTATCGGGGTTTCAAGGCGGAGTGTCCCACGGGAGTCGTCCGCGAGGACACCTTCAAGTGCATCTACTCCCAGTTCTTTCCTCAGGGCGGTAAGTAAGTCATTCGAATATATTTTCTAGCTCTTTACGTCCCCCCCCCCCCCCCCCCCGGCAGCTTCTCATCATCTCACATACATCCGAGATCACTCTTCGTCCGTCGGTGGAACGAAAATGCTTCGAATAAACCTGTTGAGTTTTCCGCGACGAGGTCCGGAGCGCGATCCCAGCTCGAAACATAGTTCGACCACCCTGGAATATAAGTTCCGCATCTCTCTTTGGCGCATTCTCGTCCCTTGGTATACCCGAATTTCGGAAGATATGCGAGCCGTTCACCTACTTTAGGCCGCGAAGGTCGCGGGGATCAACGACTACTTCAGCATTGATCGGCGAGTGGGTCGAGGGACCCGGAGAGTAGCCCGGGAATCTCCGAGTTCGAAGCCAGAGGCAACGACACACCACCGGCTACCGCGATGCGGCTGGACGAACACCGAATGACACCACCTCGCCTGGGGAATCCTGGCGTGCTCACTACTTCCGGTTTTCGCACTCAAGATATTCCTACCCTTCACCTTACCAACGATAGCGAAGCAGGGGTGAGATCCACATGCCGCCATTCCAAATGCCTTCGCACTGCTTATCCATCCAGATTTTAGTCAAAGATATGCCGTGGACGTGCCTTTGTTTTTCTGACGATCCGCGACACGTCATCAGAGCATTTTTCACGAAATTCAGAACCTGATTCAGAGGTCTAACTATAGTTCGCTACAATATGCGTCAAAAATCCAATCATACACGCGATTTCCCTTTGGTGCAACGTGATTGTATGGTTCGAACGTTCGTAATGATTGAAAATTCTCTTTTTTTCTTATTCGAAAAACGTGGCATACATCGAGGACAGCCTCTTTTTCAAATCAAATCATATTCTCATCAGTCAGAAAGTGTCGGTGGAATATTCGACACTCGATAAATAGTATCCACGGATACATCGTACGGTAATTTTCATTCGTCCGAAGCTTCCGATTGCTCCGCAGCTATCGCTTGAGCAAACCACAGCTGAAAGTCAATTACGTAACCCACTCGCCTCACGAGTCGGGATTACGATACTAATTCTCGAGATGGCCACTTCTTCCACGACCATCACGTAGCAACGTTACTTATACCTGTAACGTCTGCCAATCTGCCGGCTATTCGCGTTCACGGACACGAGCAGACATCCCATAACCGCTGGAACCAAAATGAACCGGAGGTATTCGAATAGGCAGACGTGCGAGAATCGCGACGTGCCTACGTGTCGGGGAAACCGATATGGTATGGAGCGCGAGCACCGCTAACTTATCAGGGAACCAGAGAGTCTGAAAGTTGGAACACGCGTCTCCTTGAAACTTGGCGTTCGCTCGATCCCATTGGAGGTAGTGTCTGGTCTACATCAAGAGTCAGGAGTCAATGAAGCGTGACGCCGGGTCCGTAGAACACGCAAACCCTTCGATTCGCCCAGGGATGAGAAGCGGGGGAGAGTTGAGCATCAAACGAGGATTCAGGGCGGCCGAAAGTTTGGGATCGTTCTACCGTAGAAAGTGGTAACACCGTGAAGACTTACCTCACCGAAGACTACAACCTACCAAAATTTATTGACACAGCTGAATTACTGTAAATAAATTTCTGTCTCTGCAGCAAAATTCATCCCGATCCCGATCATCGAGGTTCCCTACGGTCGCGGTCCTTCAAAATCGTTCGAGGTTTTTCACCGTCGTCGTAGCGCGTCGGATTCTCCTCGCGGTCCGACCGTTCACTTCGCCGAGCGGCTTGACCTGCAACAATTCCGACAATTTCTTCCAACCGCGGTGAAAGCAGAAAAAAAAAAAAAACAACAAGATTCGGCGGTTTTCAACTCCGAGGTCACATTTGACATGAGTACGTTCCACGCGCTCCGCTCTATGCAGATGTTTTGAAAAAAAACAACAATTCAAGCTCATCAAAGGAAAAACTTCATCGCACACAGTCGCCTGCAGCGATGCAGGGGTTGAATAAAAACTTGAACGTGACATTGGTGAAATGCTTTTATGCTCCAGACGAAAGCTTGCGGCGTAGTAACCGGTAACTGCGGACCGTAACGGCTAAACGATAGTACGAAATATCATCCGTGCGAGTTTATTACCCAGCATTCTCTACGCTCGCTTTGATCGAATTGAGCTTAAAATTTTTCATCTTATTTATTTTACAGCAAACACGAGCCAGTACGCCCACTACGTGTTCAACACCCTGGACCAAGATCACAGCGGCTTACTCAGTTTCGAAGTAAGTCTTCTTTAAAAGTTTTGACACCCCGCCTAGTTTCAACAGTCGTAAATTTTACTTAAAAGAAAAAATTGTTTTATGTACCGTCGGACGGCTAAACTCGAAGTACATAAATTTCTTGCTGATCAGGCACACGGTTACTTATAACAGGGGTCGGAGAAAAAAAACTGCTGAGAAAAAGAGCTCGGATTCACCTCAGTTCGGGTTCTTGGTGACTTTGGTAGGTCCATTATACGCTCCCTTGGTTCGAGAGACTCGGTCGGCTCATCCTCGGGAAGTCTCTTCAACGTTTAACAATCGTGAACCACCGTCGTTATATTTATCTAACGAGAAATCTATAATCCACCCGCAGATCACTCGGCGTCCAACTTGCTCGTCAAAAGGTTTCGAGCGATCGATTATCCGGTTGTCAAAGCGTGAATGCCGATTGATTCGTTGCGAAATTGAACCGAGCAATAGATTCCGACAAAAAAATATCAACTCGGTGCGAAAGTTGGAAAAATTCAATCACGTGTGAAGTAGGAAAATTATTCCAATAACACATTTCGCGACATCGACGTGTAAGCGGAACCTCCCTGACGCCCCGTCGCCTCGGATTTATCAGCTGCCCGGCACCACGGCACGACCTATTTATTTAACGCGAGTATTCACCCGCCGATCATGCCGTACGCCGAAATTGCCAATGATACCAAATTTGAATCCTACACTGCAGGCAAATTACGTCATCGAGTTCATACAGAGAATTCCCGGTGGGGCGTTCGGTCGCTAGAACGAGGGGTGGTTTTTCACTCGTCGCTCTCAGCGCGGCTCACTCGTCGTACGTTACGTAGCGGCACACCGGATCCGAAATCTCCACGTGTACGAGTACATGAAACGATTATTAACACACGTGAGGACGGAATATTATAGCTTTCGCATGTACGCGGTATCGCACGATCGCGTTACCTCAGAACTTCCTCGTATTACAAACGGGTCAGGTTTGGTCGGGTGGTTTATACGTCATAGGTAGGTACGTGACGTACCGCCGAGCGTATAATTGAGGTGACAGTTTCCCTGGAAAATTTATAGGGTCTGTTACGGTATCCATAGGGTCTGAGTCCGTTCTCAGTTTCTCCACGTTCCTACATACCCTACTACAATAGTTACGCCCACCGGAAACGATAACGCTTGCACCGAAAAATTACGATTCGTATTCCCCGAATGCCTGACTTCATTCAATTGTTGATACACCAAATCGCGGTTTACAACAAATCCGTGCAGTCGCTATTCTCATTTTGATTGTATCCCCGGTTAATACCGGGATTTTTATTTCCACGAGAGCTGCTGGAATTTCGCATAGCTCGGATGGCTATTCAACCCTGCGAAACCAAGCGTTGCCAAATGCGTTTCGAGTGTCTCCTTTCAAATGCAAACTCTTCAGCTGGGACTCATTTCAAATGATTGCAACGCGTGAAGTACCGGGGAGAATGGAAGATTTTACTTTACATCCCCCGTACGCTATTCTCTAACGCTGTAAAACCCCGAATATGTAGGGAATCCACAATTTGCATTCGTAAGCGTAAATAAAACATAAGAATTCCGCTGCAGTAGTGTGGGTTACGTACCGGTGAACCGAGTTGTCTGACCGCACGCCGGTACCTACCACTTTACGTACGGTGAAACGCGTCCCCCGAGTTCGTTTCGTTCTACCTATAGACATTTAGACAAGTCCGATAGAGACGACCTGACCGACTTTCGCTCATCAAACATTCAATGCGAAAATTCCGCTACCCTCGCCAAATTGGGGTCCGAAACCGACACTTGTCGCTTAAACATTTATCGGACGTTGAGACAGGAATTTCTTATCCTCGCGCGGCTCTCCCGTATGTCCGGGGAATCGAGTATCAGACGACGTCGAGTGAGAGGGCAAAAAACCGACAAACAAAACCTCGGATTACCTTCCACTAGTTGCGATCGCCGGAAAATATGGTCGACTAGCTTCGTAAATGGGTGAAAAGAAAAAGTAAATTATAACTCCGTGCTCGCGAAACAACGACAGAATTACCTCGAGAACAGCCCGGGGGGGTTAGCTCCGTTTTTTTTTTTACTTCGCCGCCGTGCCCCGCACTTGTCTTAATTCCAACTCCAATTTTCCCTCAACTTCCGACCTTGGGGGTTCGTCCCTGACCTGGGCCGAAATCACCGAGGGCCTTGGAGTCCGGTGTCGCCTCGTAAATCTCTGTATATATGTATTAAAGATAACTAGCGCGCGCCGCAGTAGTTCGGAAGACGTCGGATCAAATGTACGTATCGGATGGCACCCTACTTCGCTGGTATTACACTAGGTCAGCTATACCTATAGCCGCAGTCGCACCGGTCGACGTTGGGACGCTGAGTGTAACACCCGATAAAATTACGTACCTACACCTACCCTCCGTGAATGGAGGAAAAGGCGAAAGGTATCGAGACCGGTATCAACCCCATTTTCTCTCGCAGCCTCGTAAAGTTTCGCTTAGGACGAAACCTTGAATTCAGATATCACACTTTGCGCGGTGCTCGAACGACGTTATAAATAATCGAGAGCCAGAGTCCGAATAAAGTTACCCGCGTATATAAAGGCAGCTGCCTTGTAAATTGAACCCGGACGAAAAGGGGATCGACGAATCTTTTTTATCGCCTATCGGAACGCTTGCAGCCGAGAAATTGAGAAAAGCGTCACCCTCGTCGTCTCGCTGGTCAGGTACCAACATCCGTTTTCGGAACTCGCTGCGCACTCCTTTTCTTATAATCGGTTAATATGCCAAAAGTTTAAAAAAAATTTCTCTCCCAAGAGTTCTCGGTAACTCGTTATCTCGTCTCCGAAAACCTTGCCGCCCCGCGATCTCTCAATTTTAATTCTTCTGCCCCCTGGTTTTCTCTTCTTCCGCGCGCGCGTCGTCGTGTTAGTCGAGTGAGAAAAGAGGGCGAACTTTGATACTATCACTTTATACCTCGAAAACCGGGGGAGTTGACAGGTGACGAGGAGGGAAGAAGTGTACCCGCGCTGACGACAGTCGGGGGGGGGGGGGGATTCAAAGCGCGAATGAGTTGTTAGCTTCCGTACCTGTGGAGCATCGTATGCACCGAGATACGTGAGAGCCTTTTCGTGTAGCTTACTCGGCCAACTTGACCTCTCTCACGCCATCAGCGAACACTCCGAAATAATTTCCCTCGTAATACCAACGGCAGTCGGCCGGCCCGACGAGATCCGAATTCCCTCTCTATTTCGCTCTTCTTTTCTCCATCCTATAATACGATCCTTGGCTCAAACGAGGAATTCCAGAAGCCGAGTTCAGCGGTATTGTGGCTATCCCTATAGATTGTAATAATCGCGTTATGGAGGGAAAATCTCCGAATCCAACCTTTTTACCTTTTTTTTTTTACCCTTCTCCTCTCAACGAAACGATCGTCGACCACCTTGCCATTTCACATAATAATGATTTTTTTTTTTCTTTTCTCTTCCTCTCTGAAAAACTCACCTAATTGCTGCGAATTTTCTCCGCCGTTTCTTTCATGTCCGCGAATCTTTTTCCCGTAAATTATCCAACCAGCCATCATGTGTTTCCCGCCTCTCCGTACGCCAACCTTTTTCATTCGAACTGCGGTCTTTCGAATGGTTCACGTGTCGTCGGATTTTAATTTCGTCACCGAGTGCGGGAAGAGGTTGTTCATGTCGCGACTCTCGTTCATTACGGGTAATCGGTCGCGTGCCCTCGGAGACCCCGGGGATCGCGGGTGTGACACGCACCCAATTTCGGTAGCGGAGGTCGCGCGGCGAACCCCCTGCCCTCCGACAAACTCCGCAATCCACCTGGCCCACCGCAATCCACCACGCAGATTCCATACGCGCTGTATCTATTGCGGACCGACTGCTGTGCTCGAAAACGAACGCGAACAAATACGCGAGTCAGCGCGAATCGACCGAGTCGAATTATCGCGAGGGTTTCAACTTCTCAACCCCAACTTTTTCCAATTCCCTGTCGAGCCATAATCGATGCCGGGGATGCCGGAGAAAGGCGATTCGACATCGAGTGATCGAGGTTTTTTCCCTTTTGCAAAAAAAATAAAAGAAAAATGAGAAGTAAAAGTGATCAAAATCTTTCGATTTCGCATGCACCTAGGGACACCTAGGTCGTTAATACGATGTAATCTGTTGTTCAACTAGAGCCGGGTCAGAATTCACGATGTTTACTCGTCTCTACTGTACACAGCAGCCTACGGTTGAGAACGGCGATTACGGTAGGGAAAGACTGTGGCTGTGGTTTGCGGCACACCATCGTGTTACCTGAGCACACATGGCGGTAGCTTTAGCCAGCCAGAGCTAGCTACTAGCCGGTCTAACCATCGAGAGCTATAGTTCCACTGCCAACCCCGTTCCCCATACGCCCTTCGCGCTTTTCACGGCTTTATTTTCTCGCTCCAATTTTCGTCGAGGGGTAAAGATAAAAGACTCGCAATTCCCACGTAGGCACATACCAATTCCGGCTATGTAGATAACTACGTGCCAGCTGGGTCGCGTTACTCTTCAATTTGTTGAATTATTATCATTATCGCTGCAACGGTGGCGGACGACTGTGGGGTGGGCAGCCCCCCCCCCGGTTTCGGCTTTGTAGCGAAACAAACCTGCGGACACGTAGGTGGCTGTAGGTAGAACTTTATAACTTGACGAACCTGCTGCCGGGGCACGGAATAGCGTCGGAATAAAGGTATGCCGGGTTCGGTGTACGTAGCTCGCTTCACGAAGGCACGAAGGGAGACGGTGAGATTCGGAAGGGTAAGAGTTGTGGCAGGAAGGATAGGAGTTTAGATCCCCGGATGCTAAGTAAGATTAAGTGCAGGCGTCGGGAACGACGTATGCCCGGGGTTAACAGCTGAGCTGAAATTTACACAACGGACCTTACACTCCGCACCTCCATCGTCCCCCGAAACAATTCCTTCCTCCGCGTTGCAGCGCGGATATTCACGTAAAAACACGAAGATAACCCGCCCAAACGCCGTGTAAATAACTCCGATCTTCCGTTACCCCGAATTTCGGTGGAAAATTATCCGAGAATCAGTCGTGAGGCAACCGCAGTGGAGAAATCGTCCAAGACACGATTACCCTGAAAGTTTTAAGCTCCTCGGAACAGCCAGCGTTAATCGTGGTCGAAAATTCGAGGTCATAGCGACGAGTCGTTTGAGCCGGTGTTTTTTCGCGTCTTGTAAGTTATTGATAAAGCACGTAGCGAGCTTTATAGAGAAGCTGAGCCATTGGCGCCCGAATTGACTATAGCTTTATAAAACAGGAAAATAAAAGCGGTGAGAAGAAATAAGGAGCTGGTAGCGGAGATGGATATCTCGGGTAGAACGACGTAAAGAAAGATGCAAGTGGAATGAGCAAATAAACATACAGAAAATAAAACTGCGAATGCTTCAGCTGAAACCGCTGAAAGAAGTTTCGCTGTCTGAAAGGTTTCGTGAAAGGACGCGAAGGCCAACAGAGAGAGCTAAGGTATGGGAGAGAAGAACCGGCGAAAATAGAAGGAAAAACAACTCCTTAGCCACGGACTGGTTCGGTTCAGTCAAGCCGGGAAGGATGTCGTTTACTTCAGGACTTTGACGCATACGTTGTACCCACCCACCTTCGCCCCCTTGAGATCGCAGTTATTCAAAATCAGCTCAATTCCCATTTCCTCATTCTATTTACACGGTGTACCCTTCCTTCCTTCCTTCCTTCTATTCATACTGTAGAAACAGATTCGTAACGTTCTACATCGACGCCGTTGGACACTTTTCACTGCTGGACGTTTTGGACCGTTCATTTTATTTTGTCATTATTCCTTGTTTTTTTTTTCTCTCTCGTTCTACAATTTACTCTGATTGCGACGCGACTGCATAACAATTTACTTTTTTGGGAGTAGGTGCTCAACGTTCGGGTGGCCTTGCATCGCTGGCATGGAGAGCGCGGAATTTCGGGTATAGCTGAAAAAAAAAAGAAGAAGCGAAAATAAAAAGAAACGAATAGAAGGGAGGCGAGGAAATTTAGTCGGGGATTCTTCACCGGGGGCTAAAAGGTCAATTTTCTAACTCGCTCGCATGTTGCTGGGCGGAGAGTGTTTCCGTTCAATTTCTAATACTCACATGCACACGCGGGGTATAACCCACATTCATCGGAGATGGATAAGTGGAGTAAAAAATATTCATTGCTCGGGGCAGAGAAATACGTAACAGACAGAAGTCGTTGCCATGGGGATCCCCATATCGATCTCGTTCGCCCGTCCGTCGTTCGTTCGGCGCACTCGGAGTTATTATCGTCAGTTACCGGTGGTCTTGTTTTGTTCCATTGCTTCTGGACCATTACCGCGCGTAATCCACAGCTGTAGTACTTACGTCGTACGTAGTAAACCCCATCGCAGCGCAAAAAGCAAACCGAACAGATCACAAATTCACTAGCCGCGACGTTTAACATACCGCGCGGGCACCTGCAGCTGAAGCGAAGCGCTGGTGATAAAATCACGAATGAAATTTCGCACAGCTATAGGTACCGAGCAAATGTAATACCGATTCAATTTATAAATCACTTCGAGATCGAATCGATCGTTCTTATATCAGCATAACTACATCGGCGTCCAATTAGCCATTCCGCAATAAGTGCATCTGCCGCGGTATTGAGCTATTCAGAATTCCACGTGCCAACTGCAACGTGAGATGAGATTGGATAGTAGTTCGGTTTGAGTTTGCCGTACGCCGTTCGCCTACTATTTGCTCTTGGCGAGTATAATAACTACGTTGCGTTATTCGCGCGGATGGACGACATTTCAATAACGCGATAACCCAGAAACGTGGGCTTGAATAAGTTTCTTCTCCGGCTGCATAGCCGCCACCCCCGCCCCCCCCCCCCCCCCCACCCCCGTCGTAATGCACCAAGAGATCTCGTATCCCTATAAATATACCCTCATATACCGGCTACCGGCAACCACATTTACGAGTTAAAAGTGTCGTCTTCCAAAGTGCCAACCAAAGTGCGCCATCGCCATCTTACCTCCCCCCCCGCCCCCCCCCCCCTACGCTCCGCTGTTTTCTCATCCCTTAACAGCCGGCAACAACATTACGTCACGCGAGACGACGTTTCCAAGATTCCCGTGTTTACGGGAAAAGCTTCCTCCGCTAGGTGTACCAAACTATACAGGCGTATACAGTCGCCTAACTAAGAAGATCAAATTACCTTCCCACGGCTGGAACCCCAACTCGAGCGATAATCCCCCCTAATTAGGTACGCATCTAGCTCGGCTGGAAC
This sequence comes from Athalia rosae, assembly GCF_917208135.1. Lineage (NCBI taxonomy): Eukaryota > Metazoa > Arthropoda > Insecta > Hymenoptera > Athaliidae > Athalia > Athalia rosae. The sequence continues at coordinate 4,412,678 of NC_064026.1, read as the reverse complement.
GAAAGGATGCACCTCGGATTTCAGGAACACATTAACAGAGGCGAACGCCGCACATAGCTGTGTTTTCCAACTGAATCTCAGAAATATAATTCTCAGTGAATTTATCGAGTGGATGCTTCTGCATCTAGTAGGCTACAAAATTGTGCGAAATCCATGAAGATAAAGCAAATTAAGAAGCGACGAATCACGCCGCCGACTTTTATCGCTGCTGCAATTTATGTTTCGTTTTATATAACCGCAGGATTTTGTCACCGGTCTCAGCATACTCTCGAGAGGTTCGATGGACGAGAAATTGCGCTGGACGTTCTCCCTTTACGACATCAATGGAGACGGCTGCATCACTCGGGACGAGATGACGGACATCGTCACCGCGGTCTACGATCTGATGGGAAAGTTTTCCGATCCAAATCTCGACCCGGAGGGAGTCAGGGACAGGGTTGACCGGATGTTTCAGGTTAGTAGATCAATAGTCGATAGTCTAAGGACGGAATCGAATAAGAAGAGAAGAAACGACGCGAAAAAGGAGTGTATTCGCACAAGAAATGGAGCAAAAAGATGGAATATCTACGGCCGAGCGAATCAACTTCGGATTTTCGCTCTAGAAATCCCGATGCGCGAACAGCAAGGACGAAGAACGCAGTTGCGATGCGCTTTTTTGTACCATAAAACTTTATTCGATAGAAAAAAGATTCTCGATAGTCTCGCGTCAAAACGTCATGATATCCCTCGAAGCGTGGTAGGACAAGTTGACGATAGGAGAAAAGAGAAGAAAAAAAAAAAAAAAAAAAACACAAACTGGGAGACGACGAAGAAGCGCAAGACAAATTCGGGAGAGGATCAGACGTTGAAAAAATTTCACCGGTTGACGTTATCGGGCGGTATCATCTCCGACGAAAAGTTTGATATCGCGCGAGAGGGGGGGCGGGGGGGGAAGTGTACGTATATTTCATAAGACGTGAGTGTAAAGATCCGCCAGTATTTACAGCGACTTAAGAAGCGCGGATTTTACCTTGTGGCGAAACTCGGAGGGGGAGAGAAAGCGGGGGAATTCAGATATTATTTCGTGATTAAATTCCGCTCGTCCAAAGCCGCTCGTATTTACGTTATTTGCCGTTTCCTTTTACTCCTTTTAGCGGCGGTGTTCGTGGGGGATAAGTAAAGCGGTTTACGGATGAACAAACATCGCGGCGTGTTCAGGAGCTGGTGAGATAAAACTCGACAGGACTATCCTCCTCGAACCCGGTATAAGCTGTGACCGACCGAGTGAACCAAAACGAAACTGTTGAAATAGGTTTCGTTGGTGCACCTCCGAACGAGAAAGAATGAGAGAAAGCGCGAATGTAGCTGCGGGAAATAGATTCTCGTATCCCGCCACAAAGAGTTTCGCAAGATTTAAAGCTCCGCGGAGCGGCTCCTCCTGCGACGACTAGCGAATACAATTTCATCACCTTTACTCGCTACGTGTTCGGTTCCAGTTCCTTCTGTTCGAAACGTAACTCACACCTTCGACGACCTTCCAGAAACCTACAACTCCGCTAGCGCGAGAGGGTGATTCTAATTTTCCAAAAAAACATTTACCTACTAGGGTAGGAGGTAGGTAAAATATTTATGTAAACTTATACAGCTGAGTTTGACGGCGAAGTATGTACACCAAAGGTTACCCTGAATCGGGGAAATTTGCCTTCGGCAAGGTTGCCCAATTAGCATTCTCGAGGACGAGATACTCCGGAGGTGGCGCGTGTCTTCCTCTGCTATAGCGGGTAAAGCGGGCCTCATAATTAGAAACGAGCCTGTCGTCTCTCTTTGAGGCAGTGGAGAAATCCCAGGAGCACCTCTAAATTCTACGTACATATTCGCAATACTCGAGTGCAATCGTCACATTTTGCTAGATACGATTACGCTCTCTTTACAAGATTTTTCAAATTTCTCCGATGCGCGTTATCGCGTTGGTACACATTTAACGGTAGAAGACGACGTGCGTCGATGGCTCGCGCGTCATCAACCCCGGAGTGACGATGAAGAGGCAAGGATGCATTAGCGAGCTGCCTAGCCGCGTAATTATGTTTGACGAGCTAGAAGCTTTACGTCGGGGATGCTAATTACCCGAGGTACCTAACGACGGGTGTGTAACAACGACGCAGGAACCGAGCAACGACTTCTGTACGGGAATAAAAGGTTCCAACTTTCGCTGGACCAAACTTTCTATTTCATCCTTCACGCAGTATCTGCAATTTAGATCGTACGGGAACGTCGGGTTTTCTTCCCAAATTAAATCAGGCTTTTTGTGCGGCAAATTGATTTGCACATCAATTACGGTCTCCGATTATTAATAATTTTCATCATATTTCCGCTCGAATTACCGTGAAATGAATTCGAATATTATTGCGTTACAAGCTGACGATTTGCTGGAGGGAGAACTTGGCACGCGAAATCATCGGAGCGTGGTAACTGTCGCCGCGCTTGTTGCGCGCAACGGGTTGCAAGAATTTCGAGAGCGTTCGCGATCTATAGATCAACACGGAGATACGGCCTGTACACGTGTACGCGCCGAGTTTACCGCATGTATAATATGCATCGCATGAGGGGGTCGCACAATAGACTGAATACAAATTGAAGTGACGCATCGATTCAATCTATGACGGTCCTCCATGGCGGTGGCTGTGCGACCTGCAAATAACAAATAGCGGAGCTACAAATGTAACGCGTCGTATCACTGCAGCGGCAACCGACTGGAATCACCTGAGCGAGTGAAAAAAAAAATTCTTACCACAGTCGATTCCGACACCAAATTCCAGGCTATCGTATACACGCGCTATACCTGCCGCCGAATCGAGTTGCAAATAATTGCTGCAGCGGTGACACGCCATCCCAACTTCCACCTTCGCGTGCGCAACTACGGTCGCGTAACATCTCGTGTCTAGATCTATCCGTATACGGCCGTGAGGGTGTACACCCTAAAATGATGTGTCCACTACTGTGTATGTATATATGAATATGTACCGTACGACCTGTCGACCTCGCTTTAATTTAAATTATCCCCATCTCACTCGCTCTCGTCGCGTTACAAACGCGTTCGTCCTTGCTGTAGGTAGCCACAATTTAATTACAAGACAAAATGACCAGACGAGGGTGCAGTTCCACGGTTGATGCAACGGCTAGCTGCATTGTGACTGGATTGGACGTTCTCTGCTTGGGATCGCGTCGTGCGAACGTCGCTTACGCGTACATTTTTGCCGATATAAAATTGAGAGGCGAGAATATTTGATATGATCGATTTGTTCAACGTGCATGATACGTTTGATCTTGACGTTTCAGAAGATGGATGGCAACAGGGACGGTGTGGTGACCTTGAACGAATTTTTGGAGGCTTGTCGGGGTGATCCGGACATTTCAGCGAGCATGGCCGCCCTGGATACGGCCTTCTGACACTCGGCGCGACCCCGATACACCCCATGGACCTGAACGTCGTTTTATTGGCGACAATCGTGAATGATCGACCTCGATAATTGTGCCTCGGCATATGAATGGACGAGAGCAATACGCGGCGACGCAGCGACGTTGTCTCTACCGGCATACGGAGAAGGAAAAACGAAAAGGAGAAGTAGGAAAAAAACTTGACAAAATCGAAAAAAAAACAAAAAAAAACAGCAAAACAAATGGTTCTAACACCCGTACTGCGAATGCGATGTTACGACGACGGGTCAGCTGCAGACGCACAACGATATTGGTTGACAGCGTTGTGCAATACTACCTTTTATATAAAACACAACGTACGTCCGTGCGAATTGATCATCCCCGGGCTTAATAACTCGGGGATCCCCCGCTGCTTTCATCCCCCGACGCGAGAGTGATCGAATTATACCCTGCCGAAGTTTAGATTCGTTTCAATGCGAAACAAAGCGATGCGCTGCACGAACAATTCGCGGATTCGTTCAACCCTGGAGAGGAAATTATTCGACGTACGGTTCCGGTTATTCCGCGCTTGATCCTCTTTCAACAAATCCACAGTTATGAAATTATAACGATGTACGTGACGGAAGTGAATCAGCGAAGAAAAAGGAGCGCCGATACACAAACCAAAATGTTTTTCAATTCGCACCGAATTAACCGAAGATTGCCGCAGCAGCAGCAGCAGCAGCAGCAGGTCTATAAACGTAAATGTGTAGGTATAATGTAATTATGTAATGTATAGAACGTGAATGGTTGGGCTTCCGGAAAATGTCCTGGATGGCTCACGATCCAGGAAACAACAAAAAAAAAAAAGCGGGTTTTGTGATTATGCGATAATGGTGTTTGAAAATTAATTAACAACGGTGCCAAATGTTTCACGTAAATCATATTATGATTAAACAATTAATAATGAATGCGCAAAAAAAATTCGAACAAACAACCCGATTGTAGTGTGTATAGATGATTACATGGCGATGCAACAGCGCCAGGTACGTACAGTTGATGGGAAAATGACTACACCGGATGAATGGTATTCATTATATAAATTAGTCTACCGTGTTCAGGTACAGCTGGATTAATTAAAACTCGCGCGAGCCCCGACTACCGGCGAACTCGCGGATGTGATTTATTATTTTACTTTTGAGACATATGTTGATCATTCGTATAAAAGCGTTCTAATTCACACACATGCAGGTACAACACGGTAAACGATCGCTATTGAATTCACTCGAATTTCTCCTTTTTTCTTTTTTTTATTTATCGAACAAACTTGTTTGACTACCACGAGCGTTTATCAAATACCAGCTGACAGACAATGAAATAACGGAAAATACCGAGGGTAGAATCAAGGTAGGCGAGAAAGCGAGTGCATCGAATAATCGGGTTAATAATCATGCATTTGTATCTTCCTTCAATTCATCCCCTGGAATCGTCGGTAGAAATTCTGAAAATCCCCATATATACGGTCGGAATTGACATGCGAATCCCCGGGGCTGGAGCTTCGGAGCAAACACTCGGCACACCCCGAAATACACGATTATCCAAGTTTATACGACAACCCCGCGGTGAGAGGCTACTCGAATAATTGGCCTCGCGTTTCGTTCGTTCGTTTTTGTTGTTTTCGAATTTTTTGTCGATAAAAGTAAATCGTAGAGGTAAATGTATTTTGGCTGGAAGAAACAATTGAATTTTCTCGTGCGCCGGCGCTGATACTGCGTATAGCATCAAACTGATAACGGAGACGCAATAATCTGACCATCAACTAGAATGTTGCGGGCGGTAAAAACCCGTCGAGTCGGTATAGCCTCCGTAAAGCTCAAAAAACGAGCCAACTAGAACTAAACGTGGCAAGAAATGAAAACTCATCAGTTATTTTGTTAATATATTGGATCATGGATGATGATTGTATGGGGGGTATTACGTAAAGCGATCCAGCTATTTCTTAAAAATAATCGCTTATAGTGAATTACTATCATTACATCGATGTATCATCTTACACACAATGTGTCCCTTTTTTTTCTATTGCTAGCAACGCGAGCGTGCTTCATGGCGCGACGCATTGCATTGTGGTGTTACTTTGAAATTTTTCGAAGGCTAGCCATTAATTTTTTTCGATTTTAGGGTCAGAAATCATAACGTTTTTATTGGAGTTTTTTTTTTGTATGTATTCAGATCTCAAGAATCTGATTTCGCAAGCTAAATTGATCTATCTATAAAACTGATCGAGTTATCGCCAATTTTCCACTTTTCAGAGCAGAAAAATTGAGATATCTCTAAAGGAAAAATTCGTAGCTCAATTTGAGCAACGGAATCGTGTTCCTGAGGTCAAAATACATAAGAAAAGTGCCATACGGTCGATTTTAAAAAATAAAAATTTTTTGCCAAAATTTGAGATTTTTCCAAGGGGTACCCCTTACGATTTTTTCAAATTTTGACCAAAATTTTTTATTTTTAAAAATTGATCGTATGGCACTTTTCTTATGTATTTTGACCTCAGGAACACGAATCCGTCGTCCAAATTCAGCTACGATTTTTTCCCTTCGAGATATCCTCAAATTTATGCCAAAAATCGCGAAAAATCGCGAAAAAATGGGGATAACTCGGTCATTTTCGCAGATGGATCAATTTTTCTTTCGGATTCGGATTCTTGAGCTCAAATTACAATAAGATAGACCAAAAAATCAATTTTCTATTTTTGACCCCAAAAAGCTGAAAATTGGCGATAACTCGGCGGATTTGAAAGATAGATCAATTTAACTTTCAGATTTGAATTCATGGGGTCAAAATACATCAGAAAAGGGCAATACGGACGATTTTTGGAATACTTAATTTTTTGCTCAAAAATCGAAAAAATCCAAACGGAATTTTGGCGATTTTGGACCAAAAAAAAAATATTTCATATACTATTCTTATGAAATTCGACTCCAGGAATCCAAATTTACAAGTTAAATTGGTCTATCTGTAAAATTGATCGAGTTATCGCCAATTTTTCGCATTTCGAAGCAGAAAAAATAAGATATCTCGATGGGAAAAATTCATAGCTCAATTTGGCCAACGGATTTGTGTTCTAGGGATCAAAATTACGTTAGAAAAGCGTCTTTCAATCAATTCCAAAAATACTTTATTTTTTGGCCAAAAATCGAAAAAATCCGAAGGGATTTTTCGCTTGTTGGAGCAGAAAAAATGAGATCTAGGTTGAAAACTCCCGAATGGTTTTCCAATGTCATTAAAATTTTCAGTTCCATTGTAAGGTACCGGCGAATTATTCGACTTTCATCTTACGCTCAATAGTTCCCAACATCTCGCTCGATTCCATCCTTCATGACAGATTCCGACTAGAATTAATTAAACGTGTAAATGCGAGATCGTCATTTCGAAATAATTTCGCACGGTCACATACAAACATTCGTCATATTTCAGTATAAAATTAGATTGAGCAGTCCGGGGTATAAAGTTGGAAAAAAAAAACCACCACACTACAATTTCACTCTGCAGCAGCGCACGCAACGTTTAGGTGTGCCACCTGTAGTAAAAGTTCGCGGACATTATAGGAGTATCACGATATATAACTGTATAATTAAGCTATAACAAAGTAAAATATTTATTTTTGTGAGAGGTAATTAATAATTAAGATTACGTACATTAATTTGATAACATATATATAGTGTATAGCGCGTCGCCCTGTCGTTAAGGACTTGAAAGATATTTACCGGTTCGACCATATCCGTACAAATATCATGATAATATTAATACTACTGTACTAATAATATTAATAATCATCATCATCATAATAATAATGATATTAATAAGAACAATAACTGTAATAATAATCATGTTATTATCTCATATATGTATTCCTTGACCAGAGAACATCTAGTAATTTTCACTGATATATATTATTCCGGAGAAAGAAAATAAAAATAAAAAAATTTATCAAATAAATAAAGATCTATAGATTTTTGAATCGGTAAAAAGAAAGAAGTTCCGAGGGTTTTTCACGGTGCGACTCGGTAAATATAAGTAATTATAAATAAATATATTGATTATGATAATATAGGAGCAGGTGTATATTTAGGATACGATATATGAATGATATGTATATTGTTAGTTAACAGTATGTAAATTGAGGTAAATATCAGATTTTATCTCATATCTACTCAATCACTACCGCATGTCTTTGACGTTATTCCGTAATTATCTATATTAAAATGAAAAACGATAAGCGAATAATAACTTGTCTATAGATAATAACAAAAAAGTGGATGTAATCGAGCATCCCCATCTCTCGTATATGTATAACATAGCTATATACACAGCAATCTATAACCAGTGCAATCTAACTATTATCGTATAGTACTATTCTCTATCATATTTCGTATAGCACCTAATATCCCTAAAAATTATAATGGTCTACAACGATCTCTCAGTAGGTACTAAAAAAACAAACATCTTATTGTAAATTATACTTCTAAGAATATCTATGATCCTTACCAACATCGTTAATTGTTCAAAAGAAATTGAAACGAAAAAATAAGAAAATACTCTCAACATTTTTTCAAGAACTGCCAAATCTATACATGGTATGTGCAACATTAGAATCATAACGAATATTGATAAGGCAAAAAAAATTTTCATCGAACCAGCTCAATCACCGTGCTACTTACGCCGACAAATCCGTATACCTACTCTTATCAATTCCTGATCGCGGGCAATATTCAATTCAAATCGTGTGAAAACCTATACTTTTGACATTCATTCCGGAGAAAACAATATACGCAACAATATCCACATTTAGGTGTATTATACTCATAAAGTTGCGTGTGTTCATTCGCTAGTGGAAAAAAAAATTTAAAAAAATTTACGCTTCGAATCTCGTGCTGCAGTCTGGCAGTTGCACTGATCGACATTAGAAAGCTTTTAGGATATTCGAACGACCGTACTACTACTATTAATACTACTAGTAGACTACTACTATTACCACTACTACTACTACTATACTTTCCTACTCCCTACTTCGATTGTTCAAGCATGACGATCCGTAGATGATAGAATATACCTATATTTTAATCTCTATATATCTTCTATAATTATACCTAAAATCCAATACATATACGCGTTCTTTACTCTTGAAATTCAGGAATAAGCGAAAATAATGAAAAGCCAAAATAATGATAACAGAAATATTTTGATAGTAATGACAAAAAAATCATGAAACTCCGTCTCGACGACTGTCGAGCAACGAGGAACCTACCCCAAAAGCATGGGAACGATTGTGCAATTATTCCTCGTGTTCCTCGTACTCGCGCGGACTCGTAAATTTTAGCTGAAAAACGCGCGCCCCGTTGAATAATGTACTCGAAGGATAAATGTTGGAAGCCTAACGACAACTGTCCTAGAAACGGACTCCGGGTTACACACGGAATCCAATCGCAGAGTTATCCCACAACGTAAACTGCAGGATATGCATCAGAGATCAAAGGGCCTTGCTTATAGGTATATATGTCATCGTGTATTATAGAAACTGAAACCAGGCTACATCCGTATAAATATGAAACAGATTTCTTTCTTGTTAACTCTTCGAGCATATTACCTTGGAGTTCGAAAAATTATTCAAGTGCGACTTGGACTATTTAGTATCAATATTTTCTGCATAATCAACCAATGACACCGTTATTAGGCGATTCTGAATCTCGATCGAAAAACTACAGAAATTCAAACAATGATGATTACGAATAATTAGAACGTTCAAATATACCCTCAAGTACGGACCAATCGTATATTAAAACTTCAGTCCCTTGCGCTATTATATTGTATCTTGATTGATGTACCTATGATTCCATGGTAATTTAATAAAAGACAAACAGATGTGCAGTGAAAAGAGAAGATGAAGAAAGGAGAACATAACAATGTACACGTGCAAAAACATTCTCGATTCACCGATTGATATACCTAAATGATCATATTATACATCATGCCAATTAGTGAATGAATTATTCTAATACGCATAAGTGCGTAGAACGAATGGATATAATATTGCCTATCATAGGGTTGTAAATAGATCGAACCACGTCGTAAAGTGAAGCAAATTTATGAAAAAAACAAATTCGTTAGGCGTGCACTGCAGCAGATATTTAATTATCGTGACTGCATTTCGCGAACTTGCGAAAAAGACTAACGACAGAACAGTTGGTCGATCCCTTTTATTCTATGTATGATCATCAGGTGCTGACGATATAGTCAGTATAAATATTATAATATACAGTTTAAAAAGAACGAATATTATTATAATAAATTTTAGTGGGTGTAAGCGCGCACGTTATTTATTAATTATATTATACATATACATACATATATTATACATAGATAAATTATTATAATATATAATACGGTGTTATATAGATATGAAGGATTTTAAAAGGTGAAAATTCACATGGCGGTATATTTTCAGTGTAAATCAAGTGTATATGTATATAAGTATATCGTGGCAAGACTACGTGTTCCATAGCTTTAATCTTCACGTCAGATTGGTAGCAACACAATTCTATGCTTGCACAATTGAAAAGACGCCTCATAACTATCAATTCCGATGCACTGTAGGTGAAACTTATTATTAATAAAACGCAGCTGGATGGAAAACCTACAGAAAAACCTTGCTGAACTTTTGTCATTGAAATTTACGATTCATTCTATATTTATAGGCATACTTGGTCACACAGCGTTTCCCTTACGAGTTGCAAATAAATGATGAAAACGTCATGAGAGTCCTCAACATTATTTGATCGCAATGTGTGCTCGTTGATATAGTAGAGCGGCACTCTGAGACGGTCATTATTCGTGGAAATAAAAATCCAATATCTTTCATTTTATACTGCTCACGAGCTAAATAAATTTTACGTATCTCGATTCCAGTTTTGATTTAAGCCAGTTTATCTGTCCGTAAATATACTAAATCAAATATAAAACTCTCCCTACAAAGTATTCCAATCTATGTATAACGGTGCGTAACGAGAATGCCTATGTGATCAGAACGTTACATATGCTGAAAATATGGTGTGTTGTGATTATCTCTTATTAGTTGACTCGATGGGAAATGTCCTGTTTATACAATAAATATAATGGCAATCCCAGATACTCGAGTACGTATGTGAATTAATTTGCAAATCCAATTCAGAGAAGTTTGTATGAATTTCACGATGCAACACTAAAAATTATGCAAAGATCGACCGATGAATTTGATTTTTATAACGGAACGAGCATATTTGATTGGCCCCGAAGCTAATTACTTCATAAAAAATTTGCAAATAGGTCTGCGTTGCCACCAATGGGAACGAATGTGTAATATAATTGTTTGGATGTTCGTTGTTAAATGTTTAAGCTACGTATACCGAGTTCAAATTAATCGCGCGCCCCGCATACCCAAACCATCCCCCTTATCCTTGCGATACGTTAACTTATCAATTGATTAATCTAATTCCGTAACAATTTGGTAGGGAATGAAATAATCTACTGTATCAACGAGGTAAAATGATAGTCATCCGGTCAATAATTCAAATAAACTCATTTAATTTGGAAGCTAATTCCAAAAAAATCAAGTATTTGCTAAAAATCTATGTTACTGTTATATTTATGTATGAAGTGCAGCTGATTATTGCGTATAAACCAATATCCTCAATCGATTAGGCAGTATGGAAATGAGATTTGATTTTTTTATTGTATTTGAGTTATAGTTAAGGGACTGAAATTAAAACACGGAATACAAAATGACGATTATCAATTGCCTGGGAGATTTCTGGTCGACTAACTTTCGTTGAGCACGTGTTTCACGTTCCATAAATCACCGCATTGATATTCAAGCAAGTATAATATGTGTGCAGATGAGCCCTAGCGTAGCCGGCGTTGATTATTATTGATCAATTGTATTATATCTATGGAAATATATATGTAACTGTTTTATAAATAAATAAGTAATTACCGTTCTTGGTTTTAGCGCAACTCTATTCGCCAATTTCCTTGAAAGTGAACAGAATTGATGAGCAGAGGAAGTTTATAATCGAGGAAAAACACTTTCAGGTCGACTTTCATTAAATTTCTCATTTATTTCTGTACAATTAGATGGGTGGTTAAGAAGAAAAACGAAGAGTCTAAACGATATCTAAAAACCATTATTGAGGCGCTGCATCGTTCCGCTTGTCATGATGTTCTGGACAGGTTTTTTAAGTACCAGATGGGAGAAAATCTATACTTGCTTCAACAACGAGCGCCGTGAAACATCGATGGTCTGCAAATCGTCCGAGATCGTGATTAAATTTGACATTGGATGATTCAAATTAACACGGAAACACGTCCAATTCTGAATGGAGACATAAATCACACAAATATGTGGTGCGGGTGCTAAGACGCTTTTTCTGACATTTTGGATAGTTGCTGACTAATGTACTCCCAATATTTTCTTCTGATTGTATCGTGTTCCTCGGCTAAGTCTTTACACAGCTGGAACAAAAAACGTCAGTTAAGGATGAACACGTGGCTCTGAAAATTGGTAGTTAAGTCGGAGGACGTGCAACTTACCTCCAAAGCTCGTTGTACACTAAAAACTGATTTGGGTGGTTCACCCATGGCACATCTTTCTTGACAAATGTCGATCATGCAAGCGAGAAGATGGACCGTCCTTGAACCCTCGGCATACAAAGCCTCACAACTTTCCATGACTGTTTTGTTCCTACCAAGTCCACCTTCTTCATCGTGTTGTAAAATCCTGAGAAGATGCGAAGATGATTAACCGACTTCAATGAGACAGAACACAGAATAATACAGGTACCTAAAGGTACTAAAAATTTGAACAAACCCTCTCAAATAATTCCATGCACTTTCGTTTCCTTTTACCAGCTTAATCTTCTTCAATGTGAACTGAATTTCTCGATCAATAACTTGTTGCTCAAACTTTGTCGTGTTATTCAACACAAAGTAGCGCTGGTTCCATGCAGAATTATTTCTTATATCTTCATTCAAGAGCTGTTCTACGTACTCCAGCTCCCCTTCAAACAAACTGGAGGTACAAAATCTTATAGCCTTTGGTATGAAGAGTCTGATCGTTATTAGAAACAAGTATTCAACAGTATTTGAAAATTTCCATAGATGATATAAAATACTTGCTTGAAGGTTTTGATGAGCCATTGGCGGTGTTGCCATGCATGATAATTCTTTGCATCTTTTTTCAGGATAATTTCCGTAAGAGGTAAATCCACACTTGGATCTTGAAGCCACTCAACTATGACTTTCCTGTGATGCCAGACTTGGTAATTTTTAGGATTAGTACGGATCAATTTTTCTATGTATTTCAATTCATCCCAAAGATTCTTGTCCAAAGCTTTTATTATCTCCCTTCTGTACTGCCATACCGTGTAATTTGCCGGATTCAAAGTTATGCAATCTTCAGTTAAACCCAAAGCTCGCTCAGACTTCTCCTCTGTCTTCAAAATTGCTCGGAAGTAATTGTAGGCATCTGTGACTGCAAAAATTAATTTATGACAACGGATACGTAAATTATGAGTAGTTATATATTTCAAAACATCCACGAGTGGTTGACCCAACAATCAGTGAATAAGTAGGTGAACGAACAACAATGGAGAGAATACGTGAACAATGAATTCGAATAAAGAGCGAATTCGAAACTTACACTTTTCGGAATAGGCAATCGCAACAATGGGATGAGGACCGTCATCCTGTGGGATTGGCGTAACGTCCTTCCAATCATTCCTATCCCGATACAACACCCAACTAGTTTCTACCTCCTCTTCTTCGGATGAGTCCGACATATTATTCTACCCGGCAATAAAAATACTCCTACGTAGGTCACACTATCTCGAAAATGATACGCTGCTTTACGTGAAGTACATTCAACAAAACAAAGTTGCAATAACAACGATCAGCCGGGACGACTTCGCAGAATGCAGGATATGACATTTACGATAAGCCGGAGAAACCGTCACCACAGGTAACCATACCGTAAGAAACACTGTGGCTTCTATCCACGAACGGCAACACTGTGTGATGGTAAGACAGATTTTTGTTGAGGACTTCTAAAAATTTCTGGTTTCTTCAACAAGTGTGTATTATCTGAATACTATTGGACCTCAGACATGTCACTTTTATTCACCTTTTTATTGAACTTCATGCCTATTTACCAAATGCAACAGAAGCCATAACGTGGTTACGCTGTTGTCAGATCTACATCCAGCATAGATGGCGAAGCTGGTATTTTCCTAACGACAATGTGACATCTGGCGGTTGTCTGCAAATGATCGCGAGGCTAAGGAAAACATAGAGGGACTGAGCGAGTAGCAAGCGTTCTATTTTCCAGAGTAGTGCGGAAAAAATGGCGGATGCGGACTTGGATATCGACAATCTCATACAGAGATTGCTTGAAGGTACGTTAAATATATATAATAGGAAGTTGCCCTCGCTATGATTAAAGTATTATTGAAAATCGTAGCGCGCTACTCATATACAACGAGCCTTCTTTTCCCTCGCGGTAATTTTATTAATTGACGCGAACCAATTTTTTAATCCTGTGTACTATGATGTTTTCTACTGCCAATGAATATTATTTTCTCATCTATACGTAAGTGTGTTTAGTTAAGATCTTAGTTTATCTAATTGTCAAGTGTCTGTTTCTCTCTCTGCAACGAACATGGTTTTTCTATTAGAAAAAAAGCGAGCTGATTGTCGTCCAAATGCTACAGGCATTGTTGTTTATAGACTTCACATATCGATTTTATTTATTTTCGTAAAATTTCTGTTTGTTTTTCTCTCATGCTACGTTTTGGGATCTTTGTGGGTAAAGTATATCAAACGCAGAACGAACAACAGGTTCAGAAAAAGGCTAAGCTTAAAGACATTTTTACCCCAGACTTTGTCGGTATGCAATTTAGTCTGATTTTTTCAAAGTACTTATACTTCATTCTTATTGAAGATATGCATCCACGTTTAAATTAAAGGCGTAACATTCGTTGAATGCAATATCAGCACTATATTTCATCCATTCATTCATTCCTCACGTTTTTATCACCACGTATCCATATACCTGTATCTATAACTTGTAATCCTCTCCTATTTGGTGGTGCCAGACTTGAACTTCCGTCATATGGTCCCCTAATAACATAATGTTTACCTTACAAGATTTGTTCAATATATTTGTATTTTATGCTACCAAGTCCACGTGGCTTCGCTCGGATTAGACCAGGCTTTAAATCAAATTTGTTAATAAGACATACAAATTCCACACCACCGTTACACAGCTACAATCCTCCATTTTAGGAAATTTCACTCTTAGGCTTAGTAACGTTACACCATTTTCTGCACAGTTGTGCCCCACCCTATGTTCATTAGTGATAGCTCATTTTTTAAACGCACATTCTTAACATGACCTCATCCTACCATTACCTGGAATCAATTAAATATTCCTCAATTTTATGTGCATCTGATTCATACTACTCTAAAATGAATCATCTCACACTTTACACATCTCCTCTCACATTATCAGGACTAAATGATATGCTGCGAAGAAAACAAAAGGTATCTGAATTTTTATTCATGGTACCTTTCACCTGATTCAATGCATAATTATTAAATTCAGACTACCCAGCTTGAGAATGGCTAGAATTCGAACTTGAAAAACTAGATAATGGGATTCGATCCTTAATGTTTCATGCATGGATCATTGTTTCCTAGACGTGTATCATACTAAACTAATGTACCTATCTTGCATTGCTGTACAACAGGTGACCTATGCATTTTACTCCCCAATAATGATAATCATGAAAACTTATCCAACCATATTGCAAAGGCTTTCAAAGTCGTCTATAAATAACAAATTAACACCAGTAAGCTGGATAACATCTGCTGTAGTTTGCTGACGTCGCTATAAATATAATCCTCCATTTCAACTTGGCTTCATCTAGTGTCTTGGAAAAAATGATAACTATTATGACGGTAACAAGTGTGGCGATGAAGATCAACGCAGCAGTCATATGAATGAAATAAAAAAAACCCACAGGTTATTTGCATCTTATGAAAAGATGTGAACAAAATTTGTTTTTGAATCTACTTGCAACTTCTAAAATGAGAGAGGGGGTCTCATTCCAGCATTCTTGGCCTTGAGATACTTTTAACAGCACCTCTTGTTGGCACTATGTCATATTTTTTATGAATAATTTTTGGCCCTCGTACTGGGAACCCTATTCTATCATTTAGAACTTTACTAATGAAATGGGTATTCATAGCAAAACTGAAGCACATTCCAGATGATGGTCGAAATTCGATAAATTAAACTTAAACTTATAATGTAGCACTGCCTCAGATGAACTTTATTTTTTTACCTCGCAACAGTGTCGAGCAAACTACATAGGTATCATTAGATTCCTGTGAGTTTATATCCCCTTTGTTCTTGAGTCGCAGTTTTATTCATTATACCTGATATGAAATGTCTCTAGTTAAACGGGTAACTGAATATCGAAATTTTGGACGCAGTGAGAGGATGTCGACCTGGGAAGTCCGTGGTGATGACAGAAACGGAAGTTCGAGGCCTTTGCTTAAAATCGAGAGAGATTTTCCTTCAACAACCAATACTGTTGGAGTTGGAGGCTCCATTGAAGATATGCGGAGATATTCATGGCCAATACACGGACTTACTACGGCTTTTTGAGTATGGTGGCTTCCCTCCAGAAGCCAACTATCTCTTTTTAGGTGACTACGTGGACAGGGGAAAACAGTCTTTGGAAACAATATGTCTTCTCCTCGCCTACAAGATAAAATACCCTGAAAATTTCTTCCTGCTACGAGGCAACCATGAATGTGCCAGTATAAACAGGATATACGGGTTTTATGATGAATGTAAACGCAGATATAACATCAAGTTATGGAAAACTTTCACTGACTGTTTCAACTGCTTGCCAATCGCAGCTATAATAGATGAAAAAATATTTTGCTGCCATGGTGGACTAAGTCCCGACCTACAGGTAACTACAACATCATTTGAAACATAAAACCTATTTGTTTTTAAAAAATTGCAAACTCGAAAAGTACATGATAATAATGTTGCTGGATAGCTATAAATTTACACCAATATTGTCTTTACAGGGTATGGAACAAATACGAAGAATTATGCGCCCGACTGATGTTCCAGACACAGGTCTCTTGTGCGATCTTCTCTGGTCTGACCCTGACAAAGATGTTCAGGTGAGTGTTCGATAATTTATAAAAGCAATGTTGCAAGATTATAATGAAAATCCCAGTCGTTAGACGTGATAGCTTTAGGTCATGAATTTAAATCTATTCTATCTCTTTAATATTACGTAATAACTTATCAGATAACAGAAGACTATAGATTAGGTCTTGTTATTCCCCTAATATTTACAATGTTTTTTATCTCTGCGTAATGCGAAGCCTTGTGATATTTTTTTCGTTTTGTTTCATTAGGGATGGGGTGAAAACGATAGAGGAGTATCTTTTACGTTTGGCCCCGATGTGGTTTCAAAATTCCTCAGCCGTCACGATATGGATCTCATCTGCAGAGCTCATCAAGTAGTCGAAGATGGTTATGAATTTTTCGCAAAACGGCAACTCGTCACCCTTTTCTCGGCTCCTAACTATTGCGGGGAGTTCGACAACGCTGGTGGAATGATGAGCGTCGATGAAACTTTGATGTGTAGTTTTCAGGTAATTGCCAGCTACCTATTTACTACACGTTGAAAATCGATGATCTGAAGTCTGTTCTCAAAAAAATCCGGATTTTTTGAAATTCCAGATTTTGAAGCCGTCCGAGAAGAAAGCGAAATATCAATACAGTGGCATGACTGCGCAAGGCGGTAGACCCTCGACACCTCAAAGGAATCCAACGAAAAAAAAATGACCGCCTACTGCTGATCCCGCGTAGCAGCAAACACTGTCGTTCTAGGTAAGACAATAACCAGCTTCGAAAGTCTTATCCGGGCGCAAGTGACCGAATCATTTAAACGTAAGAGATAATCTATTGTGACTTTCGTGACTATCAGACGGAAAAAGTTCCCTCAATATCCAGATATTTCCTAATAGGAGATTCGATCTCCGTCTAATGAAACTATTATTGCAAATAAATGCAGGAAGGACGCGGGGCTTCAGTGACACAGATTGGAGGAGGTAACCTAGTCTCTTCAATTAGAAATATAGCAGAATATATTTATTAAATTATTTTTAATTCATACGTGGCAGGTCTAGATAATAATTCGTAACTAATATTAAAATGGAAGGAGGTTACAAGAGACCCTGAGTATCCCATCGATAATAGAATATCCTTCCTGATACTTAATACTTTTTGTTCCGATAAATGTTTATTTTTAAAGTTTTATCTCATTTGGGATTCATTATCGAATGATGGGGGATTAGTTCTGTACTTAGTACCTGTTTTTTGCCATTTGCAGCCGTTTGACGTAATCGAAAAGTTTACCAAGTTGCGTGAATATTGGGCTTGATTTTATTTTTCTATATGTTTCAGCTGTGGAACGCGTCACTTCAGTACATACTAAACTCATAATTATTCAATCTTGAAATAAGTAACAACCTTTTCCTTAATATATCCTAATACTACTGTTACAAAACGATGTTATGTTTCATTACAATATTCAGTGAAAAATTTTGTTCCTCTAGAATACAGTTGTCGAATAGGGACTACCGAGGCAAGACAGGGTGCTTTGGGGAAAGCAGGGCATAACAAAGTTTCGTAAAAGTAAGTTACCAAGAAACAAGTGATTTTTCTGTGCCGACCAACCGTATTCTTTCTCAAAGTACCCTATTTTGCCATACTTGGAATTCAGATTCTTCACGGGTGATCGCCAATTTTCCGATCTTTGCCATTTAGTCGACATTCATCTATCTATCGATCTATCTTTGCGTTTAACAGCATTTCAGTTTTCATTTAACTATTTATTTTTATCGTAAGCGCCTAGTTCCGAAAATGTAATTTAATAATTGGTGATATTCGGCAAGGAACGCCGTACTTACGTGTAAATTATTGTTGAGGAACCTCTATCATTGTTCATCGCTTTTTTTAATCGTTTATAATGTACCATTGTATCCTATGGTTTACCAGATACACAATTCCATGTATTAGCTTGTAAAGTAGTCGCGTAATGCACAGGACACAATGTTACGGCAAAAAGTTTGGTGATATATAACGATGGTGGAATTTGTTTTCAATGTAATAGGCCTTCATTTATTTTCTGCATTTAAAATGACTAAAGAAAAAAATCATAACGAAGTATAAGCAGTATTCCGATGATACTAACAATAAGATGATGCTTCTATATTGATGCGCCTTTATTCGACGTATATTTTAAGGGGATTATGTATTGATCGAGAAAAAAACGGGAGACAATGTAATGGTAGCAGGATTACAACCAGTAAATCAGTTGTTTCCTAACGATCCGTTTAACCAGTGAAATAAATATGTAATAGATCTTAAGGGCACTCCTCCCGGCTATTGTACAAAGTTAAGATACTCTATCGTGTTTTATTGTGTTGAAAAAAAAAAGAACCAATTAGCACGATTTAATGTTATGGAGAATAAGAGATATTTATTTTCACTTTACTCTCCTGTCTGTATCAACTTTTTTCTCAGCACCTACCCCTTGAATAAACGGTAAAAACATTTTCCCTTAGACTACGATATATCCGGAATAGATATATCTATATATATACATGAATTATGGGTATATATAAATATATATTATTTGTAAATGATTTTTCTGTTGCGATTTAAAAAATTGAATAAACCCGTCACAATCCGTACTTCCAAAAATCCCAATCGGTAAATTGCAACAGGAGAATTGTAACATCTACAGATGTAAAACTTTCAAAAAATAATAAACATACATATTGTTGTAAATCGTGCTTAATATTTTATTAAAACTGGGCGTTACAAATTTTTCAATATTTTACGGAAAGCTTCATTTTCTCTTCTGTCAGCCGGCTGATATCTTCCTTGTTTTTTCATATATGTATATTGAAAAAGTGTTTTGCGCCTGCGGGTTTTCATGAAAATTCGGGTAAACATTTCTTACATTTAGCAAAGAAGTTTATTTATTGATAATATTGATGAAACTATAATCCTTATAGAATTTCGAGGTAAACGAAAATGTTAATAAATAAAATTCCGGGGGCGAGTCAGACTTTGAACATCAAATTTCTGAGTGGGCGATGATAATATGTGTTTTTTTCTTTTTATTCATATTCGTCGGTTTCACTCGATTCTTCTCGGGTGGTAAAGAGTCCCTAGAAGACGTGAGCTGAAAATGAAAGATAACGTAAATATTTTCGATCCGTAATCGCAATTGGTTATTTAATGACGTCGTATTCACACTAATAAAAATTATTTCACAGGACTTTAAAACGTAATTATTACAAATCGACGATCATCTAGGACATAATAAACTACATTTAGATTTGCAAAAAAAAAAAGGATCACAAGTTTTTCTAACGAACTTCGACAACCCTATACCCTAACTAAACATTTACACAGTACGTATAACAATGAAAGATAAAAAATAGGGCTGAGCATTGAAGAAAATTTCCAAAACATGTAATATATGGGATAAGAAATGTAATATTCACAGATTTACGGAACGTTCACATGTAGAGACACATGTTAATCATAACTATTAATTAATCTTGAACGAATTAGGTACAAAATTTCGCATATGTATGTAGGGAAATGGGGGATTTCTGCACTCTATTGTTCTTCAAGTCACTTGATTGATTAATGACAAACGTTTTCCATTATGAGAGTATTTTTATTCTGACCTCACGTTGTCATTACCAATGGCAGTCATTGTACCATGGTTCCGTAAATAGAACTCGTGGGCATGGCTTTGAATAATAGCAAAATTGGGAGCAATAGTTCTCTGAAATAATAGATAAGAAAATTTCGATATATCATTATGGGAATCTAAAGCGCGCCAGAAACTTCAGATCACAATATATCTGTGGTATTTTTCTGAACCTGATCGCCGTTACTCTAATTTTTATCCTATACTCCTACAGAGTTGAACTGTAAATATTTTCAAAGAATTAATAATATCATCTATGATGATACAAAATTCCAGTCAATCGACCGTCACTGATTGTGAATTGCTTACCCAGAGGCCTGAGGGGGTGTCGGCTCCAGAGGTAACGACGCTTGACGGGGCTCAGGTAGCTATCCCTCAGGTAGAAGGGTGTCCTGAATTGCGCATAATTCGGGATGTAGGGCGCGTAGCTCGGGTACCACCATGGGTCCCTGGAGAACGCGCTAATCGGTGCCGTTGGTGAAGGCTCAAGCAAATCCCACAACGGCTTCTTACGCAGGAGAGATGGGAACTCGGTCAGTGCGGCCAAATCATCGAGCAGATTTCCTGTGTAAATATGTTTCAAAATTGTTTGTTAGTTAAAGATTCAATTCCATCGAAGGAGACTTAAAAAATCCGTCGCATTGTGGTGATAATTACCGTGAATGTCGAAAAGTGGTTTCGTCGATAGATGGTTGCCTCCTCGGTTTTTGTGTCGGTTCAACAAGGGCGACTGGCTGGGGTACATTTTATCGATATCGGCAAGACGGTCGAGATGGTCGTTCCAGGCTTTGTCAGCATCGAATTTAGCTGTTTATTTCAGAAATATGAAAATATTCAGTGAAAAAAGTACTTGTAGGCACGCAATTACGAATTGAACAAAATTTCCCATCTGCCTTATAATTATTAGTTACATAATTTATGGTTTTATCCCCACAGACGTAGCTGTGGTATATATTTTTAATAGACTCTTTTTTTTTTCTAATGAAAAAACGAAAAACAAGCCAATCACCAGCCGCTGTGTCCATAAGGGTATAAGAATTTAAAATCTGCTGTAAGTTTAATTGTCACAAAAAAAATCGTTGTTTTTTAATTTTAATTTTTGTTCGTGTTTTATCAACGAGATAATTCCATTTCACATATTACATGTGTCATCAATATACGCTTCTATAATTATACATGTACAGAAAATCACATTTCAACACAGCTATGAATCTACGTGCGCTAATAAATGACGAACAATTTGAGATGATTGATTCTTTCACAATGGTTTGTCGACTCGGCACACAATCTGAACCAATTTTTTACTCATTTAATTTTTTTTTTTTTTTTGTTTACTTGAAAAATGCTGATTGCTGCAAAATTAAATTCGCTCTTTCGATGATTTAGTATTTGAGCTGCGTTTAAACAGGAGATTTAAAAAAATATTTTACTTCATACATCATGCAACATTTCCCATGCTTTTTGTTAATTTAACCACCTTCGCATTACAAATGAAGACGACAAGCTGAGGATGCGACAAGATTTTTTCAAGAGATAAAATTGCTCGCTTGGTAATAGTACAAAGATTAGATTGAATGGTCATCTCCTAATAAAATGCAAATAAACAGCAATTTGAACAATTTGGAAGGATTAGAGCCATTTTATTCCGCGCTGAAAAAATCTTAGGAATTGAATGGGTCTTTCAATACGTCGTTCATATAATGTATATACGTTGTGTTTCAAGATGAGAAAATATAAATGAATTGCGAACTGGTTATAAAAATTTACTGCGTCTCTACGAAGCAGGTGAATGAAAAAAAAAACAAAAAGCACATACTGACCTTCAAGTAATTCCTTGTAAAAAATCTCCATATCTTCCCGCGAACTCGGGATGAAGAGGAAAAAAAAGGTAATCAACTCAATGTTGATTTAGAAAATAAAAATTTCGATGGCATATCACATTGTGCGCCAAAATAGGGCAGAGTTATTCTCTTTGTATACCGGATATAATTTTTGTTTCATTTGTGGACAAGAAAAAAATTGTATATAAATTATTCAAAAAATATGCGCGTAAAACTGCAGCGCACTACCCCCAGAGAAGTTCACCTTAGAACCGAAATAATTATTCGTAATTTCGTGTAAAAAATTGTCGATAAAATTCTATATCACTGTAATCGTGTGGTTCTCATTATCTCAGGGTGTTAGAAACAAAAATTACATATTTTGGTGGTCGTGGAATAAGAGCTTAAGCTATTGGGAGGTATTAAAGAAAACATGCCATTGCCTGAAAAAGACAGAAATTTTTGGATCGTGGTTTAATTAATTCAAATTAATTGTCATATTGTTTGTAATAAATTTTGCCTTATTCTGTTAGTAACACTTCCGTTTCCGTGCATATTATTTATTAGAGCGTATATTAAATGTTGACGAGTTTTCGCGCCGAAAGTTTGCCTCGAAGTTTGATGACACCATGAAGTGACTCACTCGTCGATCAAAATTTCGGGCAAAAAATCGGAAACATAATTAGAACACGATAAGCTTCATTAAAATTTCCAGCTTTTTCAAGTTTGGCGGCCATATTGAATGGTACTTCTTTTTTTTTTGGTTGACTACGATTCAATATTTTCTATGTATTTTCTAATTCTTTTTGCAGATCAATTCTTCGCTCCAAACATTTATGGCACTTTTTTTTCTGTACATTTATGTTTGGTCGTGTTATCGGAAATTCGTTGGAGACATATGGACACCAGATGCAGGAATTCGATAAAAAATACAAGTCGATAGGACGATTTACAATTGAATACATCATTTGTAAATTGAGCTGCGGCTGAGAGTTGGATCTATCCGCTGAAACGTTTAGTACTCGAATCGAGGAGTTTGGCATTATTATAAACAGCTAAACCTTAAAAGCCTACTCAATTCATAGATCAAAATAATTGAGGGGCGTATGCCGGCGGCAACAGGGAAAATTTCGAACCGGTGAATAGTGACTTTCTATAAACATCACGTCTCAATACCATACTGTTGAAAAGATTGTGTTCTTTTACGTTCCATTTTCGAGCGATCTGTTTACGTTTCAGATCGCTCAAATCGATCTCAAGATTCAAAATGAGCCATTTTCCGAGTAATGCTCCTGCAAAAATCAGAATCAGAAGCATGCAAAGTGAAAAACGTTAGCTCAAGGGTAAAAAATATCGAACACTGGTGCACAACGGGTTCGGGACGAACACGACGGATAAACGATCATTAGAATTTGTTAACCACCTTGTTTTTGTGACTGGATATAATTTATGCAAACTAGATTGTTCGCGACCAAAAAAACCGTGATCTGAAAGTGGATGTCGAATTCCGATATGAATTAAAAATTATTCGTCTTTACAACTGTCCTTATTACTCGATGACCAGTACATAGATTTCTAATTATTCGCGTGTCGAACTTCCGGTCATCGAATCTGAGAAACGATCTTTTTCACTAACGATAATTATACCCAGATATGGAATACGGTTCGTATTAAAGTATTTGTCAGTTCTTCGATGTGATTTTTTATTGAATTATTCGCATATATTAATCTTTGAAATATGATTGTCGCTTAAATATCAGCTATTTGCATAATTTTGAAGTTCATATTATACACCTAAACGAAACTGATCCGTATTCTTAATCCACTCAACGAGCGACATGTTAATGAGAATTGGGTTGTTTCGAAATATTAATTGACTTTTGGTGTGATTGGTATTCTTTATCAACGGATGTTATATATGTATAGATGACTGCTTGGCATATAAAGTATAATTAAAATTTGTATACGTATGTATTTAAATATATATACTAACTTAGATACAAATAGAGTAATATTAGTTTACCATATTTATGATATGATGCCTGATTAATGATAGTCATTAATTACAGTTATATATATTATTGATTTACTAACAGATGGTAGGGCTACAAGATGTATAGTATTATATGTATACCATTTTTATTACTCATTCGTAGATTGTGTTACCGAAGACATTATATACTATATCGAGTGTATAGGTACTTTTGTTTCAGGATGTTATTACCAGATCTCTTATATACGTCAGCGTTTTTACTTCTGAATTACATTTTACGTGAACGTGCCATGAACATACTACAGGAAATCGACAATTTAACGACTCGAATGACGAAAACCGAGTCAAAAATTATCTACCAATAATTGGTTCTCATTTTCACATTACTGTATAATACAATTGAAGTAAAAACGCCCGTATCTCACAAATTAGATCTTCAAACTAAGGTTCAAAAGGTTCCCCCACGTCACATACAGATACATTCATATGTGTGTATTATATTTAATGCTGTGACCCCGAGTGCGTTTTATATTTTGAAATCATCGGACGATTCTCTTGTCGGTATGATGCGATGGTTGCGTGAATGATAATTTTTTTTTTTCTTTTCTTTCATTTCAAAACTTTCGTTTTCAAGAACATTCATTTTTTTGTAGTTTTTTTTTTTTTTTAATCATTTTTTTGTAGTTTTCGTTTTTTCGTTTCTTAGCTGTTTAGTACGTACCGGGGGTGAAGCGCTCAACCGGTCTGTACTGGTGGGGGTACAGCTGCCTTGGGGAGTAGCCGTAAATCTCACGATGAACGGGGAGGTACCTTGGAAAAAAAAAATATTCGGGATACGTAATTATTAACTCCTACTATCATCTGCACTCCGCAATCGATCGATCAATCAATCGGATCGCAATACTCGAAGGAGATCGCAAAAATCCGTTCTTCAAATCGCCGGAAAATTGATAAGGCTCAGATTGATGGAAATTGAGGGTATCGTAGAAACATACCTGTATCCAGGCACGTTGATGCGGTCGCCGGCGTGGGTGGGGTCATCGTAGATGGACTTTCCCCATGGCCACGAGGTGGAATGCAGCTCAGGGAAATCGGAGCGGTAGATGCTACGGGGCCTGTGGGTGTGTTCGGGAGCCCTCATATCGTCGGTTCCTGAAGATGATTTAACGCGCGAGTGTGAATGAAATCGTCGTTACATCACGTGCGCATCTCTCCGTTATACATTCTTGATGATTATCCTCCCACATTATAAGTTGGATTTGTGAAACGTACCTTTAAGGGCGCGCACGTAGCTTTGCCAGAACTTGGCCTTTTTTGTGATGGGCTCATTGCGACCAATCATGGCGAGGTTGCTCTTGAATCGCGCGTCCATATTGCCGCTCTACTGATCTGCTAACCACACTCGTTCGCTGTTAACAGAAAATTAATCGATCGATCATTCGATGAACGTGGCGTGGTATTCGATCGAGCTGAATTATTTCTGATCTTCTATTTAAAAGATGGAATTTGCAAATATTTGAAGGAACGTTAACTATCCTGTGGATTTTAGTTTCCCGCGTTAACTGTTCCTGTTTATGTATAATAGGATTGCACGAACGGCAGTTATATTTATAACCGTCAGTTATGTTTCTGTAACCTTGCATCAGGTAATTGCCACGGATATATTTTTAGAGATGGCAATCTCGCGCGCTACTTGCTACTGGAAGAGGAGAGAAAAAGAGTGAAAGCTGATGTGCTAAAAATGAGAATGCCAAAATTTGAAACAAGTGTTTCCGGAATTCTATTCGACGCAGGAGCTCCGTGACTAACGCACCCCTTTTATGAAGCGTATTCGTGTGCTCACGGGGTAAAAGCTCGCCGTACGTGCCCGTACGCACAAATTTCTTGTTTTGGCCAGCCACAACGTGGATCTAAAAATATATTGAAAATATTCGCGATAATCGTTTAGAAATGTCTAGAGCCCACTCGAATAAAAGCTCTTTTCCGATTGGCCGTGACGTTTAGGGAGATGGCCAATCCAGAACACCGATGTAGACACCCGAGTCGCCTTTTATTTTTGTTGACGCAATGGCCGGATCTAATTTTAGCGGTTTCCTTCTGCCCGCCGATCTTTCACTGTGTGATTTCACATATTTGCAAACTCCGATATCCGCAGATCCGCGCCAAACGAATCAGGAAGCGAGCGAAATCATTGCCGCTAGTAGAAATTTGAGATAAATGAAACATTTTTT
Source organism: Athalia rosae (assembly GCF_917208135.1). NCBI lineage: Eukaryota > Metazoa > Arthropoda > Insecta > Hymenoptera > Athaliidae > Athalia > Athalia rosae. The sequence goes on along the minus strand of NC_064026.1, from coordinate 4,386,325 downwards.
TAGGGGTCGTGTGCTCAAACCCACCCCTGGGGGGACGCGGAATTGTACAAGCGCAACTCGAAGGGGTGACGCTTGAGGAAAGAGGGGCTCGTCCGAAATTGCGGGAAATGACGAAGCGATGCACGTAAATCAAGGATGGTGCCAATGATGGCGAGGAAAAAGGGGCGAACGAAGATGCAAATAAGTATAATGGACGCACAGACGCAACATGCTTCCTAGGCGCCCACACTCGTCGCCTGACGCAAGAGGCCCAGATTCGCGCGTCTCTAATTTTAGGTTGGCCGGGGCGCGGCCATTTTTAGTTCGAAACAGGTGGACATTCAATCCCGGCTTCCCCTGCAACGTTGACTTTGACCGATTTCCGTCTCGCGAAACGGGCTTCTATTCTTTCACTGATAATGACCCAATAAACGACTGCGGGAACTGTCGGTGATCGTTTTCACATCCGGTTCTTCGCCGTTTCTCACCTCTTTTCAACTTTTCATGTTTATTCATTTTCAAAATTTAGAACCGGAGGCTCCTAAGGTTCACACGCCTTTCGCTGGTGCATTTTCAAAAATCGTTTTCCCGAATAGTATAAATTGGGCGATCGTAAAATCGTTTCATATTTATCCGGGAAGTGCTGATCCATAGTTATATATCCCCGCGGATGTTACATGGATAAAGCGATGACTAATCTAGAGAGTTGAATATCTCAAAGGTTCGAGTGCTCATCCGAGCGGGTGTAAATTAACGGTCTTCTAAATATAATCGTGGCCTGGTCAACCCAAACATCTAGGGCATAGGTCCAAAAACTGAAATACATCTCCGCGTGCGAGTTATCGACATCTTACGATACATCGCCTTCCTAACAATAAGATGCCTGCATCATTTGCTCTCGTATAATAATCTTCGTCTGAAATATTATCAAATTTTTGGCCTAAGAGATACTCCGTAACACGTGGCCTTGGCTCGTCTCTCGCTCGTATAGAATTCAGTGACACACGCGTGGGCTAGTTGTTTTTTTCTTCTTTAATCGCGGAAATCAACGGTCAGCTATATGCTATGAATTCCCCCTGAACGTCCGGTTATAATTTACAGAATAAAAAAGAGATTCGATAAGCCGGAATTCGAATAAAAATGTTCCTCCAATTGAAATAAAAAAAAAAAGTATTTACTGCACAAATCGTTGATAAATTTCTTTTCCGATATTATCAATTTTTCCGAAGTCAACGCAGTGTTAAATTGTTGTTTTGTGAAAATTTTATTATTCAATAGTTACGTACGTAATATAGCGTACTTTACAACCGTGACGAATGGCGGGGACGACGGACAATTAGTAGTCGAACGATGCGTCCGACGCAAATAAGTTCGTACTACTTTATTGCGGTTGCCGGTTGACAGTAGTAGAGGTACCGCGTTGGTCCGGCAAAGTAAGCCAGCAATCTCGGCGCTCTATTTTTACGCGAGCTTATAAATACGCGGCGTTATATAACCCCTAAACAAATCCTCGACATTATAATTATCATAAACAACGTGCTCATGTCTCAATCTAATCAACTGCACCTGCTGCATCCCTAATCCTCTATAAACTTTGACAGGAATCGTTGCCAACGTCATCGCCCGAAGCGCAAATAAATTTGAAAAGTAGAACCGCCCGCATGTTTCTCATTTTTCTCATTATTATTTCACCCCTTCAATCATCGAGTCAAGTGCGAGCTTGCCTTCGATAAACAAACTTATTTATACATCCTCAGGCATGGTCTTCTCAAGTATCTTACTGTTTCTATATTTTCATTTCTGATTTACAGAAAATCTTTTTTCACTTTTTTCTCTACGATCTTCACGCGCTATTTGCCTACGTTATTTATTCATATTCATAGCACTTCCAGATTGAAAAATCGTCGAATGTATAATTTAACGTGAATAAAACTGCAAAAACAATACGATCTGAAAATCGCCAGCATTTCAACACAAATAAAAATCAAATAAATGGGAGTATAAAAAAATGTGGCAAAAATTCAAACAGAAAAAAAACGGGAAATCAAAGACAAGGGTGTTAATTATGGATTCATGCAAAAACATTAGTCTTTATTAAACAAGTATATGTGATAAGTATGAAAAATCTTGTTAGCTACAGAGCTTTTCTCATACTAATAAAGTTGAAGTACATAATCACATCCAGAAAAATTATGTGTAGATGATTGTAGTCACACTATATTACCACAGTACATGATACATGTATGTATTATAGTTTTATTATTTGATACGTATGCAACGTATAATGTGTACGCTTACGTAGCTACGTGAAATAATATTTTTGTTCGTTTCAACACCGGTTTCGATTGGATCTCGTGAATAATTATTCAAATTTGGTGTTTGGGTGATTAGTCCGTGCACTCACAGCAGCTCTATAGTTGCGGTATGGATGAATACAAAATTTTCTCAATTTTTTTGGTTTTCTTTTCTCTTTTTGGTTTTTTTTTTTTTTTTGAATATAAAAATGACGGCGTTTATGATCAATGGATGGTGAGTTTAGTTTAAAATCCTCGCTCAAAAAACTTTGTTATATTTTCGTTGATGCGGATCGATAGACGATCGATCAAATTATTTTACCTATAGATTCGGATGACCGTTTGGTTCGGGGGTTGGACCTTACACTGCTCGTCCGCGTCGAAAAAAGCTCGACTAGTATAGGTCGCTCCGTGCTGCCGCACCGCGGGAAAATTTGAAAATTCTTGCGAGACATTTATGGCAACCCCCACTAGCATACTCCGATTTTGCAGGTCAAAACATCCAAATCTTTCGCTGAATGGACTCCATCTTATTACTCCTCGTCTTTATTTATTATTAGATGAATTGTATACCTTCGTATTTTTACAGCGATAATATGAATTACCCTAAACGATCGAACCGTGCGCAAAACGGAATCCACCGCAGCTTCTTTCGATCCTTCGTCCGCTTATTTCTCTCTCCTAGGAGGAACTACTTCGCGTGACGTGTGGATTTTCGAGGGCCACAGTCTTCCAGCGGAAGGGTCAAGGGGTGAAAATCGCGTCGAATCCTCCGAGGGGGGCTGCGGATTTTTCTTTTTTTTTTCTTTCTCAGCTAGACGCGAATCGGGTCGATCTTGACCGCGGCGACCTTCGATTTCCTGCCGATGTGTTGATATAGCAGGTGTCTGGTGGTTGACGTTCTTTGGCGATCTTGCCAGTGACAGTTGTCACATACCTATACCGCGTGTATGATGTACACATGAAATATGCTACGCCGAATAGGTGCGTCTGTTTACGACATTTTCAGTGACGTTGCCACCAAGCCGAATCCCGACGTCATACGACGGAAATAATGTATCCGTGTGCAAAATAGATATATAGCCACGGAGTAGAGGCGGAATCGCTGCCGCGGGATTTCCCGTGGTGTTGTTTCTTCATTTCGTTGATTCGAATTTCTTCAAGTTTTTCAATCCACTCATCGGGCGAGAATTTCGTAATTGCGTGCAACGTATCATAAATGACGGACGCTTCGATGACAGCTGCGAGACCGGAGCTGCCAAAGGTTGTAGTTCTCCACCTTGTCCCACTATCAACGGGGTATGTATGTCTGTCATAATTGCCAATTTCTCTGCCGTGGCCTTCGACTCTGTCTACATATATGCTACATATAAATACAAAATATATATGAGTCATAAACGACACCTATGTGACATATGTAGGTGCGTATGTGCATACGGGCGCATATACACATAATTATTTCGGAAATTCATCCTCGCGTTGCGTCCTCACGACGCCGTTGTACGCGCAAGCTATAAAATCTTATCGGTATAGGACGGGAGAGCCAGTATAGAGGTCCAATTATTGCTGCACCGCTATTTTTATTTGCGAATATATATTTTTGCGCTCGTATCTGCGGGATGTGTGTATTTTAAATTGGGCCACGCCCGGATGGTCACCGTCTCAATAATAACCGGGGATTTATAATCTGTTTCCCTTTCATTTCGTGCCCGACGATTTCTCACCGATTCGAATATCAATGTTCCGCTGCAGTGTTCGGATAGCAGCACGTTGGGCTCCGTATTCGATGGGACGTAGATCGTTGCCAAAATTGATCTAATTGTAAATATTCTCTAGTCAACGATTCGTCTAATCACTCCGGCGCATGATCTCTCCCTATTATACCTGTCGCTCTCGCCGCTTAACCTTCGGAACTATGACCGAGGGACATTGCCCGTTTTACTTTTCACCGTATACTATCATAACCAGTGTACATATGTATCTCGCAATACATAAAGACGCGTCGACCGTCTAATTTTAAATTCTCTACCCATAGACCGCGCGTCAATCGCGAACTAACGCGCACATACGCTATCAATCGATCTATTTATTTGGAACGCAAATCATTGGGGAGCCTCATCGAATTCCAAACATTTCCACCTGATCAAACACTCTATGAATTTTCAGATTTTGACGGACAGCGAGTCGCCAGATCAGATTTGATCTCCTCAAGGCCGCATTATTTCTTGGACTGGAAAGCTCGTCCTGCAGCGTGTCTCTCCTGAACACCCGAGACTTGCGAGGAAGAGGAGACAGTTTCTTTCTCTTCTTTGTTGCAGGCGAGTGTGCGTTACAGAATCATATTCTACTTTTTTCTGGGTGACCCAGTTTCTCTCTCGAGATTTGGTCCCACTTCAAAATTAGATGTTCAAGGCACCCCCACGTCGTGGAATGCCGCAAAAGTTGGAGCAAACTGGTTACTCGTCGACACGCCAACGTCGGCATTTAATTAAATTGTTTTATGAGTCACACATTCCCACCTAATTAATACAAAGTATAGGAAGACATTTCGCGGGGATGTGCCAAGTCGAAGGGAGAGTTTAGGCATAATTTTCCAAAAGTGACGCGAAACCCCGCAGATTGCGTTGAATATCCAAATAAAAACTGAGCGCTGAAGGCATCGAATCGTAAACTATAGAAGAATTATGTACCAAGGGACCGAAAATAAACACCGTGCAGTAATGGTTTAACCTTCGGGATTTAGAGAGCAGTGCGTCATCCGTCATTTGTTTAATTTTAACTCGGATTCTCATTCATATTTCGCAACAGAATCCGTCCGTTAGTTCCTGCAGTATTCAGGGTTCAGCCCCCGCACTTTCCTTTCGTTTATACGCGATGACTGAGGAGATATATACGAATGTGCGTACACGGACCTACGTCATTTTACGCTGACCGGAAGCTGGGAAAACAGTGAACATTGAACCCGATTAATTATTCGAGACAAACAACTAATCCGTGCCAGGAAATACCCCGTGAAAGATAGCAGACTGATACGCGAGGGCGGAAACACAGGAGAGTTGAAATGTTTAATTTATTATGTTTTCGGAAGTATCACGACCAAAATTAATTAGCTCCAAGTACGGATACGGCGATCGATCGACGGAATGTGGTTGACGGATCCAACAATTTGACGAATCGAACGAGCGGCGTAATGCGCCGTTGCGAGTGAATTGCTACTTTATTCGTATTCGACATTTGGGACGGTGATTCTAGTCAATTATCACGGTACATCTTGTGTTACAAAATTAGCTAGCTCGGCCACTCTCGCATTGGCAGTGTAAAAATAACAGGCAAGGGAATCCGTTGTTTATTCAAAGAGATACGAGGCCTCCGAGAACGAGATTCTTGTTCGAGATTACATCGACGTGCAAGAAATTTGCTGCTGAGAGAGTAAATGATTTATACCTAAAGTAATGGCGATAGCAAATCTGCTTTTTCGTTGCTTCTTTCGACGTTGTTTTTTATTTCTTTCCCTCCTTTCATGTCTTTCAAATAAGACTAACGTCTCGAAGACGAGGATGGCCACCGGGCTCGAGATCGTCGCGTATACGTATATTCTTCGAAAGGTTAGCTAGAATGGAGCAGACAAATGCGCGAAAATCAATAAGGCCGTCCTTAGCCTAAGCTCATCTGTAGACACTGATCCTTCCTAAATTGAAACTTATGAGTTTTTCCCTGCAGACCTTCGTAACGGCTTTTCTTATTTTCTCTTCGGTACCTACGCCATTCTTCCTGCGCGTTAAGCAGATCTTGTCTCTCACGTTTTCCCCCCTCCTCCTCTGAGGATTCTGTCGTCCTGGTAACGGATAAAGTCGAGGATTCCTTAACCTTTTACATCGGACCTGAGTCTTGATGTACCAATTTAAGACAAGCGAAACTACCCGATACAATCTCCAGTCTCGAGGGCGATTGTAAAATTACCTGCATGACGTTCGAACTGATAAAGCTTACCGATGTTTCTATTCCGATCTTTCTTTCGATTTTTTACGAGGAAATTGTTACGCAGCAGGTCTTGCGTTTCGAGTTTTCACCTCGTCAACTTTTTACGAAAGGATTGTCGGAACGAATAAGCAGAAGAAATGGGGAGGGGAAAAAATTTGACGCGATATTGGCATGTTTGCAGCTATACTTTGAGAAAGGGCGCCGAGGCATGAAACCAACCGGTCCCAAAATATTTGTAGATTCTGAGCTTTGTCCGTCTAGTTTTCTGAACGACAACGCATTGTGCATCGAATGGTCATACGAGACGCAGAATCTGAATACCCCTGAGACGGGCATTCAGCTGGCTAGTAATCCAGGTAAGTGTTAAAAAAAAAAAAAAAACTATATAACATCTTACCAAATGACACGATTTTTCTATCAATCAATTATGAAACGAAAAATGCTGGACGGAAAAATGAAAAGTGGAAGAATCTCTTCAATTTATCGTCGACTGGGGTATGCGCCTTTTGAAGGATCCTCTTCTTCGTCTCTTACTGTGGGGACCACCCCTGCAGCACGAATACCTTTAAACTGAGAATTATGGCAATGTAACAAAATTTGTCAGCGCACATGTCCTTTATACCTTTATAGGCTTCAGAAACTCGGCCAGTATCCAAAGACCAAAGGACGAGGCATCGGGCCCACCGAGGACTGCAGCAAAGGACTAAAGTAGTTACGCTCACCTTTCTTCACCGACAATAAGCGTTGCAGCCGCAAAATGGATCGGCTATTTCACGCCCATTGCTTTTGTCAATAGGCAGATGGTCAAAAATAAAAGGTCGTAAGTCACGCCTTTCAAAAAGTCACATTAACTGCCCCTGCAGCTCATGCCTTTTATTTATTAATTTTTTTTCATATATATTCTATCGAGTTTTTGTCATTTTGTTATATACGTATATACAATGTATTACGTTGAAACCGACGGAATCTTTCGGATGTTCGAGGAATCTTTTTGAATTTTCAAAAAGTTCGATCAACTTTTAAATATATATAAATGTGTAAGCCCCCGATGCAGCACTTATACTTTATATTACCGGCCTTTTGTTCATCTTCGACCGCATGTTCGGCAACGTTTTTATTAAGCGTTTAATTAAAACCCATCAATCTTTATTACCTCACAAACTTTCATATTGACTGTGATTTCATGACGTCATTCGGATCCCCCCCGAGGGGCTATGAATACGTTTATAGTCCGCAGGGCTCCTACGAGATCCACCCATCTCCTCTCCCCTCTCCCCTCTCGCTTCGCTTGTCCAAACTCCAATATAAATTTCAGTTTACATATATCAGAATCCAAAAACCGTCCGCATCGGCGAATCACTCGGGGAATCCAGATTGCATGTCCGATGATTTTTCGCTAAGATTAATGTTAGAATTTCAGAGTTCAAGACGCTACGTCGCACCGCACGAGACACTTGATCTCTGACCTCGTGTGTATCTGAAAAATCAATTCGTTACCAAAACCCCATACGCGGGTATTATCCTGGTCGGGTTCTCCTGATCTCTCCCACGGCTTTCATATGTTAATATTGCCAAGGGACCATGTAATATTAGTTGCGTACCGCTAAGTTCGGTGTCAACGTATCGTGAATATCATACCCAACACACATACACAGAAGCACGCCACACAACGCATACACATTTATTGACGTATTTAACGTAGAACATTGCACGAGCTGGCGTATTGTATATCGGTGCGTACAATCATGCCCTTACCGAACATGTGTGGAACGCATATAAGCCAGGCTATTTAAGGCTTACATCACGTTTGCCAGCGGCCGGGGCTGTGGCTGCGCGAGGGGTTAGACTCGGGTATGACATGTATATTACAAACTACGTTTATATCAATTAGCGTTGACGTTTCGGGGAGTAAGCGCTAAAAGGGTGCCTTATTCGCTCCTCCGGTCGGTCGGTCGTTCGTCCGTCGTCAGGACCTCAGCGCAGGATGTATCCGTGAATTTTCACCCCGTCTGAATATGAATTTCAAGAGCCGGTGAACACATTGTAGCGGAAAATTGATCGGCGAATTTTCTTTGTTTTTTTTTTTTTCCATACGTTTCATCGATACCGTCGTTCCCCCTCTGCGGGTGGATTTAAAACCGCAACGAGGGTTTCCTTTTTCACGGAATTTAAAAACGCTATCGAATTACCGCGATGTATTTACCGAGCTAAGACCGGATTCAATCACCGAAACGCGGAGGCGGTAAGATCGACCCGGCGTAGCTAAGCGAATTTTTGACTCGACCGAGCGCATAATTCGGCAGACGTTTTTATGTTTTCATTTGGAAAAGTGCATTTTCCGTCTGTTTCCGGTTAGCTTGCCATTCGGCTTTATTGCACGCTCGGGGATTCACCCTATTCGCGACGAGTATGAGAAATACACTAGGTACACACGCGCGTTTCTCATTTGTACTTTTCAGATAAATACACGGAGAGTTGAGGAAACGGATCGGCTAACGAATACTTGGTCATATCTTCCCGTCTTTAACCTTTCATCACCGGAGGAAAGGAAGAAAGAAGACGACGGCGTAGTGAAAAACTCTTTTAAATCGTTGACGTTATACGACGATTTCTGATGTCGTTTCTTATTCGCAAACTGTTTTTGATCTTTCGCGTCGCGTATTGAAAGGAACTCCCCGTGCCCTCGTTTGTATGTTTAGGGCGGAATTTTTAAGTTTCGAAAGTGATAAATCAAAAAATTTTTCGAACACCTGGGACGTGATGGTTGACGCGGTGCGTTATAACTGTTGCGTGGTTTGTAAACTGCAACTATGAACTTGGCCATTCCCACTATACCAGCAGCCTCGACATATTTTCATTATGCGACGCAACGATACATACTTACGCACATTTACTGTAGGGACGTATATACCGATACCTGTATTGTCGCAGCGATCTATAGACGCCGAATTGCCGCGACGCGTCGTTCGAATCTATTTAACTCGGAGAGAACCCCAGACTCCGGAAGGGAGACCCAGGGATGAGGGTCTTTCCGAAAGGCGTGTCCTTGTCCGGGTTTCTGCTCCTGTCGTCCGCGCGCCCTTTTAAATAGACAAAAAAAGCAAATAGACAAATGGACGTGACGGCTGACGCTGCTACTGTGGATCCCGAAGGAAATTGACAAAAAAATTTTCTCAGCGCTTTCCATGGCCCGTTTTACGTCGAGTTTACGTCTTAGGTATTCAAAATTATACCTGCCGAACTCGTGGAAACCGATTCTTCTTCGGGAGAAGTTATTTCAAAATTCATTAGCGCAATTACTCCGTTCATTAATTCCTTTTACAGTCGCCAATAAATTTGAGAATGACGCAAGGTATGACAATGTGTTCTGGTCTAGCCGTTTGAGAGGGATACCTTTCGTTGTTACAAAACCGCAATTACACGGGGGACAGTTTGGCGTTTAACGTTTAGCGTTTGGCGTCTGACAATTGGCCGGATGTTTCATTGTCGCCAAGTTTTCATTGTCGAGCGTTTAGGGCGTTTCGTAGGGTGTCACAAAATCCCCGGGGAGAACCGAGGCGTTCCGAGTCAAGGAAAAGACGCCGATTCTGGTAAGGAGGAAATGGGTTTTAAACGCGGAAAATTTCTCGCTTTGTCCTCCGCGTCGAGGATAACCTGTGACCCCGCGCTACCGGAGGGCGATTCCTCGTTGCGTTCACCTTATTCCGTTCATGCTTCGTTACCGAACCGCCGTTCGAGCTAACTAGAATACAATTTGCAGTCGGCACACCCTCCGAGCGCACGCTTTCGATCGCACAGCTTGACGGAACTTCTTTTACTCCGCTTTCACAGTTCTTTGATACGCTAAAGAAAAAAAAGTAGAAAAAACGCCGCTCGGGCGCTAAGATTTAACGAAGAAGGTCAGTGGCGTATTCATTTTGAATTTATAGAGCTCCTAAACTTTTCACGTTCTGACGGCCCGTTATAAACTTGATGCCCGCTAAGATTCAGCCGGTTGTGTTAATTAGTCAGCCGAAGAACAGAGGCGAGAAGCACCTCGAGGCGCGTTTGGTTTAAAACATTTTAAAACTCGTTAGCTGAAACTTACGCGATCAAGGTGTAAAATTTTCGAGTTTGGACGCCGGACGTTTCAGCGTCGGTACGAAAATTTCTCCGCTACATCATCAAGCGCGCACACCTACGCAAAATTGACCCGTCATGGCACCGCGACGCTCGACGATGACTCTAATCGGTAAAATCGAGCGAACGTTTGCGAGCGTGAATATAGGATACACCCTGAATCGGATGGTGCACCAGTCGTGACGTCAGCCGCGTACTAAGTGCTGGTTTCTGTTACCGGACGTCGGGTAATAGCAAGCTGTCCATCATACGAGCTACGGCGACCCATTGTCTTCACCGCTGATTGCGCGATAGTTCCAGCAACGCTTCCTCATCCCCTATAATTTCGGCACACCTCTCCCCGCAATTTTCTACTCTCTACATTTTTCGAGCAAAAATAAATCGCGGAATTGTTTTTCTCCATCTCTTTCCCGCTAAATGGGCTTCGAGAGACTCTATACCGAGTACCGCTTCGCGCTGGTTGACGCTCATATTGTTCAAAAATGGTTAATAGTTTCGGAAAAAATTGACGAAAAAAAAAAGAAGAATTTCCCATCGACTTCGCCCCTTCCATCGCGGTACGATCGGCCTTTGTAAGGTACACGCTTCTTATTATCATGATAACCGCTTTTTTTGCGCATCGGGGTGTGTTTCCCGGGCAGCGCTATCGACCACTGTCGCGTAGGCCACGCCTTTGCCCAGGTGAGGGTTGAAAAGCCACCCCTCCGCGTGTGTCACGTAGACAAACGCGTTTCTCATGTGTGCAGGGATACCGCTACGTACGTTTGTTGCTCCAATTGACCTGGAGAATCCCGTATCTTACCGAGCCAATCTCCACCGCTAATTATCCGAGAATCATCCGCGACTCGAAGCTTTTTCCTCACCTCTTCGTCGAGCAATTCTTTGGCTAATTTTTTTCCAAGAAATGCCCGAACGCGGGGCTTGTTCGTTCGCGTGAATGGATATGCATTAT